>NC_140271.1:10883686-10891186 GCF_964030765.1 Micromesistius poutassou | reverse complement strand
GAATCAAATAAACAATTCATGTTTTCTGTAGTAGTGAAACTCAACCCAAAGATTAGGAGAAATGGAATGCACGGCAAAAAGTGCATTCCATTTGGATTCTAATTTAAGTTACTCTCATCTTTATTTGTTCTGCACTTACCCCCCCCCCACCTCACACACACACACACACACACACACACACACACACACACACACACAGAGGAAGAAGAGGAGGAGGAGCCTGAAGATGAAGAAGGTAAAGCAAAGTGTGTGTGTGTGTGTGTGTGTGTGTGTGTGTGTGTGTGTGTGCCTGCGTGCCTGCATGCCTGCATGCCTGCGTGCGTAGAAACAAATGTGTACAGGTAAGATCAAGATCCAGATCTCTGGCCCAGTTATGGACGATTTGACCTTACTCCTGACCCAACCATTTCACATTTTCATTTACATTTAGGGCATTTAGCAGACGCTTTTATCCAAAGCGACTTCCAATAAGTCATTGATACTGTCAATCATATTAACTTTCTTTTTTCAATCTACATTTGAACTTCTCTTTTTATGTGATATACACATTATCTGTATGTTTTGCATAGTTGTATTGTTTTCAGTCCTGTAGTGGCCGCCCCTGCATATCCTGGGATCAAGTACTTTAGAGATCCTATCTCTTATCCTTATCTAAGGTTGCAGAAGATGTTGCTACTTACCTTAAATAACTCTTTCCTTTCTGTTTTCCTTCCTTTATCTCCCATCTCCCTGGCGGTCATGCTGCCACCATCGTTGGTTTGGTTAGAGCAATACACCCAGGAGGAAGGTAAGACAGGACATATGATATGTAACATTCCTAGACACGCAAATCAGTATCACTGTTTTCTGTTGATCCAGAATATTAATCAATATTCACCAAACCAACTTCAAAATAATGTGAAATAAATATGTATATGTATATGTATAAATATCTCTCTCTCTCTCTCTCTCTCTCTCTCTCTCTCTCTCTCTCTCTCTCTCTCTTCCAATCGTCTCTCTCTCTCTCTCTCTCTGTCTCTCTCTCTCTCTTTTCCACCCATCGCTCTCTCTCTTTCTCTCTCTCTCTCTCACTTTTCCACCCGTCTCGCTGTCTCTTCCCCCCCCCTCTCTCTCTCTCTCTCTCTCTCTCTCTCTCTCTCTCTCTCTCTCTCTCTGTCTCTCTCTCTCCCTCTCTCTATGTCTCTCTCTCTCTCTCTCTCTGAAGAAAAGCGTCCTCAACCCAAGTAAGTTCCCTCATTGTCTTTCCTTTCTTTGTGTTGCTTCATTGTAAGTGAATTGGATTGAATGTGGGGTCTGATGGTGGGTTTGACGGTTACATCGTCCCCCCTCCCTCGTCTGTCCCTTCAGACCCTTGGCCCCTCCGGTGGCCAACCCCAAGATCCCCGAGGGCGACAGGGTGGACTTTGATGTAAGGCTGCTCAGAGAGGACGTTCACCATTTCCTTTGGTGGTGCTGCAAAAAAAAACATCCCTGACCCCTTGTGACCCCCAACTTGCATCTGCTTACACACAGACACACACACACACATACACACACACACACACACACACACACACACACACACACACACACACACACACACACACACACACACACACTCAAAAAAGGGGGGGGGGTCAGCTGATATGGTTATGGGGTCGTGGAAGGAGATGTGTGTGTGTGTGTGTGTGTGTGTGTGTGTGTGTGTGTGTGTGTGTGTATGTGTGTGTGTGTGTGTGTGTGTGTGTGTGTGTGTGTGTATGTGAATGTGTATGTATATGTGTGTGTGTGTGTGTGTGTGTGTGTGTATATATGTATGTGTATGTATGTGTGTGTGTGTGTGTGTGTGTGTGTGTGTGTAGGTCGTGGAAGGAGACGTGTGTGTGTCTGTGTGTGTGTGTGTGTGTGTGTGTGTGTGCATGCTGCGCGTCCATCATGGCGTCCATGCTTAGATGGGAGTAGTGAGAATTCCACCAAACGACCCAAAAATTCAGCCCGCTCACCCGTCGTTATTGCCGCCATTAATGCAAACAGATGCATATTGCTTCAGAAAACGATCTTGATGAAGTGTTTACTGTCATCCAAACAGCGCACAAACAAGCCTTATCAAGCTGATATACAAACAAAAGTGTAAGTGTGTGTGTGTGTATTTGTGTGTGTGTGTGTGTGTGTGTGTGTGTGTGTGTGTGGGGTGACTCCGTGGCCTACTGGTTAAAGAGTTGGACCGGTAACCGGAGGGTGGCCGGTTCGAATCCCGACCGGTAGGCAAAAATATGGATGGAGGGAGTGGTTGTGCAACACTCTCCTACGTCCTCATCCACGGATGAGGTGCCCTTGAGCAAGGCACCTGAAACCCCCACCTGCTCCCCGGGCGCTGCACTGCGGCTGCCCACTGCTCTGGGTGTTCACCGGCTCCCAGATGGGTCAAAAAGCAGAGAAAGAATTTCCCCCAAAAATGGATAAATAAAGGATAACTTAACTTAACTTGACTCCATGTCTGCTGCCCCCTTCAGGACATCCACAGGAAGCGCATGGAGAAGGACCTACTGGAGCTGCAGACGCTGATCGACGTGCACTTTGAGCACCGGAAGCAGGAAGAGGAGGAGCTTATTGGACTCAAGGACCGAATCGTGGGTGTCCCCCCCCCCCCCACCCCCATACGCACACATACACACACGCACGCGTGTGCACGCACGCACACACACACACACACACACACACACGCTGGTCTTTGCTGTCGCTGCAAACCTTAACCTCAAACCTTTAATTTAAAGGTATGACCACGAAGAGGTCTGTTTACAGGCAGATGTTTTCGTTGTTCAAGCAGCCTTTAGCAGCCTTTTGGATCATCTATCGGTGTAGTGGTCTCACTTGATCCTTCCTGTTGTATGTCCTAACCCTCTGCTCATCTCCTCCTCCCTTCCTCCTCTCTTCCTCCCTTCCCCTCTTCCTCCCATCCTCCCTTCCTCCCTCCCTCCCTCCCTTCCTCCCTTTCCCTCTTCCCCTCTTCCTCCCTCCCTCCCTCCCTTCCTCCCTTGGTAGGAGCATCGTCGGTCAGAGAGGGCTGAGATCCAGAGGGTCCGAACCGAGAAGGAAAAAGACCGGCAGCAACGCATCGCGGTACCTACGACACACACACACACACACACACACACACACACACACACACCCTCCCGACCCACACACACACACCCACACACACATGGACACAAGCAGACATGCAGACATTACAATACATGTAAAAACACCCACACACACACATGTCTCAGTATACAGACAGAAAACTGCTCATCCATCCAGACCCCCCTCTCTCCCCCCTCCTCCCCCCCCAGGAGGAACGCCAGAGGAGGGAGGAGGACGAGGTCAAGAGGAAGGCCGGCGACGACGCCAAGAAGAAGAAGGTGCTGGCCAACAACTTTGGAGGCTTCCTAGCCAAGGTGAAACCCCCTGGCACTACAGCCCCCTACGGCCTAGCACTACAGCCTTTGGCATCCCCTAAAATATGTGTGTGTGTGTGTGTGTGTGTGTGTGTGTGTGTGTGTGTGTGTGTGTGTGTGTGTGTGTGTGTCTGTGTGTTATGGCAGTCAGAGAACAAGAGGGGCAAGCGTCTCACCGGCAAGGAGATCAAGAAGAAGACGCTGGCTGAGAGGAAGGAGCCGCTGGGCACCGAGACCCTGAGAGAGGAGGGCCTCAGGTGAGCTGTGATGACACTGAGGGAGGAGGGCCTCAGGTGAGCTGTGATGACACTGAGGGAGGAGGGCCTCAGGTGAGCTGTGGTGAGGGAGGGGGGCCTCAGGTGAGCTGTGGTGAGGGAGGAGGGCCTCAGGTGAGCTGTGGTGAGGGAGGAGGGAGGAGGGCCTCAGGTGAGCTGTGATAGCCCTGCTCTCTGTCTGGGTGGGGGGCCCTTATTCATACTTTGCGGTCACGTGACTACCATGGATACCTGGAGGGCAACAAACACTGGCAAAATGGCGACGAACAACGGCCAACCAGGGGAATTGCAGCCTTGCAGATTTCCGATACTTAAATAAATCAACTATTTAGACCATTTGTCACAAAATGTTAAAATTAGATACGAAGAAAAGATAAACATACTCGGAACTTGTGATTCATACACAGCACCCGCTGATGTAGGTTATTCATTGCTTTGAAGCTGGCAAAGACTCTACCAGACTTGGAGTTTGGAGATATTTACATTTATCTCATAGAGAATCCGTCACCTTATACCGCACAAAAATTTAAAGCCTACAGATGGGTTAACAACTCTGTCGTATGGGAGGTGAAAAACAGGAATATCTTCATAATCAAAGCAAAGGTGAATGTTACTATTTCACCATCCACTATGAAATGTCCCCTTTTGTCTGCGATTACATGTGGATTACATGTGGCCAATGTGGTCTTATAGCCCGATCATTCACTAAAATACACATAGAAAGATTAAAGCATCCAGCATATGATTTCAACAATGTGTGAGGGCAGGGATGATCGCACAGTTGCTGTTACAGAATGCTGCATGATTTAATCTGCACAGTGGAATGAGCGCTGGGCGGAAATGTTCACGCATTTCAGAAGCAGGGAGATTCCGTACAAAAATATATGTCTAATTTGTCAGTTTGCCATGTGTATACCTGGCACAAATGCTTCCGTTGAACTAATCTTTCCATCATGGCGGTATTTGGACTGTGTGGTAAAACTGGCGACGTCCTGATTAGGTTACTAGGTTTCGTTGCTGGAGTTCTTGCCCACCAGCCAGTCGTTGTGACGTCACGTGCGAAGTATGAATAGAGGTCAGGTACTCCTGTGCTGTGCAGCCTTTTCACGATAGCTTGGATTCGAATGTATGGGAGTGGCAACTAGCAGAGGTGTATAAAGTACTTGAAAAAAATAAGTAAAAGTACCATAACTGAAAATGACTTTGGTAAAAGTTAAAGTCTCCTAAAGGAAAATTACTTGAGTAAAAGTCTTAAAGTAGCTCACATTAAATGTACTTAAGTATCAAAAGTATCTTGTGAAAAAATATACTCAAGTATCAAAAGTAAAAGTACAAGTATTTTATAGTACGCATGAAAAGAAGCAAAACAACCCAAAATTATTCTCCCCTTGTTTTTTATTTAACTTTTTCAGGTGAATGAAATGTGCTATAGAACTTTTTTTTCTTTTCTTCCAAAAGTATCCCATTACAATTACATTAAAATCTAATCTAGCCAGAGTGGTTAGGTGACTAATCCACATGTTTACTATCAGTCACATTTTCACCACTGCAGATAAAACATGGTTAGCCAATTCGTATTACCTTGTTTAGTATCCTACTGACTGAGGTATCACACAGCTCATACAAATATAAGAACTACTGGTATGTGTTGTGGTCTTGATCTCTTCCCTAAACTCTTCCTTACGCACTGGTGTCTTCTGTGTCGACATGCTCTGCGGCTGCCATGCTTGTAATGCTGCTCATCTCTGCCGCCCCGCGCATTTACCTTAAACTTAAATCTTCTTCGTCCTGTCGGACCCACGCATTCCAGATAATTCTTTGATTATTTTAATTTGGAACGAGTAACGAGGTGGCAAATGTCAAAGTAACAAAGTAAAAGTATATTTTTTAACTTTTAAATGTAGTGAAGTAAAAGTAAAAGTCCTGATAAAAAAACAACTTTGTAAAGTACAAATCCTCAAAAAATATATAAGTAGTGTAACGAAGTACAGCTACTTCGTTACTATACACCTCTGGCAACTAGGCCCACTTATGTGAACAGCGATAGCTGCAGTCCAACAGGCTCAGAGTGCAGGTGGAAGTAGTCCAAAGACAACACTGTCGGGTCGCAGGTGAAATAAGGCTTATTGCATTTGAGATTTTTGATGGCCTCAAGTTGGTGCCGCTTGGCTTAGAATTGTGACTTTTGACTGATTTTGCTTCATCAAACAAAAGGGATGGCATTGATGATTGATGGATGAAAGATAAAATCAAGAGAAAAACCGGTTTATATGGCTCACAAGTCTGAGCAAAAGTCCCCTTGTGTCTAACTAACCCTAGGCAACGGGCTCAGGAGATGTGGAACTCGATTCACCAGTTGGAGTCTGAGAAGTTCGACTTCATAGAGCATATGAAGCACCAGAAATATGAGGTACTTTCCACCAAGACTATTGAGTCAATGAGGTCTTTAAGAACAGTTTGATTTCATAGTCAATTGATTCTATACATTTACTAATACCAAAAGTAAAGTTAAAAAGTGGATTTGTCTGCCTGTCTATAAGACCTTTTTTATTCTGTAGTGCATGTTATGATAATAACATATGATAAGTGCGTTCACCAACTGACTGGAGACAGGTCGGCTATAGCTGAAGCAATAAATCAAGTCATTGGTTTGTTTATCAGAGCGGCATTCCAAAGTCACTGACAGTCACTCTAGTAATTACATCCGCCTCCAGCCCTTAGTCATTTAATTTGCAAACATGTCTTTTAAAAAAGAGATTATGAAATAATTAGATAGGTGAAGAAAGTGGTGATTCATGTCATTATAATATCATATCATCATTATAGATATTATAATAATGCTATAATTATTGCTATAAATAATGCTATAAATGATCCTGTAGAGCTTGTTTAAAGATGTCGCCCTCTAATCCTTTGTTCAGATCATCGTGCTGCTCAACAGAATCTCCCACGCTCAGAAATTGTGAGTCATCTTTATTTTTAGAATAGACATATAATCATGACTAGTCATGACTAGATGTAGGTATCTACCTACATCTGTCTATCTCTGAGAATGCTATGCCAGTGGTTCTCAAACTTTTAATACCGTGTACCACCTGAGAAAAATATTTGTCTCCCCAAGTGCCACCATTATGATTATAAAATATAACAAAATACAGTCACGTAGGCCGGCCCTATTCAGCTAAGAAAGCGCACATTTATTCCTTTAACTTATTTTTAACCCCATTTAATGATCGCATTGGTTACTGTATTTCCATTCGTACTAGTATTTTAGATATTATGTTTTTTAATAAATTATATAACTTTCTTTTTGGAGATACCTCTGCGTACCACGGGTACCACAGTTTGAGAACCAATGGTCTATGCTGTTCCTTCCTTCCTTCCTACCTCACTTGTTCCCTCTCTCTTTCCATTCCCCTCCCAGTAAGAAGGTTCATGGGAAGGGGAAAGTGGGGGGCCGCTGGAAGTAGACGACCGGATTCACGGAAAGGAGGAGAAAGTAAAAGTTTGATAAAAGGATATAAAGATGTAAAGTGGTGAACTGGTAATTATTGCAGAATGGATATCCAAACCTTCCAGTTGCTTCCTCATGGTGGTACGACATGCTGGGACAATGGAAAATAATAAAGTGACCCGAATTGAAAATTTCGAAATGTATTTTTATTTGATATTCTTTTGAATGAAATATTGACAAACACAACATACAGTTCACAACCACTTAGACTAATATTTCAATTTTTATTGCAACCTACCCCCCACAACCATCCCACCCACCTAAACTTGGGGTACACTCACACAGAGGAGCACAA
>NC_140271.1:10783686-10873686 GCF_964030765.1 Micromesistius poutassou | reverse complement strand
CTAAATATATATATATATATATATATATATATATATATAGTTGTACAACCATGGTGCTAAAATTGGGGATTGAACCCAGAATCCTCTGGCAAGGAGTCAAGCACACTGTTTCATCCCGTATCCTCTTTTGTGTTCTATTTTTTTTTTAAGAGAGTAGGGATGATGACCGAATTCAGAATTGATTAAAATAGACTAATATAACAAAACCATTGAGTTTTGCATTGCAGTTTAAATACAGATTTTTGGTGGCATTTTTATAACACAGCCACACTATTCCAAGTGCTTTGGGCAGGGTTGAGAGACGTTTGACCCTCCAACAGGAGATAGACAGAACATTCTAGGTCCAACCCACCTATTTGTGATTTGGGCTGCACAGTTTATATATATATATATATATATATGTGATATTGATATATATCAATATCACAATATGAATGATAGCAATGTCTATTTTGACATACATATTTATTTGAAAGAGCTGTAATAGGGACGTCTTCATCAAAATATAATTTGTCTTCCACAGAATGAGTTGATACAAAATATAGTAGGAAATATGTTATTAAGTAGCAAGCAAACTTCTGACACTACAAATATTTTAAAATGACTAATAATAGTTTCATTTTGCACATCATACAGCTTCTTTTGAATATTTCATTCATATCTGTAGATCTTTAAACTAGGCATTCCTTACCTTTTATGGCAAGATGGCATATCATTTTCTGTGTTACAAATTGAAAGCCAAAGAATACCAAATTATTAGCAGAAATATAGAAACCTAGTCAACATTACTGGTTGCTTTTTCTGAAGAAAAAAATACTTACTTACTTACTGTCACTCTGCACAATACAATACAATCCTGCAGACCTGAAACACTTTTCTTGTGCTGTGGGTTACAGTTAGCTATTGACAGTAATGATCATTACAATCCACACACACACACACACACACACACACACACACACACACACACACACACACACACACACACACACACACACACACACACACACACACACTTATATGGAATATATACTCCAATAACAAACATATACACATGAATGCACATATGTAGTTGTAGCCTTCAGTTGATAAAACACTGTGCACTGTATTGTAACGGTTGGGCAACTGCCATTTTTTGTTGCTATGTGCTGTGTTGGTATGGGTAACGTATGTTGTTTATTGATTGATTGATTGATTTTTATTTCTTGTTTGTTTGATTGTTTTTATTGTCAAACTGCAGACCACCTGTGAAGCCCACAACGAATTTCCCCACGGGGACAATTAAAGTATATTGAATTGAATTGAATTGAATATACAACTTTTGTATATGTTTGTGTGTTATTGTTGTATTGTATGTTATGTTATTATTGAGAGCCCCACACACACACACACACACCCTCCACCATCTCTATCCCAATGTGTTATGGAAAGGTGCATGTCTCTGTTTAATGAACTGATATAAGGGTCTGATTTGAATCAGGTGTTCAAAATCATCTGCTGTTTTCCAATGTAAACAGTCAGAAAGGCCCCGTTAGAACACTCGGCCGGGAGCGTCTCCAGAGATAAGGTCGTGGACTTAGAGGAGAGGGTAAGGGAGCGAAGCTGCTTATAGCCAACAAGAGATTAAGTCCCGTGTGACAACACAGTGAAGCTTTCGTTCCTTCTAAAGCGATGCATTTCAGAGCAGGGATGGTCTATTTTATTGGCTGTGTTATGGGATGTCTGGGTCCCCTTGCAGGTTATCCTCTCACCCCCATGTCCGGTGAGGGGAAGGACTACCTGTAGGAAACGTGCACGTTCACAGGGGGGAACATAACGAAGTACCTGTTCAGTGTTAACCAGTGTTTGAGGTGCAGTGCCTTTACTTTAGAGTGTCGCGTTCTGGCAACAGACACGTATATACAACAGATAACAAAATGTCTGAGACTTTATATGTATAAACTCTATATATATATATATATATTATAATTGTATGTCAACATTTTGAAATTGCTAATTTTAAGATGTTTTAAGTAGCCAAATTAGCGAAGCACTATACATTGACAAATTATTTAGAATATGAAAAAATATGTATAACAGTAGTTGATCAAATAGATCCCTTTCCTTAGTCCACTCAAACCCGTTTAGCTGGGTGTGACAGATTGGAGGCGCAAATAAGGTTGCAGGATTGTGGGATAGCCAAAAGCTTAACCTTGCTGTTGCAAACTGTATGAGCAGACACTGGCATTCTGTTCTGTAATTGAACCTCACTACATGAAGGCCCTATATCAAATCACAATTTACTCAACGGTCATCAAAAGTAACCTAAGTATTTTATTACCTTAACGTCACCATTAGGTTAAGACTTTAATACTAATGTATAGGATATGTAGCCCAAGCAGGGTCGACTTTATAGGCTTAGGCCAACATAGCTGCTACAAGTAGGCTACTTTTATGCGTGTGCCATATTTTCATGAAATGACCACCATCATCATAATATTCAGCAACGTCACAACCAAGGAGGTAGCCTGTCAATTGGAGCAATCTAATAATGAAGGATACCAGATAGGGAATCAAATCACAGGGAAAAAGAATCCTGTAAAACATTCAGTAAATTGTAGTAAAACTGACCATTATTTATTGAAATTTTCCTCCCCTCCATTCTGAGTGCAACAGAATTATCTTTTTTATTTTACACGCAAATTGCTATCAATTAGCGAACCGATCGGTCCAATAAGCGTCATTTAAAAATAAGAAAAGGGTTAGTATTGGAATTAAAACCGAGCACGCTTACCTTAATTTGACTCCTTTCTACTCTGTTTGGTTGTTTTTATTCCCCCGTTAAGATAGTCCAGGTAAACCCGCAGAGACCAATAGTGGAGCTGAGCACGACACCTCGGCCTGTGGTCAGGACGGATTAGCCAGGAGCGTCTAACCACGTGGGGTTCTAAGCCTCTCTGAAGGAGCAAGACTCGAACTATGAAAATAATTCGGGGTGTTTAGTCCAGGTTTTTTTGAGCATTGGACTGACAAGCCTTTGTGTAGGGGACGTATAGCCAGAACAGTTAAAACTTCCGCCCCTCCCATCAATTCATGCAGTGTTTAACTATTTCTGCCATCCCTCTCCCATCAGGTGCTGCTGTCTGGTCAGAAGCTGCTACACAAACAGTTACCCATAAGTGTAGTCTCTGTAAGCTATGCAGTCACACCCCTAAACCATCAATTAGCCAATTATCATTTGGCTGACGTTCCCCAGAACCATTCCCATTTGGTCATAGCACATGTCAAACCAATTTGATGGGTTTCATGTTGGTCAAAAGAAACCAAGGACACCAAACTCCAGCTCAAAGTACTTTATTCAGACTCAGTTCAAAGAGGCGTTTAGGAAGATCTCACAGCTCAAATGAGAACCCTCACACTGACGAAACAATATATTTTTTCCCCATTCAGTGACAACAACCTTGCCATCTTTATTCAAAGTAGAAACGAGAGATCAGAGAAGCCAGATGTTGATTTAAGACAGAAACAGCACGCCTGTGAGTCCCATCAATAGACTTAAGCCTTTGAGCGTTTAGCTGGAGCCCTTGAGGGTGTGCTTGTCAAACAGGTACTCGGCCATGCCGTTCTGCGGGGTGCTCATGCGACGCAGGTTGCTGACGTAGTCACCCAGCTTCTTGATGGCCTCCACCTGTTCGTTCAGGTAGTGGGCCTCCAGGAAGTTAGTCATCTGTAAACAGGAAGGTGGACAGTGAGTTAGGAAGCTTTCTGTAATCAAAACATCAACTTTGGTTACTTATTCCAAAAAAATAAAGATGGGTTTTGTGGCGGTGAAGAGGAAGTGGATTAGTTGCTCTACTCACATGGGGATCCCCGTGCTCAGAAGCAATCTTGTGCAGGTCCAGCAGGGCCTGGTTCACATTCTTCTCCAGCTTCAGGGCGGCCTCCAAGGCCTCCAGCCCGGTGCCCCACTCATCACGCTCTGGTTTCTGTAGGGTCAAACCAGCGGTCGTTTAAATAAGTTACAAATGTACTGGCCAAATCCGCCTAGTCATGCAAGATAGTCCATCTGAAGAATCAACTAGTGTCACCGTAAAAATTACTTCCATTGTCCCATGTGGGGAAATAACTGCAACCATCACTCTTGGCTCTCAAAAATAACACTTCCTCCGTGCTACACGGAGATGGTAAGCGGTCCAGCAGCGGCCCTTCTCACCTTGATGTCCTGCAGGAAGATCCTCCCGCCCCGGTTGTTCTGGAAGGCCATGAGCTTCTCGGCGTGCTCCCGCTCCTCGTGGCTGTTCTCCTTGAAGAAGGAGGCAAAGCCAGGCAGTGCTACGTCGTCACGGGTGAAATAGAACGCCTGGGGACACGAAGAGAAGGCGAGATGAGTGAATAGAGTTGACAATGACTCGGCAGAATAACATCCATGTCAGTTATTAACGCGCAAGGTAATAATTTGGCTAGGATTTCGTAAAGCCAAATGTCGAGTCATCCGGAACAATTATGGTAACAACTCCAAACAAGCAGACATGACGCAGCACTTTCAACCGAGTGTCGGCGCAGGACAATTTGAGATGACAATGACTCGACAATTTTTGGTACACATGTAACAGCTGAAGCAGCAAGTACATTTTACCAAATTACTTTAGCTTTTCTTACCATAGACTGGTAGGTGTAGGAGGCGTACATTTCCATGTTGATCATCCGATTGACGGCGGCCTCACAATCCTGGTGGTAGTTCTGACGAATCTGAGAAGTCATTTTTGCTGGCGTTTGGTAGTTTTATTGATAAAAAAGTAGCAAAAATAGAGTATCTGTTTCTATATAGACTTGAGGCTTTAAATAAGTTAAGGTTGTCGATTTAAGTTAATCGAAATTGAGTCAAAGAAGGGATGAAAGAAGAAGTTCCGTTCAAACACTGTTGAAGCAAGATCTCTTCCATTCGGCGTGAAGTCTTCTGCGAGCGGTCTCTGTATTTATAGGCTGGCTTGACGGTTGACGCCCCTCCCCCCTCACACACACACACACACACACACACACACACACACACACACACACACACACACACACACACACACACACACACACACACACACACACACACACACACACACACACACACACACACACACACACACACACACACACACCGCCGCGGACTTTAGGGCCAACCGAGTCACGAGCTGAGCAGGAAATGGGCGGGCTGTCAAAGAGGAACGGGGCCCTCATTTACATATCACGAGGTTATTTTGTTTAAGGGCCAAATATCTTGGAAAAATATTCCAATTAAATTTAAAAAATTAAAGTAAACAAATACTAAAAACCTATTTTTTTTTTTTATACAATGTTAGAGTGTAATCCTCTATTTGAAACCCCACAGGTGTTTTTCCAATGAATGTCCCTGTGTGTTACAGTTGTAGGCCTATTGCCCTATATGAGAGAGATGCAAACGCACACCAGATCAAGAGGTGCTGGCAAACTGGGCTAAAACTTGAAAAAGAAAGAAGTAGTACCGCACACTCCGAGTTAAGAGGTTTTATTGAGGTGATGACGTTTCGGCCGAGCTGCAGGCCTATTGTAGTAGTAGTCATACTGTCTCGAATTAGTGTTATTATTGTGTTAAATGTTTAAAACGCATCCCAGGATAATCTGAGAAGGGAAAGAGATCATATAAGGTCGACATGCTGTTGAAAAATAAGCCTGCGAAATGAACAATGTCCTTCATTTCACATCACACTATCAGATGGTGTGATTCTGTTATATGGTTTTACAACTTCACTAAAGAACAGTGTTGCAAAACTATGCGGACTGAAACAGCCCTTCATCATAAACAGGCCTGCTACTCTTGCATTATCAATAAGTGGGACAAATAAAAATGGAAAAAATGTGCTGCTGTTTGTTCTTTTGTTTAACAATATGTATAATAAAGTTCCAAATTACATGACTGGTACATTATTCGTATCTAGGCTACATAGAACATTGGTCAATTACAAAATGTTAGCTGTCCCCTGTACAAGCTAACCACAACAACCAACCTGTAGCTCTCTCACTCGCTCACTCCCTCTCACTCTCCCTCTCTCACTCCCGAGCAAGTTCATGGGTGTCAGTGTGATAAACTTCAGATTGACTGATACGAAAAAACGACAAGCGACAGTATATACATGGGGTTGTTTTCTTGTTTTATGTTGCCAAAGATGGTCTCTGAGTAATAACACAAAAGGTGATACTGCACAGAGCCAGAGTGGAGGGTAGTCATTATTGTGGCTTTAATACTCTTGACTGTAGTGTATCATGGCAACTTACTATTGACTTTACTCAACTTAACTAGCTGGGCGAAATGTCATGACTTGTGCATTTTTTATAATCCTCTTAAATCCTATCAAATAAAAACAACAGCCAAGTGGGTCAAGTCAAAAGGCACAGTGAACCTTAGACTAACTGAAACCATTTCTATTCAGAGCTCTACCACAGTTCAGTACAGTTAAAGCACAGATGGTACATTCTGTTCTTGTTTTTAAATCACGAGATGTATGGTGAGACATTTCACACGGGTATTTTGTGCTTGGTCACCAGTGAGAATAGTGTCTAGCAGTCTTGTGTAAATGCAGATTCATGGTCTGCTGACAAGTTTTGCTTTGTCATGGCTGTGACTCATGGCTGTGACACAAAGGCCATCCTGTAGGATCTTGTTGGTGTGTCTGTGTGCATGTCAGTGAGAGAGAGCAGGTGAGACAGGAGAGGAGAATGAAAAAGAAACAGGATTGGGTATCACGTCAGGTATATGAGTACAAATACAAGTCAAAGTACACAGTTCCCAAAGTGTCTTACAAAGCAAAGGCAACAATTCCAATTTCATATCTTAATCAGCTCTTTATTAGCTCTTAAGAAGAATGTGATGCAGCACATTTTTTATAACATATTCGATTTTAATAACAAACATTTTACAAAAGGCATGGCTTTCACACATTTTGAAAAACGAAGTGCTTTCCCGGGAATGTTAATGCCATCAAACGATTAATGTAGTTCGCTGGCTGAAGATTACACATTGTTCAGTGCCAAGAATTATTGTTACCAAGAAAGAAATCAACGCTTATATAAACTGAAATACAAGGCAGTAATGGATATACAGGTTTAAATCAGATCATTTTGTAGAAAGATAAATATTATTATCTCGTACGGCCAACGACTGCTACCAAAGCAAGTACTTTCACCGGGGATTATACAGTAGAAGGCCTGTTTGAATACAAGAGAGGTAGAACGTTAACCGTCAAGATTGCAGCAACGCCTCTTCACACATTAAAATTATATTATTCTGTCAAACACTAGCAGAGGTAACTTCTTCATAATTTGGGTTGCACTGAAAACATTAACGAAAAATAAGATGGAGAAGATGATGGTGGTCCAGCCTAGGTGGGTGATGTGGGTGGAGGTGGAGCCTAGGCGGTGGGGATCCAAACACTTCGCCACTGGGTGGCCTGGTTCCAGGTCTCCTCCAGGAAGGAGGCGCTGGTTGGGGCCCAGCAGGTCTCCTCCTCCCCGGGCCCCCGGCTGTGAAGCCACAGGCTCTTGAAGGGGCCGGTGCAGGTGTGCTGCAGGTACTGGCAGCCCTACGGAACCAGAGAGGAACAAGAGAGTTCAGGACTGAAACCTGTTCTTATCAATGCTAATGAAGACATCTGAATTGAATTACTGATGCGTAACCTTCGCCGAACAAAGGCTAATATAATATAAATAACCGTCGATCAATCCTAGTCTGTGACTTGAAATTAAATGTAATAACATCCATAAGATTAGTTATGGGAACCTGAATCCATCACGAACAATAAGGCTGTGATGTAACATGCTTGTATCAAACACAGCTTCTGTCTGTACCTCAGGGCTGCCCCAGTACCAGATGGCCTTGATGACGTTGTGATTGGCCAGAGCCGTGGTCAGCTGATCCCGGGCTCCGGGAATGATGTTGACCAGGCCTGCTGGTAGGTCGGAGGCCTGCAGCACCTGAGGGTGACAGGGAGGAAGAACTGGTGAACAGGGACTCTGAAGGAGAGATGGGGGGACAGGAAACGGAGAGAGGAAGAGAGAGCGGGAAACGTAACAAAAATAGCTGAACCAGGTACGCTACAACTTTGTTTTGAATCATTATGTAACGACTCGGCTGTAGTTTGTAATCAGTGCTGAGGTGTACATTATAAACAATAGATGTTTCAAAGCATCACTAAATCCAACCTACTGGAACCAGTAGGTTCTAACAGTATATAATACTAACATACATTATACATTATATACTATTATCACTGGCCTCACCATGCATTATATACTATTATCACTGACCTCACCATACATTACATACTGTAGCTTGCTAATGTGCTACAGCCTCACAAGGAAACACAAATAGTTTTTGCACTTCCATTGTGCTCATAGCCATAACCATTCACCCCCCCCCCCCACCTCCCCCCACCCCTCATCCCAAAATTGTTTTATTTAAAATCGACCTGGATGAAAGTCAAGGCTGGAACTGGGTACCGCTGACTGGGCACCATGACAACAGCGTTGCCCATGGCGACGGCCGCCCCGAGCAGTGTAACCAGGGAGAGGAGGGGCTTGTTGTCAGGGAGGATGACCCCGACCACCCCCAGCGCTTGGGGCAGGGAGAGGGCGGAGCCAGCCTGGGGGACCGCCTGGAAGGAGAACATCAACAAAGACGTGTTTATAACTAAATCAAAACACAAACGCAAATAATAGTTTGTTGTAAAAGCTTCCTTTTTCAGAGATCAACACGATGACATGAGTCTTACCGAAGCGCCGCCCTGGGTTTGGCTGCACCGTTCTGCCCAATCAGTGAGCTGGTCCACACTAAGCTCCACCTCCAGGTCGGCCTCGTCCAATGAGAGGCCGGTCTGGGCGCTGATGGCTGCGGCCAACTTCACCTCCAGCCCCTTGGCCAGGGAGTAGAGCGACTTGAGCGAGTGCAGAAGGCCCCTTCTTCATCCAGCTATACGATGGGGGAGAGAGGGGGTAACATACAGACAGGTTACTAGGCAACGCCACAGCAGATAGGCCCTCGAACCAGGGGGCAGAAAGCATTGACGACGATAGACAACCGACAAGCTGGTTTTTTGTGTAGTTAATTGCACTAATCTCAAAAGCCAGTGATATAATTTATTTTACATACCATGGGGTTCATACCCTTTGATAAAAAGAAGACAGGTATGGATCTAAGACAGATATTTCTTAAGGTTGGATTTGAGTCGTAATATAATGATTTGTATGTCCATAGATTTTCTTCATCAGGCTTTTCTATCAGACATGTATAGGCTATAATATTCTATAAGGGGTCATACAATAGTTTTCCCTTCTGACATGGGCGATTTACTATCCATTCATTGTTAGGAATAAGTTAACAGGATCTGGTGATTAGTGAGAATTTTTTTTCTTCAGTAATCAGTGTATAAGGATGACTCCACTTTATGTGGCTCCACCTGCCAAATACCATCCCCTCCCATTAGGATTATTGATCATTTAAAGACATAGCGGCCATTTAAGTTGACTCCTGCAGGTTCAATAATGAACAACTGAACCACGGATGCAAAGTCCATAAATCATAAAGTTTCAAGTAACTCAGTGAACTAAAGCAAGGCTTTTTTTTTATGTCAAATTATAGCCTTCGAGTGTGATATGTAGCGTATTTTAGCATTGTAGCATATTCTAGCATGCATCAGGCCAGACATGTCCTTGGCGACTAGGGAAGAACTCGTTCATGTGTAGAGCCATTCATACACGTATCAATTCTTGTGACATTAGCAGGCCAGGTGTCTGAGAAGCCCAGTGACCCAGGTCACGAAAACAAGCGTAATACCTACACATAGCCACGAGAGGTTAGGATCAAACCCGGATTCTAGCTTGATCAGGCCAGATATGTCCTTGGCGACTAGGGAGGCATCCGTTCATGTGTAGAGCCATTCATACACGTATCCATTCTTGTGACATCAGCAGGCCAGGTGTCTGAGAAGCCCAGAGACCAAGGCCACGAAAACAACCGTAATACCTACACATAGCCACAAGGGACCAGCACTGAGCACACATATCCAAAAAGCAGGAGCTCAGCACCATGCTTAGCTAATCAAAGCGCATTACGGAGGCCACGCCCACCCATTCATAAAGTCACAACACATAGTCCAAGGGGGCAGAACGCTCCAGGTAACGCATTTTATCAAATGCCCTACTAAGTGTATCTCCACGTGTGCTTGTACAATTCCCCTCCTTTTGCTTCATATACATTATACCGGACCTTTAATCAAATAAAGTGAGTTAAAAGCGATCCTGACTCTGATCCTGATTTTCCAAAGAACACGGCAGATATTAGAACGACACTACAAACAAGCTAACCCTAACCCTATAAGCTATGTTATATTAATAAGCAAAAGAAAGACAAACAAACCCATTCACCTCTGGAAATAGCAATTAATCATTACATCATCTGTCCCACTGAATCAGACAGAATGCAGTTCAATGCTGTTTATACATTGATAACAGTGTAGTCGCTGATGTGACCACAGTGGTTTATGCCCAACAGTTTATTGCCCCCTGGCTCCGCGCGCAGTCAACCATGTTTGTAAATGGCTAACCCTACTGTAGCTGACCCATGTACAAACAGACACTAAGAGACAAGTACAAACAGACACGCCATCTCCTGAACATGTCAATCACATTTTTTAATATTAAACAGATTACTAACAAATGTCCTTTCTATTAGGGTACGTTGCATATATTTGTCAAATGTGCCTCAGTGGTTCAAGTGTGTGTTGTGTAACTGACTCTACGCCTGCCAGTTGGCTTCTGTCCTTATAGAACCTGTGTTTACAACTGCTAATTAGAGCTGGGCGGTTTTCTATTGCATTGTGCAGTAAAACTACTTGATTCCGAGTGTAGACAGCGGGTCTGTTGGTGTGAAGCATGCGCGGGTCAAATCTGATGGCTCACTTTATGGCAATAAAAATATACTTTGTGCTAGTTGTAAGTTTGGGCTGTTTCTCATGTTTGGAAAAAAAAACACTCACTCTACCTGTGTGTGCGTGTGCGCGTGTGTGTGTGTGTGTGTGTGTGTGTGTGTGTGTGTGTGTGTGTGTGTGTGTGTGTGTGTGTGTGTGTGTGTGCGCGCGTGTGTACACATTTGAGTCTCACTCAGGCTGTACTTTGCTGGCGGCCTCCACCGCGTTGCGGACGGCCTTCCTTCCCCGTCTGGGCAGTAGGCCAGCACGCTGGCGCCATCTGGTGCCTGCACCGCAACACTGCCTCCAGACTCGGACTTGCACGACTTGCCCGCGACAAACTGCTGGTAGAACTTGGGGGCACTAAGGGAGGAGATAGAAGGGGGGGGGGGGGGGGATATATGAATGAATGAATGGAAGAGAGAGAAAGAAAACAGTTATGGATTCAGCAGAGAATCAAAGTGAGGAGAGTGTACAGGGAAAGTAGCACACACACACACACACACACACACACACACACACACACACACACACACACATACACACACACACCTCGGCGTAGGAACGATGGTGGGCGATGCAGCCGATCCAAACTTGTCGTAGTCCAGGGGGGCCGGGGAGGAGCGGGGGAGGGAGGGGGAGGCGGCGGAGGGCTGGAGGAACTGGTACAGACCCTAGAGGAGGGGGCAAATGTAACGGACAACGTAATTCACCACATTTTCAGGTAGAACAGGTCAGTTGTGGGTTTGGGTAGTCACACAAATCAGACATTTGATTAATAATCTTAATTCATTAATTATTTTATCTTAATTGTATTAACATCATAATCTAAAGTCTGATGGCAGACCAGCTTAAATCTGGGTGATCGGGGTGTTTCACTTTCTTTTGCTTCGTTTTTTTTTTGAGTGATCATGTTGCTAGAGGCGAGGATCTGTAATTGCGCAGCTATTAACAGCAAACACAAACTGTAAAGTGTCTGTAAAATCTTCATCCACTTGTGCAAATGAGTTTCCCTTCTCTGTAATTCTCTGTTGTGTACTCTTGTCGTGCAGTTCACCCCCCCACCCCCCCCCTTCCCGTCTCACCTCTTGTCCCCCGTCCGTACAGGTGCCGCTGTCTTTGAATGTCCTTGTCTCGTGAATTTGTCTCACAGGATTGAGAGCATGACAGCATGAAATGACTTGTTTTACACCAAGAAAGCGTCGTCTTATCATAGATCTGGTACAGCGTGTCATAAGATACAGATAGATAAGATTCTTATCTATCTGTATCTAATGACACGCTGTACCTCAGACGGACAGGCACTAGGGATAGGCTGATGGAGAGAAAGAAGTGTGAGCGTGTGTGAGCACCTCTTGGCAGCCTCCAGAGCCAGGGTGAGGTCTTCTGTCCAGATGGAGGCTGCATGGCCATGAGGACTGTGGTTCGCTGGGGAACAGAGGAAACCACAGAGGACATTACAGTAAACACCCGGTTTCAGCTAGTCCCGCTCACTATCAAAATGCAGAAGAGGCTTCTAGCGCACTACTGGTTGAGATTTTTGTTCCCTATTCAGGATCGGGGCAATATTGTTCAGTACTTTTGATTGATGTTACCACCAAACACTGCTAGTGGGATTCAACACAAGCAATAGCCCCATTTGTAGCACTACTATCACTTTGAGTGCTGCTACATCACTTTGAATCTAAAATAAGCTGTGTTTGGTTTTCCTTTAAAAAATAAATCTATTTCAGGGAGATTTAGAAAGACACACAAAAACCCACACAAAAAAGTGTATAGAGTTGTTTGTGCCAAATGAGCCCTTCTGGTGACTGGGAAGTGATTCCTCTTCCATGGAGCCCCCTATGCTGCCCTGCCATGTTTTTACAGGAGACCAGCACGGACAAATGGCTCTAAAGAGAACACACTTTTAAATTGAAAAAAATGTTTTGGGCCAAGAGTTCTAAGATGGAGGAGGAGTGTGTTATCCCCATGGCTTCCAACCATTTGGATTCCTTTATAGGTATCCAAATGTGTGTAGGAGCGTTATGATAAGGTGGCACAGAGCGGGCGCGGTGGTGGCCAGGGACACACACTTCAGGCCGGCCAGCCGCAGCCTCAGACGGGCCAGCACGCCGTCCAGCACGCTCTCCTGCACGCACAGCACCCACTGGACCTAGGGGCACAGAGAAACCGGTAATAAATATATCTAACTACTAACTAACTAATGCATGAGAAGCTTGTCGCGTATTGTGTCTTGTACCGAGAGAGAGGAGACTCCATTAATGATGATAATCACTCATGCAGGTTCTCTGCACTGGCTGCCTGTCGCTTTGAGCAACGGGTTTCATAAAGGTTTGGAGGCCAAACGTGGCTATGCAAGGGATCTTATCTCCAGGGACTGAAATGTATTTTGTTGACTGGTATTTTGTTGTCTGGCAGAATCCTGAATAGGCCAAACGAATACAAGATGCGTGAAACAATTTCAAATGCAGTGAAATGCTATTCACACCACCGAATCAAATTGTTATTCAAGGGTCGGCTTAGCTCAGGAGGTAGAGCAGGTTGCTGGTTCGATGCCCGGCTCCTCCTAGCTGAGCCTGGAGGTGGACACTCAAGTGTGAATGTGTGTATGAATGGTTGTAAGTTGCTTTGGATAAAAGCTTCTGCTAAATGCCCTAAATGTAAATGTAAAGTCCAACCCACATTCTATGAATAATAATAAGGCCACATAAACTTGCTTGGTTATGGACGGACACACACACACACACACAATGTGCAATAATTGTAAAAAACAACAACAAAGAATTCTATTCTATTCTATTATGCACTCATCTGTAAACTGTAAACAAACAGGTGGCGCCGACGGAGACGGAGACCGCCACGCCCAGGCCTGCCGTGGCCTTACAGAGCGCCACGCCGTCCTGTGGGGAGACCGCCGGGGGGACAGAGAAGGATCAGAGAATGGAGGAGAGACCAGCTGAGATAACTGAATAACTAACTCTTAGAGGGTAAGCAAGCACCAATCACATCGCATGCTTCTAGTCTCCTGCCATTGGCCAGTGCCAAAATATAAACTGCAATTTTGCCAGTTGTCTGTGTCATCACTCTGGGCAAGCACACACACACACACACACACACACACACACACACCTGCTTGTTGCCGCTGTAGGTCACAGAGTTGACGGTGGGGTTCTGAGCCACAGTGGCCCCCAGAGACACAGGGCTCCCAGTCAGAACGTTTCCTGCAAACCAGTTTCCTGCAAAACAGCCAAGGTTAATTGTATAGCAACTGCTTTATTCTCATTGTTTTATATATACAGTTGACTCCGAAACATATTAATGGAATTGACAATCTGTCTGCAATGAATAATCGCAAATCACAATTAAATTTTTTTCATAATGGTACAGCCCTCACATATGCCACACATGTTAATGGCGCACTCTGATCATAACCGGGGAAATTAAAAGATACGAGTAAGAAGTCATTTGTCTGTTAATTATGTCATTATGTTTCATTATGTTTTTGCATGTATGTTGTAGCGTGTGCGCACGCGTGTGTGTACGTGTGTGTGCACGTGCGTGTGTGTATGTGTGTGTGTTACCCATGGCTAGCGCTGGCAGGACTTTGAGCATCAGAGAATAGAGGGGGCAGTCATCCGAGGCCACCACTAGCACCACACCTAGACGACACACAGAGGACACCAAAACCCAACTGACACATAGAAACCATGAGCACAACACACAGACACAGCCCAGAACCCGGGGTTGTGCACAACAACCCGCGAGCATGCACACACGTTACACGCACAAATTATTATGCATGCACTTATTTGCTGAAAGCATATTTACAAGAATACTGTAGAGGGTAAGACCACTAAATCTTCCTCTTTCCGGTACAGATCCCCTCCATCACTCTCAGGACACAAATAAACAAGAAGCTACTGAAGCTATGAAATGGTAGACGGACTGCATTTATATAGCGCTTTTATCCAAAGCGCTTTACAATATTGCCTAACATTCACCCATTCACACACCGACCATGTAAGGCGACAGCCGGCTCGTCAGGAGCAGTTAGGGGTGAGGTTAGGAGGAGCCCGGGATCGAACTAGCGACCTTGCGGTCACCAGCCAACCCGCTCTACCTCCTGAGCTACTGCCGCCCCCAGCTACTAGCGCTCACACAGCCCCTCCCCGTCGCTCACCCCGCGGGCTCCAGTGGGGCAGGCGTGCGTCGCGGAGCTGCGCCCAGCTGGAGTAGTACTGGGCCAGCCGCACCAGGGAGGCCGGGGGGCAGGAGGCCGGGGACAGGTCGCCCAGCTCCCCCACACACTGGCCGTGCTGACCCAGGGCGCTCGCCCATCTGGGGAACACACACACACACACACACACACACGCACACGCACCCACGCACATACGCACGCACGCATGCACGCACGCACGCACGCACGCACACACACACACAAACAAACAGAAACCTTAATGTTTGAGGTTCATTTTTACATTTCTAAACAAATAGGGTACCAAATATTTGTAGTAGATTGTTTCAGTTTCTAGTCATGAAATTACTTGATTTCCGTGGTCCAAAGTAATGACATTGCCAATAAATGTATTTGTTGTCCACACTCATTTCAATCTAGATAAACCTCTTAATTCTGTAAGACACATGACCTAGCTAGAATCCAAAATCCGATGTCACGCATCCAGTGCCCTCAGACCTGAGGGACCTTATCATGTTCAAAGGACCGAGGAGGCTGATATCTTTGTTCTGGTTAAAGTAAAAAAGTTAAAGTTAAAGTTGTGTCGCACAGATAAATTACGTAGCTATAGTAACCACTGACGTCTTCTAAGCCTTCCCCATTTGTGATCCGAATGCAAACAAGCCCAGAAACAAGGCATGACGTCCTCCTCCACAGCACACACAACACTGCACACACAGTCACCTGCACACACACACACACACACACACACAAAGTTAAGAACAATACATTCACTTAGAAAATAGAGAATAGAGAGAGCTCTATGCAAATATATGGAAATAATAGATATTATCTTTAGATGACAAGACAGGCGTATATAGAACTTAATGCAGCAATAATATGAGTTATCTTCTGAGGGAACTAGACATTCTGGTTTCCTGCGTAGCAACCTCACATTTTGCACTGTAGCTTGCGACAAGTGAGCCATTTGCATGGTAAATATAGTGTATTCAGTGTTCTGCAATGTTGACCAATGTTATGTTATGTTAATGTTATGGACCTCAAGGCAGTGAGTGAATTACTAAGAGGCAAGCTACTGGGAGACTTGAATATGTGCATGTCATGGAGAAACGTGACGCAAACAAAGGTCAATGTACAGAACAACCTTACCTTTCCCAAAAATGTGTAATAAAGTAATATGTTTTTTTAGTTATAATAACACAGTTTATATCATCATTTGTTTCCAAGTCCTAGCAAGTCTTAAAAAGCCAGAGCTAAAAACAATTAGCTCCCTGCTGATCACCACCTTTAGGGTCGGTCAGGCCGCGAGTCTGTCTGTCAGCCGGGGTCAGGAACCTGCCATCGATGAAGAGGCCAAGGGCGCGGGACTGGCTCTCCAGCCAGGCCTGTGTGTTGGAGCAGGAGCAGGGCTGACAGTGAACAACCAGGACTGGACAAGTGCTGTCACTTCAGGAGGCGGGAGCACGGAACAAAATCCTTTATGTCAGATAATGTGTCAGACTGCCCTGCGATAATGATCACAGTGTTTAAATGATGTATCATAGGAGGCGTGATCTCAATTAAATATAATAATAATAATAATAATACAATCCATGATTAAATATAAAATGATCAAATACTGATAATATTAAAGAGCTTCATGAGCTGAAAGATACATCAGATCTAGGTATAGATGGATCAATTATACATATACGCATATACAGAGAGGTCCGACGAACGATAATATATTATCATGTAATGCACCAGTAATACTATGCACAGTATTCATTGAGCTAGAGGAAAACACGCCATAACCATTTGGGGATTATATTCTGATAATGGCCAACTCTGCTTTGTAAGTATCTGGAGAAGTTCAGACTTCTTAAACCTATAGCATTTAATAGTAGTTTAATGTCTCATTTTATACTTCTGACACCAGTTATTACTAGTTATTTATACACAGACTGCAGTTCTGCTGCTTTAGCTCAACATACCACAACTCTAGAGGGCCACTGAGGAGGGACAATGCTTTACTGCTTAATTTTAACGCAGTGTAGCACTATGTCGGGGTACTTCCATCGCGTGACTCGACAGAAATACAAAGATCAACCATTTTAAAAGCATGCTTTGGGTAACTGAAGTGATTAACTAGCATCAATGATTCCTGGCCGTGGGCCATCAGCTGTACCCGTGGCCCCACAGGCGCTAAGGGGCAGACACAAGTGTTTGTCTGTGTTTCATGTCCTATTCTTTCCAACCACAGGCCTATCTTCCAGAAGCACTGCAACCACTTTGAATAGAATATAACCTCAAAACCAATCAGGTGCTGCATTGAAGAAAACATAACCCATCCTCAGAGGCGATTCTAGAGTCTGTGGGGGCCCTAAGCACGGACGTGCACAGGAGTTTTGAGGGGCAGTTGCCGAATTGTTGAGGGGGCGGATCGCGGACGAGCGGCAACAGCGCCTTGCCTGGCAAGTTGCGCCTCTGCCCATCCTTCGCTACATCAGTCACAAGAAGAGAGGATGTCATTGTGCAGTCAATGTACTGCCGTACTTTCCTTCGGATGGGAATAGCCCGTCAGGAAATCAATGTCACATGCTTCTGGTTTATACATTAAACCTCTCATACTGTCTGCTGCACCAATAGGCACATCCACAGGCCCTGCTCAACAGCTCTCAAACATATGGAGAAGCTGGACCCGAAGGCGAAGAGAAAAAACAACAAAGAAACATTGTTGCAAACATATGTTTCCAAAGAACACGCATTTTAAATCAAACTTGCATGGTTCAAAATCCACTAGAGTAAACATGAGAAATGTTAAAATGTAAACAAGCCGAATATGCATAAATAAACCTCCTTCTGGGGCACTGGGGATATTACATAATGAAGCGGGATGAGCGCCCCCTACTAAATGCTGGAAATGCACCTTGGTTGTACAAATGGAAGAAAAAGGTCGGCTTCGTGCCCCTACCATCCTACGAAAAAAAGATTCGCTCGCCGGACACGCACAACCTCCGCGCATGCGCTCTGCACCGAAACCAAGTGCGGAGAAAGTGTTGCTATTTTCCCGACACGGGTTAGATAATGTTTTAAGTCCTATGGTTAACGCGGTTATTATCCATTGCTTGGGGGTAAAGTGATGTGCGTCGGATTTAAAGGATCTTCCCGAACGCGTGACACACTTGTTGTTAAAGATGCCCAGGAGGAAGGTAGCCTAAATCAAAGGATTATGTGAGGCTACATATAAAACACGAAGTGTGTTTCTCCATTTACAAAAGCTTCACCAGATCTCGTAGCATCCAGGCCTCCTTGTTGTAAACTGCCTCATCCTAAACTGTTCAAACGGGTTTGATCACTGATGGGCAAAAATAACCTAAATGGACATTACATTATGAATATAGTCAACTCTGGGCCCAAATCTAATAAACACAACATACCACACATTCAAGAGGGTGAAGATGACCCTCGAGCCCCCCTATCAGTCTGCGGAGAACACTCTGCCACAGCCGGACGGCGAGGACACACATATCACACAGAAAGACAACACAACCCGGAGGCTCAGGGACAAGAGAACCCTCGATAACCCACACAAAGGCTAGCACACACACCTGGCCATGAAAGATACTATAAGTTTCTCATGCACCAAATCACGGGAGCTCTTCTGAAGCAGAACTTCCACGGAGGCGAAGCTCTAGGCGACCTCAGCGCTGTTAGGGGACGTAGAATATTCGATCTCTCACGCTTTATGAATCTGTATTACCTTTGCTACTTTACTCAATAAATCCGAGGCCCTCGTGCTGATAGACTTTAGTACCTCTCCGTCTCATTTTTTATCTGGTCAAGTAACTAGGCAGACTGTTTTTCCCAACATCACTAGCGGGTGGCCGGGAGTAGCTCTGACGGGACCAAGGACTCGGACGAGCCGGCATAGAGTCCCGAGAAGGAGCCGGCGTACCGGCGGAGGAACACGCGACTCACCCGGTCGTCACTGAGGCTCAGTCAAAGTTCACAAGGTACCGTCAACACTCATATCATGCACGCTCAGTCGAGCGGTTCTGGGCCCAGTTTCCCGATAACGATGGATCCATGCTCGTACGATCCATCGTACGATGGATCTCACGATGCATCGTTAATTTTTGGCGAGCGTTTCCCGAAACTCATCTTATGTGTGCTCTGCTCGAGGGGGAGACGCAGGAATGTTGTTGGATTAGACTATATTTTGTGGCAGCAAAAATATAACTCCCCATCAAGGCCAGCAGCAGAGTAGCGAAAAGATTATAGACTAATATGAATGCTACAAATATTAAAACACAATTGATTAGGTCTAGGCCGACATATGCTATATCAGTCCTAATCCAGAACGCACCGTGTGTATAGGCCTACATTGTTTCACGGCATTTTCTCCCCTGAAATAATTCCATATTACAAAAATAAAAAATAGCATGTGTCTGTGTGACAACTATAGCATTTATTTAAATTGCTGATTTCTGAAACATGCTTTGTGCCGCAAAGAGGGCAGACTTTCTCTGATTCCGCAGAAGGTTTCATTCATTCATTCATTCAGTGATTGGCGCGCCGCGCACTCGTCTAGAAACTTTGGTGTCAACATTAAAAATGCGACGTTCCATTCATTCATTATCATTCAAACGCAGAGGCATTGACACGGCTATTGCTGTTGCTGGTCTAGATCGATTCCTGCCCATATTGTTGGGCAGGGGTATGGTGGTGCGGGCAATGTAAGCGGGAAAGGCACGCATCGCAACAGTTTCCCGCAGCAGTCTACGTTCACTGCAGAAACCACGCCAATCTCAACTTGGCGATTGTGCACTCCACTAAGGTCAGGGATGTTCGTAACTGTCTAGACACGGTCCAATAAATAGTGAACTTAATCACAGCCTCACCGACGCGCCTACAGTGCTTTATGGCAAACAATCGCAACAAAAAACGCCTGCAGAAATTCTCCGAGACCCGCTGGTCTCAGCATGATTCATGTAGCCTACAGTATGTCTTCTGTCATTGAGGACATTTTAACCACGATGGTTGAATTAAAATCAGAGGGAGACAGCAAGTGCAGCTCGCAAGCGACCTCCCACACTCAAATCATCAGGAATCATTTGATTTTATTATATTTATATGCCTTGTGATAAGGTTGCCTTGTGACTTGTGCTGCAATAGGCCTAAGTTATATTGTTGTTGACTTCTAACATGTCTCTGTCTTTGCTGTTTAAATGTAACAGTAGTCTACGAGTTAGGCTATATGCGGGAACCACTGTTTTTGGGGTAGGCCTATTGCTAAATAGCGCCAGCTGGACATTCAGCGGTATTGGATGACGTGTTTTAATAAAACACATCCAATACACGGAATGTCCAGCTGGTGACTCCACTGAGGCTATAGTAACGATGCGTCTTAGCGCTCTACGAGTACCCCTGTAGCCGTCGTTAGCTACGAGGGTTTTAACGACGTCCTTACGTAACGATGCTTTCGGGAAACGGTCTGAAAACTCTGCGATGATCGTACGACGGTTTTAACGACGTCGTTAGGCTAACGATGCTTTCGGGAAACGGGGCCCTGTTCTGTTCCTCTACACCGGTCTCTCCCCTCTCAGCCCTGTTTGATCACTTCTTAATCTGAGCCTGTGTGTCGTAGGCTCAACTCCCATGGGAATTTACCCCCCGGCTCGTGTATTGCAGCATAAACAGCATACAGTACAAAAACAATGAACCTTTAAAACCTTTGCCCACTGACAAATGAGTTAAAGGGATGTGCCTATTTGTTGTCGTCTGTAATGCCTCAGGCCGTGGGTGTGGGAGGGGGAGGGGGGATGTGGGCCCTTCCATTGTATATAGCCAGCCATAAAGCCTGAATGGAATCAGACAGCCGCCCCCCCCCCCCCCCCGGCCCCCTCTCATATGACCTCTTTAGGCTCGGCCTGTCACACAGGATTTACAGCAGGGGACGGGAAACACTGATGGTTTCCCCTCGCTCTGGTGGCTTGTGTGGAGGCCATTGAAGGCTCATTTCACTGGGATTTTGTTTTAAATTTAGCGAGAAGAACGAGCATAGTCACAAATTAGTAACGACAGCCTCTGATTGGGGGGCTGTCCTGCATGGGAACTGTATCTCTCGTCTACGGAGGACAGGCACACGTATGTATGTGTATGTGTGTGCTATGCTAGGTTTTATGTGCTGTTGCTTTCGTCTAGTCATCGACCAAGGCAAGAGGTGTCCTTTAATTTGGACTTTATCTTGAACAGTTAATGCCTGTGTGTTTGTTAACTTGTCAATATGTATTTGTGAGTTGACATTATAGCTTTGGTACCCTGATTTGATCCTTTGCCCTGCCCAAATCGTCCTTTTTCTCTCTTTAATGTCATTGAATCAGTGCAGTGCTTACGCTCTCACAGGTTTTATATAATCCATCAATGGGTCTACCCTTCTATTCTGTATTTATTTTATTCCATGTTATTTTATTGTAGACAACTCCAGCCCTGTACGGAGCAGCCCCTCTAAAACACTAGGATCAGAGGAGGCAGTTAATTTGGCTGCAGCAGCAGCAACTGTAGCAGATTCGGTCTTCACTTCTGGACGCAGAGTCACACTCAGCCAGCAGGGGGCGACAAACGCCACGGCTAAAAAATACCTCTGACACTGAACTCAATGGTAAGAGCGATAACGAAGATGTTCTTCCGAATAAGCTTAGCTACTCCATTTTAAGTCAAATGTTTTTTTCAGGACGTTTAGCATAACATTTTAAGAGTTATGTAAAAATGTCTTAGTTCATCCCCATTGTCAGGGGATGATTCACACATTTTATTTGTTGACCAATTAATTGCCAAAAGCTCTGTAAATAGTTGCATTATCCACCGCCCCCCCCCCCCCCCCTCTTCTCTTTAGAAAAACGACATTCATGGCTAGTTACAGGTTGTTGGCCTCGCCTTATGGTATAATATGTTGGTTACTTTGAGAGCGCATTGAGAGTTGACATTCAGTACAGTGCGAAGCAGCAGGGTGTGTTCCAGGCCCTGGTAGTCTATTGGATCTATTTATTACACCTCCTGCCGGGATTTTGAAAGATCTTTCCAATTAAATTACGTGCTTCACAATGGTGTGGTGTAATTGGCTTTTCTCTGCCTGCAGTCAATTTCTGTCCACTAGGTGTAATTAGTTAGCAGGCGGGGTAGGGGACATTAGCAGTGCTACTCATCATAATTAAGTAAGAGACACATCTAGGGGAACAATTGTTACAAACATACTACCGGTGTATAGAGTTTAGACTGTAAAGGTGTTTTAAACATTGCAGCCATAGCAGCCATTAATTTCACTAATTTTAAATCAGTCCACGCTAAAACAGTCCAACGCAACGCCTAACGTGTCGTGAACCCCGCTTTCCTATTGGTCAGATTTAAAGGCCTGCGACACCCCGCCCCGCACCCCCACGGGCAACGCCCCCTACTCGGAGTCCGACCCCGAGGTCTCCAGCCCCGGCAACAGCCTGGTCGCCGGCGGCAACAAGGGCGCCGCCACCGCCGCCCCCCCGCCCGCCGTGGTCTCCCAGGAGGAGGACGAGCGGCTGGCCAAGGAGCTGTCGCTGAAGGAGGCCGCCGCCCACGACCTCTCCCACCGGCCCAAGCGCCGGCGCTTCCACGAGAGCTACAACTTCAACATGAAGTGCCCCACGCCGGGCTGCAACTCGCTAGGTGAGGCTCGCCGAGGCTGGGGGTGGGAAGGGGAGAGTACGCAGCCCGCCCTGGGGTCACATATAGTAGAAAGAAAATACTAAATCCGTGCACACGGTTTTGTAAACCGTTCCCTCAGATTCCCAATCCGTGAGCACGGATTTGGGTAGTTCTACACAGCAGGGGTTCCCCATGAGCATTGTGACGGCAAACGCAGATCTGATTCAGACCGGCATCTATACAGTATGGATGACTGAATGGAGGGTTTATCTTTTCACATGATGATCATGTTTGAATGTTTGTTAAAAATGAACTAATCTCAGACTGAAACACTAGGTTAATTATAATGACATTTTATTTAAAGGCGCCTTTCATGGCTCTCAAGGACACCGTACGTTAGAAAAACAGCTATACAATCAGAAACAGAATACACAAGAAACAATAGAATTAAAAACAGTTAAAAAACGTGGACAATGGGTGATGGTGATGTGGTGATGTGGGAAGGGAAGATCAGGAGGTTTACGCAGATTTGAAAAGGTGAGTTTTGAGCTTTGATTTAAACTGGGATATGGAGTCTTGCCTCATCTTGAATATATCTTATACTGATGCATGAGGCCTGTGTGGGACCAGCCGTCACAATGCTCATGGGGATCCCTGCTGCGTAGAATGAACCAAATCCTTGCGCACTGCTTGGGTAAAACATTCGCACAAATTTGCAATTTTTGCAATTTTTGCAAATTTGTTTTTTCTACTATGCTACTATGCTTCTTCTATGCTCCATAGAAACGGTTGCATTCAGACAGCACATTTATAAAATTTGCTCGCTAGCTTGTGTTCTGAATGAACGCAAGCAAAATTGACTTGTTTAATATTTAATTTGGGGTTCTAAGAAATGCGTAGGAACCCAATTGTGTTTGATACTATTATTATTTTTCTTTTCCGGTCATATTCTGCCTTATTTCCTTATCTCATAAACAAAGTGGTCAAAAGTTGTATAAATTGCCATACTTGTAGGACTTGTAAAACGAGTAAGGGATGCTAATTCAGCTCGAAAAACGGTTGGTGAGGATTTTTGATTTTGAATTGACCGATATATCAGTTTGCCGTTTGTATCGATCGATATACCAGTATCTGCCTATAGGTTTGCCAATATTAACACTGTAGAAATGGTGTTGATTTTAAATGTAATTACTAAGGTTTGGCGGTATACACACTAATAACGGTGTTGGGGCAACATCCCGATCCCATGGCCTTTTAAGATGGGCGTGGAACACGCCCGCTAGACATCCACTTCCATTGAGAGACGAGCGGCGTGCAGGAGCACTACTTAGTTGTCCGACGGCCACTATCAATTACAGGAGCCGATCACCTGACTCCAAAACGATTGTGCACAAGAAGCGCCATCATTACGTTCAGTCATTGAGGCAATCAATGCTAGTCCTGCATTCAACATAATTCCTCTTTTAAATTGGCTCGACTCCCCATTAAGGTAGGCTACACTTAACCATAAACATACAGCCAGTGTCGTTGATCTCATTGATAGGATAATAACCAGCCTGTATCTCACTGAGAGCTGGCTTCACTGCATAAAGAGTATCTATAAGTATCTAAAATCTCATAGGATGCTGCCCGCAAATTCTTTCTGCTTATGTGTTGGAGAAACAGTTGCAGTCAAAGTTCTTGCTTGTCATCATAGTTCAATGTGAAGCAAAAATGTAGCTACACCTCCGGGCTGAGCTTGTGATGGAAGACATTAAACTGCTTACTTGTTTAATATTTATACTTTAAAATGGAAATTCACTTTAACATTATTGCAGGATTCTCTGGTTGTGAATGATTTAAAGCAGGCATCTGCATTTTCATTTGTATTAATAACAACATTGTCTCAGATGTGAGATTTTAATGGGATGAAGTTAAAGGTTTTATCCACAATAATACAATAGTGTTCGCCTCAGCATGCAACAAAGCCCATATTCAAGAATCATCAAGGTTGGAGAGTAGGCATTGGGCAATCATCGTTAATAGCTGAACAACAAAATAATTATGACCAAGAGAGTGAAAGTTAAGGCAGATTTGTGGTTCACAGAGAAAGAGTTTTTGGTTCACAGAGAAAATACTCTGTGGGAACAATCCAAGGTTTGTCTTGTCGAGGGAAATCCAGAGTGATCACTCTGGAGGTTTAACAGAGTGACCCAGGTGTCCTGGGTGACTGTGGAAATCACCAGGATGGGGTCCCTCCTGAGCTTTTAATGGAAGTTTTAATAGATAAATAAACAAAATGCTCATCTACTGTGATACATACACAACGTTTCAGAGCAGCAAATGAAAGCTTCCCTGTTGCTGAATAATGATTCCTGTTTGATCTGCAACACACGACCTGACCAGTTGTCACCCATCCTGCCTGCCACACCTGTTGCAGCAGATGCACTCAAGTTATATCGAGATTCTAGACCAGTGAAAACCTGCAACACTGCTTGAGCATCCACCTTGCATAGCGAGGGTGAAATGCACAAGAAATGTCAACAATAAACGGGATGCCTTGTCTGGAATCTGTGTGAAACGCACCGAGGACGCATGCAGAGGGGGAAAAACATCATTTTAGATTCCAGTCACACACTTAACTAAGCTTCTTTCCCTCCTTCCACGAAAACCCTTTCCTTCGTTCATATGCCATCATGTCCCATCGCTCCCTGTGTTATAGGCCATCTGACGGGCAGACACGAGAGGCATTTCTCCATATCCGGCTGTCCCCTCTACCACAACCTCTCTTCTGATGAGTGCAAGGTACCCAGTCGCACACATCCTGGTGACGGAGGGTAACTCACTTGTAACACAGCATAGTACGCGGTAGACTTGTGAAGTGCAAGCAAAGTAACAAATAATGAAAAAAGTTGTAATTGTGTGTATAGAAATAAGATAATAACACTGGTAATAACATGAATACGTTACAGGGTGTTAAATTGTTTAACAGGGTTTTTGTAGAGAGTTACAAGGTACATGGTGTTATACATTGATGGGTGATGTTACATGGTGTTCCAATTGGTTACTTGATGTAACATGGTGTTACACACTGATATGTGATGTTGCATGTTGTTACACATTGATAAATGGTGTTACGTGTTTAAGGCGTGTTTTGCATGGTGTAACAGTGTTGCAGGGTTTAATATGATCGGTTATAGGGTGTGATAGGGTGTGACAGAGTAATACAACATGTGACAGGGTGTTATAGGGTGTTATAGAGTGTGACAGGGCGTTATAGGGTTACAGAGTGTCTGTGTGTCCCCAGGGCAAGGTGACATTGCGCGACAAGCAGGTGGAGGAGAGGACCCTGTCACACCGGCAGGATGAAAACAGACACTCCACACGCAACCAGGTGAACACGGCATGGCACTCACTCACTCACTCACTCACTCACTCACGAGATACAAACCCACACGACAACTCCACGCTTTTCTGCATTAACATCCCTGCGCACACGTTGTCACTCACCCTGCTGTGCACTTGTGCCCCTTACGCCTGTAGCATGAGCCGACCGCGCCCCAGAGCCCCGCTAACGGACGCCTCGTAGGGCCCAGGCTAGGCGCCAGGCTAGGGGGCAGGACAAGTAGAGGCCGATGCAAGAAGGGTGGGAGGGTAGGGTTCACTCTCTGCGGCATCACATCACCCCCAACATGCAGCCACGCAGACACGCACGCACACAGGAAGCGGCTGACACGACGCGCACAAATTACACACAAATACACACACCCGCCGCAGCCGATTCAACTGATGACAGACAGAGCACTGCTGTCGGCTTTAATGAAATAGACCGCTCATAGAGGTGTGTGTGTGTGTGTGTGTGTGTGTGTTTGTGTGTGTGTGTGTGTGTGTGTGTGTGTGTGTGTGTGTGTGTCACTCCCAGGCCCCTTCAGAACGCCAGCTGCGCTACAAAGAGAAGGTGACCGATCTGAGGAGGAAGAGGAACTCCGGCCTTAACAAGGAGCAGAAGGAGAAGCACATGGTGAGTGGTCCCATTTTGGTTCCTCGTGGTCCCATTTTGGTTCCTTGTGGTCCCATTTTGGTTCCTCGTGGTCCCATTTTGGTTCCTCGTGGTCCCGTTTTTGGTTCCTCGTGGTCCTGTGTTTGGTTCCTCGTGGTCCTGTGTTTGGTTCCTCGTGGTCCTGTGTTTGGTTCCTCGTGGTCCCGTTTTTGGTTCCTCGTGGTCCTGTGTTTGGTTCCTCGTGGTCCTGTGTTTGGTTCCTCGTGGTCCTGTGTTTCGAGAGGAGGAGGCTTCAGTGTCTGTTGGTCGTATCTCAGAAAGGGAAAAAAAACAAAGCCCTGATGAGGTATTCTGTTCTTATGCAACGTATAACTCAATGCAACACAATCACCGCCTGTAATGTGATACATTTGAATGAATGTAACACAGCCCATAACACAATTATGAATCTGTTGCCCTAATTGCATTGTGTCCATGTAAATGGTAATCTTTATTACCTTTAAGGCCTTTGTTAGCTTCTGGTTGGATAATCGTAATAACATTTACCGTAATAAAAGAGTAATGTGATCATCTTGAAACATCCCGGGTCGTTTGTGCAATTACGGTGTACGGTTCTGCTGGATTTTAAGGATGTTATTTTTTTAAATTTATTTATTCTTTTTTTTTTTTTCTTTTTTTAGTTTCTTCAGATTGTGTGGTGTGTGCCTTGCACGTCACCCAGAAACAAACTGCTTACTTTATTTTTCTGGCTCTGCGTTTAGCCGTTCAGTGGCTTTTATTAACGCTGCGCGCTTTGAGAGACTTTGTCAGCAGCACTTTGTCAGCATTTGAACGACAATCAACAAAAATATCTTTTAGTCGCCTTGTGGTGCGTGCTGGGGCTTTTACGGCACTTTGCGATACTAATTGAGGCCGTATTTCATCAGAGGTATAGGGGCCTCGTGCTGCAGAGACGTGTGGTTGTCAACATGTTATAACAGTTGAACCGACAACGGTCCCTTTACCTGACAAAGTAAACTGGTTGTTCAGCTCAGATCAACAATAAAACAGGAAACAAACTAAATGCTGAAATACCCCAAAAAATACAATTTAGAAATGGTTAATTTGACTGTTTGGATGGTAGGGGGAGATTTACATTGTTATTGGGTTTGTGTTTTATGTTTTTGGTTGTGTTTGTGTCTTTAGTTGTGTTTGTGTTATTGGTTGTGTCTTTGGTTGCGTTTGTGTCTTTGGTTGTGTGTGTGTTCCTGGTTGTGTTTGTGTCTTTGGTAGTGTGTGTGTTTTTGGTTGTGTTTGTGTCTTTGGTTGTGTGTGTGTGTGTTCCTGGTTGTGTTTGTGTCTTTGGTTGTGTTATTGTCTTTAGTTGTGTGTGTGTCTTTGGTTGTGTTATTGTCTTTGGTTGTGTGTGTGTCTTTGGTTGTGTTTGTGTCTTTGGTTGTGTTATTGTCTTTGGTTGTGTGTGTGTCTTTGGTTGTGTGTGTGTCTTTGGTTGTGTTATTGTCTTTGGTTGTGTGTGTGTCTTTGGTTGTGTGTGTGTCTTTGGTTGTGTTATTGTCTTTGGTTGTATGTGTGTCTTTGGTTGTGTTATTGTCTTTGGTTGTGTTTGTGTCTTTGGTTGTGTTATTGTCTTTGGTTGTGTTTGTGTCTTTGGTTGTGTTATTGTCTTTGGTTGTGTTTGTGTCTTTGGTTGTGTGTGTTATCGGTTGTGTGTGTGTCTTTGGTAGTGTGTGTGTCTTTGGTTGTGTGTGTGTCTTTGGTTGTGTGTGTGCTTGGTTGTGTGTGTCTTTGGTTGTGTGTGTGTTTGGTTGTGTGTGTGTCTTTGGTTGTGTTATTGTCTTTGGTAGTGCTTGTGTCTTTGGTAGTGTTTGTGTCTTTGGTTGTGTGTGTCTTTGGTAGTGTTTGTGTCTTTGGTTGTGTGTGTGTCTTTGGTTGTGTTATTGTCTTTGGTAGTGCTTGTGTCTTTGGTAGTGTTTGTGTCTTTGGTTGTGTGTGTCTTTGGTAGTGTTTGTGTCTTTGGTTGTGTGTGTCTTTGGTTGTGTGTGTCTTTGGTAGTGTTTGTGTCTTTGGTAGTGTTTGTGTCTTTGGTTGTGTGTGTCTTTGGTAGTGTTTGTGTCTTTGGTAGTGTTTGTGTCTTTGGTTGTGTGTGTCTTTGGTAGTGTTTGTCTCTTTGGTAGTGTTTGTGTCTTTGGTTGTGTGTCTTTGGTTGTGTTCTTACCTGTGCCCTGCTGCCCAGGAGCACCGACAGAGCCACGGGGGAAGTCGCGAACCTCTCCTGGAGAACATCACCAGCGACTACGACCTGGAGCTGTTCAGGAAGGCCCAGGCCCGGGCCTCCAACAACCTGGTACAAGAGAGACACCTTCAGGCGCTGTCGTCACCGTCCCGTCCTGCTCTCCCATCTTTGATCTAACTTTCTTTTCTGGCTCTTGCCTTCTCTTCTCTCCCTTCCTTGCACAAAATGGACTGCATTTATATAGCACTTTTATAAAAAGCGTTTTACAATATTGCCTGACATTCACCCATTCATGCACACATTCACACACCGACGGCGGAGTGAACCATGCAAGGTGATAGCCGGCTCTTCAGGAGCAGTTAGGGTGAGGTGCCTTGCTCAGGGACACCTCAACACTCGAACTAGCAACCTTGCGGTTGCCAGCCAACCCGCTCTGCCTCCTGAGCTTACACCTTTTCTCTCCTCACCCCTAATTGCTTTTCTGTTCTTCTCCGGCCATCCTTCTCTTTCCATGTCTCCTACTCCTCCTCCCTTGTGTCCTGTTTTCTTCATTCTCGTCATTCAGACACCTGAACAATCAGATGTGGTTTTCTGTAGCATTGTTGGTTTTCTTTGGACGTCGTTTTGGTTGCTGTTGTTGTTGTTGTTGTTGTTATTGTGTATTCCTGTCCCGGATCGCTCTGGGCTGACAACTGATGACATCACAAATGCTGATTGGCCGAGGCAGCTCTCGTCGGGCCCCAGAGTGAAATCATCCTCAACCGCCGATACGCCAGCGCTGTCCATCTGTCTGGGCTGGTCTCGGTTCACTGCTCACCCCTGACGCTCTCCCCCCCCTCTGTCCCCCCTAACCTGGTACCACCCCACCCACCCCACCCGCCCCTCTCCATCTCCCTTCTCCCCCCTGCACCTTCACCTGATCTCCCTCACCCTTCCACACCCTCCTCCACCTCCTCCACCATAACCACAACTCCTCCCTGCCACCTCCTCCTCCTCCCTGCCACCTCCTCCACCTTAACCCCACCTCCTCCACCTTGCCTCCTCCTCCCTCCCACCTCCTCCACCTTAACCCCACCTCCTCCTTCCTACCACCTCCTCCACCCTAACCCCACCACCTCCACCTCCTCCTGCTCCCCTGTACAGGAGAAGCTGCGGCTGGCGGGCCACGCGTCGTCGGAGGGGGGCAACATGATCAAGAGCATTGTGTTCGGCCGCTACGAGCTGGACACGTGGTACCACTCGCCCTACCCCGAGGAGTACACGCGGCTGGGCAAGCTCTACATGTGCGAGTTCTGCCTCAAGTACATGAAGAGCCAGACCATCCTGCGTCGCCACATGGTGAGACCCCCAGCCCCCCAGCCCCCAGCCCCCAGCCACCAGCCCCCCAGCCCCCCAGCCACCAGCCCCCCAGCCCCCCAGCCCGCAGCTCAGACCCCCCGCCCCCAGCTCCCCAGCCCCCAGCTCCCAGCCACCAGTCCCCCAGCCCCCCAGCCACCAGCCCCCCAGCCCGCAGCTCAGACCCCCTGCCCCCAGCCCCCAGCCCCCAGCCCTCAGCTCAGACCCCCTGCAGAAGTTGCTTCCTCATGGAAGTTTTAATTCGATTTTCAGTTAAGGGGTCAAGGCTTAGTTTCAGCGCGGAGTAGCTTTACACGCCCAACACAATGGGCTAATCATCTGACACTCAAACCCCCTATAACTGTTCTCTTCTGTCCCCTTTGTCTCTTCAAGGCCAAGTGTGTTTGGAAGCATCCTCCAGGAGATGAGATCTACAAGAAGACAAACATCTCCGTCTTTGAGGTGGACGGCAAAAAGAATAAGGTGAGGCTAGGTTTTGGCTTCCTCCAAACATTGTACATTTCTAAAAACATGGTAAACTCCCTCCATATAAACGATACTCAGTAAACTACCACCATAACAATAAAACACAGTAAAATACTACCATAACCGAAACACAGTAAACTACTACCATTACAACGAAACACAGTAAACTATTACCATAACAATGAAACACAGTAAACTACCACCATAACAATAAAACACAGTAAAATACTACCATAACAACGAAACACAGAAAACTACTACCATTACAACGAAACACAGTAAACTATTACCATAACAATGAAACAGTAAACTACTACCATTACAACGAAACACAGTAAACTACCACAATAACAACAAAACATGGTAAACTACACCATAACAACAAAACACAGTAAACTACTACCATAACAATGAAAGAAGGTAAACTACACCATAACAATGAAACATGGTAAACTACACAATTTAAAGTGAATACCAGGATAACTACTAACATTACAACCAAAACTGGTAATCTAGCACCATAACAAAGAGACACAGTAACCTACCACCATATCCTCCAAACATGGTAAACTACACCATAACAATAAAACATGGTTAACTACCACCATAACAACCAAACACGGCAAACCACACCATAAATGGCAAACATGGTTAACTACCACAGAAAACATGCTACCAAAGTGGCACGAGTTCAGATCTACGTAGCAGGTGAGCCCTTTTCTTCCTGTCTTTAAGCTCTGCACAGAGCACACACACACACACAATCATTTTCTTATTTCCTACCACATTATTGGAATCGCTGCCCTTTTTCAATTCCACAACCGGGGCTATTCCAGGCTTTGCACTTTGAACACCTTAATTCGTTAAATGCCTTGAGCTGTCACTAACATGTGCTATAAATTTGATTAAACCCCATATTTCGGCTTGGAGGAATGCTTCCTACTTTTTTGCCATGTATTTCAGAAGCCCAGAATTCATCCACACACAGGTCTTCATTTTACCACTCGTGTTGAAGCCAGATAACAGAGGAGGCTCCATAAAGCGTTTGTCTCTGTTCATTATGTCCCCTTAGGGGTGAATCAATAGTAAGACATATGAAAAGGGTTATTTTCTTTTCATTCCTTTGACATTCCTCCTCTGCTTACAAAGAATGTACCCGGCAAATTATAATAAATGATTGGGCAATTACCACTTGTAAATTAATAGGTAAGATAAACTATAGCTGAACAAAAAGACTTGACAGTTTTAGCTCTGTTTTAAATCAGATATTATTGTGTACTTCCCAGGAAAGCAGGCAACCATTACAAACACCACCTCTTTTACCCGTCCATTCAATTTAAAATGTTGGTCATCCAAGGATTATGTTGGTGCTATCTAGAAATGAAGATAGGTACTTTCGGATACATTCCTTTCTTTAAATATTTATCATTCATGGGGCCGTCCTTTTTATATAGAGATTATACGATTTACATAGAAAGTACAGAATTGTTTTTATTTAAGTTGAAATCATGCATCAATACTTACTTCAAACGCTAATACCAGACTAATGACGATGCCATGTTTAACAAATTACATGAATGATAGCTTTTAGACCATCCATCCACTAAAAGCTTAGGCTATTTACCATGGGTAAGAGAGAATAATAATAAGGATTGCTATATTATATGTTGGCTCTAACGAGAGATCTACAACGGAAGACTAGGATGGGGGAGCGCTTCGCAACGGTAAAAAGAAGGAGAAAAGAAAGTCTCTAACACGGGGTGTGCATGTTTACTTTATTCTGCCTCTCGGTCTCTGCTTCAGATTGTGCTAGTGCGGCCTTAATGCGCTTAAAGGACATGAAAATGTCCCTGTGAAAGTCACACCAGTGATTGTCCGACTGATGAGAGTTTGAGTCGACCAGAACAGCCCTGTTAAATACTGAGGGGTCTTTAGGAGTTATTGGGGGTCTTTAAGAGGAAGGGTTACCAAGGAGCGCTGCTTTAAGTCCTACCATCATCATTGTTCTCCTGGGCCCAGATCTACTGCCAGAACCTGTGTCTCCTGGCCAAGCTGTTCCTGGACCACAAGATGCTGTACTACGACGTGGAGCCCTTCCTCTTCTACGTCATGACGGAGGCAGACAACACGGGCTGCCACCTAGTGGGCTACTTCTCCAAGGTAGAGCCGGGAGGCCCGCCCTCATCGCCGCCTCCTGTGTGTGTGTGTGTGTGTGTGTGTGTGTGTGTCTGCCTGTCTGTATGCGTGTGTCTGCATCTGCCTTTCAGTGTTGACTCCGCCTTGCCTCGTAGGATGGAGAGCATCGTTCATTCTGCTCTTTCTGCGCTCTCTCTCTGCACAGCCACCCCCCTTCCACCCCTCTTACGCACTTATTGTATGTTGTACGTCCTGGCACTTAATGTACACACTTATTGTATGTTCTACGTCCTGGCACTTAATGTACACACTTATTGTATGTTGTTCGTCCTGGAACTTAAAAATAGTACTCAGCATTGTGTAGTGTCTTATCCTAGCTATCTTTGTTGTATACGGGGATGGGTTAAACTAGCGATTGTACCTGTAAGTGCTTGGCACTTGGTTCTATGAACATCCTTACTGTACCTACTATATTGCGCTATATAGTTTCTCCTTCTTCTGACAAATGTACTTATTATAAGTCGCTTTGGATTAAAGCGTCTGCTAAATGCCCTAAATGTAAATGTAAATGCTCTCCAGTGTTTTATCCGGAAAGGTACAGTACCGTACTGTTTACAAGTGGTTAACGTTGTGCTTCAGCTATGTAGCTCCGGTTGTTAACACAGAGCGACACGGAGCGGTGAAGCTGCTTCCCGTCTGGTCTGGCCGTGTCTTCCTGTGCCGGACTCTGTCGCGCTCAGCCAGGAGACGGCGGTGAACCCCGTGGACATTGTCAGCACCCTGCAATCCCTCCAGATGCTGAAGTACTGTAAGGGGAAGCACCTTGTACTGAAGAGACAGGTAACACCACACACACGCACACGCACACACACACACACACACACACCCTGTGGTCCTCACAGTCCATTGAGACACATTGTGTCCTGAATGTTTCCAGCAGTCATTTGAAATCCTGTTTCAATCAGTGCATTTACATGACACTCAAGAAAGTCGAATTATTGGGTTAGTCCAACTATGATTGGATTATTAAGATGCATGTATACACCTTAGTCGAGCTAAAATCAAATCTAATTGGGTTTCTCATAGTCGGAATTAAGACCCCTAGATTATTCGCAGTAGTCGCATTAAGCATGCATGTACGGATTGGGAGACGATAGTCATGTTGTTGTTGCCGTCGGAAAACAAGAAACGCAGATTTATTTTAAAAGGTGGCAAAGAAGATGGAGAAAGCCGGTGAATGTAGTCACCCTCTATAGGAATTGTATCCCCAGCCGCGGAAGCGTGCATGGCATGCATTCATTAAAGGTGGAAGCACACAGACACTACACTTTGATTTCACCCAAGGCTGAATAAAAGTACATGTTTTTCTAAATGTGGGTCATCAACGAGGTTGTAAAGTATCTGTCATCTGTCAAAATAACGTGTTTACAATCTTTATTCATTCATTGCGCCGCGGCCGAACTGACTTAAAGACTGCGTCGGGTTCTCAGACTCTCTGATACTTCCACAGCAAGTAAAGACTTATAGTGGGGATTATCTCACCCATGGGGGAGAAGGAATTGGGGGGATGGCGTATACGGACGGGCGACAGAGGGACTGCTCCGGCGGGAGAAAAATGTTTTCAGTAGACAGCTGGGAGCAGCGGGAGGAGGCCAGCCGGAGGAGCTGGCTCTGCCGGTGGAGATTGTAAACACGTCGGAAGAAAAAAAACATTTATTTTGAGGTGTCATGGACCCGAAGTGAAGTGACAGCTGTCTACTGAAAACATTCTCGAATGTTGCCTGAGTTTGTTGTTGCTGGTGACGTAAAGAGGTCAACCGGTGGCTCTATTACAACTAGTTGAAATGGGTACAGCGCCACCTATCGTACCGGGGACCATGACATGCTGTACAACCGGACAATTGCAGTTGTCCAATTGCGGAGCATAGTCGAACTATGGCTCTAATCGGATTAAGCTGTGCATGTAAACGTACTGAATGATCCAGTGGCGTAACATCATGGTGATGGCCCTGGTGCAAATATTTCTTTTGTGCCCCCCCAAAGATTCAGTCAATGAGAGTACTACTACAGCAGGTAGCAATTGCGTTGCCATGGCACACGGGTAAATGACAAGACACCACACAAGTTAACTAACGATCGCTGTAGGCTTCAATATCATGCAAGCACTTTGTTTTCTTTTTATTTTGTTCTACATCACAATTGCATGCTTTAATAAAGTATTGTTTTTTCCTACCATTACGAAAATAAAATATACAAACCAACAGAGCTTTGTCTCCCCGCGACCTTATATTGATTGAGTCTAAAACGTTCTCAACGATTCAGCCAATGAGAGTAGGGGTAGCAATCGCACATGGGTAAACAAATGATTGGAATGATTGGAATTTGGACAAATGATCATTCCTCCTCCCATACCAGCCACTCAGCTAGCCTACCTTACCGACCTTACATTATTTTTATTTTTTTTTATTTTTTCTTCCTCCATGGGCCCCTGACGGCGTCTGGGCCCCGGACAGCTGCACCGGTTGCACCGTCGATATTTACGCCACTGGAATGATCCAAACGGCTGCGTCAGGACACATTTACAGTCAGGTCCCCCAGAGAGGGTCCATTTATCCATACATTTCCCACTCTTTAGTAGATAATGATCAATACACATCTCTGGATAAAATGTGATGATCATGTGACTAACCGGGCGTCTGAAACCAGTGTGTCCAGTCGTTTGTCCTGGGATTCACACTGACGACAGGCTACAAGCAGTCGCATATGAGAAAAACTGCACCATAAAATGAAGTTCCCCTCTCTTAAGATTTAATATAAGTACAACTTCAGTCTGAGTTGTTGTTTTATGTCAGATTAAAACAGGCTAACTAGGGTCTCCCGGGTGGTTTACCAGGTAGACCGTGTACCATTCAGGCTCAGTCCTTACCGCAGCGACTCGGGTTCAAGTCTTGCCTGTGGTGCGTGTCTTCCCCTCTCTCTCCCATACCCTCTTGTCTAACTCACCGTACAATAAAAAGCATAAAACCTGCAAAAAGAAAAAGAAACAAAACAGTTTCCCTCCTTCAGGACCTCATCGACGATTGGAAAGCCAAGGAGACCAAGCGAGGCAACAGCAAGACCATCGACCCCACCGCCTTAAAATGGACGCCGCCCAAAGGGAGCTAGAACCATTTCTATTACTGACACTTCACACCTCCCACACACCCCTGTAACCCTTCAAGCTTTCCACTCACACACACCTGAGCATGCACTGACCCACAATCTTCCCCCACAAACACTCCACCGACCAGACCACCATCCCCCAGGTCACAAGCACTCTGTGGGAACTGATCACAGAGTTTAGCCCCACTCTGATCGGTCGGCCGTTGAAGTGAACATTTACTTCAAGATGTACTCTTACACTCTTGCTGGCCGTTGTCACGGTTACAGAGGATTTCACAAGTTGTTTGGGCGTTGACGACGGCTCTCTATGTAGTTTGATGTAAAATATGATTCACCGATAGACAATGAGGTTGAACTAAGAGGTAACATGTTTCAATGTATAAATCTTAATTATAACTGTTCTGTTTTTTTGTTGACAGAACGTCTAACCTGGCCATGGTTAAAAAATGGTTGTATTGTAGTAATCGTTGTAATCACAGGAGAAATAATGTGTTTTCTCTGTTCTAATTCTATTATTATATATAAAATGACATATATATATATATATATATATATATTAGGCCTGGGCAATGAAACAATAAATGATCGTATCGTGATAGACTTTTGATCAATATCAATATAAAACATGTTCAATAAATATCGATAAGAGACTGGACCACCGAATCTAGCAGCTGGGTTTGTTACACAAACACGGTTCCATACTTCTTTACAATATTTACAATATTAAGTTATATCGTGATATGTCTTTCAGCCATATCGCCCAGGCCTAATATATAGATATATATAACTACAGTGTAAACTCAACAGGACCTACATGCTATGCGAGTATGTTCAAATTGATTTCAATGCTAATGTTCACAAATGAAATTGTATCGTAAGAAAAGAAGAAGACAAGTCTGATCACCTGTTCTATGCAGCCTGTATGCTGGAGCTGAACGTTTGCACACTTTGAAAAGTCCAATGCTTCCAGTAACTCTAACTAAATGTTTTTATTTGAAAAGTCCCACCCCCCCCCACCTCCAAAAAAGAATATAACAGATAATCCACTCACGCAGCCTTTATGAGGTCTGACCTTTTTTTGTTTTTGGGCGGAATTTGATGCAGGACTAAAGTAGCACAGGACCAAAGAGCACTCCTTCACCACTGACGAGTCGCCACTGACCCGTCACGGGACAGAATAATTGGGGCGTTGGTCCGCGCGCACCGCTAGCTCTCAGACACACCCAGTTAATACAGAGCAGCAGGCCCCGCTTGTAATCCAATCTCTCACAGACAGCCCCCTCCCCTCCTCACTCATTCCCCCCGCGCGGCACGGCACAGCTCTCTCCATCGGGTTGTCAAAACACTGAGTGCACAACAGCACACAAGGACACACACACAACAACACACAGGTTGACGCGAGTTGGCTGACTCATGCATGAGTTCTGCTCCTGCAGACGGTAGCCAGCCGCCTGATTCAACAGGACAGGACTCAACACCTACACCCACACACACATGTGCGCACGCACGCGCACACAACGCACGCACGCGCACGCACACACACTGCCATCTGAGTGTTTTTGTAAATGAAGGAGCACTGACTTCCGTCGTGTTACCTGTCAGCACGGCGGGCCAGAGGAACAAACCCAAGAAGCGCACTGGGTCTGCTGGGGTCTGACCTCTGACCGCCTGGGGCTCGGCTGGCCTTCGCCAGGTGGCTGCATCGCTGTTTGCACGGTTAGACGACCGGCAGAGAAACAGGGACGCCAGCGGGCAGCCGTGCTGTTTGGATGCTTCGAGTTAGCCCTTCCATCTGACACTATGGACTCTAAAACTTGGCAAACGTCCATAAACGGCCACAAACCGAATTTTGACACAAACTCGCACACACTTCACACCACATTTTGGTCTACCACCGGAGGAACATGTAATGTTTTGAAGGTGTTGTGTTACCGTTGTACGTCTGTAAAAACATATACGTATGCATATACAGCTGAGATGATGATACATTCGAAGCTCCACTTCAGAGGATGGTGGTCAACAGCAGATGATCCCAACTGCTAAGCAGTTCTCTCTGATGGGGAGGCTGTTGGGACATCAGAGAGAAGTTGCAATCCAGGGGTGTCCTAAAGCAAAGGCCTTTTACATTTTACACACACAGATTACACTTTCATTTCGTTGTAAAATTGTGATTAAACAATGCATGAATGTGTAGTAGAAGGGGACGATGGGATTAAAACACTCTATACTGTATATAAATACACACACACACACTCGTGTGTGTGTGTGTGTTTATATACAGTATATATATATATATATGGCATGGTTGACAGGTCGGACCACCCACCCCACCCCATCACCCTGTTAGTCTCCAAACCACAACGTTGTAGGAGTAGCTTGTCAAAACGCTTGTCAAAAAAAGTTTGTTTTTTATTATGGCTTTTATTGAGATATTGCCCTATTTAACTGTCATTGCTTTTATTTTCCATCGGTTGCTGACATGTTGATTTGCCGGTTGGAGGTGTATGCGGTCTGTATGTGAAGGTGTGAGATTGAATTGAATTGTGTGTCTTTTATTTGGTCGTTGGCCTTTAGTGTTGAATGATTTGTCCTTCATCCTTCCTCTCTTCCCTTTGGCGTTTTATTCCTGTAGAGTTTTGGTTTTGTATTTGTTTTTTGTAAGTACTCTTCTGAGGAAATGTGACCTATACTCTAAATGAATGGCTATTACCATTGGTACACTTTATATTCATATTTTGTAATGCCATATATTTCAAATTATTTTTTGTTTTATGTCTATCTAGTTCTTTTTTAGGTTTACCCCAAAACATGTCAATGAAAGAATTACCAATTTTGCCACAGCAAATGTCCCCTGTCGAAATATTGTTTTGGCAATCAAGTGCATTTCAAATGAGATGGTTCTAACACTGAAGCCTACAACTAAATCACTTTTGAGTTATAAAGGGATTTTAAGGTCCTCGTTTGTGTGTTATTTGTAATTGTGTGTATTTGTCAAACAAAATGTTTTTTGGCTCTAAAAGAACAGACGCATGGATTTCAGAACGTTGATCTCTGTAGACGTATGAATGCTGAAATCTCTGTAAACATATGAATGCTGAAATCTGTCGACGTATGAATGCTGATTCTCTGCATCTGCCGCCTCTGTGCGTTCCTCTTCGCCTTATCTCCTCTTCCTCACTTCATGTCTTGTTCTTCAACGCCTTTGGAAGCTATAGAATCACAACAGTCCCACAGTCCAGCCTATAAGGAACGTCGGGACGGACAACGCCCCTTAACTGTGGTATAATGAGCGTATACCACAGCCTGTCGTGATCTATTGCTTAAATATATATATACACAAATATAATTTATTTGGGGGGGGGAGGGCTTTTGTACTTGCCTCCCACTGTACTTCCTCTGCACATGTCTCTTTTCTATGGCTATTGCTTTGCACAAAACACTAAATTGGAGTGTGTGTGTGTGTGTGTTACCTCCAAATCGTCAAAGCCTTGAATTTGAAGACATTTTAAGTTAATTCAAATGTTGAAATATTCTTCAAGAATGTTAAATGATGCTGCATAGATTTCTTACTTGTTTATGGGAATTTGTTAAGGGTTGCTAGTTAAATGTAAACTTCTCCATCCAAACGATTTGGTGACATTTGATTTATGAGGGAAATGTAACTGCTAACAATTGTTATGTTTATAAAGGGATTTGGTCTTTCTATCTGTTTGGAGTTTACACATCAAATCAGCCGCAGGTAACAAGGCAACTAATATTGTCAAACACAGGCACACTATTCAAATATAATGCTGTGATTTCTGTGGCAAACCCTCAGATTGCCTCCTAAACCAAGCCCCGTCAAAGCGAAGTCGACATGTGTGCGTCATAAGAGAGGCGCTCAGTGTGAACAAAATAATGTTTTATTGAAGAAAACGCAACTTTTCCCTCGTTACAATTTTTCAAGCATGGCACCCTCTGCCCAAAATAGGTTTAACGTAGGACCTCATGGCACGATACAACTCCTCCACCACCAACCCCCGACTCCCCTGGGCTTCAAGTAGGCGATAAATACACACACAGCAAATGTAACGGACGTCCAGTAAGCGTTGAACTGTAAGGTTGAAATGTGTGTCGGATGACAGCTTCTCTATGGTTATTGTTGGGCTACTGCGTTTGGAGCGGTGGTGTCGTTGCTTCCTTCCCCACTGGCACAGCGGTAATGACGATGATTGGCGATGTAATAGGAGGATAGCGATTATCAAATGGAAAAGTTATTGTTTTAATTTAACTCCTCTGAAACAGGCCTAGTAGTACTTGGGCAGCAAATCCTCCTCCAGATCTGGAAACACAAAACGATAAACACACGATACGGTTTGTTTTATGTTGGACATAGTAGAGGGCTTTTTCACTTTGTTTTTACACACACACACACACACACACACACACACACACACACACTTGCCTTCGTTGCCTCCAGCAACGAAGAGCACAATAAAGTAGCTGTTGTGCTTTCATTTAGTGCCTGGGCCCCCATTCCAATGCAATATGCAGCCGTAGAGATACTCACTTAAACAAACACTTGTAGGGCCACGGGGCTCTAAATGTAGAGGTCTGCGTTGACTTACCTCCACGTAAGCTTCTTCTGCCCATCAAGCCCACAAACATCTCTCCTTTATTCCCTGCCCATGCATGAAGAAAGACACACAGGTGGAAAAAAAACTTGCATATATCAGAAATATCCTACTTACTAAACAATTTGCAAAGCTCTTTCAGCTGAATTATTGGAAGGATTCGTTTTAGAAATGGCGTTTGGAATTAAATGATGTCTGTTCACACATATCCCACCACGTTTTATCCTATTCATTGAATCCTGTTTAATTATTTATCGTTTATTGATCCATAATAATGACGCCTGCCTGTGTACATTGTAGCCTATAGGCCTGCGCAGTTGAACAGCAGGAGAGCAGTTCTTGGAGTCCTAATGATGTATTGATTCGTTTATATTCGTTCTCTGAACGGAAGCTAATGAATAAAATGGATTCTGAAACAGATGACGACAGGTTGTTTTTTTCCTTACACGTGTGAGTTAATCGAGTAAAGCGAACTTACGTTTCCTGCCCAGTTTCGAAAGTTGAGTCACGTCAGCTGAAACGAAACATTTTGAAATGGAATTACAAGCGTGGCATTTAAATCGAGAGACATGTTATCGATACTTGACCAGGATGATGATATAACGTTCACACACACACCTGTGCTGCGCCCCATCAGCCCGTGGAACTGCTGAGCTCTGGAGCGCTTTATGAGGTCCGCCAGCCGCGTGGTCAGGGCTCCTTCTGGCGGGAACTCCTACGGAGCGGAACACGTGACGTTAAGAGCTCCACCACGACCTGATCGTCAATCAGCACCAATTAGCTTAATGAAGCGATGCCCCCTCTCATTCTAGTGCGGACACGTTTGGATATACAAAACCGCAGGCTGCTCTGTTTCCAACATTTGAAAACCTAAGGCCTTTCCATATTAGGAACGTTGTTGTTGTTTTTTGTTTTTTGCTCAAAACCTTTTTTTTTTATTGCTGCTGGATCGACTGGGTCGACTAAGAATTAAGTGCAAATAAAGGTGCACTTGACGTCCCTGATTGTTAGAGAGGTAATGGACGATTCTACGAGTCTCTAGTGTATCGACTCTATAAGCTGCTACAGAATCTTTAATGAAAACACAAATAGCAATTAAGCCCTTTACAGTGTCCCCATTATAGAGACAGGCCACCACTCAAACACACAGGAATGGCTTGGTTGTTTATTCAACATGTCAAGTTGCACCGAAAGCGACAGTGCGCCCTGTAAGGCGCTGTCCACGGTCCTGAACGGGTTCAGCACAAGGTTCTGAACGGGTTCAGAACGGGTTTAGAACAGGACCTGAACGGGTTCAGAACGGGTCCAGAACAGGTCCTGAACGGATTCAGAACAAGGTTCTGAACGGGTTCAGAACGGGTTTAGCACAGGTCCTGAACGGGTTCAGAACAAGGTCCTGAACGGGTTCAGAACAAGGTCCTGAACGGGTTCAGAACAAAGCATAATTGGGATCGCGAAACAACCGAATAACAATGTCAATGTTGGCAGTGGGAAACATTTCATCCGATTAGGCCTACTGGTAAATTCGAAAACAATTAAATCAAGTTATTTAATTGTTATCATTTAATTGTTAATTAATTGTATCATTAACAATTAATGATAACAATTAAATAACTTGATTTAATTGTTTTCGAATTTACCAGTAGGCCTAATCGGATGACGCAATGAAATCGGAAAGCACTTACAACGAGTAAGTGATGTGGTTTATCTAAATTCTGACTTAGCAAAGTCAATAATAAACTTAGGTGAGTCAAATGAGATGCCCCATGGTGTCAGTACCTGCCAGTTGTCCGTGCTCCATATCTCTCCGTCCACCTCGCTGGACAGAGGCGACCCCAGGACCACCGTGTACACCTGGGCGAACACTGCCACTAAAAGCAACACAATGAACTTAAGTACCTCCATCTTCGCAGCAAAAAGCCGAGGACTCGCAGTCGGCTGAAGAAAAGTTCAACACGGACTGTGGGACGCTGCTGCGTAATGCGCCGATTCACACCTCTCCTCTCCTCGCTGTAAGCTCGTTGAGTGTCTGCTTTGTTGCTGACTGACTGGTTGGCTGCTTTTATGAAGGCGCTTGCTCCACCCATGAACTGCCTTCTGCCCCCGCGGTTACTTTCCCCGATAGATCACCTCAGATATTATATTCCTCTGACGCAGAGGTGTCAGAGTTATCAAACACCATCTGATCATTTCCCGAACTCTGATTGATAGATATTCAGTTAATCAGGTTTCATGTGTGTCTGTGCTTTATTTATAACTTGATTATATTGTGTCATTGTTAATGTCTGATTAAATAAAAGGTGCAAATGTTCCAAATGACCATGGGTAAAGAGAGATGGCTTTATCAGCCGTGCTCCGTGTTTAATGACATTGTCCAGCTCATGTCTCCTGCAAAGCGTCATCAGGTCTTAAAACATTATGAAGCAGACTTATCTATCATCATTTACTTAAGACTGCTCTCTCTCTCTCTCTCTCTCTTTCACGCCCACGTGTGGGTTAGGGTTAGGGTGAGAAGATATGGGGTCAGTTCAGTCTCATTAATAATAAATGCACAGAGAAGGATTCACAAATGTATTTTGTGATTTATGTAGGCCTACAAATGACTCTCTTCTCACAAATACATTTCAATGCACACACAAATGGATATTTGGTATGTATAAATGTAAAATAAATCCATAAACAAAAATAAGTTTCACAAACGCATTTCTGATCCACACACAAATGTGTCTAGTTTTAAATAAATGTAATATAAATCCATAAATATATTAATTAAAAATATATTTGCAATTTTCATCAAAAATGTATTTGGTGTCGAGTCTCCGACTCTCTGGTACTTCCACAACAAGTGAAGACTCGTGGTGAGGGTTATCTCGGCCATGGAGGAGAAGGAATTGGGGGAAAGGAACTTTGGCTTCGACTCTGAACAGTGACAGGAGGAGAAAGGGATTGTTGTCGTAAGCGGACTCCCGGAGGAGCTCCTCCCGCCGATTGATACATTAACGTTACGAGTTCAGTCAGTAGTCAACAGGTGAAATATGGATGATGAATCGTTGATCATCGAGGTGGAAAAACACTGTGTCCTGTCCTGTGACGTCTCAGCCGTAACGTGTCCGGACCGCTTCCAGTGGGGATTACAGTACGGAACACAGCGACTTCGCTGCCGTGACGCCTCCGTGACGGTTCTGGTGGAAATTGGCCTTGAGGGACTGCAGTCATGTGATTGGCTGAAAACGAGGGAGGCATCTGATTGGCTACAGAGAGTTCCTTGTTGAAAAAAATGCATTCGTGAATCCAGCCACGTCAGGAGAGTCTCAAAAAATCCACATATAAATACAGACCAGTTGACACACAAATGCAAACAAGTTCACAAATGAAAAGCGTCTTGCAAATTCAAGTTTAACAGTTTGTATATAAATGTAACAACATCCAACTGCATTTTTGATGAAAATTGCAAATATGTTTTTAATTAATGGATTAATGGATTTATATTACATTTATTTAAAACAAGACCCATGTGTGTGGATCAGAAATGTATTTGTGAAACTTATTTTTGTTTATGGATTTATTTTACATTTATACATACCGATATCCATTTGTGTGTGCATTGAAATGTATTTGTGAGAAGAGTCATTTATATATAAATCACAAAATACATTTGTGAATCCTTCTCTGTGCATTCATTATTAATGAGACTGAACTGACCCCATAAGAAGAGGCCAATTTTCTTTTGTATCTGCTCTGATTTCTCCAAGAAAGTTGCGTTCCATCTGAATGGAAAGTTTAGGAATCCCTTGACTTCAATCAAGCAACCCTATTCACAACCTGCCCCTCATAAAGAGACCATTGAACATTTAATACCATAGCACCGCTGCGTCGTCATTGATATTTGTTGTTTAGTGAGCAGGACAATAACATCTTTCACAACTTATAAAGAAGTTCATCATCATCATAATTGGTAGCATTTATTTGGACGGTCTTAACCAGCCCCTTTGAGCTTGGGTATTAGAAGCAATCACTGTCCTTTGACAATTACCGTCTCTTGAACCTCTCTCTGTCCTTAAGAAACTTCAAGCCGTGTTAACGCGGCCCCCTGGTGCCCCTAACTCTACGTTCCAACACGGGATTAAGACACGGGTACTCCAATTATACGCCAATTGTGTGTGTGTGTGTGCGTGTGTGTGTGTGTGTGTGTGTGTGTGTGTGTGTGTGTGCGCGTCCGTGAATGCATGCATGAATGCACGCACGCACGCACGCACAAATAAACACACAAATGAACCCCAGAACACTCTCTCTCGTGGACAGAGCCGTAAATATATTGAGTAGCCTACCATCAGGTGCCAGGAGGGCTGTTTTTCACGCAGCAAAAAAAAAATGCAAACCATCACTCCTGCGACATCACCTGGTGATCCTGCAGGGCCAGGCAACAGGGCCGTGTGGCCCGGACCATCTCCTCAAGCCATTCAGTTTCTTGTTAATATTTCATCAGGCTCAATCAACCACATCCGCATGAGTCTCAATCAATATCCTTTATTTAACCAGGGGAAAAATTAATTGAGATCAAAATCTGTTTTCCAAGAATGACCTGGCCAAAAGGCAGCGCTAAAAATAAGTCAAATCAACAGTCACGTACAATTCTCATAAACCACATGCAGCATTAATAAATATACAATACAAGATTAGGTACAAGACTATGTATGACAATTTAAAAAAGTGTGTAGTTAAAATAAACGAAATAAACAGTGACAAATACAATGAATAAATATGGTCTACTGTGAGACTGTACACTGGAAGGGAACTGAAAACTGGAAACGATTGTGACCAAGAGGATCTGACTCGCCAACCCCACCACGCCATGTTCCTTTCTCTCTGTTTCCCACTGTTTGTCACCATAAGCGCGATAATGCACCCTAGGTCCCTGTCTCAGAGGACTAAACCACTTAAGCCTGTGTGTGTCATGGACCTATAGGTGTGTGTATGTCAATCCCCTGCTCCATGTATTTCTGGCTGAGGCTATGGGTGTCCAGACACCTTACTGTGTCACCACGGTACGTCTCACTGTGACACGACACCTGCATGACCAGGACCCTAACGACACAACAGTATAACACATGTGCATGCCTATCTCTCTCTCTCTCTCTCACTCTCTCCGCAGCAGTCGTTACTGCATCTTGGCGAGTAGTGTCTGTACAGTGGTAGCTACTTTACCTCTCTCTCTCTCGCCATCGCCACTCACGGCGGTTGCTATGGATACCAGTCAGTTGAGCGTCGACTTCATGCAGTGCCTGGATGCTGCAGTGTAAGTAAGTGTAAACAGTGTTTATATTCACGAGTGGGGATCGAGATCACTTAGTTTTAAGTGTGTCATTAAGGTATTTGATTTACACCATAGGAGAGAGAGAGAGCGGGGGGGAACCCCAAATGAGATCAAAGTGTGTCAAAGTGTGAGGTTAAAAAGCGTAAAAGCCTACCTCAGGGCAAGTAGTGATAGCGCTACCATGGTAAAGAATACAGAGGTAACCTGTTTATGGCCTCTTAAAGCTATTACAAGCTATTACAATAAATCCAATTTGACACAGTTCACCCAGTTCAACTATCACAGTTGATAGTTGCTCTCTGTTTTACACACACACACACACACACACACACACACACACACACACACACACACACACACACACACACACACACACACACACACTTTAAACCATATTACAGACATCACAACATTTGTTTGGTCAAATGATGTCAGGGGCCCTGTAGTTGTGGTAGGGTGGGGCTCGTAAAAGATGCAACAAATTACATCTACATGTTTTCACAAGCTAAACCAATACTCACTATGACAAATACACAGGTAGGCATATCTCTCAAATCAACACATAGGTCAAAAATGAAAAATTCATGTTCATGAAGTTTGTACTAACATTTCTGTCACTATGCTGCTACAAAATGTCAGTCTTTCAATTCAAATTTTCGCCTGTTTGGGCTGATGAGAACACACGCCCTTCTTGATGATTCATTACTGGTCTAATCACACTGGTGATGACGGCTGACTGATTGAGGTGATCAGGTGACAGAAGGACATCCAAGGTCAGACAAAAGTCCCCAGGGTGCTGGGAACGCCCTAGGGCCTCATCGATTCAGGATGAGGAGCCAGGAGGGACTGTTGATTGGTGGGATTGCATTGTGTCAGCTAAATAAACACAAAATGTTGGGACGGGACACATGACATAAGGTAAGAGGAATGGTACTTTAAGGACAACTAGCGTGACGCGTGGAAACCATCAACTGCCTCAACACACAAAGCCCAGTGGCAAGCGCTGGGTTGATTTGAGTCTTTCGTAATTGATTGCTTGATCGTCAAAGGGACTTTTTGCCTGTATTGATATTAATATTTACATTTTTGCTCATACTTACAGCCAAAGCTATTACTAAGCTTTACTGAGTTTTGTATTACTATTAGCTTTGTGTAGCATCTTATCCTAGCTATCTTTGTTGTATACTGGGAATGGGTTAACCTAGCGCTTGTTCGTGCTTTGCACTTGGTTCTATGAACATCCTTACTGTACCAACAGCAATATATTGTTTTTTCACCGTCCCTTGACAAATGTACTTCTTGTAAGTCCCTTTGGATCTTTGGGATGTCCAGGAAGGGCTGATTTTGAACCACGGTAAAGTATACCCTGTGTCTGTCCCCTTGCTATGCAACTATAAACTGTTTTCCTCACACAGGTGTGTGTGAGCGCACGGAGGTGATCAAGACGTGTGAGGGTGTTGAGAGGGAGCGATGCTGATTGGAGCTGGCTCATTATCACTGTCAGGCCCAGCTGGGGTTCTGATCTGGCACCATCTGAAACCCAGTCACACATGCCACCGTGACACCAACACGATGGTTATCAAGGGGGTTTCAAAAGCTGAAAGAGCTAAAGCCAAACAATCCTCATTACTTACTGTGTGCTGTGTGTTTATGTGTGTGTGTGTGTGTGTGTGTGTGTGTGTGTGTGTGTGTGTGTGTGTGTGTGTGTGTGTGTGTGTGTGTGTGCGAGCGTGCATATGCCTGTGTGTGTGTGGGCTGTACCTTATCATAGTGTCTACACAAGGTTGACGGATAGGCAGTGTTTGGCAGACCTTGGCCCTCACCCATTCATTGGAACTGTCCTGTTGTACCACACCACAGTGCCCTCTGTTGGTGATTATTGACACACAGAACATGCTCATGTTGTCGAGGACAATTTTATATAGGCCTACGACTCAATTATATATGGTTCAACCTCGACATTTCCGCAACTCCTTAAAAATGACACAGCACGACAGATCTGTGTAACGTGAATCCTGATGACGATTATTATTTTTATATGCATAGTGCTGTAGCACCCTCTGGTGGTTATTTCTCTGGGAACAATACGGACTGCGCGCAGAGCAGCGGCGAGTTCCCACATTAGTACCTTGCAAAGGGCGGCGCTGTCTCCAGGCTGTCCGGGCAGATGTCGAGGGTTCCCGACCCTCCGGTCTTCAGGCTGTCCGGGCAGATGTCGAGGGTTCCTGCCCGGTTCTCCGTTCTCCAGGCTGTCCGGGCAGATGTCGAGGCCCCAGCAGCCAACGAAGAGCTCAGGCCAACGTGTTCTCCGACGACCGTCCGACACTTCACGCTAAAGATGAGTAACATAACTGCATTATGTACACTATACATGTCGCCATGTGTGATTTTCTTTTTTCTTTTATATATGTTTCCTGGAGAAAATGCATGTGCATGTGTGTGCATGTGTTTTTGTGTGAGCTAACTTGTCGTTTGCGCAATATACCGTGAGCATGCTTGCATGCTAATGCTAGCAAGGGGCCACTCATTGGAAGTTGGGTCCAAACCTAGACATTCGGTTCATATATTGATGCCGTCTACCGTTACCAGCCCTTGTACTTTTTTTCATACCTTTTTTTGTCTAACTGGATATTATTACATTTTGGGCATTTAGCAGACGCTTTAGTCCAAAGGGACATTGGCACACCGACGACGATGCATGGTGACAGCCAGCACTTTAGCACTTGGAAGCATTTAGCATTTTGCGTTTCTTCCCAAGATCTCTTCCTTGCTGATCAAGGGAGTTTTTTCTTGCCCGTGTGGCGGCTTGGGTCAGGGGGTGTTAGGGTTGCCAACTTTCTCAACCCCAAATGCAAGACACTTTGTTTGTTCCAGGTGTGCGCGTGTGCGCGCGCGCGCCCCCCTACCATAAACCTACTCATTTCAGGGCCCGTCCACACGGAGCCGATTTTTGGTTAAAACGCAGATGTTTTGCATCGTTTTGGCCGATCGTCCAAACGAATCCTGTAAACGCATCGCATGCAAACGGACTTTTCTGAAACCAGGTCCCAGGGTGAATAAATTCACAAACGCAGCCCTTGAGTGTTCGTCTGGACGGCCAAAACGCATACTTGCGTTTCGATGATGTCATCGCCACACCCCTCGAGCGTAACCTCTTGTAACCTGATTAATCTTGGAATTAATCTAGATTAATCTATATTAAAATGGCTCATTTGAATTCTGCCGCAGGCATTCATAATATGTGTGTGCTACCTAAATAATGACTAAAAGTAAGTCTTTGAGAACGGTTTTCTCAAGCCAGGTGGCGCATTAGACAAGGGGCTCATCTCCTGTTTCCAAAATGCATCACAAACTCTAGTATAACTTACTACACGCTTACTATCACAAACTCAAACGCGGGAAAATATAACGGCGCCGGGACGTGCTCTCGCTACAGGTCCACGGCACGCTCGTCTCCGGTGCGCGTCGCGGCAGCCGGGGCGGCGGCGTTGACGGCAGACGGCTGGTACGCGTCCGCCTACCGCCGTACCAAGGCGGGTAGCTCGGAGGAAGATTTGGATTATTACAACAACAACAACACCAACTATTTCGACGCTCTGATGTCACGATCAACCCAAAACGTGTCATCGCTCACCCAAGTTGTTTCTATTATCATTGCTACATTGTCTCCAGCATATGGAGCGATTATGGACAGTATATTTTATTAAACACTCAGCTTCTGGTTAGTTCAACTTTGAGAATAGATTAACGGCGATATTTTTTTTATCGCCCGATAAGAGTCTTGCGTTAACGCAGCACGTTAACGCCGATAACGGCCCACCACTACGCAAAATATTATGCTCCTGTGCCACCACGCTGAGAAAAAAAGACTGATGGACAACCACATAAGCCACATTTTACAAACAAACAACAGCCATGCGTGCGCCAATTGAGACGATCAAAAGGGTTGCGTTAACGCTTTATTAGGTTGAGTGACGGTTTCCGGTGAATTTCTAAAACTAAGGCCAAGTCCACACGTACCAAAACGATCTTTTTTTTCTCCGTTTTCCCTGGCATCGTATCAAGAACATTTGCGTCCACACGGATCCATCTCAATACGACTCAACACGCTACTTCATGTTCCAGGCGTATAGGTGGCGCTGTTTTAGTTTTAGAAATTCACCGGAAACCGTCACTCAACCTAATAAAGCGTTAACGCAACCCTTTTGATCGTCTCAATTGGCGCACGCATGGCTGTTGTTTGTTTGTAAAATGTGGCTTATGTGGTTGTCCATCAGTCTTTTTTTCTCAGCGTGGTGGCACAGGAGCATAATATTTTGCGTAGTGGTGGGCCGTTATCGGCGTTAACGTGCTGCGTTAACGCGAGACTCTTATCGCCGTTAATCTATTCTCAAAGTTGAACTAACCAGAAGCTGAGTGTAGAATATACTGTCCATAATCGCGCCATATGCTGGAGACAATGTAGCAATGATAATAGAAACAACTTGGGCTTGCGGTTTGTCCACAATGCGGCCTATATGTGGGAAATTATGGTAGTGTAGTTTACATAGTTTTCATAGTTATCAGCCTACGTGCTGCTGAGAAGACCAGAGTTTTTTTACAACACCCTCAGGGGTCGCATAGCTATTGGATCATGAGGAGATATTAGCTGAATGCTAGGAAATGTTATTTGTTTAAAGGTCCCATGGCATGCTATTTTATGGATGCTTTAATAAAGGTGTTAGTGGGCCCCTAATACAGTACTTGAAGACGTTTAAGAAATTCAGCCTTGGTGCAGAGTTACAGCCACTACGAGCCAGTCCCACAATGAGCTCTCCACAAACATGCCGTTTTTAGAGGCGGGTCAAGGTGGAGGGTGGGGGTGTGGCCCTGAGCAGCTTGCAGCCACGGTACCATGCGCTAGTGTTTACAGTGGAACACTGAACACTCCGGGTGCTCCGGCGGGAGTCCTGGAGCTCTATATCTAAATAATATCATATTATATTTAGATATCTATATAATATACAGTATATTATCATGGTCAAAAGCTGTTTGCGCCTCCGTATGATATTATGAATCTCAAACGACTGCGACGGGTTCTCAGACGCCTCTGGTTCTTCCACTTCCACGTCAATATTAAGTAGGCTACAGACTCAACGGAGAAATGAAATGGAGGAGAAGGGGATTGTTGCCCGGGGTTGTCTGCGTCGGGTTGGTTGAGAAGGAATTGGGAACCGCGACATGGAGGAGAAAAGGATTGTTGCCCAGGATTGTCCGTCGGAGCCCCGCGGAACGCTGGCCGCCCCCGGGGCTGCCCGCCCAGCCCTGCTGCCACGGCAGCGGTCCGTCCGAGCCCCGCTGCCCGCTGGCCACCCCCGGGGCTACCTGCTGAACGCAGGCCAACCCCGGGGCTGCCCGCCCAGCCCCACTGCCCGCTACAGCGGGGCTCCGACGGACAATCCTAGGAAACAATCCTTTTTTCCTCCATGTCGCGGTTCCCAATTCCTTCTCAACCAACCCGACGCAGTCTAGTCTTTTCACCAAATGGGAGCTACATGCAAGCTTGCGTTATTGTGTTGCATGTTATGCGCCATGAAGGCCGCCTCATACCTCCGGATCCGGACGAAATTTGTCCGTCCGTACTAAACGTTGTCTCCGGGACTACCCTTCATACCTCCGTCCGGTTTCAGTGTTATGGATGTTACGCAAAACAACCTCTAAGGGCAGTGACTGTCGTGTATAAAATGACCGGCATCGACAATCGCAAACATGGTATCTGTAGAGGAGATGATTATGCTCTGTGTCATCCGGCACAAAGTGTACGTGGAGGTGGCATGTGGCACCCCTCACCAACCTGCAGATTCTCTGCTCAAAATTTAAATTCAAAAAAGTTTTATTGGCATAAAAAATATACATTTGCATTGCCAAAGCAGGTGTACAATAAAATTATAAGGTCAAGTATATAGTATAATATAAGTATAAAACGTTAAATACAAAATATATATACATATCAGTTATTATAGGCCTACTACTCTCGTGGTTGGGACTTCTGCCTCTACTGCCGCCTCGATCTCCGGTGGTAGTGCTCCGGAGCACTCCGGATTCGTAAGCTCAGAGGCGACGGACCCACTGACAGACGACCTCCAGGACCAGACAAAAGCGTCCGTATCCGTATTTACCGTAGGGTGTGAATGGGCCTTTACACCAACAGCGGAACGGTTATCCAAATAACAAAGAACACTTGCGTTACAGTGTGTATTCACACACACACATGTGGTGCTCGCACGGTCCTAGCTCATTGTCTCATTGGCGGGCCAAGCAGAGAAAGGGGAGGTAACATGGCCCCATATGACGTCATATGAGGCCGGAAGCCAAATCGAAGCGTTTCAGCGATCCTTTTTTCAAAGACGGCGCAAGATAGCTACTTCTCGGTTTACACCCAACGCAATTTTTAGCTACTGGGGGACCATAGGGAGGCTAGGGGAACTCGACTTAATGTTAGAAAACCTCAAAGTGAAAATTTTTAAATGGCTTATAATTCATAGAGCTCCTTTTTAGGTATAGGCCCATTTGATTGTTGTTTCTGCTGATCAGGTGCACCCTAACCCTAACCCATTGCAGCAGCAAATTTGATGATGGAGGTGTGATTGCTGCTCTGCAACGGGTGCATCACATAGCCCTGGGCAGAGCCGTATATAGAGAGTTCTGCCAACTGAAATCATGGGTGCCATCTTGTAGACCCAAGTCAGCTCACTGTACAACGTCTGCTAATGGAACGAAGATGGGATGTTGCAACAAATCGCTCATTATCATCATAAACTGTTTGTGAATGTTAAAAGGTTTCTCATACTTTGCTAAAATATAAACGCTTTTACAAATATATCACGTTGAACATCTCGAGAAGACTAAGCTAGGTAGCACTGGTGCCACCTAGCTTTTCATTTAGTAGCACCAAAACAAATTAGGTAGCACCATATTTTTCTTTGTAAAGCGTGTTATTAATACATGACCTTATGTTTATGAAAGATTGACAAATAAATAGAAAAAGAATAAAAATAAAGATAGATAAACGCCTTAAATTAAGCACATAACATGGAATATTTATATTTACACACACACACACACACACACACACACACACACACACACACACACACACACACAATTCTGTGTGTTTTTATAAGATACCTGGGAATGATGGCATTAAATAATAATTTAATTCTAACGGAAATTATAATTAACCTATAGAGCATTTTTCCATATAGTTATTATCATTTGGCTATATGAGACACACTCCTTACCTTCTGCATGGCCATGTTCAACCACAATATGGCCAATAAGAATATTGGTTTTCCATCTTCAACGATACGGGCACATATAATCTCGCACTCTTTGGTGGATTTGTCAGTGGAACCGTCAAGCATGAACGAGAGGTAGGGGGCGGATGCGACTTTGTCAGCGGTCTTTCCCTTGAGTGTTTCTGCTATAACTCCCACAAATTGTGCACACGCAGTGTCGTTGGAATATGTGGGGTTGACGTTCAGTCCGTTATTCTTCATCATTTTGTGAACGGGAGTTCCTCTTTAGCGATGTTGTAGGCGGTGTTAAACTTGATGATCATTTGTTCATTCTCCGCCGAGCGATTGGTCTCATCTATCCGATTAAATGAGGTGGGGAGAGACTGGGAGCTTCATGTGATGCAGCGGTCCCTGCACGTCTTGTGCTTTTGGCTTTCATTGTGTAATTTTAATGACTGAACTTTGAATTGTGTAGACCCATTTACAAAATGTGTTTTGCCTGCAACGGACAGGCCACATGTCCTGCAGTACACACACCATGGTTTGTCCCTCATAACGCAACCATGGGAACTGCGCCAGCCATTTTTGTTGAAAACAATACTTTTTTTTTTCTCCCCACTGCCCCCCGCCTCTTTCACCAACCTGTCACTGTCCTCTTCAGAATAAGAATCTGAGATTCTTTTTGCTTCCTCTGCTAACCCTTCTCCAGCACCAACAACAGCCTCATTTGTTTCCTCCTCCGAGACATTTTTCTTCTTAAAATAATCTACTATCGACCGCTTCATATCTGCTCGTCCTCCTGCAAGTAGCACCGGAGCGACCTCATTAAATTTTAACTCACACCTTAAGAAATTAGGTCGCATATGCGACCTAATAGGTCGCACTCTGGAGCCCTGATCGCCTATCAGTGGAGCCGCGTTCACCTTCTCCGATAGCCGTCGCCGTGTAGCCTACGATTACTTATTGAGACATTGGCTAAAAATTACAACTTCTTGGTTATTTATTTTAATCTAGACTATAAATATTTCCCCTAAACATCAAATTAACCCTTCTCGTAGCCTACTTAGGTGTCATGATCAGACTGTGTCTATTGTTAAAAGTCTGACTGATGACTAATGCCCAAGGGAAAAAAGACCATACACGTATGATTTTGTTTATCAATTAAGAGTTTTCGGTAACACTTTCTATGAAGGTCTAGTTTATAATGCATTAGGAGCACATGCATAAGACATTATAATGCATTTATAATGCTTTATACATGTCATTATAATGGTGTATAATCATGTATAATAACTTATACCAAGGTTTATAAAGTATTACAAGTGTCGACATAATGTATTATGTTAAGTATGTAATTAAGCACTTATAATGTTTTATACCTGCATATAAAGTGACAACAGTGTTTGAATGAAGAATCTGAAGTCCTGGGTCACATAACATATTATAACCATCCATACTCTAGCCAGTAGTAAAGACACACATAGAACTGCTCAACATAGAACAGATACTAAATGCTGGGTTACGGAAAGGGCGTAATGCCTTATAAATATCAATAATATGTTATAGGATGACTTTAAGAGCTTTTAGTAAAGTGACAACACTGTATAAAGTTATTACCAATTGTATGACATTATAACACAATTATAATCACTTAGGAGCAGTATTTTGGTGGCTGTAAGTAAAGTGTAAGTTAAAAATTATACACCATAATGATTTTTAAAACAACTTTATTTTGCAAAAACAAAATATAAAGAAAAGGTGCATGTTATTCTGTACATATCAATACAAAGGCTGAGCTCTGCGATGACCGCCGTTCTGGCGATTGTGTTGCGGTCAACACCAACTTCTTCAAAGGCAGATTTCAAAACAAAATATAAAGAAAAGGTGCATGTGCATATTCTGTACAAAAAAGAAAAGAAAAAAAAAGCATAGCTCACAAATTTTAATTCTTGCACCTGAGAGACTAAAGAATGCAATTTATAACATAACAAATTAAAACTTGGAACAGAGTAGCTTTTTTGCACATTTAATGTGCAATGGGTAGCAAAGTACCATTCTCTTTCATTTCGCTTATGCACTCTTTAATCTCAGCTGTAATAGCCGCGCGGCATCTATCCACAAAGGTGGAGAGCTTTTCAAACTTCTCATTCCACTGGCCTAGAGCTCTGAAAGCTTCAGGGACTGCAAGGCTGAGCTCTGCGATGACCGCTGTTCTGGCGATTGTGTTGCGGTCAACACCGACTTCTTCAAAGGCAGATTTCATGGACCCCCCCTCACTGTAGCTCTTCAGCACTGCCTTGTACCTTTTAAGGATGTCTCTGCAGTTTTTCACTGAAAGAAAAAAAAAGTTCATCTGTCATTGTAAAGAGAATGCGTTAACTGGTATGTGCAGTATATGAAAGGAGAGTTCATAATGTTGTATATATACATAACATCTTTTGTTCTATTTTTGCCTGCTCTATCATTTTATGAGAGCACAGTAACATTACACAATTTCCCCTCTGGAATCAGTAAAGTATTTTTAATTTTGTTTGTGAACTCGCTATCTCTTGAGGACCACAAAAAGTCTTAGAGTTGATGACATACTGTCAAAAATAATTCACTTTTTGGTAAAATACAGTCTGTTCTACCTTTTTATTCATTATTATTAGTTCATGGTTTATATTTAATGGTTTTTTATGCAAGCAGTTAAAAAAAACACAGTTAAAACAGTCAATTTCACTCATTACTGATGTATAAAACAATCTTACCTCGAACACGACTGGTTTCTGGTTTGGGGGTTCCACTCAACTTTGGGGATCTCTTCTTCAGCTTTTTCTTCTTCTTGGAGTCATCTTCCAAGGACGAATCAGACAATGCCGAGTCGATGGCTAAGGTCGAAGCAACTTCAGATTCTTCATCAGAGATGAAAACTCTTTTCACCTGACTCTTGGAAGACTCTGCTGCAATAAATCAAACACACACAAAGACACAGTTCTAAAACATTAATTCATATTTTTTTCTTCTTATTGTGTTTCTAGTTATAACAAACATTGTAGAACAATCCAAGATGGTGGATGTCAAAATTCAAATGTGTGAAAATTCATGTAATAACCCAGGAGCAACACTGGCATATAACTGATCACCTGAACTAGATGATGGCTCCACCGATCTGTTCCCAGATTTGACTAGTTCCCTCATTAAGTCAGCCTTGCTGGTCAGTTCACGCTGAAGGTAGTCTTTATCTGACTTCAGCATTTCTATGGTTTCTTCTCGGAGTCTCCCGCGCTCTCTCTCTGCCTCCAGCTGAAGTTTGATCATAGCCAGCTCATGCTTGATTGTAGGAGCTGCACACAACACATTAGCAAGGATCACAAAAAAAAAGAAAACAAGAAATTATTTTTGTAAATATTAAATGAAATTATTTTAGCTAATAGCTATGACAGGGATGCTATGCCAAGTTTGAAACACAATCTATAACCTTTTTAGGCCTATGCTGGATATGACTCAACCAGGCATCATCTAGGCTAACCTTAACTTTAAATTTTCGAATGTGTTAAATGGTTTGAATATGAAAGTTTCAGCTCTAACTTACACGCTAATATTAATATTATGAACAAAGCCCATGTTTAAAGATGATTTTTGGACAATACAATACAATACAGAAAAAGAAACAACCTAAAATGGCAAAACATACCCATTTTCTCTTCCTCCACAGCAGGAGTGGAAGCCCTGTTGTCTTTTGGTGGCGGAGGATTCACAGCTCCCCTTCTCGTGTACATGGCTATTCGTAAAACATAATCAACCGAGGGTTAGAGTTTTAAGTATTATTCTTTGGCTATTGTTAGTTTGAATTTGATTCAAACTTTACAGCAAAACGCTCCCACATTAACACTATGCACTAACATTTGCTTTTTCCACATGTTGGCTGGATTAACGTTAGCTTACCTATGTGGCCTGGATGCTAACGTTTAAGCTTGGCCGACAAAACTTAGGCCAAAACACCTCAAAATAACTATATGCATTTTGTTCATATTTTACAGTCTGTGTTGGAAAATATTACCTTAGAGTTTGGTTTCGTTGCCTTTTGCAGACCGTAACCGTCCACCGCCTTTCTTTTCAAACCTGCAGTCAAGTGCGTCTTTCCTCTGTCGTCTTCGTGATCCCCTGTGCGACGTTCAGGAGTAATCAGAACTTGGAAATTCTGGCTTCTGACAATCAATAAATTCCGTTCACGCTGTAAATAAATTCAATTGCTTGATGATTTCAGTTCACTTGCAAAACCTCTCAGCTAATGTCACCCGGCTGCCAACACAGGCTAACTAATTTAGTCAATACAATAGCAATTAACCTCCACATATTGCTGTAATCATAGTGTAAGATAAACTAAGCAACCATTATGTATAATTACAAATGAAATGTACGTTGAAATGTCAACAAAAAGTGTTTCTGAAAAGACAGCAGAATTTAAGACTTTAAACTAAACAAGGGGGACCATTCAATTTATTTTTAACAACTCGGGATTCCCTTTTCCCAGCGTTCTGGCTTGCGTGAACGCACCATTCCCAGAAGGCAATTTTGGACGCAAGCGGGAGATCGCATGGATCCATGGGAGATCGTCGTTGCCCGCTCTTCAGGTCAGGTCAGGTGAAGGATGCCAACATGGCAAATTTATTGAGTGGTGAAATTCGTCGATTAATACGACAAGAGGACACGATACGCAGCCGGAGAAAAACAGTTGTATGGATGCAAAGAAGAGGAATCCTAAAGCGTTGCATTATCTGCTCCACCTGCAAAAGGCCCATGCACCTAAACGTTGTCTCCAAAGCTGATGGATATGTATGGTAAGAAACGCCATTGCTACGTTAATTTTATGCTCAGACATGTCCACTTTTCACATCCTGTCAACGGCTTCGGAGGAGGGAGGGGGAGATACATATGAATTCATATAAATATGTCCGGTTTTCATTGTTTTTTTACGGGACCGCTGATGATGGTGTTTTGCAAAACTTACTACTGTACATTACTTTACATTGTTGTGTGGGCGCAAATGTCGGGGCAGCATTGCCTCTCATTAAAAACTGTCCAAGAGTGGGGCCACCCCATAGTGTGCACCATGTAGTTTGAGTTTTGACTGCAGGCCAGTGTGCAATTTAGAGACATGTCTGACCGGGATGGGGGGCTAGTAAAAAAAAAAAAAAAAAAAAAGAATGAAGGAGGCACTGTCGTGCCGGCTCACCTGCAGCCCACTCAGGTGACAACTTGAGGAGCCCTCTGCTGTTTCTTCCTAGGATATTATTAATTGTTTATTCATGTAGCACATACCCTTATCCATAACGCATATGTAATGAATGACATCTTGTATGGGTATATCCCCACCCTGCTGTAGGCACAGATGTAATATTTTGTAATTATCAGTTACAATTAATAATTAAAACTGCGCGCAGTGATGAACGGGACCTCGCGCCGGCTTGCAGCCGCCACTACGAGGTCCCGTTCATCACTGCGCGCAGTTTTAAAAAAAAATCGCGCCGGCTTGCGGCCGCGTCACGTGCCGTCGTAACATGTGTGCTGGCAAGATGTGCACATGTTAGGACCGCACGTGACGCAGCCGCAAGCCGGCACGAGGTCCCGTTCATCACTGCGCGCAGTTTTAAAAAAGCGCAGTTTTAAAAAAAATTCGCAAATTTATGTAATCTGTAGAAGCAGAGGTGCCCTGTGGTGTCCTACTGATTGTTTTGACATTTACATGTAAGACCACATTTAACTGAATTACATGTTGTAACAACTTTAACTAACATTATTAACCCTACATCAATGATCCGATAAATTCCCTAGGAGGAGTTAGTTGAAATACAAGGCGAAAAAGTGAAAGTATTCCATTCAAAATGGCCAACTTTGACAGCACGCCACGGCCATGCCCTTCAATGTACAGTCACAAATAGCACGATTTTGTTTCAGCACCACTTCATGACTGTACTGACCAATTTTGAAGCAGATCCGATAAATTCCCTAGGAGGAGTTAGTTTAATACAAGGCGACGGATTTCAAAAATGGCCAACTTTGACGGCACGCCACGGACACGCCCTTCAACGTACAGTCACAAATAGCACGATTTTGGTTCAGCACCACTTCATGACTGTACTGACCAATTGTGAAGCAGATGCGATAAATTCCCTAGGAGGAGTTCGTTCAAATACAATGCGAAAAAGTGAAATTCCATTCAAAATGGCCAACTTTGACATCACGCCACGGACACGCCCTTCAACGTACAGTCCCAAATAGCACGATTTTGGTTCAGCACCACTTCATGACTGTACTGACCAAATTTGAAGCAGATCCGATAAATTCCCTAGGAGGAGTTCATTCAAATACAAGGCAAAAAAGTGAAAAAAATTCAAAATGGCCGCCAAATGTGAAAATTAGAAATGCAAATAGCCGACTTCCTGTGGGGTTTGGGGCATGGGTCCAAGAGGCTTTTCTGTAGGTATGGGCACATTGTACGTGAATACTGAGTTTCATACATATTGGTGAAACGTGGCGCAGGGGCTGCTTTTTAAAGTTCCTGTAGGGGGCGCTACAAAAAATAGAAACACGAATTTTGGTATGTGAGCTATCGGCACCAGTTTACACGTGTGCTGTGAATTTCATATTCATAACTATTACGGTCTCCGCACAGTGATTTTGAGGCTCTGGCGGCCATGTTGTTTTTTAAATCGACTAAATTTTTGGTGAGCAGTTAGAACTTTGGTACCTAACGGCCACTAAGTCAGTCCTGCTGAAATCAAACATTGCGTCTATGAACTGTGGCGATTTTAGTGTCAGGCCACGCCCATTTCGATGCCACGCCCCATTTGAAAATATGTTGACTTTATCTTGTTCAGAATTTGATTCTGAACAACTTTTGTATTGGGGCCAACATCATAGGCGTCCAACTTGACGTTGATATGAGCAATTAACTATTTTCGAGGTTTCAACCACACCCCTTTTAGAACTCGTTGGTGCTCTAATCTTTATTGTACAGACTAATCCTTAAGTCAGATTGAAGATAATGGGCCATATATGATATGTGCCAAAGGATTTTGGTAAAAGTCGAAAAACCTGGGATCCTTGGGGAATTTACTGTTTTTAACTAAATTCAAAATGGCGGAAAATATGGCTACCGGAAGTGTTCAGTTCAAGAGACTTTTTTGTTCATCATGAGGATATGCATATGTGTGCAAAGTTTCATGAGTGTAGGTCAAACCGGTGATGCGTGCTGCTTGTGCAAAGTTTGCACTTTTGAACAGTTGCTATAGCGCCACCTAGGGGCGAATGTGAATTTGAGGGCTAGAATATCAAATTTTTCACCAGTCCCCACAATTGCACCAAAAAAATTTGAGTTTTAGAATATGTGCAGGGGGGGAAAAATGCAGTCGAAGTCGACTAAAAATAATAATAATAATAAGAATTAAAACTGCGCGCAGTGATGAACGGGACCTCGTAACATGTGCGCTGGCACGAGGTCCCGTTCATCACTGCGCGCAGTTTTAATTTTAATTTTTCCTGAACTTATGTAATTTTAACTTTTTGCGAACTTATGTAATCTGTAGAAGCAGATGAGATACATTCCCTAGGAGGAGTTTGTTGAAATACAAGGCGAAAAAGTGAAAAAATTCCATTCAAAATGGCCAACTTTGACGGCACGCCACGGACACGCCCTTCAACGTACAGTCACAAATAACACGGCGTTGGTTGAGCCCCATCTCTTGACTGTACTGACCAATTGTGAAGAAGATCCGATAAATTCCCTAGGAGGAGTTCGTTCAAATACAAGGCGAAAAAGTGAAATTTGCCGGTAAAAAAGTGAAATTTGCCGGTAAAAGTGCAAATTAAAAAAGAAAACAGCCGACTTCCGGTGGGTTTTGGGGCATGGGTCCAAGAGGCTTTTCTGTAGGTATTGTCATGTTGTACGTGCCTACCGAGTTTCATACATATTGGTGAAACGTGGCGCAGGGGCTGCTTTTTAAAGATCCTGTAGGGGGCGCTACAAACATGACAACCACGATTTTTGGTATGTGAGCTACAGGCACCAGTCTACACGTGTCCTGTGAATTTCATATTCATAACTATTACGGTCTCCGCAGAGTGATTTTGAGGCTCTGGCGGCCATGTTGTTTTTCCAATCGACTTAATTTTACTTGACCAGTTAGAACTTTGTTCCCCAAAGGCCACTGAGTTGGTCCCGCTCAAATGAAACATTGCGTCTATGAACTGTGGCTATTTTAGTAACAGGCCACGCCCATTTTGAAGCCACGCCCCATTCGATTTTTTTTTGACTTTATCTTGTTCAGAATTTGATTCTGAACAACTTTAGTAGAGGGGTCCAACATCATAGGAGTCCAATTCATGTAGATATGTGCAATTTACCAATTTTTTGGTAAAAACCACACCCCTTTTCGAACTCAATGGCTCATGGGTACTTGCTACTTTAGTGTACAGACTAATCCTTATGTCAAATTGAAGATAATGGGCCATAGATGATATCTGGCAAAGGATTTTTGTCAAAGTCGAAAAACCTGGGATCCTTGGGGAATTTACTGTTTTTAACTAAATTCAAAATGGCGGGAAATCTGGCTACCGGAAGTGCTAAGTTAGTATCTGCAAATTTCTTCATTATGAGGATTTGCATATGTGTGCAAAGTTTCATGAGTTTAGGTCCAACCGGTGACGAGTTATGCTTGTGCAAACGTTGAAATTTTGGCATAGTTGGTATAGCGCCACCTAGGGGCGAATATGAATTTGAGGGCTAGAATATCAAATTTTTCACCAGTCCCACAAAATGCACCAAGAAAAAATGAGTTTTCGAATATGTTCAGGGGGGGGAAAATGCAGTCGAAAAGGAGGGAAAAGAATAAGAATAATTAAAACTGCGCGCAGTGATGAACGGGACCTCGCGCCGGCTTGCAGCCGCCACTACGAGGTCCCGTTCATCACTGCGCGCAGTTTTAAAAAAAAATCGCGCCGGCTTGCGGCCGCGTCACGTGCCGTCGTAACATGTGTGCTGGCAAGATGTGCACATGTTAGGACCGCACGTGACGCAGCCGCAAGCCGGCGCGAGGTCCCGTTCATCACTGCGCGCAGTTTTAAAAAAGCGCAGTTTTAAAAAAAATTCGCAAATTTATGTAATCTGTAGAAGCAGAGGTGCCCTGTGGTGTCCTACTGATTGTTTTGACATTAACATGTAAGACCACATTCAACTGAATTACATGTTGTAACAACTTTAACTAACATTATTAACCCTACATCAATGATCCGATGAATTCCCTAGTTGGAGTTAGTTGAAATACAAGGCGAAAAAGTGAAAGAATTCCATTCAAAATGGCCAACTTTGACAGCACGCCACGGCCATGCCCTTCAATGTACAGTCACAAATAACACGGCGTTGGTTGAACACCATGTTTTGACTGTACTGACTAATTGTGAAGCAGATCCGATAAATACCCTAGGAGGAGTTTGTTCAAATACAAGGGGAAAAAAGCGAAAATAAGACCACGGAATTCAAAACGGCCAACTTTGATGGCACGCCACGGCCACGCCCTTCAACGTAGAATCACAAATAGCACGATTTTGGTTCAGCACCACTTCATGACTGTACTGACCAATTGTGAAGCAGATGCGATAAATTCCCTAGGAGGAGTTAGTTCAAATACAAGGCGACGGAATTCAAAAATGGCCAACTTTTGGCGACGGAATTAAAAAATGGCCAACTTTGACGGCACGCCACGGACACGCCCTTCAATGTACAGTGACAAATAGCACGATTTTGCTTCAGCACCACTTCATGACTGTACTGACCAATTGTGAAGCAGATGCGATAAATTCCCTAGGAGGAGTTCGTTCAAATACAATGCGAAAAAGTGAAATTCCATTCAAAATGGCCAACTTTGACATCACGCCACGGACACGCCCTTCAACGTACAGTTCCAAATAGCACGATTTTGGTTCAGCACCACTTCATGACTGTACTGACCAAATTTGAAGCAGATCCGATAAATTCCCTAGGGGGAGTTAGTTCAAATACAACGCGACGGAATTCAAAAATGGCCAACTTTGACGGCATGCCACGGACACGCCCTTCAACGTACAGTCACAAATAGCACGATTTTGGTTTAGCACCACTTCATGACTGTACTGACCAATTTTGAAGCAAATCCGATAAATTCCCTAGGAGGAGTTCATTCAAATACAAGGCAAAAAAGTGAAAAAATTTCAAAATGGCCGCCGAGAGTGAAAAAGAAAAAATTAAAATTTCCGACTTCCGGTGGGGTTTGGAGCATGGGTCCAAGAGGCTTTTCTGTAGGTCATGGGACCTTATACGTGCCTACCAAGTTTCATACATATTGGTGAAACGTGGCGCAGGGGCTGGTTTTTAAAGTTCCTGTAGGGGGCGCTACACATATGAGAAACACGAATTTTGGTATGTGAGCTAGAGGCACCAGTTTACACGTGTCCTGTGAATTTCATATTCATAACTATTACGGTGTCCGCAGAGTGATCGACCCTCCTCTGGCGGCCATGTTGTTTTTTAAATCGACTTAATTTTTGGTGGGCAGTTAGAACTTTGGTACCTAACGGCCATTGAGTTGGTCCCGCTCAAATAAAACATTGCGTCTATGAACTGTGGCTATTTTAGTAACGGGCCACGCCCACTTCGATGCCACGCCCCATTTGAAATTTTTTTGACTTATTCTTGTTCAGAATTTGATTATGAACAACTTTAGTAGAGAGGTCCAACACCATAGGAGTCCAATTAATGTAGATATGTGCAATTTACTATTTTTGGGGTGAAAAACACACCCCTTTTTGAACTCAATGGCTCATGGGTACTTTGAAATTTATCCTACAGACTAATCCTTATTGCAGATTGAAGATAATGGGCCATAGATGATATGTGCCAAAGGATTTTTGTCAAAGTCGAAAAACCTGGGATCCTTGGGGAATTTACTGTTTTGTGTGATGAACGGGACCTCGCGCCGGCTTGCAGCCGCCACTACGAGGTCCCGTTCATCACTGCGCGCAGTTTTAAAAAAAAATCGCGCCGGCTTGCGGCCGCGTCACGTGCCGTCGTAACATGTGTGCTGGCAAGATGTGCACATGTTAGGACCGCACGTGACGCAGCCGCAAGCCGGCACGAGGTCCCGTTCATCACTGCGCGCAGTTTTAAAAAAGCGCAGTTTTAAAAAAAATTCGCAAATTTATGTAATCTGTAGAAGCAGAGGTGCCCTGTGGTGTCCTACTGATTGTTTTGACAATAACATGTAAGACCACATTTAACTGAATTACATGTTCATTAACCCTACATCAATGATCCAATAAATTCCCTAGGAGGAGTTAGTTGAAATACAAGGCGAAAAAGTGAAAGAATTCCATTCAAAATGGCCAACTTTGACAGCACGCCACGGTCATGCCCTTCAACGTACAGTCACAAATAGCAGGGCGTTGGTTCAGCACCATTTTCTGACTTTACAGAAAAACTTTGAAGCTGATCCGATAAATTCCCTAGGAGTTTGTTTGTTAAAATTCAAGACCACAGAATTATTCAAAATGGCCAAGTTTGACGGCACGCCACGGACACGCCCTTCAACGTACAGTCACAAATAGCAGGATTTTGGTTCAGCACCACTTCATGACTGTACTGACCAATTTTGAAGCAGATCCGATAAATTGCCTAGGAGGAGTTCACAAGGCCAAAAAGTGAAAAAAATTCAAAATGGCCGCCAAAAGTGAAAATTAGAAATGCAAATAGCCGACTTCCTGTGGGGTTTGGGGCATGGGTCCAAGAGGCTTTTCTGTAGGTATGGCCACATTGTACGTGAATACTGAGTTTCATACATATTGGTGAAACGTGTCGCAGGGGCTGCTTTTTAAAGTTCCTGTAGGGGGCGCTACAAAAAATAGAAACACGAATTTTGGTATGTGAGCTATCGGCACCAGTTTACACGTGTGCTGTGAATTTCATATTCATAACTATTACGGTCTCCGCACAGTGATTTTGAGGCTCTGGCGGCCATGTTGTTTTTTAAATCGACTAAATTTTTGGTGAGCAGTTAGAACTTTGGTACCTAACGGCCACTAAGTCGCTCCTGCTGAAATCAAACATTGCGTCTATGAACTGTGGCGATTTTTGTGTCAGGCCACGCCCATTTCGATGCCACGCCCCATTTGAAAATATGTTGACTTTATCTTGTTCAGAATTTGATTCTGAACAACTTTTGTATTGGGGCCAACATCATAGGCGTCCAACTTGACGTTGATATGAGCAATTAACTATTTTCGAGGTTTCAACCACACCACTTTTAGAACTCATTGGTGCTCTAAACTTTATTGTAGAGACTAATCCTTAAGTCAGATTGAAGATAATGGGCCATATATGATATGTGCCAAAGTATTTTTGTCAAAGTCGAAAAACCTGGGATCCTTGGGGAATTTACTGTTTTTAACTAAATTCAAAATGGCGGAAAATATGGCTACCGGAAGTGTTCAGTTCAAGAGACTTTTTTGTTCATCATGAGGATATGCATGTGTGTGCAAAGTTTCATGAGTGTAGGTCAAACCGGTGGCGAGATATGCTTGTGCAAAGTTTGCACTTTTGAACAGTTGCTATAGCGCCACCTAGGGGCGAATGTGAATTTGAGGGCTAGAATATGAAATTTTTCACCAGTCCCCACAATTGCACCAAAAAATTTTGAGTTTTAGAATATGTGCAGGGGGGGAAAAATGCAGTCGAAGTGGCTAAAAATAATAATAATAATAATAATAAACACGAGGGTTTCAATAGGGACCTTGCCATGTTTGGCTCGGTCCCTAATTAAAACTGCGCGCAGTGATGAACGGGACCTCGCGCCGGCTTGCAGCCGCCACTACGAGGTCCCGTTCATCACTGCGCGCAGTTTTAAAAAAAAATCGCGCCGGCTTGCGGCCGCGTCACGTGCCGTCGTAACATGTGTGCAGGCAAGATGTGCACATGTTAGGACCGCACGTGACGCAGCCGCAAGCCGGCACGAGGTCCCGTTCATCACTGCGCTCAGTTTTAAAAAAGCGCAGTTTTAAAAAAAATTCGCAAATTTATGTAATCTGTAGAAGCAGAGGTGCCCTGTGGTGTCCTACTGATTGTTTTGACATTAACATGTAAGACCACATTTAACTGAATTACATGTTGTAACAACTTTAACTAACATTATTAACCCTACATCAATGATCCGATAAATTCCCTAGGAGGAGTTAGTTGAAATACAAGGCGAAAAAGTGAAAGAATTCCATTCAAAATGGCCAACTTTGACGGCACGCCACGGACACGCCCTTCAACGTACAGTCACAAATAGCAGGATTTTTGTTCAGCACCACTTCATGACTGTACTGACCAATTTTGAAGCAGATCCGATAAATTCCCTAGGAGGAGTTCATTCAAATACAAGGCAAAAAAGTGAAAAAAATTCAAAATGGCCGCCAAAAGTGAAAATTAGAAATGCAAATAGCCGACTTCCTGTGGGGTTTGGGGCATGGGTCCAAGAGGCTTTTCTGTAGGTATGGGCACATTGTACGTGAATACTGAGTTTCATACATATTGGTGAAACGTGGCGCAGGGGCTGCTTTTTAAAGTTCCTGTAGGGGGCGCTACAAAAAATAGAAACAAGAATTTTGGTATGTGAGCTATCGGCACCAGTTTACACGTGTCCTGTGAATTTCATATTCATAACTATTACGGTCTCCGCACAGTGATTTTGAGCCTCTGGCGGCCATGTTGTATTTTAAATCGACTTAATTTTTGGTGAGCAGTTAGAACTTTGGTACCTAATGGCCATTGAGTTGGTCCCGCTCAAATCAAACATTGCGTCTATGAACTGTGGCGATTTTAGTGTCAGGCCACGCCCATTTCGATGCCACGCCCCATTTGAAAATATGTTGACTTTATCTTGTTCAGAATTTGATTCTGAACAACTTTTGTATTGGGGCCAACATCATAGGCGTCCAACTTGACGTTGATATGAGCAATTAACTATTTTCGAGGTTTCAACCACACCACTTTTAGAACTCATTGGTGCTCTAAACTTTATTGTACAGACTAATCCTTAAGTCAGATTGAAGATAATGGGCCATAGATGATATGTGCCAAAGGAATTTTGTCAAAGTCGAAAAACCTGGGATCCTTGGGGAATTTACTGTTTTTAACTAAATTCAAAATGGCGGAAAATATGGCTACCGGAAGTGTTCAGTTCAAGAGACTTTTTTGTTCATCATGAGGATATGCATGTGTGTGCAAAGTTTCATGAGTGTAGGTCAAACCGGTGGCGAGATATGCTTGTGCAAAGTTTGCACTTTTGAACAGTTGCTATAGCGCCACCTAGGGGCGAATGTGAATTTGAGGGCTAGAATATCAAATTTTTCACCAGTCCCCACAATTGCACCAAAAAATTTTGAGTTTTAGAATATGTGCAGGGGGGGAAAAATGCAGTCGAAGTCGTGGAAAATAATAATAATAATAATAATAATAATAATAATTAAAACTGCGCGCAGTGATGAACGGGACCTCGCGCCGGCTTGCAGCCGCCACTACGAGGTCCCGTTCATCACTGCGCGCAGTTTTAAAAAAAAATCGCGCCGGCTTGCGGCCGCGTCACGTGCCGTCGTAACATGTGTGCTGGCAAGATGTGCACATGTTAGGACCGCACGTGACGCAGCCGCAAGCCGGCACGAGGTCCCGTTCATCACTGCGCGCAGTTTTAAAAAAGCGCAGTTTTAAAAAAAATTCGCAAATTTATGTAATCTGTAGAAGCAGAGGTGCCCTGTGGTGTCCTACTGATTGTTTTGACATTAACATGTAAGAGCACATTTAACTGAATTACATGTTGTAACAACTTTAACTAACATTATTAACCCTACATCAATGATCCGATAAATTCCCTAGGAGGAGTTAGTTGAAATACAAGGCGAAAAAGTGAAAGAATTCCATTCAAAATGGCCAACTTTGACGGCACGCCACGGACACGCCCTTCAACGTACAGTCACAAATAGCAGGATTTTTGTTCAGCACCACTTCATGACTGTACTGACCAATTTTGAAGCAGATCCGATAAATTCCCTAGGAGGAGTTCATTCAAATACAAGGCAAAAAAGTGAAAAAAATTCAAAATGGCCGCCAAAAGTGAAAATTAGAAATGCAAATAGCCGACTTCCTGTGGGGTTTGGGGCATGGGTCCAAGAGGCTTTTCTGTAGGTATGGGCACATTGTACGTGAATACTGAGTTTCATACATATTGGTGAAACGTGGCGCAGGGGCTGCTTTTTAAAGTTCCTGTAGGGGGCGCTACAAAAAATAGAAACACGAATTTTGGTATGTGAGCTATCGGCACCAGTTTACACGTGTCCTGTAAATTTCATATTCATAACTATTACGGTCTCCGCACAGTGATTTTGAGCCTCTGGCGGCCATGTTGTATTTTAAATCGACTTCATTTTTGGTGAGCAGTTAGAACTTTGGTACCTAATGGCCATTGAGTTGGTCCCGCTCAAATCAAACATTGCGTCTATGAACTGTGGCGATTTTAGTGTCAGGCCACGCCCATTTCGATGCCACGCCCCATTTGAAAATATGTTGACTTTATCTTGTTCAGAATTTGATTCTGAACAACTTTTGTATTGGGGCCAACATCATAGGCGTCCAACTTGACGTTGATATGAGCAATTAACTATTTTCGAGGTTTCAACCACACCACTTTTAGAACTCATTGGTGCTCTAAACTTTATTGTACAGACTAATCCTTAAGTCAGATTGAAGATAATGGGCCATAGATGATATGTGCCAAAGGAATTTTGTCAAAGTCGAAAAACCTGGGATCCTTGGGGAATTTACTGTTTTTAACTAAATTCAAAATGGCGGAAAATATGGCTACCGGAAGTGTTCAGTTCAAGAGACTTTTTTGTTCATCATGAGGATATGCATGTGTGTGCAAAGTTTCATGAGTGTAGGTCAAACCGGTGGCGAGATATGCTTGTGCAAAGTTTGCACTTTTGAACAGTTGCTATAGCGCCACCTAGGGGCGAATGTGAATTTGAGGGCTAGAATATCAAATTTTTCACCAGTCCCCACAATTGCACCAAAAAATTTTGAGTTTTAGAATATGTGCAGGGGGGGAAAAATGCAGTCGAAGTCGTGGAAAATAATAATAATTAAAACTGCGCGCAGTGATGAACGGGACCTCGCGCCGGCTTGCAGCCGCCACTACGAGGTCCCGTTCATCACTGCGCGCAGTTTTAAAAAAAAATCGCGCCGGCTTGCGGCCGCGTCACGTGCCGTCGTAACATGTGTGCTGGCAAGATGTGCACATGTTAGGACCGCACGTGACGCAGCCGCAAGCCGGCACGAGGTCCCGTTCATCACTGCGCGCAGTTTTAAAAAAGCGCAGTTTTAAAAAAAATTCGCAAATTTATGTAATCTGTAGAAGCAGAGGTGCCCTGTGGTGTCCTACTGATTGTTTTGACATTAACATGTAAGACCACATTTAACTGAATTACATGTTGTAACAACTTTAACTAACATTATTAACCCTACATCAATGATAAATTCCCTAGGAGGAGTTAGTTGAAATACAAGGCGAAAAAGTGAAAGTATTCCATTCAAAATGGCCAACTTTGACAGCACGCCACGGCCATGCCCTTCAATGTACAGTCACAAATAGCACGATTTTGTTTCAGCACCACTTCATGACTGTACTGACCAATTTTGAAGCAGATCCGATAAATTCCCTAGGAGGAGTTAGTTCAAATACAAATTCCCTAGGAGGAGTAAGTTTAATACAAGGCGACGGATTTCAAAAATGGCCAACTTTGACGGCACGCCACGGACACGCCCTTCAACGTACAGTCACAAATAGCACGATTTTGGTTCAGCACCACTTCATGACTGTACTGACCAATTGTGAAGCAGATGCGATAAATTCCCTAGGAGGAGTTCGTTCAAATACAATGCGAAAAAGTGAAATTCCATTCAAAATGGCCAACTTTGACATCACGCCACGGACACGCCCTTCAACGTACAGTCCCAAATAGCACGATTTTGGTTCAGCACCACTTCATGACTGTACTGACCAAATTTGAAGCAGATCCGATAAATTCCCTAGGAGGAGTTAGTTCAAATACAACGCGACGGAATTCAAAAATGGCCAACTTTGACGGCATGCCACGGACACGCCCTTCAACGTACAGTCACAAATAGCACGATTTTGGTTTAGCACCACTTCATGACTGTACTGACCAATTTTGAAGCAAATCCGATAAATTCCCTAGGAGGAGTTCATTCAAATACAAGGCAAAAAAGTGAAAAAAATTCAAAATGGCCGCCAAAAGTGAAAATTAGAAATGCAAATAGCCGACTTCCTGTGGAGTTTGGGGCATGGGTCCAAGAGGCTTTTCTGTAGGTATGGGCACATTGTACGTGAATACTGAGTTTCATACATATTGGTGAAATGTGACGTAGGGGCTGCATTTTAAAGTTCCTGTAGGGGGCGCTACAAAAAATAGAAACACGAATTTTGGTATGTGAGCTATCGGCATCAGTTTACACGTGTCCTGTGAATTTCATATTCATAACTATTACGGTGTCCGCAGAGTGATTTTGAGCCTCTGGCGGCCATGTTGTTTTTTAAATCGACTTAATTTTAATTGAGCAGTTAGAACTTTGGTACCTAACGGCCATTGAGTTGGTCGCGCTCAAATCAAACATTGCGTCTATGAACTGTGGCTATTTTAGTATCAGGCCACGCCCATTTCGAAGCCACACCCCATTTGAAAAAATGTTGAATTAATCTTGTTCAGAATTTGATTCTGAACAACTTTAGTAGAGAGGTCCAACACCATAGGAGTACAATTAATGTAGATATGTGTAATTTACTATTTTTGGGGTGAAAAACACACCGCTTTTTGAACTCAATGGCTCATGGGTACTTTGAAATTTATCCTACAGACTAATCCTTATGTCAGATTGAAGATAATGGGACATAGATGATATGTGCCAAAGGATTTTTGTCAAAGTCGAAAAACCTGGGATTCTTGGGGAATTTACTGTTTTTAACTAAATTCAAAATGGCGGGAAATCTGGCTACCGGAAGTGCTAAGTTATTATCTGCAAATTTGTTCATTATGAGGATTTGCATATGTGTGCAAAGTTTCATGAGTTTAGGTCCAACCGGTGACGAGTTATGCTTGTGCAAACGTTGAAATTTTGGCATAGTTGGTATAGCGCCACCTAGGGGCGAATGTGAATTTGAGGGCTAGAATATCAAATTTTTCACCAGTCCCACAAAATGTGCCAAATAAAAATGAGTTTTCGAATATGTGCAGGGGGGGAAAAATGCAGTCGAAGATGAGGTAAAATAATAAGAAGAAGAATAAACATGAGGATTTCAATAGGGTCCTTGCCAAGTTTGGCTCGGTCCCTAATTAAAACTGCGCGCAGTGATGAACGGGACCTCGCGCCGGCTTGCAGCCGCCACTACGAGGTCCCGTTCATCACTGCGCGCAGTTTTAAAAAAAAATCGCGCCGGCTTGCGGCCGCGTCACGTGCCGTCGTAACATGTGTGCTGGCAAGATGTGCACATGTTAGGACCGCACGTGACGCAGCCGCAAGCCGGCACGAGGTCCCGTTCATCACTGCGCGCAGTTTTAAAAAAGCGCAGTTTTAAAAAAAATTCGCAAATTTATGTAATCTGTAGAAGCAGAGGTGCCCTGTGGTGTCCTACTGATTGTTTTGACATTAACATGTAAGACCACATTTAACTGAATTACATGTTGTAACAACTTTAACTAACATTATTAACCCTACATCAATGATCCGATAAATTCCCTAGGAGGAGTTAGTTGAAATACAAGGCGAAAAAGTGAAAGTATTCCATTCAAAATGGCCAACTTTGACAGCACGCCACGGCCATGCCCTTCAATGTACAGTCACAAATAGCACGATTTTGTTTCAGCACCACTTCATGACTGTACTGACCAATTTTGAAGCAGATCCGATAAATTCCCTAGGAGGAGTTAGTTCAAATACAAATTCCCTAGGAGGAGTTAGTTAAAATACAAGGCGACGGAATTCAAAAATGGCCAACTTTGACGGCATGCCACGGACACGCCCTTCAACGTACAGTCACAAATAGCACGATTTTGGTTCAGCACCACTTCATGACTGTACTGACCAATTGTGAAGCAGATGCGATAAATTCCCTAGGAGGAGTTCGTTCAAATACAATGCGAAAAAGTGAAATTCCATTCAAAATGGCCAACTTTGACATCACGCCACGGACACGCCCTTCAACGTACAGTCCCAAATAGCATGATTTTGGTTCAGCACCACTTCATGACTGTACCGACCAATTTTGAAGCAGATCCGATAAATTCCCTAGGAGGAGTTCATTCAAATACAAGGCAAAAAAGTGAAAAAAATTCAAAATGGCCGCCAAAAGTGAAAATTAGAAATGCAAATAGCCGACTTCCTGTGGGGTTTGGGGCATGGGTCCAAGAGGCTTTTCTGTAGGTATGGGCACATTGTACGTGAATACTGAGTTTCATACATATTGGTGAAACGTGGCGCAGGGGCTGCTTTTTAAAGTTCCTGTAGGGGGCGCTACAAAAAATAGAAACACGAATTTTGGTATGTGAGCTATCGGCACCAGTTTACACGTGTGCCGTGAATTTCATATTCATAACTATTACGGTCTCCGCACAGTGATTTTGAGGCTCTGGCGGCCATGTTGTTTTTTAAATCGACTTAATTTTTGGTGAGCAGTTAGAACTTTGGTACCTAACGGCCACTAAGTCGGTCCCGCTGAAATCAAACATTGCGTCTATGAACTGTGGCGATTTTAGTGTCAGGCCACGCCCATTTCGATGCCACGCCCCATTTGAAAATATGTTGACTTTATCTTGTTCAGAATTTGATTCTGAACAACTTTTGTATTGGGGCCAACATCATAGGCGTCCAACTTGACGTTGATATGAGCAATTAACTATTTTCGAGGTTTCAACCACACCCCTTTTAGAACTCATTGGTGCTCTAAACTTTATTGTACAGACTAATCCTTAAGTCAGATTGAAGAGAATGGGCCATAGATGATATGTGCCAAAGGATTTTGGTCAAAGTCGAAAAACCTGGGATCCTTGGGGAATTTACTGTTTTTAACTAAATTCAAAATGGCGGAAAATATGGCTACCGGAAGTGTTCAGTTCAAGAGACTTTTTTGTTCATCATGAGGATATGCATGTGTGTGCAAAGTTTCATGAGTGTAGGTCAAACCGGTGGCGAGATATGCTTGTGCAAAGTTTGCACTTTTGAACAGTTGCTATAGCGCCACCTAGGGGCGAATGTGAATTTGAGGGCTAGAATATCAAATTTTTCACCAGTCCCCACAATTGCACCAAAAAAATTTGAGTTTTAGAATATGTGCAGGGGGGGAAAAATGCAGTCGAAGTCGACTAAAAATAATAATAATAATAATAAGAATAATCACGAGGGTTTCAATAGGGTCCTTGCCAAGTTTGGCTCGGTCCCTAATAATAATAATAATAATCACGAGGGTTTCAATAGGGTCCTTGCCAAGTTTGGCTCGGTCCCTAATAATCACGAGGGTTTCAATAGGGTCCTTGCCAAGTTTGGCTCGGTCCCTAATTATTAACATTATTTTTCTTACTCAACCATTAGGTCTTGTGGCAGAAAAGGCCATCGCCAGAAGAGGAGATCTGTCAGAAGTGGATCGATCTTCTTCAACTCTCGCAGGCCTCTCCGAAGCCATTTGGAGTTCATCTATCGGTTGGTGTTTTTTGCTAACATTACCCATTTTAATACCATAAATGCTGAGGTCCAAATTATTCATAGACTTCTGATTGCCTGTACATGATTTATGTTTTAATGTATAATTTTACTAAGATCAACCATTTCTGTCAAAGGTATTCTCAGGGATTGAGGCTGAGACAGATGGATATGATGGAGGATGGCATTGCCAGCAGCAGTCGCACTTTGACGAAGATGGCTTCCACTTTGAGAAAGGTGTTGTATCAGTGATATGAAAGGGATTTTAAGCTATAGTGCATAGGTTTTTGAGGTCATAACTTTGCCTCTATATATAATATGTGTGCTGCATTCAAGTGGTGTCAGAAAAACAAGTTGCCAACCATTGCCCCTGTTTGAGTCTCCTCTTGTTTGCTACCCAACATTATTTCTTAAATCAGGAATAGTGCATAATTGGAGATCACAACTTACATTTGACATGTACGTGTGACAGAGTAAAATGTTTATTTATTTTAAATCAGTAGAAAATATTTTGTTGATCAAGCTCTAATATTGAACTTCCATCTCTCAAGGTCTGCATTACAGCCATTGACAAACTGAGACACCAGGGGAAATTGAAGATTGGTGGACGTCATTGCTTTGTGATGTTAGATGAAAGCAAATTCTCTCACAAGAGGAAAGTAAGTAGTGTGTACAAGTTATTTCTTTTGTAAATTATCCATTTGTTGTTTGTTTTTTGCAGTGTGAATTTAAAAAAAGTAATGAGCTGTTTTGAAAAGTGGCTTCCAAGAAAGCTTTTTTACTCCATCTGAAAATATTTGGTTTTGCAGTATAACAGAGGACGCTTTGGACCTGCCTGGCGCCGCACAAAAAAGTGGGTTTTGGGCTTACTTGAAGTTGGGCAAACATCAAGAAGACCCATACTGAAGGAGGTGAGAGGCCGTTCGAGAGAAGATCTCCTGCCAACCATAATACACCATGTGAGAGGAGGCTCACAGATTGTCTCTGATGAATGGCGAGCTTACCAGCGGGCACTTGGAGATATGGGATTTGACCATCACACAGTATGCCATAAAAGGCATTTTGTTGACCCAAACACTGGAGCCCACACTCAGCATTTGGAACGTGCGTGGCAGACGTTCAAGGTTGAAGTGTGGAGGCACCGTGGAAACCGTACCACAAAACTTTTGCAAGAACATTTAAAAGTGATTGAGTGGGAATACTGGTTGGGCAGGAATCATAGATTTCATATCATTGGCCGGCTCCTGCATGACATTCGTAAATATGCAATTCGTAACTGTTGAAAAATGAGGTACATCAGCTGATAAGAGTACCAAAATGTTGTGCCTCTGCCTACCTGTTTTATTTTGTATTTAAAACTTGTAGAGCTGTAAAAGTATTTTTTAAAGATGAACAAAGTAATATGCATTTTGTCTGATTTTGGTTTGGTAAGAGACTTGTTTTTTTATTGACCTATATTCTCTCCATAGGTCAACAAACCATTTTGTTTCTGCAAAATAAAGAGTTGCTTTAAACATCATTATGGTTGACACTTTACTTACAGCCACCAAAATACTGCTCCTAAGTGATTATAATTGTGTTATAATGTCATACAATTGGTAATAACTTTATACAGTTTTGTCACTTTACTAAAAGCTCTTAAAGTCATCCTATAACATATTGATATTTATAAGGCATTACGCCCTTTCCGTAACCCAGCATTTAGTATCTGTTCTATGTTGAGCAGTTCTATGTGTGTCTTTACTACTGGCTAGAGTATGGATGGTTATAATATGTTATGTGACCCAGGACTTCAGATTCTTCATTCAAACACTGTTGTCACTTTATATGCAGGTATAAAACATTATAAGTGCTTAATTTATAATACATTATGTCGACACTTGTAATACTTTATAAACCTTGGTATAAGTTATTATACATGATTATACACCATTATAATGACATGTATGAAGCATTATAAATGCATTATAACGTCTTATGCATGTGCTCCTAATGCATTATAAACTAGACCTTCATAGAAAGTGTTACCGAGTTTTCTCTTTCATAAAAAATGAATCAGACGTTAGCAATGTAAAAATAACTTTGGTTACTTCTTAGACTATAACTTATAATACATTCTGAATGTTTGCATTCAAATCCTAGCAGTACGCAATAATTTGTACAACATTTAAACAACAGACTCTCAGGAAGATCCTCCAACAGGAAAATTCATATTCAATATTCATATTAAAATATCAACAGTGAAATCAGGGAAGAGCCATTAAAACATCTCAAATATTACGGTAAAAGTATACATTTTGTATTAGACAATCTTTAATATCTTTACTGCTTACACTATATAGCGTATAATACATTCTGAATACATTCTGAATGTTTGCATTCGGAGATGATTCATCTTCAGTCCGTTTCGTTTGGTGGGTCTGCTGGGCGGTGTCGGTGGGGTAAAGACCAACAGTGTTGGGATGGAATTCGGCTTGAGCTTCCTAACACCATCAGCTCTGTGACTCTAACTGTGTCATCGAAGTGGTCCTGCAAACGGAGTCAGACGTTTTAATGCAATTTCAAAGAGAAAGTAAATGATGGTAATGGATTTTCACAGAATGGCATCTAACCAATGCATAGTTATTGCATGGATTACATAAGCTCTTTGGCACCATGCTGTTTGCACTAGACTCTAGACAAGAGTAACATAAATCTCTCCAGCAAACATGAACTGACCATGTATTATCTGTAACTCGAGAAATAGCTGACCAAGCAATGCTGCAAAAGGGCATTTGTTTGCAATATATCCACATGATTTCCGTGCAAAGTTAATCACAATCTTTCTGACATGCATGAACATAGTAGGCTAGCCTTGCAATGATGTAGTATTAATAGTTGTCATTATTCTAAAAATTGCATCGATTTTCACAGAATGGCATCTAACCAGTGCATACTTATGCATAAAAGAGCCTGGTGGAAAAATACAGACGGCAGATGCAGGTTGTTTGTCCCGGAGTTCAGTGCTAGCATTAGCATAAAAAAGGCGCGAAGAGCTAGCGAGCATTGTGTAGCTTAACACTACTAGGCTAAGTTCAAATCAAATTCACTTTGGTTAGTACTTTTTTCGAAGCATGCCATGAATTGATGGGGTACAATAATATTTTCCAAATGTGTTTTCTTTACAAAGTCCATGATAGAAATGTTCTTACCTCACACAACAAGGAAAAATTATTCGGCTTCCAGTTCATCCTTCTGACCCTCTGCTCCCACAATTTCCTCCTAGTAGAGTCCTGAGGGAAATGATGCAGACGTTTAACACGTCCGGGCCTTAGAGAGCAACCATAGGCTACACAACACGACATTTTCTTTCGAAAAGTAATGATATTACAGATATATATTCCTCTCTTGTAAGTTGTCGCACTTGCCTTGATAGCATGGTAATCCTCATCCTCATCCTCATCTTCATCCGCTTATCCGGGGTCGGGTCGCGGGGGCAGCAGCTCAAGCAGGGGGCCCCAGACTTCCCTTTCCCGGGCCACATTGACCAGCTCTGACGGGGGGATCCCGAGGCGTTCCCAGGCCAGTGTTGAGATATAATCTCTCCACCTAGTCCTGGGTCTTCCCCAGGGTCTTGCATGGTAATGACGATTGATTAATGTTTGGTCTGTAAGATGGCGTACACAAAACACGTGACTACCTTTGAACCAATCCACGACAGAATTGTCCTGACGTTCTAAACAGAGTTGGCGGAACTCTCTCTATATACGGCTCTGGCCCTGGGAAGAACTTGTGCTGAGGGATAGTGGATGTCACATATTCTACTCTGGCCACCTGTGATCGGTTCTTTTAAGCAATCTTACACAAGATGGCGTTCTTGAATGTTTCATCTCCATCAGAAAATAGTTCCTATAGTAAAAGCACCTTGTTCCTACTGCGCAAGTGAAACAATGTAACAGTTGAACGTTGTTATGGAAACTAGGCTCATGAAAGTAGTTTCAGCTAGTTAGCGTAGTGATACTTTCTGTAATTAGGCACATTATTTTTGTCCGTTCTTTCACCAGGCATTTAAACACACTCTAGAATGGGAATTGACCAATCGGAGTGCTTGCTTAAACTTGTGTGTTATTGAATACCACATTAAGTCAGCTTTACAAATTTTCTCATTTTTCCCATGGACAGCACCAGATAGGCTTGAATGATGGGGATATGGATCAGTATACACCGGAATGGTCCTTCAACAACAAAGCTAAAATGACAGACAACTTCATATTGGATATGACAATCCAATTTGAGATGCCTGGCTCCCTACAAGACATGTAGTATGTGACGTGAGTTTGAATTGAAAATCATATTTCTTAATGTCCTCAAACAGGAAACTGATCCAGATGACGTGGCTGCCAAGGGAGTCACTGTGGGAATTCTGTATGTCCTGTGTGGCTGAAGCCTCATCCCCCAAGATCCAAAACATCGCACTCATCTTAGAGGAATCCATAGTAGTAAAGGACCTTCCGGATACTCCCATGGCCTACCTTCTCTGCCTCCTTTATGCACTCAATATTTCCTATCCGGAGGACCTTAAGTACACCTTTGAAACACGTGTTCCTGGATAATGGCCCAAAATGCTGTGTGCGATCTCTAAAGAAAAAGCTTTCTGAAGTCCAGATTGAACTGCTACATGGTATCGATGTGTCAGAATATTCGATTATTCGATTATTCGTTCCCGAGGGTCAAAACCGATTTTTAACATTTGGACCGTTAACATTTTTTCCCATTCAAATAAACAAGAATTAACGGACAGCACTAATGTTGGTTCTGTAGCACTATTAGTTTTTTTATATTAATCATGTACAGAAAAACAATATACACAATACACAAACAACACCAGGTACGCTACAGTGTGGAACGGGGAGAGCGTCTGACGTCATTCAACAGCGCATTGTGTAATTACGTTAGTTTACAGAGTGTAGGCCTATTCTGTTGGTATAGGAGGCTAACAATGTCAAAGTCCCGCAAAAGCTCCGCCTGGGCACACTTCAAGAAAATAGAAGAAAATCGTGTCCAGTGTGGGATATGTGGAACTAAATTATCTTTCCATGGCTCCATGTCAACGATGCTATCGCATCTCAAGTTGCATCCAACTATCAAGGTAAACGAAGATGAGGGACCCACCCAATCAAGTATGGCAACATTTATTCACTCTTGTAAGTGTGACAGAAGCCGCAGCAAAAAAACTTCTGCCCTAATTGCCAACATGGTGGCTAAAGATATGCTGCCTATTAGTACAGTTGAGGGGAGGGGGTTTCGAGAATTAATGGCATACATAGAGCCAGAGTACACGGTTCCGTGTCGAAAAACCATCACCTCGCTTCTCGAAAAGATGCATGCTGAATGCTCAGAGTCCGTTCGCAATGCTTTAGCCAAAACGGGCCGAGTAGCTATTACCACAGACGCCTGAACCTCCCTCGCAGTGGAATCATACGTTACAATAACGTGTCATTTCATTGATGAAAATTGGGAAATGAAGAGCGCTGTCTTACAAACGGTCGATGCCAGAGAGACACACAGCAGAAAATCTAGCTGAGGGGCTGAGAACAGCAGTCGAAGAGTGGGGCTTGGAGGGGAAAATCATTGCGTGTGTTCACGATAATGCAAGTTACATCTTACTAGCCAACACACAGCTACTGGAGTGGGACTCAAGCTCGTGCTTTGCCCACACATTACAGCTGGAAATAAATGATGGGTTCAAAGTCAATGCCGTAAGCCATGTTGTTGCAGCCGCCAGCAGAGTCGTATCCCACTTCCACCACAGCACTGTGTCAAGTCAGGCCCTGAGAACCAAGCAAGAACAGCAGAATCTGCCTCAGCATCGTCTGATACAGTACTGCCGCACCAGGTGGAATTCGATCTGTGACATGTTCGAACGACTCCATGAACAGAGGTGGGCCATTGCGGCAGTGCTGTAAGACAGAAGGTTCACCAAACTGTCAGATGCACGCACACACTAGAGCCAACAGATGAGAGCTGGCACATTATAGAAGAGCTGATCCCGGTGCTGAAATCACTGAAGATTGCAACAACGGCGCTCTGCGGAGAATCAGACGTGTCCATCTCCATGGTTTATCCAGTCACCACAACGCTGCTCTCAAAGCACCTGCTTCAATCTGCAGATGAGCCACGCAAGGTGACAGAGTTCAAGCGCACAGTGTCGGAGTCATTAAGAAAGCGCATGGCCCCTGAGGACACAGACAGCGCAGAGGGTAGCACTCATTGCCTCTTACCTGGACCCGCGACACAAGCACATGCGATTCACTACTGAAGACGTTTGTGTGTTTCTATTTTGGCCCAATATTAGGTTAGCATAGGGCCTATGTTATTCCTGTAGGAGAAATCAAACAATTTGCATAACTTGATTAAAGTCTAAATGCCACAAGATTACCATACAAGCTTTAGCTTATAGCAAAGGCTGCTATTTGTGATCAACAATAGGCCTGTATATTTAAAAAAAAAACATATATAGCCTATAGGCCTATATATAAATAGGCTATCTAAAATAATATATATATATATATCTTCCCTTTCTCTTGTCACCGACTTGTTCCTCTTTCTCTTGTCACTGACAGAATTGCTGTTGTCCTTTTAAATTTCAAAGAAAATGCTCAGGCGGGCACAGCACCATCATCACCACCATCCACACATCCACCACAGCCTGCGCCCCCACCCGACAAGCAACAACGTAGGGCAGACGCCGACCGGACAGTGATGGCAGACTTTTTCGGAGAAGAATACTTCTTGAATGCACCGGACCAAAAGACGGAGCTGGAGAGATACTCACAAGACCAGTGCATTCCACCAGATCAAGCCCCTCTGGAGTGGTGGAAAAGGAATGAAAATAGATACCCCAAGCTCTCGCGTGTCGCGAAGGCTTACCTCTCTATCCCCGCCACGTCTGTCCCTGCTGAGCGGGGTTTTTCTGCTGCAGGTGTTTTAGTCAATAGGCTCCGCATTCGTCTCCTCCCAGCACATGTTGACTGTGCTGTTGTTCCTTAATAAAAACTTGGTTTGATGAGACTGCCTTTTGGCTCTCTTGATGCATCTGTGATAGCTAGGAGCAATTTTATATGCCTGTTCAAAGGTAAGAAAGGCTATCTTAATTTTCCGTTCCACAAGCCTGCACCTAGCTGCTTTCTCAAAACGTTGTTTGGCTACTAAATAACTCCATTGTTATCCTCCTTTATTATAAAGGGCGATTATTTTCGTTCCTGCATGTGGCCTAAAGGCTATTTATTTGTTTGCACTAGCGCCTGTCTTTTAGGTAGGCCTATGCTTGTTCATGTTTTGAGTTGATGACCATTAGGCCTTTGCAGTTTTACAACTTGTGTCAATGAAAAAAGCGCTTGATTGTGTTCTGTTGTCCATTTAATCTTTATCCATGGTATTTATTTTTAGTGTATTTGGCCATTTTGATGTCGGGTTTTCTGTTGTGCATTATTGTTATGTTAGCCTGATTGAAGTATTTACAAGAAGAAATTCATCAGGATTAATACCAGAATAAATTCGATTTTTCACTGTTAAAGTTTGTTTTTTTTGCGTTTAATATATTAAGTGATTTCTTGCCGATGAGGGCCGCCGCTCCCCATACGCAGAGTAGCCCACGCAGAGCGCGTAGAGCCCCAAGTACCTGGGGGGGGGGGGCAAAATGAAGGTTGATAATTATTACATTATTACATTACAATTTACAAAATATATAAATGAATTATGAACAGGCCCACCGTTGTTATTTCCAAAAGCTTAGCAGCAGGCCTGCCGATGATCCATGCAGTGGCGGCTGGTGAATTTTATTTTAGGTGGGGCTGAATGTTTGTAAACCAAGGGTTACAAAGGGTTCTGGGGGCATCCTCCCCAGAAGATTTTTTTGTGATTTTCACATACAAACAAAGCATTCTGGTGCATTTTGACAAAATAATAAAGACAAAATAGAACATTTCCTTACAAGGACGAATGGGGCCGGGGAACTAAGTTTTAAATGAATTTATTTGCCTTGTAGAATTCAGCAAGATTAAAAGTGCAAATACATCAACAAAATTCATATAAATGGGCAACCTTTTATGTGTGGTTGTTCAAGACACAGTGAAGGCATGATGCCACCATAGGTTTGCAGAGAACTATATACAATATGCACACTGAAGGCATGATGCCACCATAGGTTTGCAGAGAACTATATACAATATGCACACTGAAGGCATGATGCCACCTTAGGTTTGCAGAGAACTATATACAATACAATATGCACACTTGAAAGGGGTGGGGTGGTGGTGGTGTGGAGTTGCGAGGGCCGCTGAAAACCCAGTGTCCATCCTCACGGGAAGGGGGGGTGGGGGGGTTGTGAGGGCCGCTGAAAACCCAGTGTCCATCCTCACGGGAAGGGGTGTGTGTGTGTGTGTGTGTGTGTGTGTGTGTGTGTGTGTGTGTGTGTGTGTGTGTGTGTGTGTGTGTGTGTGTGTGTGTGTGTGTGTGTGTGTGTGTGTGTGTGTGTGTGTGTGTGTGGGGGGGTGTGTGTGTGTGTGTGTGTGTGTGTGTGTGTGTGTGTGTGTGTGTGTGTGTGTGTGTGTGTGTGTGTGTGTGTGTGTGTGTGTGTGTGTGTGTGTGTGTGTGTGTGTGTGTGTGTGTGGAGAGTTCTTACTACTTATACATACGTGTTAAAATTCGGAATGTCCCATACAAGTGTTTTCTCAATGGAGAGCATAGCCAGAGCATTGAGGCGCTGTTGTCCTATTGTGTTCCTGAGGAAAGTTTTTATTCTTTTGAGGGTTGAGAAGCATCTCTCGGATTCTGACGTGGTCATCGGTGTGGTGATGAGGATCTTAAGTAGACTTACAGTTTCAGTGAAGGTGTCTTGAAGGTTGTTCTCCATCATAACCTGAAAGAGAGCCACTGCACCGCTGCAACCCTTAAACTCCTAATTTTCATAGATGAGGCTCAGTTCTGTTCTCAGTTTGGCCTTGTCCAGGGTGGGATAGGCGTCCACCGTTGTTTCCAGTGCTGCATCTGGAAACTTCTTGCTGTGTTCTAGGAACAGCTCGCCTTGCAACAGAGTGGCACTGACGAGATGCTTTGTGTAGGAGAACCTCTCCTTAGCATGGCTGATGATGGTGTCACATACCTATGAAAGAAAAGATTTAAAAAGTCAGTACACCAACATTACAATCAAGTTCACACCTTCAAAATTAAACAATGCAAATTCCTACCAGTTAAATGTGTGATGAGCAGATACGGCCTACTCTTATTATTTATTAATATCATGAACGTGGCAAAATACTGGTAATTTCTGCATTCTCTGTAGACGGAGTACAGTAATATGACAATTCTGAATACACAAAGCTGCTGACAATCAGCCTTAATTTCCACCGGGAGCAAAGACGATCAAGTTAAATAAGTAAGCTGACAATCAGGCTATTCAGGAACTGAAGACAGACACAATATACACAAATACAATCTCTGTTACAGCTACCTCTATAGCCAACTGCTGTTGTGTGTCTTCTCCCAGTGTCCTGCCTCTCTTTGGGGCTGGCTCATGTACAGGTCCTCTGTACTCCGTATCCTCATCTAAAGTTGAGACCATGTCCCTGATCCAAGACGAAAGTATAATGCATTACTAGTATCCGCCCGCAATTACTGTTTCAGCAACCATATATGACATAAATCCATACTAAATGTTGAAATTACTGTTACTATGTTGTATATTAGGTACAGAGGTTAGGTAAATTGACATATAAACAATTGTAGGCTACTATGAGATATTGATAGGCCTATATAAACATAACTGTTTTAAACCAATGGACAAAATCACATAGCCTACCTGACACCCTGTATGCTGGTGGTGAACCGCTGGGTGAGTGTTGCGATGTACACCGAGTCGATGTTTCGTTTCTGCAGCTGGTTGAAGAGCATCTGGACTTGGAAAAGAACATAAGCTTGGGTCCTCCAGAATTCTCAAACAGCCTCTGGCCTCTCTCTCCGAATTGGAGTCACCGCCTTGGTTCCGGATGGTTTCGAAACATGCTACCAGGTTATCCTTGTGCTCATACACAGTGTTTACAGCGCGACTATGAAAGTTCCACCGCGTTGGTGAAGCACTGGGAAGACGGTGCGCAACCACCTCGTCGAGCACTGCTGTTCTCTTGTGTGACTGAATGTAGAGAAGCCCCCAAGATCGGAGAAGAAGTGGCTGATCTTCGGGATGTGGGCTGTCACCTTCTGCATAACGAGATTGAGTTGGTGTGCATAACAGTGTACGTAGTAAGCATTCTGGTAGACGTCCTGGACTTTTCTCTGTACCCCACCTGTCGCTCCCCGCATCACAGATGCGCCATCATAGGCCTGGGCAATGAGCTTCCCTTCTTGCCCTTCAGGGAGGATAGTGCGCAGCCTTTCCAATAATGCTGTGGCGATTGTGTCTGCGGACGCACCTTCTAGCTTGATGAACTCAAAAAAGCGCTCCTGGATGATGTTATGGCCGTCGATATATCGTAGCACAAGCACAAGCTGACAGTGTGTGGAGATGTCTGTTGTCTCGTCAGCCTGGATGGCTAGATAGTCTGTGTTCTTTACTTCTTCCAAGATGTGCTCTCGCAGCACTGCCAGCATACAGTCTAAAAGTTTGTTTTGAACTGTTTTTGACGTACCTTTGAAGACGGTGGCATTCTTCAAGTGTTCCTCCAACACAGTGTCAATGGAAGCCATCAGATCGACTAACCCCCGAAATATCCCAGTGTTTTTAGATTCGTCACGTTCATCGTGCTCCCGCATAGCCAATTCAAAGGCACCACAAAATTTAACGCAATCAATTAGTTTTGACAAAATATGTCGATTTTTGTCAACCTCTTTGTTGTGTCGTCTTACCCCTATCCGATGACCCTCGTCCAGCTGTGTAGCGATGCTAATTCTGCCTACCATGGCTAGTTTGACACAGTTGTTCATGTGAATCATGGATCGTTCATGTTTCTTCAACCTTTCAGACAGATGCTTGAGGTCTGTTATTCCAGTTTCGTTCCAGGCAGAATCAGATGAAGACGATTTGAAAATTAGACAAGGAAAGCAAAACAGCGCATTTTTAGATCCACATCCAGTTAGCCAAGCCTTTCTGTCAAACCAAGTCCGCGTGAAACTCCTCGTGTAGGACTTCGGCTTCTCTTTGGCAGACTGTGTAATATTAATGTTCGGCCTGTGTGGTCCAAGTTGTTTAATTCTAACTTTTTCAGCGTACGTTCTCCTTACAAATGGGATTTCTAAAAGCGATTGAACCGAATTTGGGGGTAATTCGTCCATATTGAGCACAGCAACACAACTAGCCTTCTTTCAAAGTTGCGCGCGTGAGTTGCGTTGAAATTCAAACAACTCACGCGCGCAACGCAACTGAGGTAACGTTGTCATTGCCAGGTAACCAGTTTCTGGGCTCCAATGCCAGCGCCCCAAACCCTTCATTAAAACTGAATGGCATCAGAATTGATATGGCCACTCTAGAGTGAACGACGGGTTTGGGCGCCGTGAACTGGTGACCATAGAAGTCAAATGAGTCTATTTAGAGCCTGAATTTTGCCATGAAATATAAATACAGTGCCAGAATATTAATAATAAATAATAATAAATAATATAAGTAAAATTTAATAGTTTGAAATTGTATTTATTTTTTATTTTATTTTCTTTGGTGGGGGAGGGGGGGCGGTGCCCTAGCGCCCTCTATGGGCCAGCCGCCACTGGATCCATGGCTGCCTTGTTGAATGTCGGCACCAGTGCCGGCCACCCACACACGCCCCCTTCGTTCATACCACCCACTGATTATTCGACCATGAAAAATTTGACTTATTCACATCCCTACTACATGGAGGAGAAAGGGATTGTTGCCATATGCAGGACAGCTGCTTTTTAGACAATTAATAATGCTGCATTAGTGAAGTATTTTGTGTGAGCTTGTTGAAAGTGATAAGCCACACACAGGCGCGCACAGGGCAGGCGTCTCTCCCTGGTCGTGCGTCTGATGAACACACTGTAAACCAACACCTGTTCACCACGTTTGGTGCTGGCGTACCAGCTGTTTGTTTCTTTCTACTGGACGCGAGAAGCTAAATCCGTCGGGGGAGACGGCTCGAGTAGACATGTCAGAGTTCAGTGTGACAGTGGAGCAGCTCAATGACTTGTTAACGGACGAGAGGGGGTTTTACTGCTGGCCAACGAAACCCTATGACGAGGTCTGCCCCGGGATTTACGTCGGCAACGAGTGAGTTAGAAACATGAAAGTTGTACGTTTCTAACATAGCCTACATTCAAATGTTGGCCAATTTGTTTGATCCAAGTATAGAGCATTTTAATGTTTCAGACATGCAGGGTGTCTTCATGAATTGCATACACAATGTTTGCGTAAAATTGATTGCCATAAGCCTACAATATTTCAATAGGGCTTTACTATGAAGTTTCATGTGTAAGCTGCATGTATTTAAATACTGACTCAATACTTAATACCAGCACGTCATGGGTGGTGTTGACGATATACACTTTGCAGAAGTTCACCAGGCAATGCGACTTATTGAAAAAAGTAACTTTTAGGAGGGGGCAGCAGTTATGGTTAGGTGTCTTGCTCAGAGACACCCCAACGCTAAGAGACATGGATCGAACTAGCAACCGTCCGGTTGCAAGTCAACCTCCTGATCTAAGCCGATCCCACATGCACTACTACACTTTGTATAATAGTGTTACCATTCACTCGTCATCCAGAAGTGGTCGGTCTTAATCCTGCCACACCCTGCAGGTCTGCGGCCATGAACGTGACGTGTCTGCAGTGCCTGGGCATCACTCACGTGCTCAACACTGCCGAGGGAGACTCCCTCATGCACGTCAACACCAACGCAGAGTTCTACGCTGGAACCACCATCACCTACCATGGCGTGGCGGCCAGCGACACCGACCACTTTGACCTCAGCCCGTTCTTTGAGGAGGCGGCGGACTTCATGGAGAGAGCCTTGGCGCACAACGATGGTAAAGGTACTTGAGCCGAGAAGCTCAGTGCATGGTTTTCCCTGAAAACAATAATGTCTTTTGATTTAACTGCATTTACTCACTGCATGCATATGGGGTTGCCAGAGATTGCTGACTTATAAGCGAGAGTTGAGATTGAGTTCTTGATACAAAATCGATACCACTGTGATATGATTGAAAATCACCATCCCTAGCATGTCTGTGTGTGTGTCCTAAATATTGGGAGCTATGTTGGGAGCTGCCTTAATGTTGGTATTGTTTAAGTGTTTTCTGTGGAATCTGTGAAACAGATGAAGTACGATCATATAAATGATTAAACGGCATGTCTGGCAACAAGCTTCCAAAGAAAATGTTATATCCCTAATCAAATATGAAGGCAGTAACAAGAGAAGCTGTGTGAAGCAGGCAATTAAGCAGGCAACATATGATAAGAACTTGATGCGTTGTGATTGTTTCCCACTGATTTGATCTTTGAAGCAAAACCTAGAATTAACCCTGACCTGGGTGTAGATGGCTCGCAATTTGAACTTTAAATGCAGTATAAATTTTGAAACAAACAAACTTGGGCTGCAATGATTGGTCGATAAATCGATCGATCAACAAAAATATTTGATCAGATTTATTATGATAACGACGAATCGTTGAAGTTATCCATCGATTAGCCAAACAAATGATTGTTCGATCGTTTCTCAGTTGCTCATTCAAACTTGCCATTCAGCTCTTTGCTGGACTCATCATGATTCGACCGCTATGTACTCTGGTTTCTATATGCAGGTAAGGTGTTGGTCCACTGCAGGGAGGGCTACAGCCGCTCGCCCGCCCTGGTCATCGCCTTCCTGATGCTGCGCCGGCGGCTGGACGTCCACTCCGCCCTGGCCACGGTGCGCCACCAGAGGGAGATCGGCCCCAACGACGGCTTCCTGCGACAGCTCTGCCGGCTCAACCAGAGGCTGGCCTCCATGGGCACGTCCTGAAAGGAGGGAGAGGAGACCCACAAACGGATGTGGGAAGAGACTGAATGAGAAGGCCAGATGGAGAGGAGATGGCCACGGAGATGTGGGAAGAGACTGAATGAGAAGGCCAGATGAGACGCTTGGTCGCAGTGGCCCAGCTTGGCGAGGGACTTCTCTGGGAAATTAGTGAACATAAATGATAACATTTTCACTCGTTCTCCATCAGCCGTCTGCACACTTCAGGCCGGCCTCTCCATGCCGGGGTGTTGCGCATTGAGTCTGTGCTCACCATTCCAGGTAGCTACATTCATTGAGGGACTATAGGCTAGATTGTCATGATAACTCAGTGGCCTCTAGGTCTTGATGGTGTATTAAATAGTTTTGTGACCTCATACAGGCAGTACTTGACTGAAAGTACTAGAGATGTCTTAAATAACGGAGCAGTTGTCCCGTTTTGGTCTTCAGTTGCTCTTCAATGTATGACAAATATACAACTGTATCACCAAAGTAATGCATGGGTTTCTATTGATATGTTGTGAATGTTATGAGCCCACCGGTTGGAGAAGATTGTTTTTGATATTAAATGTATTGTACATCAGCATGATTTTATTTATTTATGTTTTATTTATACATTTTATGTGTTGTAATGTTCTGCATTGATTTGGTATAGTATGAGTCACTACTCTCCAATGCCGTCTCATTTACTATGGTCACTCACAGCTACTTGCACATTAACTAAACGTTTGGTGTTTAATCTCAGCTCATCAAATTGCAATTGTTTTTATATTTTTATTTCATTTGTTTTGCTCATGTTTATTTGTCATTGCCTTTCCATTTTATTTTCATACAACACAAGAGACAACACTGCTTTGGTAATAAGTGTGACATGAATGTTGTGGGTCTGCCGCACACTCTAGACAAGTGATTCTAGCATTTACGGAGGATGGTTTCACTTTGTTAATCATCTGCTTCCCTCTATGTCCAGGACATTCAACTTTCAGCTATGATCTATTGTTATGATATTTTTGGTCCAGGAAAGGCCGCCGAGACAGGATCGCTTTTAACTCACTTTATTTGGTTAAGGTTGTTGGTATATTGTCTATCGTCTATGAAACAAAAGGAGAGGGATCGATATAACACGCGTGGAGCGTCTCTAAGCTTTACAGCTAATCGATACGTGTCCGAGTCCGAGTTAAATAGGCAGGTAGAGGTGGGCGTGTTCTGTGGCTTTAAAAGCCCGCCCCCTTCATCTATGTATGATCAGCTGCTGCCTGGTTGTGGCTATGCGCAAGTCTTACAGCTTATGTTATGTTTACTCAGTACTGTGGCTATGGGAGAATATTATGGCTGAAATATGTTACACTATGAAAGAAAGATATTAAAACACTGGGTCCGTCATTGATATCATCATACATCACCATATACATCATACAACCCCGCCCCCCCCAAAAAAACTTTTCTAACCTCCATCATTACAACATGGTTCCCTGCTTTTTCCCCTCTATATGTTCTACACAGAGTTACATTTCCACTGCGATGGGCACAGCGTTGCAACAGAACTGTGAAATAGTATGTTTACCCTCGCTCCAACTGCCTGGCCACACCCAGTGAAGCGTGTCAATGGACGTATCATGATCCAAAGAAAAAGGGTTTGCTATGGCAGTCAACTGCCACGGTGAGTGGTACAGCCTGCAGACGTCTTAACAAGAACCAGCCAGACCCACACACACACCCTTTTACCTTACCGTAGTGTACTCCGTCATCTTGGACTGCACCTCGGCTACGTCTGAGTCCCAATGACACGATTACCCGTTAGAAACGAACATGTGGACCTCCATATCAAGAACCCATCCACAAAGAAG
>NC_140271.1:10718686-10773686 GCF_964030765.1 Micromesistius poutassou | reverse complement strand
GAGTGATAATCCAGGGATAATGAATTCCCTCTGGCTGCCTGCAGGTCTACATGGCAAGTTTGTTCCCCAAATCCTGTCCCTGTATCTGGCATCCCAGTGCTTCTCAATAACCGGCCACACACCCATCTGGGTGTGTCACACGCCCATCCACACAACCAAACCATCCGGTTTGCATGGGTAACTCCTCTGTTGTTCACTGGAGCCGCACTGTCACGGCTATTCAATTAGAGCATTTAGATCTGCCTAGTTTAATGTCAGGTTACTAGCTACAAATCTAGCTACACATAATAAGGGCCACATCATGGACCTGATCTTCTGGTTGTTGGCTGAATGACGTGCTATGCAGAGAGAATGGGGGTTTCTGACCACAAGCAATTCAACCCATCCTTAGCAGGTCAAATACGTGGGGACCTGGCCTCTTATGACCTCCAGCTCTGCTCCTCAATGAACACTTTGAACACGCTATTTTAACTTATTTTAATTCCACTTAAATATTTGTAATAATATTTTTCATGGCTTAAAAAGGCTTAAAAAGCATAAAATTAGCCCTGGCTAAATGATTAAATCTGTTTAATAAAGAGAACTGCCCATAAAGCAGAACGCAAATGGAGGGCTAAAAAAATGTGCCCTCATCAAGAAAGGCTTAAGGATATCATGACATTTTCTTACTTGGAAGATACGTTATCAGTTAGCTCTTATATAGCTCAATATAAACATGATTCCAGAGGCCTCTTCGAATATAATCAGCCACACCACAAACCCTGCCCCGCTTATTATTGAACTTTCGGTGGATAAATGCGAAGAGTTTTTATCATTTTTTCTTTAATGAGGTCCAAGCTCTCTTAGAGAAGGGGGGATAATTGCATTCCTGACCTTTGCTATTAAACTCCTTGCACCCTGCAAGCACTTAAGTCTGTCACTTCTAAGCATCTAACCAGTGTCCTTATTAAAATGAAAGCCTCCTCCAAAATCCAGCGTACCATGTGGACCCAGAAATCCCTCCCATGTAGAGCAGGGGGTCCAGCAGGTCGTCCTGCCCCATCTGATGGAGGGTCCCCAGGAGAGCCACGGCCGCCCTCTGGCCCCCCCCGGAGCCCAGCAGGGCGATGTGGGGCACAGAGTCCTGGAGGGAGAGGGGGAGACAGGGTGGAAGAAAAGGAGAATGGTTCAAATTATAAAAAAAAAACATTGAATACAAAAATGCCTACATTACGGTATACATTATGTTTTAATCTACTGTTATGTGTATACATCTCATTGTATGATTTTTATTTTCTTTTATTCATATGATCACTGTCCAGTACTCTCTGCTATGACAGTACATCTTATCTTATGTCAAGTAAGAGACAACATAAGAGACCATATAAGTTAACACGCAAAGCAGCTTTTGTAACTCATATTGACCCTTTATATTGTCTGCCCATGAGAGTGAATGGAGAATAAGTGGCAGGTGTGTTCCACCTCATGCATCTCACCGCTGTGCTGCTGATGTTGAGTCTGCCCAGGGCCGCCAGCACCACCTCCTTCCTCTGACGGACGAACTTGGCCTCGCTGGCGCTCAGAGCGCTGCTGGGGCTGCGGATACGCTGCTGGGAGGATAGTTCCATGACAGAGTGTGTGTGTGTGTGTGTGTGTGTGTGTGTGTTGGTTTACAGGCGCGGGGAACAGTAGTGTCCTAGGACAGGGGTTCCCAGGCTTTGACTCGAGGTGTGTCACTGAATTGTCACCAGGACCTTTCGTGGGCCACCTCTTATGCAAATGGTCACAAAATGATTGCTCTGCCGCAGCATGTGGAGGCTGTTATTTATCACAGAGCCACAACAACAACACAATTATTACAACACAATTATCACCACAATAAGACCTGGGCCATTGGGCCCAGGTTCAAAAAAGTTACCTTTTTACATAGGTTCCTCCCTATTGAGGTAGGCTATGTATTTGTTTATATATTTCTTCAATTATTTGAGCGTTCTCTCTCATGCTGCAGAAACACATGCAAATACAATTGGCAAACACACGCACAAACAAAGGCAAAAATACAACCCCCCCATTATGTTTCACAACACAGCTGTGTACCAGATGTGAACGCACTAATAGAATAGTACAGAATACAATCGTTTATTTAGTGTTTAAGATTTGAATCCCTGCCCACCTTGGCACTGGTATCTGGAGCAGGCTCCGCAGTGGCATTCACCGGCTCTGCTAAAAGTCCTCTGAGTGAGACACAGACAAAGCAGGCCAGCACGGCCACCACGCCGCGACCACGGCAGGACACCATCGTGGGAAGAGCGATGGAACAGGTAGTCTGAGTAAGAACGGGAGGAGCGCCCTCTCTGATGCTGTGTCTGCTGCAGCAGTAGTCTGCCCTGGGTCCCTGTGAAGCCTGGAGGCACTGGAGCCTGGAGGTGCCTTTATAGAAACCTGTCCGATGCATGCAAATACAATTGGCAAACACACGCACAAACAGACCCACGCCACCCCCTTGTGTTTCACAACCCAGATGTGTGTTTCGTAATTCTGTGTGGATTTCATCCTGACGTGAACATACTGAAAAAAAATTATGCAATTATGCATTATTTGCAGACCCAAATTCTTTTTGTGGGGTTTTATGAGGAACATTACATAATTTTACACATAATTGTTACCTGGCTTGAACTCAACATTGATTGTTTGTCTCCAATGCATTGTGCAATGCAGAATACAACCTTACGTATGTGGTATTTATGTAATATAATTTATTTAACTTTGTCCTCTCCTGTGTTTCTCGTCTAAGGCCTTAGGTTTTGAGAAGTTAACTGTTGTTAACTACTGTAACTCAAACACAGGGGCCTGCAAGTTTTCCCCCCCCCCCCACCATACGTCCTGCATGAATCCGATTAATAAGTGCGTATGTACTGTGCTCTGGAAATCTATCTCCCAAAAACGTACTCCCTGTCCTTTGGTGATCTATGCCATGTCGCTGATACGTTGAACTTTTGCTGTCCTCGCCCTTATCTCGTTCATGGAGTGATAATAGTCCAGTATATATGGCGGGTGAGTTCCTAGCCTGTGGCGTTAGGTCAAGGATTCGCTGACTCACCATGCCCTGCAGTGGGTGGCAAACTATCTGGGTCGCAGGCTATGTTTGTGTTTTCACCTTAATAACACAGACGCTGTGTCTCCCTGTTGAGGTAGGCGGCACCACACACTCTCAATCCCAGGTGAGGTGTTTGCGTTCCGACTTAGCGTTTCTATGACGACGGTCATCCTCATCATCAAACCAATGTTTTTATTGCTGCTTTTAGAGTTATAATTAATGTTTTATATTATGATTTGCTATATTCTTTTTATTTCAAATAGCAATGATCCACGTGTGTGCCGCTCGTTTAAATATATATAAAAACATTATTTTGAAGCCGATCTTGCTCTGAAGAAAAGTGTGGATTTCGCTCTATTGCTTACAAATCCGCCCCAGACAAGGTGTTTGACTTTGAGAAAGTACTTCCTATATGTGTGTTTGTGTGTGCTTCAGGAACCACCCAGTCTGCTGTCCCTCGGAGAACAGCAATACGTCTCAGGGAGGAAGGAGAGGATCAAGAATTCTCTCCAAGGTCTAGGGATGCACGTTAATATGGTACATGTAACAAAGTATATGGCATGAAAACAATTTCTGTTCACTTTCTTTTAAGTCTCCTTATTTTTCTTTCTTACTTTCTCTCTGCCTGAATTCCTTTTCTCTTTTCTTCTTCCTATTGTAGCAGGCCCGTGGGTGTGGGGTTTCCACACCACCAAGTCAACAGTAAACCAACACACACACAGACACAGCAGTTCAACGTTCGGTGGTTTTTATTTACCCACGTATTTAAATGTCAGGGTGGACAAGGGTCCTCCGTATTCTGTACTCCAGACCAGGGGTCGGCGCCAGAAGGGTACAAACTCTCCAGAGGCTTACACAGACGCACTCTGGGTACCTAGCCTATCCCCACTCTGTGTGGTATCTTGCCCTTCCTTTTAACCACCCAGCGCTCCTGGTTAATGGTCCTCAGCCTTGCGTCGTTTAGGGAGGAAGTCCATGTATGGCTTGGGGGAGGAGCCAGATAGCTCCCTTTACCTGCCACTCCCCTCACTCCTCCCTTCCGTCTGCCACACTATCTATCAATCTTCCTTTCCCTCTTTCGTTGCGTCTGTGTGGTCTGGTCATCGTCTTGTGTGCATGTCTGCTCTCCCCCTCTCCCTCCAGGACTCTGTGCCCCACATCGCCCTGCTGGGCTCCGGGGGGGGCCAGAGGGCGGCCGTGGCTCTCCTGGGGGCCCTCCATCAGATGGGGCAGGACGACCTGCTGGACCCCCTGCTCTACATAGGAGGGGTGTCTGGGTCGGGCTGGTGAGCAGCAGCAGCAGCCTGGACATAAATTAGGAGTGTGTGTGTGTGTGTGTGTGTGTGTGTGTGTGTGTGTGTGTGTGTGTGTGTGTGTGTGTGTGTGTATGTGTGTGTGTCTGTCTGTGTGTGTATGTGTGTGTGTGTGTGTGTGTGTGTCTCTGTCTGTGTGTGTATGTGGGTGTGTGTGTGTGTGTGTGTGTGTGTGTGTGTGTGTGTGTGTGTGTGTCTCTGTCTATGTGTGTGCGTGTGCGTGTCTGTGTATATGTGTATGTCTGTGTGTGTGTGTGTGTGTGTGTGTGTGTGTGTCTCTGTGTGCGTCTCTGTCTATGTCTGTGTGTGTCTTTTTTCTAGCGTTTCTCTACTGGGATTTGAAACTAATTGTACAAAAGAACAGAACAGAATCACTGCCCCCTTTTAGGATAGTTAACCCAACATGATCCGGACACACACTATCAGAAACACAAGACCTCATATCCACGGTCAGGGCCATGTCGTCCCTCTACACCGACCCCCAGTGGAGTACCAACACGGGCGCAGCGCTGGACCGGCTGACCGACCCGGGCCCGGAGGTGGACGACATCATTGACTGGCTAAAGTTCCGGTCTGATCAGGTGGACTTCTCCCTCTCCGACCTGTGGGGCTCCCTCCTCTCCTCCACCATCATGAAGCAGGTAAAAGGGACGGAGGAGACACGAACCACACAACCTGCTGCTCCTCTCCTCGGGGGCCCTCCGGGCTTGAGGGATCGAGGAGCCACAGCTCAGACACGGGGTGCATTCTGGAACAGGCTGTCTGGCTGTGTGTTCGTTCAGTGATGTCGGCTGCATTGTGTTTCGTCTTCAGCTGGACCGCACGCGCCTCTCCGACGAGGCCAAGAGACAGACCACCAACCCGTATCCGGTTTACAGCGCGCTGGAGAAAAACTGCAACTTGGATGGCCAGACAAAGGGTACAGCCGCACACACCCACACACACACACACACACACACACACACACACACACACACACACACACACATATTCAAACACAAGTTGTATTGTTGAGTAGTGTGTAGTATTGCAATACCAACCTTTATTCAAACAAGTGTGGAGGTTTATTAGAGCTGTCTTTGAGCTTGAGTTGTGACAAAACAACTGCTGATGATTTCATCCCGCAAATCGCTCTCCCTCTCTCCCTCTCTCTCCCTCTCTCTCCCTCTCTCTCCCTCTCCCTCTCAGGCAAATGGTTTGAGCTGACCCCTGATGAGTCAGGCTTCACAGAGCTGAATCACTTCATCCCCATCTCCCAGCTGGGCAAAAGACAAGGGGAGAAGGGTGTGAAGGGGGGGAAGGAGGGGGTGAAGGGGGGGAAGGTAGCAAATGAGGAGGTGATGGATGTTAAGGGGGTGGAGGTGGTGGAGGAGGAGGTGATGGAGGTGAAGGGGGGTGAGGTGGCGGACAACAAGGTCACGGAGGTGGAGGGGCCTGGCATGATGGACATGGTCAGCCTGCAAGGTATGTGCATGGGACCAAGCATCGAGATAGATACACCCAAATGATTACAATGACACAATTCTTGCTACTCAGAAAAAAAGTGAAAGAATAAACTATTGATTTTTGTGTGTGTGTGTGTGTGTGTGTGTGTGTGTGTGTGTGTGTGTGTGTGTGTGTGTGTGTGTTTGTCAATGCAGGTATAATAGGCAGTGCAATGGCAGATGAACAGATATTGCTCGCACATTTGCCAAATTGGCTGAGAGGTAAAACATACAACTCCATATTTGAAAAGCTTCACAACAATCTGTTTTGATGTATTCTATTTTTAATCTGTTCTGTTCTGTTTCTGTACTTCGCTGCAGATGCCATGGGAATTGCTTTGGATATCTTTCTCTGGAATGGTAACCTTACAATTATTTGCGTTTAAAATATATCTTAGAGAGGTAAGGTTGTATTTTGTTGATCCCAGATGAGGAATTTGTGTGCTTTGTTGGACCAAATCCAGATATCTAGTGGTGTAGTAGGGATTTTGAAGTGGGGAACTCTCTTTTAAAGACTTGATCACAAAGAATGCTTCTGTGTCAACAGAAGCGTTGACATTGTGTCAATGTCAACGCAGCAGCAGACACAGAGGATCTGCAACCTAATTTCCCACCAAATCCATAGTCAAGAATAAAAAGTTAATTTGCAAGTCAGGCCTTGAGTATTGAAGATCAGTAACGGATGAGCACACTTTGCACCCCAGTTTCCCATCCTCCATCCTCAAGATCGATCCTATGCCTCCTTTTTTCTGGCCCACATCTCCACGGTCCAGGAGAGCTTCCCACCCCTCTGCTAAAGTAAGCAAACATAGCTGAGGATACAATACAACACAACTTTATTAATCCCACTAGGGGCAATTTGTTTGAGCAGCACACATACACAACTACGGAGCATTTAGTAGTTGAATTGCATAGGGGATGATGGTTGGGGAAACGGTGGTAATCTCTTTCAGGCGTCCAGCTAGAATCTCAACGGCCAGGCCAGTGGTTGCCTCGGGGGCTGCTTGCTCCGATGGCTGAAGAACGGATGCTGCTTTTCTTTTTTTTTAAGCAGAGACCCGAGACACAGAGGGGATACACCGAACAGAACCGTGGGTCCCAGCGCTGCAGTTCCTAGAGCGGCTGCTGGCTGAGCAGGGGGAGAAGACCCAGGTGCCCTGGGTCAGGAAGGTGCTGTGGCAGCTGACGGCCACTCGTGCACTCGTGCAAGGTGAGCACACTCTACGCCTGATTCACACTTTGCGTCCGTCAACGGATCTCATTGACTTTGCATGGGGTGCTCTCGAAATGCATTGTGGGTCCGTCCGTTCTGTCGGATCCGTTGCTTGCGTCAAAAAGTTTGAAAAGTTCAACTTCTCGGGCAGCGGCGGATCCGTCGGCCAATCAGATTGCGTTGCAAATATGCAAATATACGCAAATACACTGTCCAATGAAATCACCTTTGTAATACAACCCGGGAAAACACATGGATAGGTCAAAAAGCCCCCATCCGTCGACGGAGGCATGTAGTGTGAATGTAAGGTCCATGGTGGTACTGGGGGTGGTGGTGGTGAGGAGGAGAATGAGGATTAGGAATTCATGTACCTTTACCCAGTATCAATATATCACAAGCCATTACAGGATTAAAGTAAATCCCTTTTCATTGTCAGATATTCTGGACATCAACTCTGCCCCTTCCAAGGGACCGGTGAATAGCCAGGAGAGGAAGACGAAGGTCGACGCATGGATAGAGAAGACCCTGAAGCCGACCAGGGAGTGGGTGCAGGCTCTGCCAGACGGCCCCCTCAAGGACTTGGGTCAGTGTTGTTGTGTGATCTTACTGACACACGTCATCACAGCCATTACCTTTTACAACACATATACAGTACTTAGTGGGTTAAGACCCCAGCTATCTGCTTCAGTTTTAATGGTCTTATGGTGAATTATACCATACAATATAGCATATGTGTGTGGTGGGATCTATCTATCTATCTATGAAAAAAAATAACATATATATATATATACACACACACACATATATTTGTTTTTATGTTAGTGCATTGCTTTTCAAGTAACACACAAGGATGCCCTTTGGCTGAAGGGCATCCTTCAGCCAAACCTGATACTGCTGAACCTGAATAGTATTTCATAAACAATTTCCATCTAGCAAACAGTAGCATCTTGGGAAATGTGTTACACTGCTGAGTCCCTAGATGGCCTTGCCGCTCTGTGTCACATGAAAGCTGAGATAAAGTCAGTATGTCTCGCAACACCCACTCAGTGCTTTGAGCGCCTCCCCCTCTCCGCTCACGGCCAAGCAGGAGACGAAACAGAACGCTCTAAGGGGAATACCACAACAACATGGATAGATAATGAATGTACCAAATAGCATGTTTTTGTCCAATGAAACTCTGACATGTGTGCTGCCAATTTCTCAGTCCTGTGGGTGGTCTTCAAACTCTTTCCCTTGATCACCGAATGGAAATGGGGAACCACAGCCAACTTCCTCTATCACAGCACAGGTGAGATCAATTGTGTAAATACACAATAATAAATTAATAATGTAAAAAAACAAACAGGGGATTGCACCGTTCCGTACAGAAGGACTGTACGGTAACTGTTTATTAGCAAATATATAGCACGATACACTCCAACCCCAAAGCACAGACATTAACATAAAACCTGTACCATGTAACTTTGGACTGGACCAAATAAAAATATATTTTAAATATATATAAAACAAGTGTTGTGTTGGTCATTGTAGACGAGTCCATTCCAGAGTGCCTGAGATCTAAAGAGAACCTCCAGCTGATTGATGCTGGCATATACCTCAACTCGCCCTACGCTCCGTTCCTGGGGCACAGGAGGGACGTGGACCTCATCATCTCCCTAGATTTCTCCCTGGGCCAGAGCCTGAAGGTGTGTGTGTGTGTGATTCAATACAGGAGTGCACAAAAACAAAGCAATTTATTTTCAAGTAGTAGTCCTTGTTATTGTACAGCAATATATACAGGTACCATGAAGTTGTAACTATGTGACCTTGAGACCTTTACCGTCATGGAGCCCAGAGCCTCACCCTGGCCAGGGACTATGCGGCGGAGGTGGGGAAGCCCTTCCCAGTGATAGATGACAAGGTCCTGGAGGACATGGACTGGCCCAAGGACTTCTACGTGTTCCCGGGAGGATGGTCCTCGCCCACCATTGTTTACATGCCTCTCTTCAACCAAAGGAACTGCAGAGGTCTGTGTCGCGCTGCCCCCGTGTACCTGGGCTCTCAAGACAAGCTTCTTGTTGTCGTCGAAGGAGAACCATTGGTTTGCATTGTAGTTGTCTGCCTCTACAGGTTGAACACGTGCTATTGTATGCAGACCTTATTAGCTGGTATGGTTACTCACTCCACCTCCACCTAGATGTACAGATTAATCATTTATAAATAACTAATATTGTTATTGCTCATCTTTGTATACAAAGATGAACAATTGCATTCCAATTGAATTAGGTTTGTACCCATATAATGGGTAAAATACTTTCATTGGATAAGCAAAAGTGTTATTTCCTTTTGCCTCTTTGTGGATGGGTTCTTGATATGGAGGTCCACGTTCATTTCTAACGGGTAATCGTGTCATTGGGACTCAGACGCAGCCGAGGTGCGGTCCAAGATGACGGAGTACACTACGGTCCAGATGCCGTACAACCAGAAGAAGACAGCGGGCCTGTTGAAGATAGCCATGGACAACATGAAGCGCAACAAAAACAACCTGCTGCTCCAGATGCACAGTGCTGCTGTTCGCAAGCACAAACGCAGGAAAAAGGGTGTGTGTGTGTGTGTGTGTGTGTGGGTCTGGCTGGTTCTTGTTAAGACGGAAAAGTCTGCAGGCTGTACCACTCACCGTGGCAGTTGACTGCCATTGCAAACCCTTTTTCTTTGGATCATGATACGTCCATTGACACGCCTCACTGGGTGTGGCCAGGCAATTGGAGTGAGGGTAAAGAGACTATTTCACAGTTCTGTTGCAACGCTGTGCCCATCGCAGTGAAAATGTAACTCTGTGTAGAACATATAGAGGGGAAAAAGCAGGGAACCATGTTGTAATGATGGAGGTTAGAAAAGTTTGGGGGGGGTTGTATGATGTATATGGTGGTGTATGATGATATCAATGACGGACCCAGTGTTTTCACATCTTTCTTTCATAGATCATAGCTGAAAGTTGAATGTCCAGGACATAGAGGGAAGCAGATGATTAACAAAGTGAAACCATCCTCCGTAAAGATTCCATCAGAACACGGAAGTACTACGGCAATGCTAGAATCACTCGTCTAGAGTGTGCGGCAGACCCACAAGATTCATGTCACACTTATTACCAAAGCAGTGTTGTCTCTTGATGTGTTGTATGAAAATAAAATGGAAAGAAAGAAAAGGTTGATCTTTCCATGTCTGCGAGGGGAAGTGTAAGAGTGTGTGTGTTGAAAATACGATGTAAATTCATTGATTTGACTCAATAGGTTTCTAGGTTAGGTTAGGTTATCCCTCTTGAAACTCAGTGCCTATTGATAAGGGATGAGCAGGATTGTTTTCTTAGTCAAACATGATGGCCATGATGAGTATTTGGCGTTAAAGAATATCTTCACCGTGTTTTATACAGTATCAGTCAACTTCATCAATTAGAGTGTAACAAACATCCAAAGTGACAATAAAACGTGCCTATGGCCTACATCTATCCATCATATGTGGTGCCAGGGTGCCTTTAAGTACCCCCATGTAACTTGCGACTTAACTGTGAATACTGGTATTTACTTTAGAAGTGTTATCATGCAGGTCAGCAGTGCCACCGAAGCACAGCTGGCACAAATAAATAAAACACGTACCATGTTCAGTGTTAAGAGTTAACTACTTCAACCAATAACACGTTAACGATTAAGATATTCAGCTAAGAGTCGCTCCGCGCATGAAATATACAATTCCTCTCCTTTTGCTTCATAGAAAATAGACCAAAACCTATACCAAATAAAGTGAGTTAAAAGCGATCCTGTTTCAGCTGCCTTTTCTGAAAAAGAAAAACTATTTACATTATAGTAAGGGAAAAAAAATTGGACTCAACCATAAAAATAAATTAGAAAATTTACTTTAAATTAGCAAACTTATATTTTTCAACTATTGGAATTTTTAAAAACACATTAAACGAAGGACAGCTTTGTTGTACTTTTTTCAGTGTACTAGGCCCGTTTCGGAGGAGTAAAATTAAAACAATAACTTTTCCATTTGATAATCGCTATCTTCACCTATTCGCCATTTCCGCTGTCCCTTCCCTGTGGGGAAGGAAGCAACGAGACCCCCGCTCCAGTAGCCCAACAATAACCATAGAGAAGCTGTCATCCGACACACATTTCAACCTTACAGTTCAACTCTTACTGGACGTCCGTTACATTTGCTGTGTGTGTATTTAGGGGTTGGTGGTGGAGGAGTTGTATCGTGCCATGAGGTCCTACGTTAAACCTATTTTGGGCAGAGGGTTCCATGCTTGAAAAATTGTAACAAGAGGGAAAGTTGCGTTTTCTTCAATAAAACATTTTCTTCACACTGAGCGCCTCTCTTATGATGCACACATGTCGACTTCGCTTTGACAGGGCTTGGTTTAGGAGGCAATCTGAGGGTTTGCCACAGAAATGACAGCATTATATTTGAATAGTGTGCCTGTGTTTGACAATATTAGTTGCCTTGGTACCTGCAGCTGATTTGATCTCTAAACTCCAAACAGATAGAAAGACCAAATCCCTTTATAAACATAACAATTGTTAGCAGTTACATTTCCCTCATAAATCAAATGCTGGGACAAAGGAAGCAGACAGGAACAGATCAGTCACCAAATCGTATGGATGGAGAAGTTCAACTAGCAACCCTTAACAAATTCCCATAAACAATTAAGAAATGTATGCAGCATCATATAACATTCTTGAAGAATATTTCAACATTTGAATTAACTTAAAATGTCTTCAAATTCAAGGCTTTTTGGAGGTAAGACACACACACACACACACACACTCCAATTTAGTGTTTTGTGCAAAGCAAAAGCAATAGCCATAGAAAAGAGACATGTGCAAAACACCAGCACACACCAGTTACCATTCATTTAACCTCTTCTACATTTATTGAAGTGAGGAGGAAGTACAGTGGGAGGCAACTATAAAAGCCCCCCCCCCAAATAAATGATGTGTGTATATATACATACATAAATATAATATATATATACATAATATATATCTATACATACATATACACACACCTAAACATATACATATATATATGTATATATTTACGTAGAACACCAACATGTTTGAACACCACTTTTGAGGGGCCGTTCCTTATAGGCTGGACTGTGGGACTGTTGTGATTCTATAGCTTCCAAAGGCGTTGAAGAACAAGACATGAAGTGAGGAAGAGGAGATAAGGCGAAGAGGAACACACAGAGGCGGCAGATGCAGAGAATCAGCATTCATACGTCGACAGATTTCAGCGTTCATACGTCTACAGAGATCAACGTTCTGAAATCCATGCGTCCGTTCTTTTAGAGCCGAAAAATATTTTGTTTGACAAATACACACAATTACAAATAACACACAAACGAGGACCTTAAAATCCCTTTATAACTCAAAAGTGATTTAGTTGTAGGCTTCAGTGTTAGAACCATCTCATTTGAAATGCACTTGATTGCCAAAACAATATTTTGACAGGGGACATTTGCTGTGGCAAAATTGGTAATTCTTTCATTGACATGTTTTGGGGTAAACCCAAAAAATAACTCAAGATAGACATAAAACAAAAAATCATTTGAAATATATGGCATTTCAAAATATGAATATAAAGTGTACCAATGGTAATAGTCATTCATTTAGAGTATAGGTCACATTTCCTCAGAAGAGTACTTACAAAAAACAAATACAAAACCAAAACTCTACAGGAATAAAACGCCAAAGGGAAGAGAAGAAGGATGAAGGACAAATCATGGACACTAAAGGCCAACGACCAAATAAAAGTCACACAATTTGCAGTTCCTAAAGACCTCTAGATGCAAAAGCCCCATCTCACGCCTTCACATACAGACCGCATACACCTCCAAACGGCAATCAACATGTCAGCAACCGATGGAAAATAAAAGCAATGACAGTTAAATAGGGCAATGTCTCAATAAAAGCCATAATAAAAAAACAAACTTTAAAAAAAAATACATAGAAAAATGTTTTTTTTGTAAGTTAATTCCGGCCAACGTTTTGACAAGCTACTCCTACAACGTTGTGGTTTGGAGACTAACAGGGTGATGGGGTGGGGCGGGTGGTCCGACCTGTCAACCATGCCATATATATATATATATACTGTATATAAACACACACACACACACACGGGGGTGTTTTAATCCCATCGTCCCCTTCTACTACACATTCATGCATTGTTTAATCACAACTTTAATGAAATGAAAGTGTAATCTGTGTGTGTAAAATGTAAAAGGCCTTTGCTTTAGGACACCCCTGGATTGCAACTTCGCAGAGATAAGTCATCCTTAGAAATACACATGCGACTAGAACCCTTCAGCCCCCACCCCATGCCCCCACCCACATCCACATCCACATATCTTGAATAAAGAAGGTCAGTCTTCAGCTCCTCCAATAGTGTCAGACCCTCTAAACAGTACCATGACATTGTTTTTAAACTATAAATAATTAAAATAAAAAGCTAATTTCTTCTTGCATCTGCAAAACCCATATGTATTAAGAATTACCCAGGGAACCAAAACAGAGTTTAAAAGGATAACAAATCATGACAGGGAAATTCTGGCAACACACACAGTAGTCAAATCACAGAGGTAGGCAAAGAATGAAAATCAACAATTTGCCACATGACGCAAAAGGAAGAAAATAATAAAATGGCATCAGGCATTCGCTTCTTTTAAAACTAAAAATTCCCGTTCAAACATTTTAAACCCCTCTCTTGCTGGGTCGAAGGCTGTACAGATGCTCTTGGAATGGACAGTGCAAGTGGCAAAATAAATTCAGAAAAAGAAAAAAGGCGGGCTTCTCTCCTCATTGAGGTTCCGCCCCCCCCGGCACAACAGCCAACGGCGGCTTCAACTTCCTGTTGCACCGCCGAGGAATGACCAATCGCAAGGGGACAAGGCATGAGAACTATCAAGCATACGCAGAACGTTCCTATGGGGAGGCTGTTGGGACATCAGAGAGAACTGCTTAGCAGTTGGGATCATCTGCTGTTGACCACCATCCTCTGAAGTGGAGCTTCGAATGTATCGTCATCTCAGCTGTATATGCATATGTATATGTTTTTACAGACGTACAACGGTAACACAACACCTTCAAAACATTACATGTTCCTCCGGTGGTAGACCAAAATGTGGTGTGAAGTGTGTGCGAGTTTGTGTCAAAATTCGGTTTGTGGCCGTTTATGGACGTTTGCCAAGTTTTAGAGTCCATAGTGTCAGATGGAAGGGCTAACTCGAAGCATCCAAACAGCACGGCTGCCCGCTGGCGTCCCTGTTTCTCTGCCGGTCGTCTAACCGTGCAAACAGCGATGCAGCCACCTGGCGAAGGCGGGCCGAGCCCCAGGCGGTCAGAGGTCAGACCCCAGCAGACCCAGTGTGCTTCTTGGGTTTGTTCCTCTGGCCCGCCGTGCTGACAGGTAACACGACGGAAGTCAGTGCTCCTTCATTTACAAAAACACTCAGATGGCAGTGTGCGTGCGTGCGCGTGCGTGCGTTGTGTGCGCGTGCGTGCGCACACGTGTGTGTGGGTGTAAGTGTTGAGTCCTGTCCTGTTGAATCAGGCGGCTGGCTACCGTCTGCAGGAGCAGAACTCATGCATGAGTCAGCCAACTCGCGTCAACCTGTGTGTTGTTGTGTGTGTGTCCTTGTGTGCTGTTGTGCGCTCAGTGTTTTGACAACCCGATGGAGAGAGCTGTGCCGTGCCGCGCAGGGGGAATGAGTGAGGAGGGGGGGGGGGCTGTCTGTGAGAGATTGGATTACAAGCGGGGCCTGCTGCTCTGTATTAACTGGGTGTGTCTGAGAGCTAGCGGTGCGCGCGGACCAACGCCCCAATTATTCTGTCCCGTGACGGGTCAGTGGCGACTCGTCAGTGGTGAAGGAGTGCTCTTTGGTCCTGTGCTACTTTAGTCCTGCAGCAGAACCAAAATTCCGCCCAAAAACAAAAAAAGGTCAGACCTCATAAAGGCTGCGTGAGTGGATTATCTGTTATATTCTTTTTTGGAGGGGGGGGGGGGACTTTTCAAATAAAAACATTTAGTTAGAGTTACTGGAAGCATTGGACTTTTCAAAGTGTGCAAACGTTCAGCTCCAGCATACAGGCTGCATAGAACAGGTGATCAGACTTGTCTTCTTCTTTTCTTACGATACAATTTCATTTGTGAACATTAGCATTGAAATCAATTTGAACATACTCGCATAGCATGTAGGTCCTGTTGAGTTTACACCGTAGTTATATATATATCTATCTATATATATATAGATATATATATATATATCTCACTTTATATATAATAATAGAATTAGAACAGAGAAAACACATTATTTCTCCTGTGATTACAACGATTACTACAATACAACCATTTTTTAACCATGGCCAGGTTAGACGTTCTGTCAACAAAAAAACAGAACAGTTATAATTAAGATTTATACATTGAAACATGTTACCTCTTAGTTCAACCTCATTGTCTATCGGTGACTACTCATATTTTACATCAAACTACATAGAGAGCCGTCGTCAACGCCCAAACAACGTGTGAAATCCTCCGTAACTGTGACAACGGCCAACAAGAGTGTAAGAGTACATCTTGAAGTAAATGTTCACTTCAACGGCCGACCGATCAGAGTGGGGCTAAACTCTGTGATCAGTTCCCACAGAGTGCTTGTGACCTGGGGGATGGTGGTCTGGTCGGTGGAGTGTTTGTGGGGGAAGATTGTGGGTCAGTGCATGCTCAGGTGTGTGTGAGTGGAAAGCTTGAAGGGTTACAGGGGTGTGTGGGAGGTGTGAAGTGTCAGTAATAGAAATGGTTCTAGCTCCCTTTGGGCGGCGTCCATTTTAAGGCGGTGGGGTCGATGGTCTTGCTGTTGCCTCGCTTGGTCTCCTTGGCTTTCCAATCGTCGATGAGGTCCTGAAGGAGTGAAACTGTTTTGTTTATTTTTCTTTTTGCAGGTTTTATGCTTTTTTTATTGTACAGTGAGTTAGACAAGAGGTTTCTCGATTTCCGACGGCGACAACAACATGACTATCGTCTCCTTCTACTTCCGGCTCACGGCCCCCGGAAAAGATCTCGAGCATGCGCAGAACGCATAATCCAATCCCAATCCGTACATGCACGCTTAATGCAACTAACAGTCGAATAATCTAGGGGTCTTAATTTCGACTATGAGAAACCCAATTTGATTAGAATTTAGCTCGACTAAGGTGTATACATGCATCTTAATAATCCAATCATAGTTGGACTAACCCAATAATTTGACTTTCTTGAGTGTCATGTAAACGCACTGATTGAAACAGGATTAGAAATGACTGTTGGAAACATTCAGGACACAATGTGCCTCAATAGACTGTGAGGACTACAGGGTGTGTGTGTGCGTGTGCGCGTGTGCGTGTGTGTGGTGTTACCTGTCTCTTCAGTACAAGGTGCTTCCCCTTCCAGTACTTCAGCATCTGGAGGGACTGCAGGGTGCTGACGATGTCCACGGGGTTCACCGCCGTCTCCTGGCTGATCTCTGTGGAACACACCGTTTGACCTCCGTCAGCGCAACAGAGTCTGGCACAGGAAGACACGGCCAGACCAGACGGGAAGCAGCTTCACCGCTCCGTGTCGCTCTGTGTTAACAACCGGAGCTACATAGCCGAAGCACGACGTTAACCACTTGTAAACAGTACGGTACAGTACCTTTACGGATAAAACACTGGAGAGCATTTACATTTACATTCAGGGCATTTAGCAGACGCTTTAATCCAAAGCGACTTACAATAAGTACATTTGTCAGAAGAAGAAGAAACTATATAGCGCAATCTAGTAGGTACAGTAAGGATGGTCATAGAACCAAGTGCCAAGCACTTACAGGTACAATCGCTAGTTTAACCCATCCCCGTATACAACAAAGATAGCTAGGATAAGACCCTACACAATGCACTATGCAAGTACTATTTTTAAGTGCCAGGACGTACAACATACAATAAGTGTGTACATTAAGTGCCAGGACGTACAACATACAATAAGTGCGTAAGAGGGGTGGAAGGGGGGTGGCTGTGCAGAGAGAGAGCGCAGAAAGAGCAGAATGAACGATGCTCTCCATCCTCAGCGCAAGGCAGAGTCAACACAGAAACCCTGTCCATGGGATGGGACTGACCCCGACTAACCCTCACCCTGACTGGGGGGACAGGATCTGACCTTTGATGGAGATCTCCTTGCCCTGGAAGTGGTGGAGGTAGCGCAGCAGCACCTCCTTCCAGTAGCTGCGGTAGCTGATGAGGCCCAGGTCAGAGAGGGGTCGCTCTGGGGAGCCCACCTTCTCCTCCACCTTGGACAGCAGGTAGCCTGGGGAGAGCCCACCGATCATTTGGATGGAGCTTTCGTTTATTTGTTATTACACACCAGAATGTACTGAACCGCACCAACACAACAACAAGCACTGCCCGGTTACAAACGCTATTACATAGGAGTTCTATCATGTTATAATATATATTGAGATTAATGTTTGCACGTGCACACAAGTGCACATGGGCGCACGCACACACACAAGTCCACATGCACAGACGCGCACACACGCACATACACATGTGCGCACACAAGTGCACACAGACAGACACACACACACACACGCACGCACACGCATCACAGGACTCACTGAAGTCGATGAGCATCTTGCCGTAGCCCTGCCGCATGTACTGCGGCATGGTCAGGATGCAGGACACGTTGTAGTTGAGGAAGGAGTTCTTCTCCTGCACACGAATACATCACGTCAAGTCCCGAACACACCGGAAAACGGCACCACCACACAGATAGTAGGGAGACGTGCACACACACACACACACACACACACACACACACACACACACACACACACACACACACACACACACACACACACACACACACACACACACACCACACACACACACACACACGGATGCAGCCACACGCAGACAGACAGGGACATGCAGACAGACAGGCAGACAAGCATATAGACACAGACAGACAGACAGACAGACAGAGACACACACACACACACACACACACACAGGAGGTGGCGATGAGGGCGGGCCTCCCGGCTCTACCTTGGAGAAGTAGCCCACTAGGTGGCAGCCCGTGTTGTCTGCCTCCGTCATGACGTAGAAGAGGAAGGGCTCCACGTCGTAGTACAGCGTCTTGTGGTCCAGGAACAGCTTGGCCAGGAGACACAGGTTCTGGCAGTAGATCTGGGCCCAGGAGAACAATGATGATGGTAGGACTTAAAGCAGCGCTCCTTGGTAACCCTTCCTCTTAAAGACCCCCAATAACTCCTAAGACCCCTAAGTATTTAACAGGGCTGTTCTGGTCGACTCAAACTCTCATCAGTCGGACAATCACTGGTGTGACTTTCACAGGGACATTTTCATGTCCTTTAAGCGCATTAAGGCCGCACTAGCACAATCTGAAGGGGAGACCGAGAGGCAGAATAAAGTAAACATGCACACCCCGTGTTAGAGACTTTCTTTTCTTCTTTTTACCGTTGTGAAGTGCTCCCCCATCCTAGTCTTTCGTTGTAGATCTCGCGTTAGAGCAAAGATATAATATAGCAATCCTTATTATTATTCTCTCTTACCCATGGTAAATAGCCTAAGCCTATTGCAATGGATGTAGGCCTATTAGTGGATGGATGGTCTAAAAGCTATCATTCATGTAATTTGTTAAACATGGCATAGTCATTAGTCTGGTATTAGCTTTGAAGTAAGTATTGATGCATGTTGTCAACTTAAATAAAAACAATTCTGTATTTTCTATGTAAATCGTATAATCTCTATATAAAAAGGACAGCACCACGAATGATAAATATTTAAAGAAAGGAATGTATCCGAAAGTACCTATCTTCATTTCTAGATAGCACCAACATAATCCTTGGATGACCAACATTTTAAATTGAATGGACGGGTAAAAGAGGTGGTGTTTGTAATGGTTGCCTGCTTTCCTGGGAAGTACACAATAATATCTGATTTATAACAGAGCTAAAACTGTCACAACAAGTCTTTTTGTTCAGCTATAGTTTATCTTACCTATTCATTTACAAGTGGTAATTACCCAATCATTTATTATAATTTGCCGGGTACATTCTTTGTAAGCAGAGGACTGTCAAAGGAATGAAAAGAAAATAACCCTTTTCATATGTCTTACTATTGATTCACCCCTAAGGGGACATAATGAACAGAGACAAACGCTTTATGGAGCCTCCTCTGTTATCTGGCTTCAACACGAGTGGTAAAATGAAGACCTGTGTGTGGATGAATTCTGGGCTTCTGAAATACATGGCAAAAAAGTAGGAAGCATTCCTCCAAGCCGAAATATGGGGTTTAATCAAATTTCTAGCACATGTTAGTGACAGCTCAAGGCATTTAAAGAATTAAGGTGTTCAAAGTGCAAAGCCTGGAATAGCCCCGGTTGTGGAATTGGAAAAGGGCAGCGATTCCAATAATGTGGTAGGAAATAAGAAAATGATTTGTGTGTGTGTGTGTGCTCTGTGCAGAGCTTAAAGACAGGAAGAATGGGCTCACCTGCTACGTAGATCTGAACTCGTGCCACTTTGGTAGCATGTTTTCTATGGTAGTTAACCATGTTTGCCATTTATGGTGTGGTTTGCCGTGTTTGGTTGTTATGGTGGTAGTTAACCATGTTTTCTTGTTATGGTGTAGTTTACCATGTTTGGAGGATATGGTGGTAGGTCACCGTGTCTCGTTGTTATGGTGCTAGATTACTGTGTTTCATTGTTATGGTGGTAGTTTACTGTTTCATTGTTATGGTAATAGTTTACTGTGTTTAGTTGTTATGGTAGTAGTTTAATGTGTTTAGTTGTTATGGTAATATTTTACTGTGTTTTGTTGTTATGGTGGTAGTTTACTGTGTTTTGTTGTTATGGTAATAGTTTACTGTGTTTCATTGTTATGCTGGTAGTTTACTGTTTCATTGTTATGGTAATAGTTTACTGTGTTTAGTTGTTATGGTAGTAGTTTAATGTGTTTAGTTGTTATGGTAATATTTTACTGTGTTTTGTTGTTATGGTGGTAGTTTACTGTGTTTTGTTGTTATGGTGGTAGTTTACTGTGTTTCATTGTTATGGTGGTAGTTTACTGTTTCATTGTTATGGTAATAGTTTACTGTGTTTAGTTGTTATGGTAGTAGTTTAATGTGTTTAGTTGTTATGGTAATATTTTACTGTGTTTCATTGTTATGGTGGTAGTTTACTGTGTTTCGTTGTTATGGTGGTAGTTTACTGTGCTTCATTGTTATGGTGGTAGTTTACTGTGCTTCATTGTTATGGTGGTAGTTTACTGTTTCATTGTTATGGTAGTATTTTACTGTGTTTTATTGTTATGGTGGTAGTTTACTGAGTATCGTTTATATGGAGGGAGTTTACCATGTTTTTAGAAATGTACAATGTTTGGAGGAAGCCAAAACCTAGCCTCACCTTATTCTTTTTGCCATCCACCTCAAAGACGGAGATGTTTGTCTTCCTGTAGATCTCATCTCCTGGAGGATGCTTCCAAACACACTTGGCCTTGAGGAGACAAAGGGGACAGAAGAGAACAGTTATAGGGGGTTTGAGTGTCAGATGATTAGCCCATTGTGTTGGGCGTGTAAAGCTACTCTGCACTCAAGTGCCTGAAACTAAGCCTTGACCCCTTAACTGTTTGAAAATCGAATTAAAACTTCCATGAGGAAGCAACTTCTGCATTCTTCCATTAGACACAATGCCTCACAAACAACCAAAATAACTGCTTAGATGGTTGAACAAGGCGTCAGCCCCGGTCAGGGCCTCTCTTCCCCGATTGGTTCAGGGGAATCCATCTCGCCTGTCAATCACAGGTATGTGAATGCAACAACAATCCCCCCTGAAGGGATGGAGCAGAGATAGAATGCATAAATTGTATTTTTAGTGTGTTGCTTAATCACAAAACCTTGCTCTTTACTGGTCTCCCTCGCGATGCAACCCTCCACTCCTCACTACAACAAACTACAGCAGTGTCAGGGGCCTGAGGGCTTCAGGTTGGGGGCTGGGGGGCTGGGGGGCTGGTGGCTGGGGGGCTATGGGGCTGGGGGGCTGGTGGCAGGGGGCTGGGGGGCTGGGGGGCTGGAGGGCTGGGGGCTGGGGGGCTGGGGGCTAGTGGGCTGGTGGCAGGAGGCTGGGGGGCTGGTGGCTGGGGGCTGGGGGGCTGGTGGCTGGGGGCAGGGGGTCTCACCATGTGGCGACGCAGGATGGTCTGGCTCTTCATGTACTTGAGGCAGAACTCGCACATGTAGAGCTTGCCCAGCCGCGCGTACTCCTCGGGGTAGGGCGAGTGGTACCACGTGTCCAGCTCGTAGCGGCCGAACACGATGCTCTTGATCATGTTGCCCCCCTCCGACGACGCGTGGCCCGCCAGCCGCAGCTTCTCCTGTACAGGGGAGCAGGAGGAGGAGGAGGTGGTGGGGTTAGGGTGGAGGAGGTGGTAGGAAGGAGGAGGTGGGGTTAAGGTGGAGGAGGTGTGGTTAAGGTGGAGGAGGTGGTAGGGCGGAGGAGGTGGGATTAAGAGGAGAGGAAGTGGCAGGGAGGGGATGTGCAGGGAGGAGTTGTGGTTATGGTGGAGGAGGTGGAGGAGGGTGTGGAAGGGTGAGGGAGATCAGGTGAAGGTGCAGGGGGGAGAAGGGAGATGGAGAGGGGCGGGTGGGGTGGGTGGGGTGGTACCAGGTTAGGGGGGACAGAGGGGGGGGGGGGGGGGGGGGGGGGGAGCGTCAGGGGTGAGCAGTGAACCGAGACCAGCCCAGACAGATGGACAGCACTGGCGTATCGGTGGTTGAGGATGATTTCACTCTGGGGCCCGACGAGAGCTGCCTCGGCCAATCAGCATTTGTGATGTCATCACTTGTCAGCCCAGAGCGATCCGGGACAGGAATACACAATAACAACAACAACAGCAACCAAAACGACGTCCAAAGAAAGCCAACAATGCTACAGAAAACCACATCTGATTGTTCAGGTGTCTGAATGACGAGAATGAAGAAAACAGGACGCAAGGGAGGAGGAGTAGGAGACATGGAAAGAGAAGGATGGCCGGAGAAGAACAGAAAAGCAATTAGGGGTGAGGAGAGAAAAGGTGTAAGCTCAGGAGGCAGAGCGGGTTGGCTGGCAACCGCAAGGTTGCTAGTTCGAGTGTTGAGGTGTCCCTGAGCAAGGCACCTCACCCTAACTGCTCCTGAAGAGCCGGCTATCACCTTGCATGGTTCACTCCGCCGTCGGTGTGTGAATGTGTGCATGAATGGGTGAATGTCAGGCAATATTGTAAAACGCTTTTTATAAAAGCGCTATATAAATGCAGTCCATTTTGTGCAAGGAAGGGAGAGAAGAGAAGGCAAGAGCCAGAAAAGAAAGTTAGATCAAAGATGGGAGAGCAGGACGGGACGGTGACGACTAGCGCCTGAAGGTGTCTCTCTTGTACCAGGTTGTTGGAGGCCCGGGCCTGGGCCTTCCTGAACAGCTCCAGGTCGTAGTCGCTGGTGATGTTCTCCAGGAGAGGTTCGCGACTTCCCCCGTGGCTCTGTCGGTGCTCCTGGGCAGCAGGGCACAAGTAAGAACACAACCAAAGACACACAACCAAAGACACAAACACTACCAAAGAGACAAACACTACCAAAGACACACACAACCAAAGACACAAACACTACCAAAGACACACACAACCAAAGACAAACACTACCAAAGACACACACAACCAAAGACACAAACACTACCAAAGACACACACACAACCAAAGACAATAACACAACCAAAGACACACACACAACCAAAGACACAAACACTACCAAAAACATAAAACACAACTAATAACAATGTAAATCTCCCCCTACCATCCAAACTGTCCAATTAACCATTTCTAAATTGTATTTTTTGGGGTATTTTAGCATTTAGTTTGTTTCCTAAATGCTAACGTCTCTGCAGCACGAGGCCCCTATACCTCTGATGAAATACGGCCTCAATTAGTACCGCAAAGTGCCGTGAAAACCCCAGCACGCACCACAAGGCAACTAAAAGATAATTTTAGTTGATTGTCGTTCAAATAACTGCTGACAAAGTCTCTCAAAAAATAAAGTAGGCAGTTTGTTTCTAGGTGACGTGCAAGGCACACACCACACGAAGAAACTAAAAAAAAAAAAAAAAAAAAAAAAAAAAAGAATAAATGAATAAAAAAAAATAACATCCTTAAAATCCTGCAGAACCGTACACCGTAATTGCATTAACGACCCGGGATGTTTCAAGATGATCACATTACTCTTTTATTACGGTAAATGTTATTACGATTATCCAACCAGAAGCTAACAAAGGCCTTAAAGGTAATAAAGATTACCATTTACATGGACACAATGCAATTAGGGCAACAGATTCATAATTGTGTTATGGGCTGTGTTACATTCATTCAAATGTATCACATTACAGGCGGTGATTGTGTTGCATTGAGTTATACGTTGCATAAGAACAGAATACCTCATCAGGGCTTTGTTTTTTTTTCCCTTTCTGAGATACGACCAACAGACACTGAAGCCTCCTCCTCTCGAAACACAGGACCACGAGGAACCAAACACAGGACCACGAGGAACCAAAAACGGGACCACGAGGAACCAAACACAGGACCACGAGGAACCAAAAACGGGACCACGAGGAACCAAAAACGGGACCACGAGGAACCAAAATGGGACCACGAGGAACCAAACACAGGACCACGAGGAACCAAACACAGGACCACGAGGAACCAAACACAGGACCACGAGGAACCAAACACAGGACCACGAGGAACCAAACACAGGACCACGAGGAACCAAAATGGGACCACGAGGAACCAAAAACGGGACCACGAGGAACCAAAATGGGACCACAAGGAACCAAAATGGGACCACGAGGAACCAAAATGGGACCACAAGGAACCAAAATGGGACCACGAGGAACCAAAATGGGACCACTCACCATGTGCTTCTCCTTCTGCTCCTTGTTAAGGCCGGAGTTCCTCTTCCTCCTCAGATCGGTCACCTTCTCTTTGTAGCGCAGCTGGCGTTCTGAAGGGGCCTGGGAGTGACACACACACACACACACACACACACACACACACACACACACACACACACACACACACACACACACACACACACACACACACACACACACACACACACACACACACACACCTCTATGAGCAGTCTATTTCATTAAAGCCGACAGCAGTGCTCTGTCTGTCATCAGTTGAATCGGCTGCGGCGGGTGTGTGTATTTGTGTGTAATTTGTGCGCGTCGTGTCAGCCGCTTCCTGTGTGCGTGCGTGTCTGCGTGGCTGCATGTTGGGGGTGATGTGATGCCGCAGAGAGTGAACCCTACCCTCCCACCCTTCTTGCATCGGCCTCTACTTGTCCTGCCCCCTAGCCTGGCGCCTAGCCTGGGCCCTACGAGGCGTCCGTTAGCGGGGCTCTGGGGCGCGGTCGGCTCATGCTACGGGCGTAAGGGGCACAAGTGCACAGCAGGGTGAGTGACAACGTGTGCGCAGGGATGTCAATGCAGAAAAGCGTGGAGTTGTCGTGTGGGTTTGTATCTCGTGAGTGAGTGAGTGAGTGAGTGAGTGCCATGCCGTGTTCACCTGGTTGCGTGTGGAGTGTCTGTTTTCATCCTGCCGGTGTGACAGGGTCCTCTCCTCCACCTGCTTGTCGCGCAATGTCACCTTGCCCTGGGGACACACAGACGCCCTGTAACACCCTGTCACGGCCTGTCACGGCCTGTCACACCCTGTCACACCCTATAACGCCCTATAACACCCTTTCACATGCTGTATTACTCGGTCACACCCTATCACACCCTATAACCGATCATGCAACACCATATTAAACCCTGCAACAGTGTTACAACATGTAACACCATGCAAAACCCTTTAACACGTTACACCATTTATCAATGTGTAACACCATGTAACATCACCTATCAATGTATAACACCATGTACCTTGTATCTCTCTGCAAAAACCCTGTTAAACAATTTAACACCCTGTAACGTATTCATATTATTACCAGTGTTATTATCTTATTTCTATACACACAATTACAACTTTTTTCATTATTTGTTACTTTGCTTGCACTTCACAAGTCTACCGTGTACTATGCTGTGTTACAAGTGAGTTACCCTCCGTCAACAGGATGTGTGCGAGTGGGTACCTTGCACTCATCAGAAGAGAGGTTGTGGTAGAGGGGACAGCCGGATATGGAGAAATGCCTCTCGTGTCTGCCCGTCAGATGGCCTATAACACAGGGAGCGATGGGACATGATGGCATATGAACGAAGAAAAGGGTTTTCGTGGAAGGAGGGAAAGAAGCTTAGTTAAGTGTGTGACTGGAATCTAAAATGATGTTTTTCCCCCTCTGCATGCGTCCTCAGTGCGTTTCACACGGATTCCAGACAAGGCATCCTGTTTATTGCTGACATTTCTTGTGCGTTTCACCCTCTCTATGCAAGGTGGATGCTCGAGCAGTGTTGCAGGTTTTCACTGGTCTAGAATCTCGATATAACTTGAGTGCATCTGCCGCAACAGGTGTGGCAGGCAGGATGGGTGACAACTGGTCAGGTCGTGTGTTGCAGATCAAACAGGAATCATTATTCAGCAACAGGGAAGCTTTCATTTGCTGCTCTGAAACGTTGTGCATGTATCGCAGTAGATGAGCATTTTTTGTTACATATGAATTGTCATTCTATACAATCATAAGACTGATTAAGATTAGGTTTTATGCTTTTTTATTGTTGAGTAAGTTAGACTGGAAGGTATTGGAGAGAGAGGGCAAGACATGCAGCAAAGGACCAGGACAGAAATTGACACATAAATTACTCTTTTTTTATAATAATGTAACAATTTCAGTGTTTATTTCTCTATTAAAACTTCCATTAAAAGCTCAGGAGGGACCCCATCCTGGTGATTTCCACGGTCATCCTCTCTGTTTTTAATCCAAAAACCTCCAGAGTGATGACCATAAAGCAGACATTGTCTGCTTTATGGTCATCACTCTGATTTCCCTCGACAAGACAAACCTCTCTGTGAACCAAAAACTCTGGCTTTTGCATAAGAGCTGCCTTAACTTTCACTCTCTTGGTCATAATTATTTTGTTGTTCAGCTATTAACGATGATTGTCCAGTGCCTACTCTCCAACCTTGATGATTCTTGAATATGGGCTTTGTTACATGCTGAGGCGAACACTATTGTATTATTGCAGATAAAACCTTTAACTTTATCCCATTAAAATCTTACATCCTAGACAATGTTGTTATTGATACTAATGAAAATGCAGACGCCTGCTTTAAATCGTTCACAACCAGAGAATCCTGCAATAATGTTAAATTTAATTTCCATTTTAAAGTATAAATATTAAACAAGTAAGCAGTTTAATGTCTTCCAATACAAGCTCAGCCCGGAGGTGTAGCTAAAGTTTTGCTTCACATTGAACTATGATGACAAGCAAGAACTTTGACTGCAACTGTTTCTCCAACACATAAGCAGAAATAATTTGCGGGCAGCATCCTATGAGATTATAGATACTTCAATAGTTTTAACTAAAATAGGAAAGTGTAAAGTGTAGGACTATTCTTATATGCAGAGTGAAGCCAGCTCTCAGTGAGATACAGGCTGGTTATTATCCTATCAATGAGATCAACGACACTGGCTGTAAGTTTATGGTTAAGTGTAGCCTACCTTAATGGGGAGTCGAGCCAATTTAATAGAGGAATTATGTTGAATGCAGGACTAGCATTGATTGCCTCAATGACTGAACGTAATAGATGTCTAGCGGGCGTGTTCCACTCCCATCTTAAAAGGCCATGGGATCAGGATGTTGCGCCAACACCTTTATTAGTGAGTATACCGCCCAACCTTAGTAATTACATTTAAAATCAACACCATTTCTACAGTGTTCATATTGGCAAACATATACGCAGATACTGGTATATCGATCGATACAAACGGCAAACTGATATATCGGTCAATTCAAAATCAAAAATCCTCACCAACCGTTTTTCGAGCAGAATTAGCATCCCTTACTCGTTTTACAAGTCCTACAAGTATGGCAATTTATACAACTTTTGACCACTTTGTTTATGAGATAAGGCAATAAGGCTGAATATGTATATATAATATGTATATAATAATATATATATAATAATATATATATATTATTATATATATGTCAATTTTGCTTGTGTTCATTCAGAACACAAGTTAGCGATCAAATTTTATAAATGCGCTGTCTGAATGCAACCGTTTCTATGGAGCCCCCCTGGGGTAGCATAGTAGAAAAAACAAACTTGATGTGTAAGTAGTGCGCAAGGATTTGGTTCATTCTACGCAGCAGGGATCCCCATGAGCATTGTGACGGCTGGTCCCACACAGGCCTCATGCATCAGTATAAGATATATTCAAGATGAGGCAAGACTCCATATCCCAGTTTAAATCAAAGCTCAAAACTCACCTTTTAACCCTCCTGATCTTCCCTTCCCACATCACCACATCACCATCACCCATTGTCCACGTTTTTTTAACTGTTTTTAATTCTATTGTTTCTTGTGTATTCTGTTTCTGATTGTATAGCTGTTTTTCTAACGTACGGTGTCACAAGCCATGAAAGGCGCCTTTAAATAAAATGTCATTATAATTAACATAGTGTTTCAGTCTGAGATTAGTTCATTTTTAACAAACATTCAAACATGATCATCATGTGAAAAGATAAACCCTCCATTCAGTCATCCATACTGTATAGATGCCGGTCTGAATCAGATCTGCGTTTGCCGTCACAATGCTCATGGGGAACCCCTGCTGTGTAGAACTACCCATGATCCGTGCTCACGGATTGGGAATCCGAGGGAACGGTTTACAAAACCGTGTGCACGGATTTAGTATTTTCTTTCTGCTATATGTGACCCCAGGGCGGGCTGCGTACTCTCCCCTTCCCTCCCCCAGCCTCGGCGAGCCTCACCTAGCGAGTTGCAGCCCGGCGTGGGGCACTTCATGTTGAAGTTGTAGCTCTCGTGGAAGCGCCGGCGCTTGGGCCGGTGGGAGAGGTCGTGGGCGGCGGCCTCCTTCAGCGACAGCTCCTTGGCCAGCCGCTCGTCCTCCTCCTGGGAGACCACGGCGGGCGGGGGGGCGGCGGTGGCGGCGCCCTTGTTGCCGCCGGCGACCAGGCCGTTGCCGGGGCTGGAGACCTCGGGGTCGGACTCCGAGTAGGGGGCGTTGCCCGTGGGGGTGCGGGGCGGGGTGTCGCAGGCCTTTAAATCTGACCAATAGGAAAGCGGGGTTCACGACACGTTAGGCGTTGCGTTGGACTGTTTTAGCGTGGACTGATTTAAAATTGGTGAAATTAATGGCTGCTATGGCTGCAATGTCTAAAACACCTTTACAGTCTAAACTCTATACACCGGTAGTATGTTTGTAACAATTGTTCCCCTAGATGTGTCTCTTACTTAATTATGATGAGTAGCACTGCTAATGTCCCCTACCCCGCCTGCTAACTAATTACACCTAGTGGACAGAAATTGACTGCAGGCAGAGAAATGCCAATTACACCACACCATTGTGAAGCACGTAATTTAATTGGAAAGATCTTTCAAAATCCTGGCAGGAGGTGTAATAAATAGATCCAATAGACTACCAGGGCCTGGAACACACCCTGCTGCTTCGCACTGTACTGAATGTCAACTCTCAATGTGCTCTCAAAGTAACCAACATATTATACCATAAGGCGAGGCCAACAACCTGTAACTAGCCATGAATGTCGTTTTTCTAAAGAGAAAGGGGGGGTGGATAATGCAACTATTTACAGAGCTTTTGGCAATTAATTGGTCAACAAATAAAATGTGTGCATCTCAGATGTGACAATGTGGATGAAGACATTTTCACACAACTCTTAAAATGTTATGCTAAACGTCCTGAAAAAAACATTAGATTTAAAAGGGAGTAGCTAAGCTTATTCGGGAGAACATCTTCGTTATCGCTCTTACCATTGAGTTCAGTGTCAGAGCCGGAGGATCTGCCTTGGCGTAGCGGGTATTTTTTAGCCGTGGCGTTTGTCGCCCCCTGTTGGCTGCGTGTGACTCTGCGTCCAGAAGTGAAGACCGAATCTGCTGCAGTTGCAGCTGCTGCTGCTGCTGCTGCTGCTGCTGCTGCTGCGGCTACTGCAGCCAAATTAACTGCCTCCTCTGATCCTAGTGTTTTAGAGGGGCTGCTCCGTACAGGGCTGGAGTTGTCTAGAATAAAATAACATGGAATAAAATAAATACAGAATAGAAGGGTAGACCCATTGATGGATTATATAAAACCTGTGAGAGCGTAAGCACTGCACTGATTCAATGACATTAAAGAGAGAAAAAGGACGATTTGGGCAGGGCAAAGGATCAAATCAGGGTACCAAAGCTATAATGTCAACTCACAAATACATATTGACAAGTTAACAAACACACAGGCATTAACTATTCAAGATAAAGTCCAAATTAAAGGACACCTCTTGCCTTGGTCGATGACTAGACGAAAGCAACAGCACATAAAACCTAGCATAGCACACACATACACATACATACGTGTGCCTGTCCTCCGTAGACGAGAGATACAGTTCCCATGCAGGACAGCCCCCCAATCAGAGGCTGTCGTTACTAATTTGTGACTACACTCGTTCTTCTCGCTAAATTTAAAACAAAATCCCAGTGAAATGAGCCTTCAATGGCCTCCACACAAGCCACCAGAGCGAGGGGAAACCGTCAGTGTTTCCCGTTCCCTGCTGTAAATCCTGTGTGACAGGCCGAGCCTAAAGAGGTCATATGAGAGGGGGCCGGGGGGGGGGGGGGCGGCTGTCTGATTCCATTCAGGCTTTATGGCTGGCTATATACAATGGAAGGGCCCACATCCCCCCTCCCCCTCCCACACCCACGGCCTGAGGCATTACAGACGACAACAAATAGGCACATCCCTTTAACTCATTTGTCAGTGGGCCGTTTCATTAAAGGTTCATTGTTTTTGTACTGTATGCTGTTTATGCTGCAATACACGAGCCGGGGGGTAAATTCCCATGGGAGTTGAGTCTACGACACACAGGCTCAGATTAAGAAGTGATCAAACAGGGCTGAGAGGGGAGTGACCGGAGTAGAAGAACAGAACAGAACCGCTCGACTGAGCGTGCATGATATGAGTGTTGACGGTACCTTGTGAACTTTGACTGAGCCTCAGTGACGACCGGGTGAGTCGCGTGTTCCTCCGCCGGTACGCCGGCTCCTTCTCGGGACTCTCTGCCGGCTCGTCCGAGTCCTCAGTCCCGTCGGAGCTACTCCCGGCCACCCGCTGGTGATCAAACCCGTTTGAACAGTTTAGGATGAGGCAGTTTACAACAAGGAGGCCTGGAGGCTACGAGATCTGGTGAAGCTTTTGTAAATGGAGAAAAAAAAAACGTTTTTTAGCCACATAGTTCACATGGTGAAAGTAGTTTCAGTCAATATTTACCGACGGATAATTCAGTAGAGATCCCATCATGGGGGAGGAGCACGCCTATTGCCCCCATGTAAAGGCTTACTGTACACACAAACAATGTATCCTAAGCATCAGCCATTTGCTCTAGTTAAATAGGCCAATTCTTCTGCAAATGTTTTCTTAAAAACACAGGAGGTTTGATTATATGAAGGCTGTGTCCAAAGCTGAAGGGCCATGGATGAGTCCGAGTCCCAAACGCAGAACTGGGGTTGCGTTGGGGGCTGGGCAGAGCGGAGGGGCACAGCTCGGTTCACACCCACCCAACCATATGACCTAGAATATCCGGGGTACCTTTAATAAGAAAGACTAGATTCATACTTCACAGGACCAAGTAGTAACCGTCTATTACAATCAATAACACCACTTATATTGGAAAACCCTTTAACAAAAACATTTAACTCGTAAAATACATTAGAGACAGGCTCCTAATTTAACCACGCCCAATCACATAGAGAGGGCGCGGTTAAGAACGGAAAGCCAATTGGCTCACAGCTAATTTTCGCGCTGTCCAATCAGAGGGATGTTTTGGTATTTGTGCTTCTCGGCCAAAAAAGAAACAACAACAACGGGTTTATTTCGTTTTAAAGTGGCGATGGGCCTCCGTGTGATGTACACACGCATTTATTGGATATATCTGCGATCTCTACCTAGTTCATCCACTAAATAAAACGAGCTGGCAGACGTCCCACTCGTGGTTCTGCTTCAGACGTGTGCAGCGTGTTTCTAGACACATGAAGCAACGCTGACAGATTGCTGACTCACTTCGTACGACAATAACTCAATGGCTGCTGTCCGAAGTGGGGTTCGATACGGCCACGATAAAACCCTAACGCCTAACGATCCGTGGGGTTCGCTTCTGGTTAGGAAAGCTAACCAAACGCCCAGAGTCTTGTAGTGTCAGGTCCAGGGTTCCCACACTAGCAATGTAAATGTTCACTCTATTGCAATGTGGTCTAATGGTGGCTTAAATATGTGCACGTTTCCTTCCTTTGCGCCCTCCTATCTGAGCATTGATCGCCTCTGACGCTGTGTTCCTGGGTCTGCAGTTTGGTGTTTTATATGTAGCCTCACATAATCCTTTGACTTACCTTCCTCCTGGGCATCTTTAACAACGGGGTGTCACGCGTTCGGGAAGATCCTTTAAATCCGACGCACGTCACTTTACCCCCAAGCAATGGATAATAACCGCGCTAACCATAGGACTTAAAACATTATCTAACCCGTGTTGGGAAAAGAGCAACACATTCTCCGCACTTGGTTTCGGTGCAGAGCGCATGCGCGGAGGTTGTGTGTGTCCGGCGAGGAAATGCATCCGTGTGGAAACCGAGCGCGTTCGCAGTGGATACACACACGGCTAGCAGTACTGCGCTAAGGACTAGCATGTGAAGTATACCCCGGGACCCGAACAGAACAAGTTTGTGAGGAATACTGACACTGTCTGTTCGCTATTGCTTGCAGGAGACCACCTTAAATCTAGTTTAGCCAGCAAAGGTGGAACTGTCCTGTAGATAGCTGCACGCTGCACTTGAACTTAGATCACACGCGTTTTCCTAACTCTGTTGTGTTGTCACTTGCATGACAATCGATCCTCTGATTTGAGACACTATTATGGCTGGCAGCACCTCCAAGACAGTTCACGATATCTTTCAAAGCATGGAGTACGGGCCGACTTCTTCCAGCTCCGCCACTGCACAGGTTGAGTACAATTACATACAATTACATACAATTACATACAAACATTACAATTACATAATTACAAAGTCGTTTGTAATTATGGACCGTATATACATATATATGCATATATTTAAAGGAATATTATTCTGACATGGGTTTTACTTAGGTTGAGGAGTTCATAGGTCGAGGAGATGCATGTTCATGATTTACATGTGAAGTCACTTAGTAGTACACTTGAACTCACAAGGTAGACATGTGACCGACGCTCAGTGCTTCGGTTGAAGTCCAACACAAGTTGTAGTCACAATGTAAAGTTCACTTGCACTGCAGATACTGATACAGATACTACGCAGTTGGATGTTTGGGTGTTTGCCCCCCGTGCAAACACAAGCCTCGTCAGTACAGATCACTTTATGTTCTTTGCAGGCTGAGTGAAATATTGTAGGCTATAAAGAAAACATCACAATTGTATAGGCCTACCTATTTCTTCCATTTGTATATAACCAAGGTGCTTTTCCAGCATTTAAAAAAGAAACAGGATATAGTGCCAATCCCTATTCCGACAGCATCATTGTTACTTATATTTGAAGCACCATTACAATCTGCCTATCACTTCTGTGTTCTTCCAAAGTAAGCAGAGCTGGCCCTGCTCCATGCTTGGATGGGCCTGGTTGAGGTGTTGGAGGGACAGTAGGGGGCGCTCATCCCGCTGTATTATGTAATATCCCCATTGCCCAAGAAGGAGGTTTATTTATGCATATTAGGCTTGTTTACATTTTAACATTTCTCATGTTTACGCAAGTTGATTTTTAACCATGCAAGTTTGATTTGAAATGCGTGTTCTTTGGAAACATATGTTTGCAACAATGTTTCTTTGTTGGTTTTTCTCTATGCCTCCGGGTCCAGCTTCTCCATATGTCTGAGAGCTGTTGAGCAGGGCCTGTGGATGTGCCTATTGGTGCAGCAGACAGTATAAGAGGTTTAATGTATAAACCAGAAGCATGTGACATTGATTTCCTGACGGGCTATTCCTGTCCGAAGGAAAGTACGGCAGTACATTGACTGCACAATGACATCCTCTCTTCTTGTGACTGATGTAGTGAAGGATGGGTTATGTTTTCTTCAATGCAGCTCCTGATTGGTTTTGAGGTTCTATTTTATTCAAAGTGGTTGCAGTGCTTCTGGAAGACAGGCCTGTGGTTGGAAAGAATAGGACATGAAACACTTGTGTCTGCCCCTTAGCGCCTGTGGGGCCACGGGTACAGCTGATGGCCCACGGCCAGGAATCATTGATGCTAGTTAATCACTTCAGTTACCCAAAGCATGCTTTTAAAATGGTTGATCTTTGTATTTCTGCCAAGTCACGAGATGGAAGTACCCCAACACAGTGCTACACTGCGTTGAAATTAAGCAGTAAAGCATTGTCCCTCCTCAGTGGCCCTCTAGAGTTGTGGTATGTTGAGCTAAAGCAGCAGAACTGCAGTCTGTGTATAAATAAATAACTAGTAATAACTGATGTCAGAAGTATAAAATGAGACATTAAACTACTATTAAATTCTATAGGTTTAAGAAGTCTGAGCTTCTCCAGATACTTACAAAGCAGAGTTGGCCATTATCAGAATATAGTCCCCAAATGGTTATGGCGTGTTTTCCTCTAGCTCTATGAATACTGCGCATAGTATTACTGGTGCATTACATGATAATATATTATCGTTCGTCGGACCTCTCTGTATATGCGTATATGCATAATTGATTAATCTATACCTAGATCTGATGTATCTTTCAGCTCATGAAGCTCTTTAATATTATCAGTATTTGATCATTTTATATTTAATCATGGATTGTATTATTATTATTATTATTATATTTAATTGAGATCACGCCTCCTATGATACATCATTTAAACACTGTGATCATTATCGCAGGGCAGTCTGACACATTATCTGACATAAAGGATTTTGTTTCGTGCTCCCGCCTCCTGAAGTGACAGCACTTGTCCAGTCCTGGTTGTTCACTGTCAGCCCTGCTCCTGCTCCAACACACAGGCCTGGCTGGAGAGCCAGTCCCGCGCCCTCGGCCTCTTCATCGATGGCAGGTTCCTGACCCCGGCTGACAGACAGACTCGCGGCCTGACCGACGCTAAAGGTGGTGATCAGCAGGGAGCTAATTGTTTTTAGCTCTGGCTTTTTAAGACTTGCTAGGACTTGGAAACAAATGATGATATAAACTGTGTTATTATAACTAAAAAACATATTACTTTATTACTAATTTTTTGGAAAGGTAAGGTTGTTCTGTACATTGACCTTGTTTTGTTTGCGTCACGTTTCACCGTGACATGCGACCCCACATATTCAAGTCTCCCAATAGCTTGCCTCTTAGTAATTCAAACTACTCACTGCCTTGAGGTGCATAACACTAAACATTGGTAAACATTGCAGAACACTGAATACATGATATTTACTATGTAAACGGCTCACTTGTTGCAAGCTACAGTGCAAAATGTGTGAGGTTGCTACGCAGAATGTCTAGTTCCCCAAGAAGATAATCATATTATTGCTGCATTGAGTTCTATATACGCCTGTCTTGTCATCTAAAGATAAGATCTATTATTATCTATTTTCTTGCATTGTTTCTTGTACTGTATTGTTCTTAACTGTGTGTGTGTGTGTGTGTGTGTGTGTGTGTGTGTGTGTGTGTGTGTGTGTGCGTGCGTGCAGGTGACTGTGTGTGCAGTGTGGTGTGTGCTGTGGAGGAGGACATCTGCCAGGGCGTTGGTTCCTCGGCCGGCGGCCTGCGGTCCTGGAGCACGCTGTCCTGCCCCCAGAGGGCCAAAGTGCTGCTAAAGTAACCGCACCGTTCATCTGGCACCAGGGCCCGGGGCGTCAGGTTGAACTATTCACCATAACCACTGGGGATTTCCTCTGCGCAATGTCAGTAGGCGCTTTCGGACCATGTCGTTCTGGGTACTCAGCGGGGGGAACTTGGTTCGAGCCTGGTTCCGCCCGCCTCCGTACTTCCGCTCAATTTTCATTTCACTTCAGTACTGGACTGGGAGGTCTGGGAGTGCTGTACGTTCGAACGATTTCTTTTCCCTCAAGTTTGTCCCTACAATCAGCGAACAGGAGGCGCGGCCTGAGAACAGTGACGCACAGGTCATGCGCGAGTTTCAGTTGTAGTCAAACGAATACCAGGAAGCAGCAGGAAGACCATGGGGAAAGCTATTCGGTCTGTTGTGGAAACTCTGCCGAATATAGATAAATTAAAGCCAGATTTTTTTTTTGTTGGTGGTCAAGCTGTTGTGGCACTTCTTCCCACGGGATTCGGGAAAAGTTGAATTTTCCAGCTGGCTCCGTTAGTGATGAAGGAGTTTGCTAAACATGAAATACGTCACGACCAAACGTTAGCGATTGGTTAATGCAGATCCGGAGTGGCACTGGGCAGAGCCAATAGGTTTTAAACTTCAACAGCACCCGCCTTCAAGTGAGAAATCGTTTGTCTCTATAGCAGTTCTAGACCATCGGTATGAATGAAATGAGTATGAAGGTCTAGTTAGGACTAGGCTAGGGGGAACTACCCCCTGGGGAGTACCCCCAAGAACGTCATGCCTTGTTTCTGGGCTTGTTTCTGTTTGCATTCGGATCACAAATGGGGAAGGCTTAGAAGACGTCAGTGGTTACTATAGCTACGTAATTGATCCGTGCGACACGGTGTTGTGTGACACAACTTTAACTTTAACTTTTTTACTTTAACCAGAACAAATATATCAGCCTCCTCGGTCCTTTGAACATGATAAGGTCCCTCAGGTCTGAAGGCACTGGATGCGTGACATCGGATTTTGGATTCTAGCTAGGTCATGTGTCTTACAGAATTAATCAGAGGTTTATCTAGATTGAAATGAGTGTGGACAACAAATGCATTTATTCGCAATGTCATTACTTTGGACCACGGAAATCAAGAAAGTTCATACCAAGAAACTGAAACTGAAACTGAATCAACTACAAATATTTGGTACCCTATTTGTTTAGAAATGTAAAAATGAACCTCAAACATTAAGGTTTCTGTTTGTGTGTGTGTGTGTGTGTGTGTGCGTGTGTGTGTGTGTGCATGTGCGTGTGTGTGTGTTCCCCAGATGGGCGAGCTCCCTGGGTCAGCACGGCCAGTGTGTGGGGGAGCTGGGCGACCTGTCCCCGGCCTCCTGCCCCCCGGCCTCCCTGGTGCGGCTGGCCCAGTCCCCGGCCTCCTGCCCCCCGGCCTCCCTGGTGCGGCTGGCCCAGTACTACTCCAGCTGGGCGCAGCTCCGCGACGCACGCCTGCCCCACTGGAGCCCGCGGGGTGAGCGCCGGGGAGGGGCTGTGTGAGCGCTAGTAGCTGGGGGCGGCAGTAGCTCAGGAGGTAGAGCGGGTTAGCGTGAGTGTCGAGGTGTCCCTGAGCAAGGCACCTCACCCCTAACTGCTCCTGACGAGCCGGCTGTCGCCTTACATGGTCGGTGTGTGAATGTGTGCATGAATGGGTGAATGTTAGGCAATATTGTAAAGCGCTTTGGATAAAAGCGCCATATAAATGCAGTCCGTCTACCATTTCATAGCTTCAGTAGCTTCTTGTTTATTTGTGTCCTGAGAGTGATAGAGGGGATCTGTACCGGAAAGAGGAAGATTTAGTGGTCTTACCCTCTACAGTAATCTTGTAAATCTGCTTTCAGCAAATAAGTGCATGCATAGAAATTTGTGGGTGTAACGTGTGTGCATGCTCACAGGTTGTTGTGCACAACCCCGGGTTCTGGGCTGTGAATGTGTGCTGTGCTCATGGTTTCTGTGTCAGTTGGGTTTTGGTGTCCTCTGTGTGTCGTCTAGGTGTGGTGCTAGTGGTGGCCTCGGATGACTGCCCCCTCTATTCTCTGATGCTCAAAGTCCTGCCAGCGCTAGCCATGGGTAACACACACACACACACACACACACACACACACACACACACACACACACACACACACACACACACACACACACACACACACACACACACACACACGCGCTACAACAGATATGCAAAAACATAATGACATAATTAACAGACAAACAACTTCTTACTCGTATCTTTTAATTTCCCCGGTTATGATCAGAGTGCGCCATTAACATGTGTGGCATATGTGAGGGCTGTACCATTATGAAAAAAATCTAATTTTTGTCATACTTTCTGTCATTGTGGTTTGCGATTATTCATTGAGGACAGATTGTCAATTCCATTAATATGTTTCAGAGTCAACTGTATATATAAAACAATGAGAATAAAGCAGTTTCTATACAATTAACCTCGGCTGTTTTGCAGGAAACTCTGTGATTGTTGTGCCTGGCCTTAGCACCGCCCCTTCAGCTCTCCTATTGGCCCAGCTTTTTACAGAGGCGGGACTTCCTACCGGGGCCTTGAACGTTCTGACTGGGAGCCCTGTGTCTCTGGGGGCCACTGTGGCTCAGAACCCCACCGTCAACTCTGTAACCTACAGTGGCAACAAGCAGGTGTGTATGCATGTGCGTGTGCTTGTCCAGAGTGATAACACGGACCACTGGCAAAATTGCAGTTTATAGTTTTGGCACTGGCCACTGGCAGGAGACTAGAAGCATGCAATGTGATTGGTGCTTGCTTACCCTTTAAATGTCCTATGACATGCCCCCAGGTGTGGTGTGATTAGCTGTTACAAGCCGTTTTGGAAATGTGCCCCTTATGACATCACAGGTGGGCGTGTCCACCTAGATGATGTGATGGCTAGATGAGCAACGTTTTGCTACAGTCCACTGGGTAGGCTGGTGGACCGATCTATCCAGCACACGTCTAGGTGGACACGCCCACATGTGATGTCATAAGGGGCAGAAAACGTCTTGTAACGGCTAATCACACCACACCATGCCATGGGACCTCTAAGAGTTAGTTATTCAGTTATCTCAGCTGGTCTCTCCTCCATTCTCTGATCCTTCTCTGTCCCCCCGACGGTCTCCCCACAGGACGGCGTGGCGCTCTGTAAGGCCACGGCAGGCCTGGGCGTGGCGGTCTCCGTCTCGCCCGCCGTCGGCGCCACCTGCGCCTTCGTCGTGTTCGAGTCGGCCGACATCGACAGCGCGGTGGACGGGGCGATCGAGGCCGCATTCAAGAAGAGGAAGGAGGTGGGAACCCGCGGGGGGGGCCACCACTGCTAGATATGTTATTAGTTTAGTCATCGAGTACATTTTTTATAGATGAGTGCATAATAGAAGAGAATAGAATCCTTTTATTTGTTATTGTACAGTGTACAATGAAATTGTTGCAGTATTTAAGTATACACACACAACATAAAAGTAAATACACACAACATAAATATAGTGAAAAAGAGTAAAAAGTACAAGGCAGTAGTGCAATCTACGCATAAAAAAATTATAAATAGATGGTACCGTTTTTTTTACAATTATTATTACAGTGTCCTTGTGTGTGTGTGTGCGTGTGCGTGTGTGTGTCCATAACCAAGCAAGTTTATGTGGCCTTATTATTATTCATAGAATGTGGGTTGGACTTAACATTTACATTTAGGGCATTTAGCAGAAGCTTTTAGCAGAAGCGACTTACAACCATTCATACACACATTCACACTTGAGTGTCCACCTCCAGGCTCAGCTAGGAGGAGCCGGGCATCGAACCAGCAACCTGCTCTACCTCCTGAGCTAAGCCGACCCTTGAATGACAATTTGGCATTTTAAATAGTTTCTTGTATTCTTGTATATCTTGTATTCGTTTGGCCTATTCAGGATTCTGCACTGTAGACGTAGGCAATGCAACCCTTTGTTTTGCCCTTTGCGTTGCGTACCAGTCAACAAAATACATTTCAGTCCCTGGAGGTAAGATCCCTTGCCTAGCCACGTTTGGCCTGCATGAGTGATCTCGGTATAAGAAATACGCGACAAGCTTCTCATGCATTAGTTAGTTAGTAGTTAGATATATTTATTACCGGTTTCTCTGTGCCCCCAGGTCCAGTGGGTGCTGTGCGTGCAGGAGAGCGTGCTGGACGGCGTGCTGGCCCGTCTGAGGCTGCGACTGGCCGGGCTAAAGTGTGTGTCCCTGGCCAGCGCGGCGGACCGCGCCCTGGTGGAGGCCGTAGTACAGGGGGCCCAGCAGCAGGGGGCCACGGTCAGTCGACTCACTGCACGTTTATCTCAATGAAGTTATGGGTAAAAACTGGTTTAAAACCGGTCCCATTTTTTGCATTGAGCAGCCTCTCCTCAAAGTGTGTGTTCCACTTTATCCTGCAAATGCAAAACTGGAGACTTATTTATAGCTATCATTTTAGTGGTGATCCCATAATCCGACTGTAATGCTGCTTTGCCATAATATTAAGGGATGACACCCACCCCTAGTGGTCTGCTGAGTTACTGCATCTGTAAAAAATTTACAATAAGTTAATTTTTCAGAAGAAAGAGAAACAATAATACATCGCTGTCTGTAGAATATCGATGTTCATAGAAACAAGTGCCAAGCAATTACAATTGCTAGGTTAACCCCATACTCTTATCTATCTTTTTTTATTAAGACAATGTTATTGGTAATGTGTATAAAATGCATTATTACCGTCATTTTTTATAGCTAGTAGGGGTGTAATGATACACTAAAGTCACGGTTCGGTACGTACCTCGGTTTTTAAGTCACGGTTCGGTATGTTTTTTCGGTACAGCAGTTTTTATTATTTTATTAAACAATTTGATTTTGATTTGATTTATTAAATTGTATCAAACAAATGCCTTACACACATGAAAAGACATCAAATGCAATTGAGGATAAAAACACAATAAAGGACAAGACAAGACACTAACAGAGTGTGTGATAATCAATAAAAACTTAATTCTAAAAAATTAAAATTAAAAATAATTTTATTTTTTATTTTTTTATTTTTTTCGGTACGTACCGAAATGAAACGTGCATCTAACCGTTAGACCTGTACCGAAATATTTCGGTTAGAATACGTGTATCGTTACACCCCTAACAGCTAGCCTAAGTAACCATGGCTTCTTTTGAAAATGAGCTGCAGGCCCTAATTGTTTTGAGGTTGAAATGTGTGGAAAAAAGGTTGGGGTTGTTGGGGTTGTTGGGGTTGTTGGATGATACTCCATTAAATGAATGTAAACGTGCACCCCTTTGATGGTGGGCCCCTGTGTAGCTGATCCAGTCGTGCGGGCCCCCGGCCTCGGGCCTGCAGTACCCGGCCACCGTGCTGTGTGGCGTGGCCCCCTCCTCGCCCTGCGTGACCAGCCCCCCGCCCTGGCCCCTGCTGCCCCTCATGTCGTTCAGGAGCCACACGGAAGGAGTGACACTGGGTAACGCCTCGATAAAGAATACTTGAGGAGTATTGATTAATGTTGAGAAGAGCTCAGTATAGAGAGCTTAAAGGTTCAGTGGGAATACCTTTGTATGGTCTAGCGGTTTGTAGATTGAAGACGACTGAATAAAAAGTGTGTGGAACTCCATTATAATTGATCCTCTAAATACAGATAGTTTGGTGAAAGTACAGAGCACGTTCGTCTTCAATGGCTATGTGAGAGAGGGATCAGTTTGTCGGACACTTATCGTATAAGTGCCACGGTGTGTGGCGCATTTCATAAATAATGCTCCTACACTCATTTGGATACCTATAAAGGAATCCAAATGGTTGGAAGCCATGGGGATAATACGGCCCACCTCCAGCTTAGAACTCTTGTTTTTTTTAATTTAAGCATGTGTTCTCTTTAGAGCCATTTGTCCGTGCTGGTGTCCTAGAAACATGGCAGTGCAGCATAGGGGGCTCCATGGAAGAGGAATCACTTCCCCTGTATCCAGAATGGCTCATTTGAACTCTGTTGCACAAAAAACTCTACACAGCACCATAACATTTTTTTGTGTGGGTTTGTGTGTGGGTTGCGAAATCTCCCTGAAATAGATTTATTTTTGAACTTATTTTAGATTCAAAGTGATGTAGCAACACTCAGCTATGTAGCTATTGCTTGTGTTGAACCCCACTGGCAGTGTTTGGTTACCAGGTAACATCAATCAAGTGAACTGGCTACACCCCCTCATATCTGATTGTAAGAAGTACTGAACAATATTGCCCCGATCCTGAATAGGGAACAAAAATCTCAACCAGTAGTGCGCTAGAAGCCTCTTCTGCATTTTGATAGTGAGCGGGACTAGCTGAAACCGGGTGTTTACTGTAATGTCCTCTGTGGTTTCCTCTGTTCCCCAGCGAACCACAGTCCTCATGGCCATGCAGCCTCCATCTGGACAGAAGACCTCACCCTGGCTCTGGAGGCTGCCAAGAGGTGCTCACACACGCTCACACTTCTTTCTCTCCATCAGCCTATCCCTAGTGCCTGTCCGTCTGAGGTACAGCATGTCATAAGATACAGATAGATAAGAATCTTATCTATCTGTATCTTATGACACGCTGTACCAGATCTATGATAAGACGACGCTTTCTTGGTGTAAAACATTTCATGCTGTCATGGTGTTAATCCTGTGAGACATATTCAGTTTATAGGGCTGCAAATAAGAGAAACAGTGAAGGTCAAAAGCAGAGTAACAATAGCGATCAGATAACAAGATGTGTTGCCAGGGTAGCTTTCTCAATGATGAAGCACTGATCAAACATTGGCAAGAGAGATCTCCCTGTCTTGGTCTTTGCCTCTGTTTCTGTGTCTGTGTCTTTATCTCTCTCTCTCTCTCGTCTCTGTCCCGACCCCAGCCTGTCTGTGGGCTCGGTGTGGGTCAACTCCCACTCTGTGTGTGACCCCTCGCTGCCCACCAGTGGACACAAGGACAGCGGCACCTGTACGGACGGGGGACAGGAGGTGAGACGGGGACGGGGAGGTGAACTGCACAACAAGAGTACACAACAGAGAAGTACAGAGAAACTGTGAAAAAAGTGGATGAAGATTTTACAGACACTTTACACTTTACAGTTTGTGTTTGCTGTTAATAGCTGTGCAATTACAGATCCTCGCCTCTAGCAACATGATCACTCTAAAAAAAATGAAGCAAAAAAAAGTGAAACACCCCGATCACCCAGATTTAAGCTGGTCTGCCATCAGACTTTAGATTATGATGTTAATACAATTAAGATAAAATAATTAATTAAGATTATTAATCAAATGTCTGATTTGTGTGACTACCCAAACCCACAACTGACCTGTTCTACCTGAAAATGTGGTGAATTACGTTGTCCGTTACATTTGCCCCCTCCTCTAGGGTCTGTACCAGTTCCTCCAGCCCTCCACCGCCTCCCCCTCCCTCCCCCGCTCCTCCCCGGCCCCCCTGGACTACGACAAGTTTGGATCGGCTGCATCGCCCGCCATCGTTCCCACGCCGAGGTGTGTGTGTGTGTGTGTGTGTGTGTGTGTGTGTGTGTGTGTGTGTGTGTGTGTGTGTGTGTGTGTGTGTGTGTGTGTGTGTGTGTGTGTGTGTGTGTGTGTGTGTGTGTGTGTGTGTGTGCTACTTTCCCTGTACACTCTCCTCACTTTGATTCTCTGCTGAATCCATAACTGTTTTCTTTCTCTCTCTTCCATTCATTCATTCATATATCCCCCCCCCCTTCTATCTCCTCCCTTAGTGCCCCCAAGTTCTACCAGCAGTTTGTCGCGGGCAAGTCGTGCAAGTCCGAGTCTGGAGGCAGTGTTGCGGTGCAGGCACCAGATGGCGCCAGCGTGCTGGCCTACTGCCCAGACGGGGGCAGGAAGGACGTCCGCAACGCGGTGGAGGCCGCCAGCAAAGTACAGCCTGGGTGAGACTCAAATGTGTACACACGCACACACACACACACACACACACACACACACACACACACACACACACACACACACACACACACACACACACACACACACACACACACACACACACACACACAGGTCCAGTGAGTGTTTTTTTTCCAAACATGATAAACAGCCCAAACTTGCAACTAGCACAAAGTATATTTTTATTGCCATAAAGCGAGCCATCAGATTTGACCCGCGCCATAAACACATGCTTCACACCAACAGACCCGCTGTCTACACTCGGGATCAAGTAGTTTTACTGCACAATGCAATAGAAAACCGCCCAGCTCTAATTAGCAGTTGTAAACACAGGTTCTACAAGGTGGACAGAAGCCAACTGGCAGGCGTAGAGTCAGTTACGCAACACACACTTGAAGCACCGAGGCACATTTGACAAATATATGCAACGTACCCTAATAGAAAGGACATTTGTTAGTAATCTGTTTAATATTAAAAAATGTGATTGACATGTTCAGGAGATGGCAGTATGGAAACTTAGTGTCTGTTTGTACTTGGCTCAGCTACAGTAGGGTTAGCCATTTACAAACATGGTTGACTGCGCACGGAGCCAGGGGGCAATAAACTGTTGGGCATAAACCACTGTGGTCACATCAGCAACTACACTGTCAACTACAGCGACTACACTATCAATGTATAAACAGCATTGAACTGCATTCTGTCTGATTTAGTGCTATTGCTATTTCCAGAGCTGAATGGGTTTGTTTGTCTTTCTTTTGCTTATTAATATAACATAGCTTATAGGGTTAGGGTTAGCTTGTTTGTAGTGTCGTTCTAATATCACAGACTCAAAGGCTATAATTTGACTGCATAAATAAATGACAGAATTGACCCGCTTGGAAGTCTCAGAAAGGTTAGAAGCTTTAGTTCACTGAGTTACTTGAAACTTTATGATTTATGAACTTTGCATCCGTGGTTCAGTTGTTCATTATTGAACCTGCAGGAGTCAACTTAAATGGCCGCTATGTCTTTAAATGATCAATAATCCTAATGGGAGGGGATGGTATTTGGCAGGTGGAGCCACATAAAGTGGAGTCATCCTTATACACTGATTACTGAAGAAAAAAAATTCTCACTAATCACCAGATCCTGTTAACTTATTCCTAACAATGAATGGATAGTAAATCGCCCATCTCAGAAGGGAAAACTATTGTATGACCCCTTATATAATATTATAGCCTATACATGTCTGATAGAAAAGCCTGATGAAGAAAATCTATGGACATACAAATCATTATATTACGACTCAAATCCAACCTTAAGAAATATCTGTCTTAGATCCATACCCGTCTTCTTTTTATCAAAGGGTATGAACCCCATGGTATGTAAAATAAATTATATCACTGGCTTTTGAGATTAGTGCAATTAACTACACAAAAAACCAGCTTGTCGGTTGTCTATCGTCGTCAATGCTTTCTGCCCCCTGGTTCGAGGGCCTATCTGCTGTGGCGTTGCCTAGTAACCTGTCTGTATGTTACCCCCTCTCTCCCCCATCGTATAGCTGGATGAAGAAGGGGCCTTCTGCACGCGCTCAGTCGCTCTACTCCCTGGCCAAGGGGCTGGAGGTGAAGAGGCCGGAGCTGGCCGCAGCCATCAGCGCCCAGACCGGCCTCTCATTGGACGAGGCCGACCGGGAGGTGGAGCTTAGTGTGGACCAGCTCACTGATTGGGCAGCACGGTGCAGCCAAACCCAGGGCGGCGCTCCGGTAAGACTCATGTCATCGTGTTGATCTCTGAAAAAGGAAGCTTTTACAACAAACTATTATTTGCGTTTGTGTTTTGATTTATTTATAAACACGTCTTTGTTGATGTTCTCCTTCCAGGCGGTCCCCCAGGCTGGCTCCGCCCTCTCCCTGCCCCAAGCGCTGGGGGTGGTCGGGGTCATCCTCCCTGACAACAAGCCCCTCCTCTCCCTGGTTACGCTGCTCGGGGCGGCCGTCGCCATGGGCAACGCTGTTGTCATGGTGCCCAGTCAGCGGTACCCAGTTCCAGCCTTGACTTTCATCCAGGTAGATTTTTTGGATGAGGGGTGGGGGGAGGTGGGGGGGGGGGTGAATGGTTATGGCTATGAGCACAACGGAAGTGCAAAAACTATTTGTGTTTCCTTGTGAGGCTGTAGCACATTAGCAAGCTACAGTATGTAATGTATGGTGAGGTCAGTGATAACAGTATATAATGCATGGTGAGGCCAGTGATAATAGTATATAATGTATGGTGAGGTCAGTGATAATAGTATATAATGTATGGTGAGGCCACCTCACCACCAGGTACCTCAGCACTGATTACAAACTACAGCCGAGTCGTTAAATAATGATTCAAAACAAAGTTATAGCGTACCTGGTTCAGCTATTTTTGTTACGTTTCCCACTCTCTCTTCCTCTCTCCGTTTCCTGTCCCCCCATCTCTCCTTCAGAGTCCCTGTTCACCAGTTCTTCCTCCCTGTCACCCTCAGGTGCTGCAGGCCTCCGACCTACCAGCAGGCCTGGTCAACATCATTCCTGGAGCCCGGGATCAGCTGACCACGGCTCTGGCCAATCACAACGTCATCAAGGCCATCTGGTACTGGGGCAGCCCTGAGGTACAGACAGAAGCTGTGTTTGATACAAGCATGTTACATCACAGCCTTATTGTTCGTGATGGATTCAGGTTCCCATAACTAATCTTATGGATGTTATTACATTTAATTTCAAGTCACAGACTAGGATTGATCAACGGTTATTTATATTATATTAGCCTTTGTTCGGCGAAGGTTACGCATCAGTAATTCAATTCCGATGTCTTCATTAGCATTGATAAGAACAGGTTTCAGTCCTGAACTCTCTGGTTCCTCTCTGGTTCCGTAGGGCTGCCAGTACCTGCAGCACACCTGCACCGGCCCCTTCAAGAGCCTGTGGCTTCACAGCCGGGGGCCCGGGGAGGAGGAGACCTGCTGGGCCCCAACCAGCGCCTCATTCCTGGAGGAGACCTGGAACCAGGCCACCCAGTGGCGAAGTGTTTGGATCCCCACTGCCTAGGCTCCACCTCCACCCACCTAGGCTGGACCACCATCATCTTCCCCATCTTCTTTTTCGTTAATGTTTTCAGTGCAACCCAAATTATGAAGAAGTTACCTCTGCTAGTGTTTGACAGAATAATATAATTTTAATGTGTGAAGAGGCATTGCTGCAATCTTGACGGTTAACGTTCTACCTCTCTTGTATTCAAGCAGGCCTTCTACTGTATAATCCCTGGTGAAAGTACTTGCTTTGGTAGCAGTTGTCGGCCGTACGAGAGAACATATTTATCTTTCTACAAAATTATCTGATTTAAACCTGTATATCCCAGCCATTACTGCCTTGTATTTCAGTTTATATAAGCGTTGATTTCTTTCTTGGTAACAATAATTCTTGGCACTGAACAATGTGTAATCTTCAGCCAGCGAACTACATTCATCGTTTGATGGCATTAACATTCCCGGAAAGCACTTCGTTTTTCAAAACGTGTGAAAGCCATGCCTTTTGTAAAATGTTTGTTATTAAAATTGAATATGTTATAAAAATGTGCTGCATCACATTCTTCTTAAGAGCTAATAAAGAGCTGATTAAGATATGAAATTGGACTTGTTGCCTTTGCTTTGTAAGATACTTCGGGAACTGTGTACTTTGACTTGTATTTGTACTCATATACGTGATGACCTGACGTGATACCCAATCCTGTTTCTTTACCTCCCGTTCTCCTCCTGTTTCTCTTGCTCTCTCTCTCACTGACATGCACACAGACACACCGACAAAATCCTACAGGATGGCCTTTGTGCCGCAAAAGTGCAGAGTCACAGCCATGACAAAGCAAAAATCGTCAGCAGACCATGACTGCATTTACACTGAAACACAAGACTGCTAAACGCTATTTTCACTGGTGACCAAGCACAAAATAACCGTGGGAAACGTCTCACCATACATCTTGTGATTTAAAAACAAGAACAGAATGTACCATCTGTGCTTTAACTGTACTGAACTGTGGTAGAGCTCTGAATAGAAATGGCTTCAGTTAGTCTAAGGTTCGCTGTGCCTTTTGACTTGACCCACTTGGCTGTTGTTTTTATTTGATAGGATTAAAGAGGATTATAAAAAATGCGCAAGTCATGACATTTCGCCCGGCTAGTTAAGTTGAGTAAAGTCAATAGTAAGTCACCATGATACACTACAGTCAAGAGTATTAAAGCCACAATAATGACTACCCTCCACTCCGGCTCTGTGCAGTATCACCTCTTGTGTTATTACTCAGAGACCATCTTTGGCAACATAAAACAAGAAAACAACCCCATGTATATACTGTCGCTTGTCGTTTTTTTTATATCAGTCAAGTGCTGCGTCCATCTGAAGTTTATCACACTGACACCCATGAACTCGCTCGGGAGTGAGAGAGGTAGAGTGAGAGGGAGTGAGCGAGTGAGAGAGCTACAGGTTGGTTGTTGTGGTTAGCTTGTACGGGGAAATGTAACATTTTGTAATTGACCAATGTTCTATGTAGCCTAGATACGAATAATGTACCAGTCATGTAATTTGGAACTTTATTATACATGTTGTTAAACAAAGGAACAAACAGCAGCACATTTTTTCCATTTTTATTTGTCCCACTTATTGATAATGCAAGAGTAGCAGGCCTGTTTATGATGAAGGGCTGTTTCAGTCCGCATAGTTTTGCAACACTGTTCTTTAGTGAAGTTGTAAAACCATATAACAGAATCACACCATCTGATAGTGTGATGTGAAATGAAGGACATTGTTCATTTCGCAGGCTTATTTTTCAACAGCATGTCGACCTTATATGATCTCTTTCCCTTCTCAGATTATCCTGGGATATGTTTTAAACATTTAACACAACAGAATTCGAGACAGTATGACTACTACTACAAAGGTCTGTGGTATAGGGCAATAGGCCTACAACTGTAACACACAGGGACATTCATTGGAAAAACACCTTATCAGTGGGGTGTCAAATAGAGGATTACACTCTAACATTGTATTTTTTTTTTAAAAAATTAGGTTTTTAGTATTTGTTTACTTTAAAATAATTTATTTAATTGGAATATTTTTCCAAGATATTTGGCCCTTATAAAAAAATAACCTCGTGATATATAAATGAGGGCCCCATAGACATCTTATAAGATGTCTATGGAGGGCCCCGTTCCACTTTGACAGCCCGCCCATTTCCTGCTCAGCTCGTGACTCGGTTGGCCCTAAAGTCCGCGGTGTGTGTGTGTGTGTGTGTGTGTGTGTGTGTGTGTGTGTGTGTGTGTGTGTGTGTGTGTGTGTGTGTGTGTGTGTGTGTGTGTGTGTGTGTGTGTGTGTGTGTGTGTGTGTGTGTTCAACCCAGCCTATAAATACAGAGACCGCTCGCAGAAGACTTCACGCCGAAGGGAAGAGATCTTGCTTCAACAGTGTTTGAACGGAACTTCTACTTTCATCCCTGCTTTGAATTAATTTCGATTAATTTAAATCGACAACCTTAACTTGATTAAAACCTCAAGTCTATATAGAAACAGATAACTCTATTTTTCTAATTTTTTATCAATAAAACTACCAAACGCCAGCAAAAATGACTTCTCAGATTCGTCAGAACTACCACCAGGATTGTGAGGCCGCCGTCAATCGGATGATCAACATGGAAATGTACGCCTCCTACACCTACCAGTCTATGGTAAGAAAAGCTAAAGTAATTTGGTAAAATGTACTTGCTGCTTCAGCTGATACATGTGTACCAAAAATTGTCGAGTCATTGTCATCTCAAATTGTCCTGCGCCGACACTCGGTTGAAAGTGCTGCGTCATGTCTGCTTGTTTGGAGTTGTTGGGCGTTTACCCGACCATAACGCCTCTTGCACACTACCTCCGTGGCCCATTCAAACCTCCGGGACCGGACGAAAGCGTCCGTATCCGTATTTACCGTAGGGTGTGAATGGGCCCGATTGCACACTACCTCCGTCAACGGACGCATCTCATTGACTTTGCATGGTGATGGGGCGCCCTCGAAATGCATTGTGGGTCCGTCCGTGAGGTCGGCTCCGTGACTGGCGTCAGAAGTTGAGAAATGTTAAACTTTTCAGGCAGCGACCGAACCGTCAGCCAATAAAATCGCGTTATGCAAATATACGCAAGTGCACTGTCCAACGAAATCGCCTTTGTAATACAACCAGGGCAAACACAGGGATACGTCAAAAAGCCCCATCTGTCGACGGAGGGAGTGTGCAAGAGGCGTCGACATGTGGCTTTACGAAATCCCAGCCAAGTTATTATCTTGCGCGTTAATAACTGACATGGAGGTTATTCTGCCGAGTCATTGTCAACTCTGTTCACTCATCTCTCCCTTTCTTCGCGTCCCCAGGCGTTCTATTTCACCCGTGACGACGTAGCACTGCCTGGCTTTGCCTCCTTCTTCAAGGAGAACAGCCACGAGGAGCAGGAGCACGCCGAAAAGCTCATGGCCTTCCAGAACAACCGGGGCGGGAGGATCTTCCTGCAGGACATCAAGGTGAGAAGGGCCGATGCTGGACCGCTTACCATCTCCGTGTGGCACGGACAAAGTGTTATTTTTGAGAGCCAAGAGTGATGGTTGCAGTTATTTCCCCACATGGGACAATGGAAGTAATTTTTACGGTGACACTAGTTGATTCTTCAGATGGACTATCTTGCATGACTAGGCGGATTTGGCCAGTACATTTCTAACTTATTTAAACGACCGCCTGTTTGACCCTACAGAAACCAGAGCGTGATGAGTGGGGCACCGGGCTGGAGGCCTTGGAGGCCGCCCTGAAGCTGGAGAAGAACGTGAACCAGGCCCTGCTGGACCTGCACAAGATTGCTTCGGAGCACGGGGATCCCCATGTGAGTAGAGCAACTAATCCACTTCCTCTTCACAAGCCACAAAACCCATCTTTATTTTTTTGGCATAAGTAACCAAAGTTGATGTTTTGATTACAGAAAGCTTCCTAACTCACTGTCCACCTTCCTGTTTACAGATGAGTGACTTCCTGGAGACCCACTACCTGAACGAACAGGTGGAGGCCATCAAGAAGCTGGGTGACTACGTCAGCAACCTGCGTCGCATGAGCACCCCGCAGAACGGCATGGCCGAGTACCTGTTTGACAAGCACACCCTCAAGGGCTCCAGCTAAACGCTCAAAGGCTTAAGTCTATTGATGGGACTCTTAAATCAACATCTGGCTTCTCTGTTGATCTCTCGTTTCTACTTTGAATAAAGATGGCAAGGTTATTGTCACTGAATGGGAAAAAAAATTGTGTGTGAGGGTTCTCATTTGAGCTGTGAGATCTTCCTGAACGCCTCTTTGAACTGAGTCTGAATAAAGTACTTTGAGCTGGAGTTTGGTGTCCTTGGTTTCTTTCGACCAACATGAAAGCCACAGATTGGTTTGACATGTGCTATGATGATATGGAAACCGGTTCTGAGGAACACCAGCCAAAGGAGAAATGGCCTCATGATGGTTTAGGGGTGTAACTGCATAGCTTATGGAGACTACACTTATGAGTAACTGCTTGTGTAGCAGCTTCTGGCCAGACAGCAGCACCTGATGGGAGAGGGATGGCAGAAATAGTTCACTGCATGAATTGATGGGGGGGGGTGAAGTTGTATAACTCTTCTGGCTATACGTCTCTTACACATAAGGCTTTTCAGTCAGCCCAATACTCTGGACTAAACCCGCACTCCCCAAAATATTCCAGACCCTTTTCCATCCTTCCGCTCCAATCCAGAGTAACAGACTTTGCCACTCAGATCAAGTCGAACAGCACTGACTGCTCAGATCACAAATCACACTGCAAATGATTTAATGTGGGACCAAGGACACTCCTTGTGGAAATACATTCTCAGGGGAATGTGTATCTGTATTCAGCTTTATTTTTCCTTGGAATAAATACTCCACACATTTCTCCACTTTGCTGAAGTCAACATGGACAATAACTTGTTAGGCTTCTGGTACTGCCTCTTATCCTTCAACTATGTTCAGGTGAACATGTTATTTTATTCTAATTGGTATTTACACCACCAATGAGGATAAGAACAGCTAGGAAAGATTCCCTTATGCCTTATCATAGTAAATAATCAATTATAATAATTAGGCTTGCACTTAAAATAATCATTATCACTTCATTACTATTCAAATTATTTTCATAGTCCGAGTCTTGCTCCTTCAGAGAGGCTTAGGGCTCCCCCACGTGGTTAGACACTCCTGGCTAAGTGTGGGGCGTGTGTGTGTGTGTGGCTCTCAATACTTTATTACTTCAGAATGTCTTGTCAATGAATGTATGTTTTTTTTGTTTTTGTTTTACTTGTGCTAGCATGCTCAATGCTTTTAAGTTGTATATGTTTGTTATTGGAGTATAGATTCCATATAAGTGTGTGTGTGTGTGTGTGTGTGTGTGTGGATTGTAATGATCATTACTGTCAATAGCTAACTGTAACCCACAGCACAAGAAAAGTGTTTCAGGTCTGAAGGATTGTATTGTATTGTGCAGATTGACAGTAAGTAAGTAAGTATGCAAGCCAGCCGTGCCTTAGGGGTGTTGCAGGTTTTTTTCTTCAGAAAAAGCAACCAGTAATGTTGACTAGGTTTCTATATTTCTGCTAATAATTTGGTATTCTTTGGCTTTCAATTTGTAACACAGAAAATGATATGCCATCTTGCCATAACAGGTAGGGAATACCAAGTTTAAAGGAAGTATTCAAAATAAGCTGTATGATGTGCAAAATGAAAATATTATTAGTCATTTTTAAATATTTGTAGTGTGAGAAGTTTGCTTGCTACTTAATAACATATTTCCTACTATATTTTGTAACAACTCATTCTGTGCAAGACAAATTATATTTTGATAAAGACGTCCCTATTACAGCGCTTTCAAATAAATCTGTATGTCAAAATAGACATTGCTATCATTCATATTGTGATATTGATATTGATGATGTTAACCATTGGGTATACTGTGCAGCCCCATCACAAATAGGTGGGTTGGACATAGAATGTTCCGTCTCCTGTTGGAGGGTCAAACCTCCCTCAACTCTGCCCAAGGCACTTGGAATAGTGTGGCTGTATTATAAAAAGGCCACCAAAAATCTGTATTTAAACTGCAATGCAAAACTCAATGGTTTTGTTATATTAGTCTATTTTAATAAATTCTGAATTCGGTCATCATCCCTACTCTCTTAAAAAAAAATAGAACACAAAAGAGGATACGGGATGAAACAGTGTGCTTGACTCCTTGCCAGAGGATTCTGGGTTCAATCCCCAATTTTAGCACCATGGTTGTACAACTATATATATATATATATATATATATATTTAGAGAGACGCATGTTGCCAAGGTCATACGTGCAGTCATTATTCATTATCCGTTGACCATATGCTATCAGCAGCAAAGTGTGTGTGTGTGTGTGTGTGTGTGTGTGTGTGTGTGTGTGTGTGTGTGTGTGTGTGTGTGTGTCTGTGTGTGTGTGTGTGTGTGTGTGATTAATCAGGACAGTCACCTCTCCTAGGATAGACTCCTGTGTGGCTCTGCTCCTCTGTCCCGCTGCAGACATAAGCGTACAGCATGAGGGAATGGTCATCATCATGACATATTCTTCCTGCCAACACAGAGAGAGAGAGAGAGAGAGAGAGAGAGAGAGAGAGAGAGAGAGAGAGAGAGAGAGAGAGAGAGAGAGAGAGAGAGAGGAATGTCCATTGTAGCACTAGAGGACTGAGATGAACAAATAGATTGATCAAAACCTGAAGGACTTGTTGTGCTAAGCATATGGCTGCACTATTCTAACAAAATGTATAATTATGATTATTTCACCCGATATTGTGATTAATTATTCATTGTGATTACCAGACTCAATTACATTTATATTCTGTGGCTCCAACCAGATACTAGCAGCCTTCATAGCAATACTGCTCCTGCGGTTGGTTAGAGCGGTCATTGCTAAGTTGTAACAGTGGTTGATTATATGAGGAGATAAGCATTACGCATTTTGGAATACTGCATGCCATTCTATCCCATGATTCATCAGTGTCTTGACTTAAGCAACAACAGCTTGAGACAATTGGTCAGGGGGATTGGTCAATCTGCACGTCTGTGTGTCTGTCTGTCGCTCTGTCTGACAGAGGCCCACTTGGCGAGGACAGACATGTGATCATAGAAGCTAGGATCTGACTGCGCTAATCCCACACCACTTAAACCAAGGTTAGGCTAGTGAGGCCATCATCACACCATAATTATGACATGATATCATAGACAGTTTTATGACATGATACAGGTTTAGATAAGAGGGCAATCGACGAGGACACCCTGTGTGTGTGTGTGTGTGTGTGTGTGTGTGTGTGTGTGTGTGTGTGTGTGTGTGCGTGTGTGAGTGTGGGGGAGGTGGCGGGGGCTAAATGGAGAGCCCTTTTCTAATTGGTTGAAGCAAGAGATTTCGGGTGGGTGGATTACCTTTGCCAAGTGATCTTGTTATGTAGAGAAATAGACAGCCCTGGGTTGGCATGGTTATGTGTGCGTGTGTGTGTGCGGGCTTATGTGTGTGTGTGTGTGTGTGTGTGTGTGTGTGTGTGTGTGTGTGTGTGTGTGTGTGTGTGTGTGCGTGTGTGTGTGTGTGTCTGTGTGTGTGTGTGTGTGTGTGTGTGTGTGTGTGTGTGTGTGTGTGTGTGTGTGCGTGTGTGTGTGTGTATGTGTGTGTGTCTATGTATGTGTGTGCAGTGGCATAGCCAGAAATGTCCACATGGGTGGGCACAGAAAAAAACAGGCGGGCAAAGCCAATTTGATTGAACATACGATAGGCCTAGATTAGATGCACCATACAAACACTAATCAAAGGCATGTTATATTTATGACATAAAGGTGGAATTCATTAAAGGCATTTGATCACAGCTGACAAATTACACTGAAACATTTTAAACTTGCGCGAAACTGCATGAACCCATGCATCGGCGTGTCACATTTATTGAACGCTTCAACGCTTTCGGTCACCGCTGACAATTCGGCGTTAGGCTAAACATTTTAAACATGCGCAAAACTGCATGAACGTAGCTTTGGTGTGCATCACATCAAATTGAAACAGATTGGCCATATAAGACAAGCCTACTGCAAAGATGAAAACTTATCACACACACACGCAGAGAGAGAGAGAGAGAGAGAGAGAGAGGGGGAGGGGGGGGGGGGGGGTGAGAGAGAGACCTCCTCGACTGACTGACCTAATGTATAATGGCTATATTGAAACAAATTAGGCCCGCCCAGGCCCGCCCGTGGCTACGCCTTTGTGTGTGTGCATGTGTATGTGTGGGTGGGTGTGTGCGTGCATCCTATTGTTGTTGTGCAGGTATTGTTGGTTCTGCTTTGGCAAACGAGGATACCATTGCAGAGATGGCGCCTCCTTGGATGAACATGTCAACATCTGGTAATCCATTAAAAACCATTCATAAGGACTTGATATGATAGACCTGAGTAGTGTCATCCTAAAGAGACGGCATTTCAAAAAATGGCTTGTAACGGCGAATCACACTCACAGCTGGTAGTATAATATGTCACCTTTTAAGAACTCATAAGGAAAAAGTCTTTCTTTCCTGGTTGCCGGGCAGATTCTGAGGTCCCCTCTTGTCTCCAGTCAATGTAGTTACACCTGATCGACGCAGGCATCGCAATGAACGTGTCTTCCTGGGAGAGAAGAGGGACATAGACCTCCTCATAGCTCCAGAGTTCAGCGCCAGGGAAATGTTTGAGGTGAATTGCCTTTCCTATACTCCCACACACTTTCTGCCTTCATGAAACCAATCACTTTTGCCCTGTGCCCTGAAGCAAAACACATTCAAATTCTGTTTGCCGTGTAAAC
>NC_140271.1:10626670-10713486 GCF_964030765.1 Micromesistius poutassou | reverse complement strand
AGAGGAGTTGGATACAGCGATGGCGTGACACAGCCATCAAAACACAGGTGGATAAGCGTTGGTTTCCAAAGTGAAAGTCTTGCCAATAGCTTTTGGATGAGGTTCAGCAGATTCCACTCATTAGTCGTGTCCCTGATCGATGATACTCATTAGCATATAAAAGTGGAGGACTTGTACTGTTAAAAACCTGGAGGTAAATTAGATGAGGAGAGAGAGTGTATAATGGATGGGTCTAGCTGGAGCGTTCACAAGACTTCTCTGATCCTCTGTCATATCTATGCAGATGATTGACCTGGGAGTGATAAAGCAACTGGCTGAGTCCTCCTTGTTTTTTTGAGAACAACAAACTGTGTATTACTTTCAATTGCGAGCGTGGTTCCGTCTGGTTTGAATGACAGATGATGGCCCATCGGGCTGTCAAAACACACAAACCAATCAAAACATTTGAGTCATTTTGAACAATTAAGACTTCCCAAGGTGGAAACGGCCTGCCGTGCAGTTAGTGCTAGCCAGACTAATGATTAATGACAGCAGAAGGAGCGGGAGAGAGAGAGAGAGAGAGAGAGAGAGAGAGAGAGAGAGAGAGAGAGAGAGAGAGAGAGAGAGAGAGAGAGAGAGAGAGAGAGAGAGAGAGAGAGAGAGAGAGAGAGAGAGAGAGAGAGAGAGAGAGAGAGAGAGAGAGAGAGAGAGAGAGAGAGAGAGAGAGAGAGAGATCTGGAGTGTATGGAGCCGTTATGCAGATGAAGGAAAGGAGATGGGTGTGAGGGAGCAGGAGTGGGGAGTTCCTAGCAGGAGATCATTCTGATTCAATGTAATCACACTTTAATTACTATATTAGGGTTGAAGTCTGTCTCACCACAGCGTGATATCTAAACACACAAAATGCTAAAGCAACTGGGGGGAATGATTATGACTATTAATTAAACAAAGAGGCACTGAGTGCAACGCACTGTATGTAAATGTTGTAATTGAAAGTGTGGTTCAAGCACGCCAAATTAACTCATTTGAATTGCTAAAAGGACTGAGGGAAGAAGAGGCCGGACAAAAAGAGAGTAAGACAGCAAGTATTCATTTTGTCTGTGCGTGTGTGTCAGTGAGTGCGTGCGTGTGTGTGTGTGTGTGTTAAGTCATTAAAGGTGACATATTATACCACCAGGGTGTGAGTGTGATTAGCCGTTACACGCCGTTTTGTAAATCTGCCTCTTCTGACATCAAAAGTGGGCGTGTCCACCTAGATGTGTGCTGGAGAGATCGGTCTACCAGCCTACCAGTGGACTGCAGCAAACGTTGCTCATCTCTCCGTCATACACCTAGGTGGACACACCCACTTGTGATGTCAGAAGAGGCAGATTTACAAAACGGCGTGTAATGGCGAATCACACTCACACCCTGGTGGTATAATATGTCCCCTTTAAACACAGAGCAGTATTGGTGAGATAGACAACCACAACGCACGGGGGTGGTGGTTGAATACTCTCACACCAAAGCTGCACTGTGGTAAATGACTTAACACACACAGGCTTTAATCGCAATAAGCGATAAGTCCATGGCTGTCATTTAATGGCAACTTTCGGGGCTCAACGTTGACATGTGTCTGATGAGCGCGCTCGCTAAGCCTGACGCTGCACAGCGTTACAACAAAGCGGTCATCAATGAACAACACTTAATCTGCACGTTTCTTGTGTAGAAAGTAGGGGTGTAACGACACATAAAAGTCACGATTCTGTACATAGCTCGGTTTTGAAGTCACGGTTCGGTATATTTTTCGGTACAGCAGTCTTTATTATTTTATTTTTATTAAACAATTTGATTTTGATTTGATTTATTCAATTGTCAAACAAATGCTGTACACAAATGAAAAGTCGTCAAATACAATTGAGGATAAAAACACAATAAAGTCCAGGACTTATTTCCATTGTGGTCCTCAACACAGAGTGTGTGATAATCAATAATAACTTTTAAAAAAAAGAACAACAATATATACATATTCTTTTTTTTCGGTACGTACGGAAATGTACGTACGGAAATTAAATTTTTCGGTACGTACGGAAATGGAACCATTAGACCCGTACCGAAAAATGACGGTACGAATACGCCTATCGTTACACCCCTAGTAGAAAGAAGTGTAAAGAAGCAAATGATGCAGCGGCACAGGCGTGAACTTTACTTTGAAGTAGATTACTCGCTCTGTGCCTCGCAAGGGCATTGCTGTCGGACACCAGGGTTGTGTGCCACAGTTATATTATTTCTGGTTTAATTAATCTCACACTAGGCTCACATCAAGTGTGTGTGTGTGTGTGTGTGTGTGTTTGTTTGCTCACCGTGGTCCAACCCACATCTAATCAGGTGAGACCGCAGAGATAAGTAAAACCTATGTTTAGTCTTCCTCAAGCCCGCTGTCATTGGGGATGCTTATTATAGCTGATTGTCGTTCTTAATCTACTGCAGCCAGGGAATCAGGAGGCACACGGCTTCTGTGATTGGCTCAAATTGATGCTGGGGGTGGCGTCACTTGCGAGTAACCCCCTCGGATTTCATTTTCCTATTCTCGCCATCTCGCCGGTCGTATTCTCATTCCCACGTCACTCCCAGACGTGATCAACACCAATTTGTGTTTTAGAGAGCCAGGACATGCCTGTTCCCCCATGAGTATATAAAGAGTAGATGATCATCTATTCTACTGGCTCACAAATGTGCAACATGTCACTTCTTCATAGAGGGATTTCAGAGTATATTCCTCAGATTGGTGCCAGATGATGTCACTGCAGTTGGCGCCGATGCCGGCCAATCAGAAATAAGCCCATGTCGAAGAGAATGTGCTGTCTCAGTTGTTTAATTAAAGCATTTCGTTCTTCCACCTTTTCCTCCATGAATAAATCAATCCACACTGGTTATTTGCAAAAAATCAGCTCACTATTCAGTTGATAATCTGGCACAATAAACGTGTATACGCAAAAACAGTGTCACTAACAACAAACTATCAACAAATGACACAAATGACAACTATCAACAAATTACACTTCATTTAGCATGAAGGAAATACAGAAGAGGTCATGATTTGACCAGTACACTTTAACATATACAGCCAATGTTAGAAATCCAATTGGAGGGTACACCTATTGGATTAGCATAAAAAAACAAGTGGTTGTTTCCCTAAACAGGTGGTAAACCAGATAGTACACCAACAAAGATAAAAAACTAACAGCAAACCATGGGGCCATGTCACAGGTATCCTACATTGAAGCCCCTCCCATTTGATAGCATATCATTGAAGCCCCTCCCATTTGATATCATATCCTTGAAGCCCCTCCCATTTGTCAGGCAAACCAGGAAAACCGAAGTAGAGGTGATGTGACACAACTACTGAAACAAACAATCCTGAACACATATTCAACAGAAACAAGTTGCATGACCCTTTAGTCTTTTCAATAGAATATATTTATGCATGAGCTTTATGAAACCAGTACAGTACAGAGTCATATGGACTTGGGCAGATGTTGTGTGGTTGCGAATAGGCACTGATGTGTGATACATGGGCTTAGAAATTAACATGACACACAACAAAAACTATAAACCCCATCAGAAAGAGTGAAGTGAAACTTCAGCCCTGATTCCAGATTCACTATTCTGCATTCAGAAGACGATTCGTTTTTTTTGTACATTTGATCTCGTGGTGATTAGAAGTGCAGCAAAGGCAGGCTCATTTAGATGTAACAGATTTGGGAAGCAGGCGGAAACATGTAGCTCACGCCCCAACCATCAAACTTTTTTGGGGGGGGGGGGGGGGGGGGGAAGGATTATTTGTTTTTTCCTCGCTTCTATGGGGGCCACAGAACTAAACTCTTCTTTAAAAACAGGAGTGGCATTGAGATCAAAATGGTATCTCACTATTGAAATGCAACAGTCTCACCAAGTCTGCTTGATCTTGCTCTATCAGTGCAGACATCACCTCCACATTAGCCACGGCTGCCTTTTAAGTCTCGGGCGTCTCTCTGCTCCGGGGGCCAAACTACCAGCTACGCTTTATTTACATTCAAGATGGCAGCCTTTATCCGGCCTGATTCATCATGTGTGGGCATGTGGACAAATACATGTATGCATAAGCACACGCACACACAACACACACGCACAGCACAGCACAGCACACCACACCACACTACACACGCACATACACTACCATACAGCAGACAGACCGGCACGCATAGGAAAACTTGTCATGCTAAAGGACAGCATATCCTTTATCCTTTGCAGGATTAAACCTGTGTCTGTCCAGCCTCCACCACTGTCCCCCCCCACCCCGCCCACACACAGCCCCATCTGCATGTATCTCCAAGTACATGTCATGTACCTGCAGCTGGATGCGTGCTGCTTACTCCTCTCTGTGTCTCCCTGATGTGTGTATAATGTGTCACCGAGGGAGGACGGGGTATAAGAAGATTTGAAGTCGATAGAGAGATTAGGTGTATGGAGAGACAACATCTGTGCTGCCCCCTATCACCCCCACACTTCTCTTGGCTCTCTCTCACCTTGCTCCCTCGCTCCCTCGCCGTCTCCCTCTCTTTATCCCTCTCTCTCTGCTCTCCCTCGCCCTCTCTCTCTCTCTCCCTCGCCCTCTCTCTCTCTCTGCTGTATTACTGACTTCATTATGGTGACTGTAATCTATCTGGTGGGCTAGCCCCCCCACCCATCTTTATCTGCCTCCTTCTCGCTCTCCGCTTCTCTCTCTGTCTCTGCACATCACTCTTCTGTTTTAAAGTGTCGACAATATGCAAATCTCTGTTTTGCCTTCTACTTCATAACAGTCCCTGGTGTCCTCAATTACTCTGGTGTCGCTCACAGTTTCCTCCATTCTTTCCATTTCTGGATCCCTCCCTCTCTCATCGCTCTCTCTCTCTCTCTCTCTCTCACTCCCGGCACTCTCACTCTCTCCCTCTGTCTCTTGTTCACATGCTGTCTCTCTCTCTCTCCTCCTCCCTCTCTCTCACTCTCACTCTCTCCCATAGGCTCTCTCCCTCTCTGTCTCTCTCCGTCTCTCTCTCTCTCTCTCTCTCTCTCTCTCTCTCTCTCTCTCTCTCTCTCTCTCTCTCTCTCTCTCTCTCTCTCTCTCTCTCTCCCTTTCCTGCTCTCTCTTCATCTCTTTCTCTAAAAGTAATGTTATGTATGCAATCATCCTGAATTCCCTCTCTGTCTCTCTCTCTGTCTCTCTGTCTCTCCGTCTCTCTCCTCAGTGCCATCCTTCTGGGGACTGGTAAACTCGGCGTGGAACCTGTGTGCCATGGGGAAGAGGCAGTCGCCCGTCGACATAGAAACCAGCCACATGATCTTCGACCCCTTCCTGACCCCTTTGAGGATCAACACCGGAGGTCGTCGGGTAAGGACACTGTGCCAGGACATGATGCTCCCTCTCCGCTGAATTCAGGGACACGCTGCACCCCTTTCTTGTTACGTAATGATCCACAGAGCCGCTCCGCAGAGCCGTCCCACAGAGCCGCCTCACACCGAACACGGGCCGAGAGCGGAGCCCAAGGCCTCCTACGTCCTTCACTGAGCACTTATTTGTGATATTTTTCTCCTGGAAGATTCATTCCAATAAAACATGTTCATCACAATTGAACCATTTCAGAAAATCCAATGAAACAAAAACAAAAAAAACTTCAGATAATGTTCACGTTGCGGTGGGTCCTTTTTTTAAAATGTTAAATGGAAATGAGCCTGTTGGTGCAGCGCCATCCTTCCATTGTTCACGTTGAACCCTGTTATAAATATATATCTATATATATATATATGTGTGTGTGTATATGTATTCATATTTTATAAGAAGAAGAAGTACAAGCACTGATGCGGCCTTAACCTGACATACCCCATAATGAACAGTGTCATCTGGAGCCGTGCTCTCTCACAGTGTCTCCATTGTTGCATTTTAGCACCGTGATCCAAGAAGGCTTCCCACTTTACAGAAGACCTTGGAAGGAGATTACAAGTGAAGTCATGAGGCAAACTCTCGATAACGTTGTCTGCGAACAAACATGACATGTCCCCCTCCATGACATGCCCCAAAGCACCCAGAACGCACTACTATATAATCCAGATTTGTCACTTTTGTCCAAACATTAATCCGGCACTTTATTGTGTGCAGGTAGATGAACTGTGACGCACTAAGCTGTTTTAAATAAATTTTGTCAAGCTGAAAGTCCCTGAATGTAGGCTGGCAGCACAGAGGAGACTGGATCAACTTTGACTTTATGATCGCTGTCTGTCTGTTCCTCTAGCCCGTGTGTGTGTGTGTGTGTGTGTGTGTGTGTGTGTGTGTGTGTGTGTGTGTGTGTGTGTGTGTGTGTGTGTGTGTTGTGTGTGTGTGTGGTGTGTGTGTGTGTGTGTGTGTGTGTGTGTGGTGTGTGTGTGTGAGTGAGTCCTGCATTTGAAAGAAAGTTATGTAGTGTAACAAACTGCCAAGTGAAAATTCATTGCGCCAAAATGTCAGCCTTGTAGGGATTACCAGGCGCAGGGGTTATTTTTAGACCTAGCTGGGTGAGAGGAGAGGGTCTTCGAGGACCTCAACTGAACCGAAAGGCACGTCAGGTGAACGTTGGTGACACACATTTCTTCTGTTTGCGGCCGAAAGTGCTGGACTTTGCAGCAGTTTTTCTTCTCAAAAGTTGCGATGAATTACACAATGATCTGCAATAATGTTGGGCTATCTACTTATGCCAGGCTAAACAATGCACGCCGCCGTGACGACCAGTCCGGTTTCCTGTTTCTGGTTAGAAGAGAGAATACGTAGATGGTAGTGCTTTAGTGAGAGGATGAGTTTGGGGTCCACTTGCCATTTTGACCTAATGTAATACATATAACTTTTAAAAATATTGCCGTAGCCTTCAAGATATGCTCTAGCATATATGCAAATATGCTAGCCGCTATGTGAACAGCACTCGACCGGAATTGGAAAACCGGCGGGCCACTATGAATCATGGGAAAGAGAATGGTCGCGGAATAAGGGGATAGAGGGAAAATTGCAAAACATATCAAAAATAATATTATTATTTATTAAAGGTCAAGTCAACAAATGGGATGCCTGAGTAGAATTTTCAGCTTGTGAGGTTTTGTGTGGGGAAACGTGATGATTGGTCGAACTCAAGATTTGTCACTTTGCACCGAAATGGTACAGTGTTTAGACAAATATGCAAGTTTGTGTAATTTTGCAGGGATTGGTTGATGTCACGGGATTAGACACGATCAGGAAACTGCGTAATCCTGAAGGGGCTGATATTGGATGTTTTATATGGATTACGATTTATTTAAAATGTTCAAAATTGCTGCTAGTCCCACCCATGTACAGTTGTGCCTGTGCACGTGTTGGCAGGGGAGTATGGAGCTGTCCATGGTGCTGAATACAGGCCAGGGTTTCAATATCACACGCCCTGTGACCGAATAAAACTCACCTCACGAGCTTATCAAATGCTTACTACAACCAATCGCATCATGCAAAAAACAATGTCTTCCTTGTGGTCACTTCCTGGATACACTGGTGCATGACCCAATGAGCCCTGGTTTTTAATGGATTATTCTGTGCAGATCCCCCTACACATGGCCACAAACACCCACCTTCCGCTCTCTTATGAATCTCTTGGTGTGACTAGGGATGACATTGAATGTGGAGCATAGGTCAGTGTTTCATGCTTCGTTATACAAGCTTTCCCTTATGAGGATGTATATAGAAGATGCTGAACACCTCTGAAAATCGTACACATCGTTCTTTTTATTGTATCTGGCAGCTGTTTTCAGGGACAGCCATAATTTCATCTCTATATGTTTGCTAATGAGCATGCTCATGCCATACATTGTTCAAACATCTGCAGTGTTTCCCCACATACTGTTTTAATGACCGCCTATAGCCGGTGACCCATTATAGAATAATTCTTTATTTTATGTGTATCTATCCGAAAGAACCACGCTGTCCGCGATCGATAGTGTTTCCCATACATCGATCTGTTTTCTGGCGGGCTGCCACAATATCAACATTGACTGGCACATATCGATTCAAATGTTGTTTTACTATTTAAAAGGGGTGAAATTGTATTTCATTGTGGAGCTGGGCACAGTGCATTGATTCATTCAGCTCTCTCTCTCTCTCTCTCTCTCTCTCTCTCTCTCTCTCTCTCTCTCTCTCTCTCTCTCTCTCTCTCTCTCTCTCTCTCTCTCTCTCTCTCTCTCTCTCTCTCTCTCTCTCTCTCTGTGTGCACTCTTTCGATTTTTATTTTTTGATTGTGCACTTTTTCGGTTGGCTTTTCCCCTCAGAGAAGTCGGTTGGCCGAATTCCTGATGAGAATCTATTCAGCGTTCACGAATGGTTAGCGTCGGTGATGCAGGGAACACCAAAAAAAACTTGGACTCATGCACCATCAAATTCTCAACACGTATTGATTTGCTCGTTTAACTAGGTTTCCACCAATGTACACGTGCACCCCACATACACACACATGGGTGATAGGTTCACAACGGCACACTTTAATCACACCGCACAATTTAATTAATTAGGCTGTTGTTTCGGGGCGGGGTACTTAGTAACTGCTAGACACACAGGACTCACACGCAATCACATCTTTAGTGCCACGCGTTACATCTGCTGTAATCCGACCCCCCGGTCAGCTTCCATCACGCGTCGAAAATAATTCTGTGGGAAACATTGCATCTGTCAAAATCTGAAATCCATCCCATTATTCACCACCTACACTAAATCTGAGTCGGAATCGTATTTATTCAAAATATCATTCATCATCGTCGTCATCGTCGTCGTCGTCGTCGTCGTCATCATCTTCTTTAAGACGGCTATACAATTTTGGAAAGGTGTTTCTAAACAGTTGCGTAGCCAGAACAAAATCTTTAGCTGTGCTTCAGGAAAACTGGATGTGCTAAAGGCTGACAAACAGAGTAACGCAGATCAACATTTAGTCTGGGAGCCTTTGCTCAACACCTACTCTGCATAGAACCTCCCTGCAGGGGGGCTACTTATTGACGCTTCCCAGAGACCCTATAGGAGCCGCTGCCGTTCGGTTCACTCTTCATTTAAATATATTTAATGGAAAAAAATGTGAGAGTGCAGCTGTGGAAGGCCAAAGAAGAAACAAATCAACGAGTGCGACTGCATGACAGAATGTGAGTCGTTCCCTGTATTAATAAAAATAATAAAAATAATTATTATTAAAATTATTATTAATGAAAAAATGAATAATAGTCTGTATTAATGGTAAATGGACTGCATTTATAGAGCACTTTTTTTACCAGTGGCCACTCAAAGTGCTTTACTTTGAGTGAACACATTCATGCACACATTCACACAACAACGGCAGAGTTAACCATGCAAGGCGACAGCCAGCTCGTCGAGAGCAGTGATGGTGAGGTCGTCTCGCTCAGGGACACCTCGGCACTCCGCTAGGAGGAGCCGGGGATCGAACTAGCAACCGGTTACCAGCCAACCCTCTCTACCTCCTGAGCCACATGGCGCCCGTGTTAATGAATATAAACGAGGGCAATGGTAATCATCCGGCCTTTGGAATCAATAGGCCTAAATGAAATGAAATAATAATTAGACTATATAATAATAAATAAATAAAGCACTGAATAGTGACAGTACGGTTATAATAGAGGTTATACAAGCAGTAAACCGTTCCCTTTAGCAAAGACATACTTCCACACGAGTCCAAGGCCTCCACCAGAGAGGAGTGTCCCTCCAGCCACTCGTCCACTCTTCCATTTACAGGCTGCACTACAGACTGCCAATTTCATATCGGCGCTCGCGGTGTGCATCTCCGTCCATCCCCTCGCCAAACGCAGCAGACGCAGGGAGCAGAGAAGCAGCCTGGTGACTGAGAAACCCCTTTCACCGTGACATCTGGGTGTGGCACTGGCACACCCACATGCCTGGCCCTAAACCAGCCTGCTTTATATTTTACATAAAAAGCCAGGATAAAGTAAATGGCTGCAATGAAACAAAGCTATTTAGGCTGCTGAGATCCATACACCATGGTTGTAGAAACCGTGAAAGCATAGGCTGTCTTTGTTTATTTTAATTGAATGAGTTTGCGACAAGGCGATGTATTATTTACTTAACATATACTTCAAAGATTCAAAGGTTTTTATTTGTCACATACTCATACAGGATATGCAGTGAAATGTTTCTGTGACATACTCTGTATTTTCTGTGCTTAAAAAATAATACAATTTAATACAATTCTATATGAGTTCTAATAGAAATGAGGAATATTATAAATATATGTACAATTAAAACTGAATAAACAGGGAGATGTACAAAATGTATTATGAAGCATGGCCATTGTTCGATTATATTATCGAGGAGTTTGACAACACGTAGGCTGGATGTTTCACTTATAATCAAGGTGACACGATCGTACAAGCAAGCTCAGGTTTGTCAGTCCACCGGCTTTCGACTGGACGACCCAATGTACTGAGGTGGTCAATTGGCAGTCATCAGCCGTACGATCCCTAGTCGTGTTCTGGGACAGCAACCTGCCGGAATTGCAAAATCTTCCATCGTATCTTTCGTCCAAACTCCCCTCACTGTTTGAGACCTGGCTCCTGGTAACCTCCCAGCTCAACCCATCTCTACACCCACACTGCAGTCACTCCAATAGTGTCGCACACATACATTATGCACAAATCCTATCCAACATAATGTGTATATTTGGTGTGTGTGTGTGTGTGTGTGTGTGCGTGTGCGTGAGCGTTCGTGGTTCTGTCCATTAGACGTCGTTCCACTCTTGAGGCTGCAGCTGGAAGCACATTATCTTAATGTGTGTGTATAGTGCTAAGACGCTAAGAGGTTATCAATCCTTTTCACATAAGGCAGGCGGCGTAACAGGGCATGTCTGTGTGACGTCGGTTGGAGGAGCAGAGTCATCTGGAACGTCAGACTTTACCCTGTAATCAGACTGGAGTGTATCAATGCTAAGTCTGTTTGGCACTCCAAGATCAATGTACCGGGAACTTCAGCTGAAACTTAAGTAAGTCTTGTTGATGTTGTCTGTATTTCAGCAATACTGAGTTTTATTATTATTCAGCCAAATGAGATCGGATTATAAAATGTCATAACGTTATTCAAACTTGATTTGAATAACTTCCCTGAAGTTATTCAAATCAATTCAATATAACTTGGCAGTCCCATTGGGCAAGGCATTTTGGACTCTGGCTCATACTGCAGTTAAAAACATCAGACGGCAACCTTCATTTTCAACAACAACATAACAGACCACCACAACAACAACTCCACAGTAAACACCACATGCAACTAATTATCGTCAAATGATTGCCTCCCATGGCATGATATGCAACGTTTCAGTCTGATACTATAGCTTGGGCCTGGGCAATAAAACAATATAGTAAGTATCGTATTGTGAATGTGTGATAGACTTTTGATCAATATCAATATAAAATATGTTCTAGTCTTTTTAGGTCATTAAAATTAAAATCAATAGTTATCGATATCGATCAATATGATCACGTTATATCGTGATATGTCTTTCAGCCATATCACCCAGCTTAGAAAACAGCAATGTAATCTCATTCAGAAGACATCCCTATTCTACACTGAGTGTGTGTCATCGGTCCCCCCCCCCCCACCTGGCCTGGTGTGAGGGGATCCCGCTGGGCCTCCTAGAGAGTCATTAGTGCCCCTCCATGACCCTTAAGAGCCTTCTTCTGGCCCACTAATCCCCCTCCAATGAAAGGACGCTGCTGCTGCTGCTGCTGCTGCCACTCCTGCTTTAAGATCGGGGCGAGAGGGAGAGAGGGAGAGAGGGGTGAAGGGAGAAGAACATACACAGAGAGAGAGAGAGATTGAAGGAGGGAAATACAGAGAGAGGGAGAGCAGTGTCTGCCTATAATCACCATGGCAGCCAGCCTGCGTCCCGGGCCGCTGAGTGAATGCCCTCCTGCTAATCCTGACGACGCAGGGCAGCAGTGGGTCAGTGAGGCTAGAGAGAAACGTTTGGATTACATAAGTACACCACCAAAGCCCATTATCTCCATGAGGGAGGCCTCCTCTTCAGTAGAGCACATATGGACGCTCTTTCCCGTACGGCGCAGCTCCTATGAAAATGTCATTAGATCACGACCCGCTCAACCACTGCACGTGGTGACATGCCGCGATTTTTTTCTAATGTTGTGCGATTAGCGGGCGAAGAGTGTCAACCTTTTAGTCGCACACTCTCTTAGGTTAGAGCGAGCGTCTCGTCGAGTTAGCAGCCCCACAAACGCAGCATTAGAGGCGGGTGTAATCCTAATGTTTCCCCCCCCTCCCCTGTCATCCACGTTGAACAACATCCACAAAACCTCTGACTGTGAGTGATCATGGCAGAGACGACGCGGGATACAAGAGGGATATCGGCGAGGGACACACCGTTGCCATGTAATTAGACCAGGGGAGAGACGGGCGGGGCGACGGGATCGATGGGCGGATAGAGAGCTTAGACGCTAGACACGCCGTGTGATCCTAGGAAGAATTAAACTCCTTAGTCTTGTTGTCTTGTCGTGTGATTAATACTGGCGCGCATCTGCTGGGTGAGAGCGCCGCGCTGGGCCATCTGTGGCCGCCGCCAGCGAGTGGAATCTCTCTTTGGAGTGTGTGCGTGTTTGTGCGCCGGTGTACGTGTGTGATTTTGTGTGCGTGCGTGTCGTTGTTTGTCGGTGTGCGTGTGTGATAATGTATGTGTGTGTGTGGGGTTGTGTGTTCGTGTGTCATTTTGCATGTGGCTGCAAGGTGTGTGCACAGTGTACGCATGTCATTTTGTGTGTGTGTTTGTGTGTCAGTGTACGTGTGCAATTCTGTGTGTGTGGTTGTTTGTTTGTGTGTACGTGTACATGTGTAATTCTGTGTGTGTGTGTGTGTGTGTGTGTATGTTAGTGTATGTGTGTCATTTTGTGTGTGCGGTTGTGTATGTGTGTCCATGTGTATGTGTTTAATATTGTGCACTGTAAGGAAGTGTGTGTGTGTTTCGAGACGTGCATTGGGGCATGTGGGGCTGTTTGTGTATGTGTGCATACGTTTATTGATGTTGTGTTTAATTGTGTGTAATTGTGTGCGTGTGTGTGTGTGTGTGTATCTATGTTCATGCGTTATGTGATGTGTGTGTGTGTGTGTGTGTGTGTGTGTGTGTGTGTACATGTGCGTGTCTCCCATCTGAGATCATTAAAAAATGTGGACGAAGAAATGGAGGTTGACAGTATAAGATAAAACACTGCTGTGCACTGGCGTCAGGACAACATCACACAAATGCATTCATACGCATGCCAATTCACATCAAACGCTCTCTCTCTTTCTCTCTCTCTCTCTCTCGCTCTCTCGCTCTGTCTCTTCCTCTCTCTCTCCCTGTCTCTTCCTCCCTCTCCCTCTCCCTATCTGTTTCTTCATCTCTCTTTCTGCTTTCTGTCTCTCTTTCTCTCTTTTTCCCGCTCCCTGTCTCTCTCTCTCTCTCTCTCTCTCTCTCTCTCTCTCTCTCTCTCTCTCTCTCTCTCTCTCTCTCTCTCTCTCTCTCTCTCTCTCTCTCTCTCTCTATAGCACCTTAATAATCATCATTACACTCTCTTATGACATGACTGTGTACTCTGCTTTAATGTGGAGCAGGTGTGCGGAACACACACGCCATGTTGAAAAAGCTTTTATGGACCTAATCCCAGACAGATGCAAAGGGGGGGAGAGCGCCATGTCAATGTACAAATCCCTCTTTTGCTCACAACATATTTCTCCTGGCGTATCATGTGACACATGTAACATGTTTTCCATCGAATTAGAGTTGTCGCCTGATTCATTATGTGTGCGATCATGTTCCCATCATCAGTCAGACAGATCAGACAGTGCGACATACAGATTGATGTCCAGAGGGATAGACACTAACAGTGTGTGTATATGCCTGCTTTTCTTTTGGCTCACGCACAAAGTGGCAGCAGGCACAGTTATGGATATACCCAACAAGAACAATTAACATAAGCCAACTGCAATGGTTATTAGAAGGCACATCTACAAATGGTCTGCTTGCCATTGATTGATCCAGAATAGCTTCCTTGTTGCACACCCTTGTGTGAGGAGTCATGAAACTGTCACAAGTACATCTCCACACCTGAGTTTCTGTGTGATGTTTAACAATTATACTATGCATCGTAAAACAATTATACTATCAGCAGTTACTGAAGAGAGGGCTGGGCCATTTTTCTGGTTTAATTGATTCATTCGCTTCTTTTTACTTTCCTACGGTTGGTCAAATGGTGAAACCGCAAAACCGCGATTTATATAAGTTCTAGACTCTGCAGATTTGTTTTGCTACATGTTTCAGCTGGGATTCAAACACAATTTTGAAAATTTGTTTTGAATGGAGCGATCTGGGAAGGAGGGGGGCGAACTTTGTGATACTTTTTGTGTATGAGCTTGTCATGTGCGACGTTGTAACCGTGGTGTTATCCGGAGAAGCTTAACCCTCACTTGGACCTCATAACAAACCGCTGTCAGACGGAGATGTACACGTCCACACACACACAACGTTACATACACCGCCTTATATTATAAGTGTCAGAGAAGTGAACCGTCTGACATCTGACATTCAACCACTGCCAAGACTATGGCAAGCCAAACAGTTCAAAAATGTGTTTTTTTAACACGTTAACCACACAGTGTCTTGTCAACAAGCAGTCAACCTGCAAACAATGTGTTGCCCTCACGTAGATGTGGAGTTAATGTGTATTTCTAACTGTATGGCTTTCCATACCAGACAGAGTACTCGAAGTCCACTCACACCTCGCCTCCGGTGTCCCTTGGTCGGGATGTCGAAGAGCATACTAACATGCACTTTGGCGTTGCAAAAATACCTTTACATGCCTTTGAAGCAGAGTGGAACTTTCATATCGAGTTTTCAGGAGACACAGGGCTATTAAATACATAGATATGTATATACAAAAACATAGGATATTAGTCCTGTTTACGTCTTATTTAATAACAATGATAAAGTGGCTTATTCCAGCAGCTGTGACAGAGACGTACAGGTGTGTATACCACCAAGAGATGCAAATGCTGCTCAAGCCACAAAGCGTGCAAAAAAGCAGGTGACCATGGCATTCCTTAAGATAAGAAAGGGCAGGCGATCACAGATGCAGTGACATATAACTTACACCTATAATCTGTTACGCACATGTTATAGATACACATATATAACACCAAGTAAGTATACCAAACTACACTGCACTCTAACATACTACATACTCCTTGTAGCGGGATATATGAATGGTTTACCGGTCACAACATTTAACGCTGAACGTTGTGACTTCAAATAAATATTAGTAAATATTTAGAATATGAGGGTAATTTTTTTTTATTTTTGCTTATTGCTTGTCGTTACCTTGTTCATTCATTGATTGCAAATTATATTGTATTGTATGCCACTATCCTGGAGTGTTTCTGATTTAATGATGTTTTGTTTTTACACGATTTGTCGTGATGAAAGTCTTTGGCAGGGTTCACCCTGTGAGCAAATGAGAGAGAAAGCGTGTGAAAGCAGGGGACATTTGAATGACATGCAGTACAATGAAAAATAAATGAACAATTGGTACTGCAAACTGCAAATAGACTCCGTTCATTTGGTCGGAGGCGCAGACTTTGAAAAGTGCCATGACAATCAAACAAACAGTAATCTGATCAGTTTAATTTGTTCTCTGTGAATCCATCATCTCCCCTGAAAAGGCCAGTGGGTCTGCGAGCGTCCACCCCCAGCGCTCACGCACTGACCTTCACATTCTCAGCCAATGTCATTCCACAGGGACGGCACGATAAGGCTCCGGGAACAAATATGACAAATGGTGCTGTGATGATGCTCTGACGGTTGTGGCCGCATTGTGCTGACATTTCACATATAGATCTAAGTAGCCGTGTGTGTGTGTGTGTGTGTTGTGCGTGCGTGTTGTGCGTGCTGCTCGCCCACATCAATAGGTGTGCGTCAGCGTACGTGTGTCCGGTTGAGGAAGCACAGGGGTGGAAAAGTTACTTTCTTGGCTCAACAGGAATTGTGGTCTCAACGTGTTTAGGCTTGTTGTAGCTATTCTGGCAACACACTATAATCAGCAATATTACTATGATATAATTACTTCAGAATTACTGTAATACAATTTGTATTTATTCAGGGTTCCAACTCCTGTCTACCACCAGTGGATTTAATGACATTAAGTTATTAACCTTATAAGTCTTCTGAAAGAAGGTCTTCTATACTTGGCTTAACCTTTAGAATGACAGAAATCGTACACTTTAAATGTTGAATGCTTTGAATTTATACAAAATAACCCCTATTTTATTCATAAATTCAACAAGCATTTAAAGTAGTACTTTTTCTGCCATTTTCAAGGGGGGAAACCAGCGAAGGGAAACTTGCTATAGTGTGTGGTGAGAGAAGCAATCATGATGGGAGGCTTTGACTAGAGCACAAGTATGAGTAGAGAGAGGCAGAAATGGTGGAATGGAGAAAGGAACAAAGCCAAAGCTACAGCGTTACTCATGATTTCCATGCAGACAGTCAATGTACAGGGACAGAGATGAATGTGCTCACCTTGGGCTGGCTCTGTTTTTCATGCACTGGCCTTTCTCCTTTCTTCCCCCCCCCCCCCCCCCCCTGTTCCTATCCCCGCCCTTTGTCTATGTGCGGAGTGATCTGATTGTCTGGAGAGCCTCAGATGGTTTTGGTGTGGTGGTGACTAGAGGGTGGGGTTCACAGCTTTTCCTCTTAATGTAATCGTAAGTGGAGGAGTGGGAGGGTCCATGGCTGTGGCTTGACCTGTGGGGGCAATCTCGTCGGATGAATCTCATCGGACTGTGATCATCACACTCATGGTTGGCCAGTTCATGTATTTTTCTTTTCTGGTGTCTGTAGGTCCACCACAGTAGGAATTGGCTCCAAGCGATGGAGGTGGTTTGATGAGTGAGAACGTGTGTTGGGAGGGAGTGGCGTAGCCAGAGTCTCTCTTAAAAGGATAGATGATTCTGCTGGGGCTCCCTGCATTTCTTAGTTTCACCTTTCATAGTGGAGGGGGGGGGGGGGGGGGGGGGAGTGAACGTCACAGTAATAGCTGAGAGGATTATCCATCATTGACTTCATAATAATAATAACCGTTTAAAAAGTGCTTCCATTAAAGCAATTAATTAACAAAGTGCTGGACAGGGCTTAAGCAGAACATGCGAGTAGATGTCCATCAATAGAACACTAACTATAAAATAACTTACTACCAACGAAAAAGACCTCATAAAAGGTCTGTAGGGCTCTTCATTTAGGTGTTTCACACAATAACTATTCCCTAAGTGCTGGTATGCTCTCAGTTGGTAAGAAAGCGATAAAAGGCTCTTACGGTTAAAAACGTGTTTGTGCCACAAAGGACAACAGGACAGGACAGGGCGCCAGACAGCAGTGCACTGTGTCAAGAGACGGGAGATAAGACGGTTAGATGGGGAGAGTTGATAGCCACTGAGGGACAGGCCCTGTGTAGTTCAGACTGATTGGATGTGTGAAGAGATGGGACAGGAGGGAGCAGGAGGTGAGGAGAGGAGAGCACATCAAAGCAGAACGGGAGAGGGGCTGCAGAAGCAGACGGAAACGTGGGGAGAGAAACAAAGGGGAATCAAACCACAGGTAGAGAAAAAAACGAAACACAAGGGAGAGACGGCAGAAAGGAATCGGGGAAAAGGTTTAAAGTAAGTGGGAGGAGAGATAGAGGAGCACGCCGTTGTGGTGCGTTGTTCATATTCTGGGGCCCGCAGTCAGACACGCACACAACCACATGTAACCAAATATTGTTTTGGAGAAACAAGAATCAATCTTGGATTGGTTGAATATTCCACTGATTGACTCAAGCAGGCAAGACAAATATATTGGTGAGTTTCCCTCTAGTGTTTTCTGAAGGAGTTTCCTGTGTGCATAACCTAGTCCACACATGCACATATGAGGTCTTTACATAAAGAGGAATTTCCATAGTGGCCTGATTTATCTCCTTTATTCATGCTCTACGGCACTAATTGCTCATGCAATTGGTTTAATGTTCAGATTTATTAAGGATTCAAATTTATTAAGGTGCTGTAGGTACGATTAAACAGCGTTTTTTGAGTGTTAATCATAATAATTCTAATTTATATTATTATACTTTTATTTATTATTATAATTTTTATAATATGCTCTGTGAGAATCTCAAAGTGTTTGGTTTATCAGGCCTGCCTCTGTATTCAGATTGTAGACTTGTAGACACTCCTGGCTCATTACTGACTAATCTGCACATCTTGTCCCTGATTACTTTGGGGAATCCATCTTGCGTGTCAATCAAAGGTGTCTGGAAGGTAACACTTGCGAATGGCGAAAGAAACACAGGTAGTGATGGAGGTCCGTGTACTTCGCGGCCATTCGATTTTTCCTTTAAACAGAACTGTCAAAAAACGAAAGTAAGCTGGTAATTTGGTTTTCCGTTTCAAACAAAAAACAAAAAAACAAAAATTCAGGCTGGTTTGGTTGGTTTTTTGGTTTTTGCTTTTAAAACCAAAAAACGAGGAGACCAAAATCAAATAACGGCCAATTTTTTATTTTGTTTGTTACAAAATCTCTCTTTTCGTTTTTGATAATAATATTAACGCTGATGACAGACCGGAAGTGTCTGGACTTCAAAATAAAAGCCCAGTGCATTGACTTATAGCCAAGAAAAAAAAAAAAACTTGTTTCCCCCTTGTAAATGTTGTGTTTTGAGCAGGTTTTGAGCATATGCATACATTTTCGCAGCTGTTTGCCGCTGATACGTGTGTGTGTTTGTTTATAAATATATATATATATATTACGATCTGCTGCAGTAAGGCCACCGCTGGGGGCTGGGTGCATGATAGACCAACTACTCCCGACTCATTTCAACCCTGAGATCTCCAACCCCGGGCATATTTGGCAGGTGGCAGCGGCCCTTTTATGGTTCTTTTCTACTCTTTTCAGCCACATGAGATCCAGTCCCAGACCTCGGTTACAGTCAGGGAACTAGTGGAATCACCTCCGCTGTGCGTAATAGTCGCGCGTAATGACAGCTCCTCGCCGGATGAATCTACACATTTTTCCCACTATGTCGGCCCATTTCAAAACTTATTCGGGCGCCAGCATACAATTTATATTATCATTGTTAAGATGACATCAGTGACAAATTTATTTAAGTATAAATCCGACCAATTAAATATTAAAATCAAATTCAGTCCTGTGGCCCGTTTTTCCATTTCGTATTTTTGATCTGAGCCTACAATTGAAATATGAAAAACCAAACATTTTTTTGTTTTTTGTGTTAGATTAAAAAACAAAAAACAAAATAATCTGTCACTTTTTCATTTTTTGATTTTTGATTTCTAATTGAAAATCGAATGGCCGCAAAGTACACGGACCGATGGAGCATGGAGAGAAGGGTGGTTGGTTTCTGCTCTTTTATGCTCTCTCTCTCTCTCTCTCTTTAAAAATCCGAAAATGCACCTCAAGCCCCTCGAAATCCAGAGAGCCTTATGAATTCAAAACACTGCGGGCCAAAGGATGCAAAATGAACTCTGGTTTTGACATCAGGGTTAACCCGTGCATGTAGGAAAAGTACACTGGACAAATGTTAGTATCGTTGGTATTGCGGCGGAGTGACCTTGTAAACATCTAGGGCCAGGAAACTAGAGAGTCTTTGTAAACACAGGGATCCCTCATGTTGCCATTAGCAGCTTTTGGTTTGGCTCTCTGCCATTGGAGGTGTGCCAAAAAGGAAGCATTTTTCTACTTGCTTCACCGCATGGGTCAGATAGATGAAGCCCAGACAGTTAGGAATTTTGTAATGAATCAAACTGCGCAGGTGTTTCGGTGCATCGAGGGAGGTTGGTGGTCTCTGCGTGGCTTTTGTTGTTGAAAGATCTAGCCGTCTGTCTGTCTATGTATCTATGGCTGCATCTATGGATTTTCCAACAACAAATTAAAAGGTGGGCTATTTATCCATCTGTCTATAGATTAGATTACATTCAACTTTGTCATTGCACAAGGACAACCAGTACAACGAAATGCAGTTTACATTTCACCAGTAGTGCAATCATTAAAAAGTGCTTTTCCTTATAGCAGTGCTTAAATTAAAAAAATACATAATACACAGAATGCAAGTCCATTATTAAAGTGCAAGAGTCCTGAGGAATCAGTCCACAGTCCATAAATAGAATGCAGTATGATCATATAAAGTGCATTGTTGAAGTGCATTGATAAAGTGCTTAGGGGTCGGAGGAAGTCAGACAGTCCGTAGTCCATGTTCAAAAGGAGAGGGGGGCAGGGCAGGGGCAGGGGCAGTACCAATATACCAATGCAACACTCTCACCCGATATAGAAAACAAATGAGACAAAACCAGTTGACAGTGGGTAACAGCTGCACACAGGGGGGGGTTATAATGGGACAGACGACTCATCTTTAATCCAAACCTTAAAGAACACACACACACGCACGCACGGACGCGCAGCGCAACACAATGAAAGGATAAGACGGCAGCCTGATCGTTTCAGGGAAGGCGGCTCACTGAAATAACGCGCACACACTCAAAACGACAGAGAGAACAAATATTTGGGACGTGAAGATGGGATCCACAATAAACACACACACACACACACACACACACACATTAAACACACACAACCAAAACAAATAACGCACAACGAAGCAGCAGGCGAGATCTGAGCAGAAGGGAAAGGAGTGCAACCTAAGATTAGATAAGGGTTTAGGTTACCAGCGATATAATGACCTTTCATGTCTGCTACACCCTCAACCCACTACTCAGTTATGACCATTATACGTTGCCTGAAGGTGCAGAGAGTAAAGAAAGGAGAAAATGGTGAACCATCAAGTACTGTCAGGGACACGACGTACAACAGGACTTTCAGCAAGGGGTTCAAAACAGGTACCGAGCCTAACTTGGAAGCTCCTATGGAGCTTATAAAGCTAATAACAAATTATATAGATGATAGTTTCATCTGTTTATCTTTTTACTGGTTTGAATGATTGTCTGTGTCATTGTATTTTATGTGCTGTATGTGTACTGTGCGTGTATTGCCTTATTTTAACCTGTGTGGCAGGTTAAAACACAAATTCCAATCAACTGTGTGGACATGGCAATAAAAGTTATAAAGATATAAATATATAATTATAACATAATATGCAAAAGTGCCTGATCCAGCTGGCCCTACGGTGGCCTACCGAGATCAATTTGACCAGCCTCACCGACATCTATGGATGGGCGGTTGTTAAATTGACGAACAAACCGCAATGGGCCACCGACGTACTCTCTCCCCCCAACCCAGTGGTGTCTACCTTCCAGATGGACTGCCATGCCGTTGGCTGATAAGGCCTTCTATTACAGCTGGGTTTCATGGCTGCTGGGAGGTGCTGGTAATGGGTGGTGCTGCTGGTAAGGGTGAGTGGAGGGGGAGGACAGAGTCTTCTGGCAGCTGCTGGGCTGCTTATTGCCTCAGATTGGGCCAGTGAAGCGGAGCCTCTCTCTCCTGTGTTGTAATCAGACCCAAGTGTTGACAGAGGACTGAGGCCCGGGGTGCGAGTGACCTAATAGATACTGACAGGGAGGATGACTTCAAATTAAAAGCGCAGCTTCCTTCCATGCACTCATTGGGCTATATGCATAATGCAGTGCAGCTATTAATGCTCCTGACCGCCCAGGTGGGCCTGCCTGTTTTTTCTTTTCTCCCGATGTTTAAATAAGGACATCTCATTTTACGGTGGGATTGTAAGCTGTGCCTGTTCCCTTTTCTTTGAATCCAGAGCGATTCCTTCTTGTATTTTCTCCTCTCCTCTCTTTCTCCTTTCTCTCTCTCCTCTCCCCTCTCTCTCTGTCTGTTTCTCTCTGTCATGTGTCTTCACTGAGACTACTCCTAGAGAACAAGACCTCTTATCTGTCCTCCGCTCAGCTCAGTTCCGATATTTACTCAGCCACGTTCACCTTATTTTCATTTTATCTATCATTTTAATACATTTTAAGAAGCTGCAGGACAGTACATTAAATAGCACCATGCCCTTTGCCTCTGCACCACTGCACTTTACCATCCTATTCATGATGTGTAGTGGGGTCTATGTCTTCTGTCCTGGTGGTGTAGTGTGGGGGGGGGGGGGTGGTGGTTGAGGAAAAAATCGATCCTGTCTTGTCTAGCCGTCTTCTGTATTGTCCCTTTCTGCAAGTTTCCGCAAGGACAAATAAATATCTATATTTATAAAAAAAGAAAAAATGCAGTTTAAACCACATAATAGTGTGTCTTGTGTTGGAACAGAGATCTTTTTAAAGTCTAAGTCCACCCGCTGTTTCAGCTTGAATTTAAATACTATGAGATTAACTTAAAGCGGTTTTGGGCTAAGACCTCTAGGGAGGGGGGTGTCCCCATGGTTATGACCCATTTGTGATATTTTTTAGTACTATAGTTGTGTAGGGTCATTATAATGAGCGATGTGTATGAAATATGTGACCAAATAACTTGGCGTTATACACACACATATATATATATATACTACAACTCTCACTATGTCTGAGAAGCTTAACCATCAATCTGACCCATATATCATAATCAACAGCTGCCCAGACAAAGCTCCACACATCCACACACAAATCGTGGTATTCTTTTTTTAAGATTTATATTTGCATTTTATAGCGATAGGTATGGGAGATAGAGGGGAGGACATGCAGCAAATAACCACGGGCAGGATTTCAAACCGGGTCGCTGCTTTCAGGACTGTGCCTAAATGGTACGTGCTGTAACCCGGTGCGCCACCGGGGCTCCCCAAACCGTTGCATTCTACCGTTGCATGCATACTACTAAGTGTCTGAGAAGCATAACCCTCTCTTGGGCACGGACATCAAAAATCAACCGCTGCCTGGACAAATCTCCATACACGGACCAAGTACAAAACAAACAAAAAGGAAAAATCTGCAATAGATACGCTTAAGACTGGGACACGCTACAGTTGATTAGCCCAATTTTGGCCCAGATTTCCCCAGTTCAACTCAGCAAAGTTGAACTGGGGAAAAAGCCCCGATTGCTGGTCAGCAAAGCCCCAATTGCTTGATGGTTCTCACGATTTTTTGTAAGATTAACCTGTGGATTAGGATTAAGATTGGATTAAGATAGTTAAGACTGGATTTGACTTCACAAAACCTGATCAGGGCCGCACAGATTCGAAATATCAAATATTAAACATGTTCAATATTTACGAATCGATATCCTGTAGTCTGGGGGAACCCCGAGGTCAGCCCAGTACGCAGTGTATGGATTGTTACCTGGGAAAGACGATAGCCAATTGAGCCATCTGATGGAAAGTGAAAAGAAGTGTGATGGATTGTACATGCTGCAACAGGTACAGGCCATTTTCATGCCGTCTCCACGACTTCCATCCATAGCTCTGTAGGATGTACGCGCTAAAGACACGTTATTAGGTGCCAAGCACAAAGTGCGAGGAACCTATTGTAATTGTTAGTTTTATTATTATTAGGTGCCAAGCACAAAGTGCGAGGAACCTATTGTAATTGTTAGTTTTATTATTATTATTATTATTATTATTATTATTATTCCGCCGCGTTTGCATTACAGAGCCTAAACCGCTCGCACACTTTTTATGAAACTTACCAGACCTGTAGAGGTTGACCAAAGATTAACACACAGCAAATATTACACTGATTGGCCCAAAGGTGGCGCTATAACAACTGCCCAAAAATGCAAACTTTGGAAAAGCATATCTCGTAACTGGTTTGACCTAGACTCATGAAACTTTGTTCACACATGCATATCCTCATGCTGAACAAATATGCCTCAAGAACCTATGACTTCCGGTTCCCAGATTTGCCGCCATTTTGAATTTAGTTTAAAAAAGTAAATTCCCTAACGATCCCAGGTTTTTTGACTTTGACAAAAATCCTTTAGCCCATATCATCTAGGGAGTATTATCTTCAATCTGACATAAAGATGAGTCTGTACAATAAAGTTTAAAGCACCCATGAGCCATTGACTTCTAAAAGAGGCGTGGTTTAAAACGCAAAAATAGTTAAATGCTCATATCAACATCAAGTTGGACTCCTATGATCTTGACCCCAATACAAAAGTTGTTCAGAATCAAATTCTGAACAAGATCAACTCAATAAATTTTCAAATGGGGCGTGGCATCAAAATGGGCGTGGCCTGTCACTAAAATCGCCACAGTTCATAGACGCAATATTTAATTTGAGCGGGACCAACACAGTGGCTGTTGGGGCCCAAAGTTCTAACTGCTCAAGTAAAATTAAGGTGATTGACAAAACAACATGGCTGCCAGAGGCTAAAAACCGTCAGAAAAACGCAAAATATAGTTAATTGCTCATATCAACATCAAGTTGGACTCCTATGATCTTGACCCCAATACAAAAGTTGTTCAGAATCAAATTCTGAACAAGATAAACCCAACATATTTTAAAATAGGGCGTGGCATCGAAATGGGCGTGGCCTGTCACAAAAATCGCCACAGTTCATAGACGCAATGTTTGATTTGAGCGGGACTGACGTGACCACATGCATATCCTCATGCTGAACAAATATGCCTCAAGAACCTATGACTTCCGGTTTCCAGATTTGCCGCCATTTTGAATTTTGTTAAAAACACTCAATTCCCTAAGGATCCTAGGTTTTTTTACTTAGACAAAAATCCTTCAGCAGATATCATCTTTTGACCAAGGTCTTTCATCTGACATAAAATAAAGTCTGTAAAGTAAAGAATAAAGCACCCAGGAGCCAATGACTTTTAAAAGGGGTGTGGTTTAAAACGCGAAAAGAGTTAAATGCTCATATCAACATCAAGTTGGACTCCTATGATCTTGACCCCAATACAAAAGTTGTTTGGAATCAAATTCTGAACAAAATAAAGTCAACATATTTTCAAATAGGGCGTGGCATCGAAATGGGCGTGGCCTGTCACAAAAAACGCCACAGTTCATAGACGCAATGTTTGATTTGAGCGGGACCAACACAGTGGCTGTTGGGGCCCAAAGTTCCAACTGCTCAAGTAAAATCATGTCGATTGGCAAAACAACATGGCCGCCAGAGGCTCAAAATCGTCAAAAATCGTCAAAATTTAACTTAACGTCAAAAGTCAGGGTTAACTTAACCCAATCACCATCAAACTTGGGATAGTCAAAGGTACATGAGTCAAAATGAAACTGTCAAAATTGTATCTAAATCAGCCTAAAGTTGGCGCTATTGCAACAGTCCAAAAATGCAAAAAATGGTTTATTGGTCGGTAGGGTTAGGGTTAGGTTTGATGGTTTATTAGTCGGTAGGGTTAGGATTAGGTTTAATGTTTTATTGGTCAGAAGCGTTGTATTGGTCGAATCAGGCTTGGCACCTTTAAATGCTGCATGCAGCTTTAATTATTATTATTATTATTATTATTATTATTATTATTATTCCGCCGCGTTTGCATTACACAGCCTAAACCGCTCGCACAGTTTTTATGAAACTTACTAGACCTGTAGAGGTTGAGTCAAGATTAACAGAGAGCAAATATCACACTGATTGGCCTAAAGGTGGCGCTATAGCAACAGTCCCAAAAATTCAAAATTTGAACAAGCATATCTCGTAAACGCTTTAACTTACAATCATGAAACTTTGCCCTCACATGAATATTCTCATGATGAACAAATATGCCTCAAGAACCTATGACTTCCGGTTTCCAGATTTGCCGCCATTTTGAATTTAGTTTAAAAAAGTAAATTCCCTAACGATCCCAGGTTTTTTGACTTTGACAAAAATCCTTTAGCCCATATCATCTAGGGAGCATTATCTTCAATCTGACATAAAGATGATTCTGTACAATAAATTTTAAAGCACCCATGAGCCATTGACTTCTAAAAGAGGCGTGGTTTAAAACGCAAAAATAGTTAAATGCTCATATCAACATCAAGTTGGACACCTATGATCTTGACCCCAATACAAAAGTTGTTCAGAATCAAATTCTGAACAAGATCAACTCAACAAATTTTCAAATGGGGCGTGGCATCGAAATGGGCGTGGCCTGTCACTAAAATCGCCACAGTTCATAGACGCAATGGTTGATTTGAGCGGGACCAACACAATGGCTGTTGGGACCCAAAGTTCCAACTGCACAAGTAAAATTAAGGTGATTGACAAAACAACATGGCCGCCAGAGGCTAAAAACCGTCAAAAAACTGCGAGATATAGTTAATTGCTCATATCAACATCAAGTTGGACTCCTATGATCTTGACCCCAATACAAAAGTTGTTCAGAATCAAATTCTGAACAAGATAAACCCAACATATTTTAAAATAGGGCGTGGCATCGTAATGGGCGTGGCCTGTCACAAAAATCACCACAGTTCATAGACGCAATGTTTGATTTGAGCGGAACCGAGGTTCCCACATCCATATCCTCATGCTGAACAAATATGCCTCAAGAACCTATGACTTCCGGTTTCCAGATTTGCCGCCATTTTGAATTTTGTTAAAAACACTCAATTCCCTAAGGATCCTAGGTTTTTTTACTTAGACAAAAATCCTTTGCCACATATTATCTATGGACCAAGGTCTTTAATCTGACATGAAAGAAAATCTGTAAAGTAAAGAATAAAGCACCCAGGAGCCAATGACTTTTAAAAGGGGTGTGGTTTAAAACGCGAAAAGAGTTAAATGCTCATATCAACATCAAGTTGGACTCCTATGATCTTGACCCCAATACAAAAGTTGTTCAGAATCAAATTCTGAATAAGATAAACCCAACATATTTTAAAATAGGGCGTGGCATAGAAATGGGCGTGGCCTGTCACAAAAATCGCCACAGTTCATAGACGCAATGTTTGATTTGAGCGGGACCAACTTAGTGGCTGTTGGGGCCAAAAGTTCCAACTGCTCAAGTAAAATGTAGTCGATTGGCAAAACAACATGGCCGCCAGAGGCTCAAAATCCTCAAAAATCGTCAAAATTTAACTTAACGTTAAAAGTCAGGGTTAACTTAACCCAATCACCATCAAACTTGGGATAGTCAAAGGTACATGGGTCAAGATGAAACTGTCAAAATTGTATCTAAATCAGCCTAAAGTTGGCGCTATTGCAACAGTCCAAAAATGCAAAAAATGGTTTATTGGTCAGTAGGGTTAGGGTTAGGTTTGATGGTTTATTAGTCGGTAGGGTTAGGATTAGGTTTAATGTTTTATTGGTCGGAAGCGTTGTATTGGTCGAATCAGGCTTGGCACCGTTAAATGCTGCATGCAGCTTTAATTCATCATGAAATTGCAATTGCGATCTCGAGAGATTAGGTTTTGAGAGTAAGGACTCCGTTGTCGGGTAATGGATTGAATCGGTGATTGTGTGGTGTGATGTGTTCAGCAGCTAACTAGTGGAATTCATTCATTCAAATCTCAGAAGCTAAAACTCCCAATAGCGGTGCCTTGCCAAACGCTGCAAGCAGGGTTCGAACCTGCGCGGGGAAACCCCATTGGATTTCGAGTCCAACGCCTTAACCACTCAGCCATCGCAGCTTCCTCCACTGGCGGGGCTCCCTCCGATACAGTCAGACTTACAACTTCCTTCAGTCCTCTGTGTCTCTTTTCTCTTCTTCCATCCCCTCCCCTCATTGGAGCGCACACGCTAAACTGAACACGCCCCCCCCCCTGCTGTGTCTCCATCTGTGTCACACTAAGCATTCTTATTGTTTCTGTTTTATTTGTTTGTTTGTTTGACAGACGCTGGAGCCGTTTAGGGTTTTGTGTCGCTCATCCATACGAGAGTAGCAGAACACAGGCTGTCTGCTCACGGGGAAGACATCAGAAACAGTAGAGAAATAGGACTAAAGGAATTAAAGGCTTTAGGCAGCTGTGGTGAAAGAATAAAAGAGATGCGTCTTTGATGGGGAAGTAACAAGACAAACTTCACTCCCCCATTAAGGGTTTAACAGTATTGGCTGAAATTCATGTTTGTTGTTCCTGCTCATCAACACACAGTTATACTTTCAGATTCTAGAAGGCTGTGATGCTTCTGGATATTATGTTCATTATTTTTGTCAAATTGCGTCAGTTCATTTTTACATGCACAGGCTCAGGAGCAACATCACCTTCTCTTACACCTCCAGCCATCCAACCTAAACCATTTTGTAATATGTGTTAATTTTTTTTAGATAAATATGCAGCACATTAAGGACAGCAAGGTTTCTGTTGGATTTCATTAGTGAAAATTGTGGATATTGTGGATATTACTTCCCTTGGAATACTCCAAGGGAAGTTATTTGAAAAATAACAAATAAGTTATTTGAAAACAACCTTGGTTGTTTCAAATCTCTTCCAGTTAGTGGAATCTCTTCCACTAACCTTTATAGACAAAGTAACATCACAAACACCAGCCTCAGCGTTCACCTTTCATCCAGTGAAACCTGCAGAAGACAGCGGTATTCATAGATGTCTAATGTTTTCCCTTCGTCCTTAATATCCTGCTAGTCTATAAAAGTATCAGGACGTGAATGTATTCATTACGAGGTCGATGAGTTCTGTCTAATTTCACATTACCTTGTCAGTGTCTCCAGCCATAAATTGGACAGGGCCAGAATGTCTTATGCACCATTTATTATACAGCGGCCTGCATAATGAGTACATAAGGCAGAGGATGTAATAGAATATGTATGATGAATATGGCTGGCACCGCAAGCAAACAGTATTAACACTTTAGCTGGAGCCAGAGGCACCGCCATGAAATTGGAAAATGTGACACGGTGAGGAAAAAAAAAGAAGGTAATTTAGACATTAAGAAGCCACCAATATACTGTAAATAGATTACCAGGGAACGTAATCACTTCAACATGTTGGTGGCTCGGATGCCTGAAACAACCTGGCACTGCGACAGCAGCACGTAGCGATGAGAATAAAGGTTGTAAAAAAAAAACGTATATACAGTGTAAACCTCATCCATGTGTTCCATTTTGTGCAAAAACAATTAGTGGTGCTCAAGGCCAGCGGTTTCTCGCATAGACTTGGTTCAGTGCGTGCCTATACCTGGTTCAGGTGTTGAAGTCATGTAATGTTCTGACACCGGAAAGTGACAACTTTCGCCTGCTAGTTTATTTTAGCGCAGAAGTGATGTTGAGTGATGAGAGGTGTCGAGTTACAGGCGTTCTGTTCTGGATGAAACGTCTGACCGTATGCAGCCAGCCAGCCAGCCAGTAGGGCCCGGGCTAACGATGTCGTTAGACGCACTCAGAGCCAGGCTGTTCTCCAGCATCCATTCGGCGCATGGCTCAGTAATCCTGATCTGGATAAGGGCTGTCAAAGACAAATCAAAAATCGATTAAAAAGGGTGTTGCTTAGGCACGAAGTAGGAGCTATTATTTGAGTGTACTTTGTTAGAAATGCCACTGCCATCCATCATTTATTAGTGAGCTCTGTGAGGATATGTGTTTTGAGTCGACTGCGTCTGCATTCGAATGAGACAATTTCGATTTGAGTTCTCTCTTGGATCATTTTTGGCCAATCTGGTAATCTGTTCCCTGATAGGCTCAGGGAGTCCCTCAGGATGGTGAATCTCATTTGCACACATGCGGTTCCACCACAGGGGCATGAAAGCGACACTTCTCCACGCGTAGAAACGTAGGGAGCAGAGAGGGAGGGGATACTTTAATTTTCCAAAAACCTTGCTCCGTTCTGCTCGCTCTTTATACAACACTTGAATCGTACCTACCTTGGTAATTAAATATTTTTATTATTCAACATAAAGATATTGCAAAGCATATGGATCGTCAACCCAAACGCCCACACACAGGACACATAGAAAATGAAATAAAACCCTACATTGAATTAAATTACAATTATTATTGTACATTAGGGAAAAATGTACATGCATTTTCCTTGGGGCCCTATTAGTCGTGTAACATATTTTCAGGTGGATCCATTTATTTTTCAGGACCCTGCAACATTGTCCCATACTGTATCCCAGTCTACCATTCTTCTTGTGTGAGTCATGTCGTTCTCCCACTCTTTCTGACCAGAAATAGATTCAGATCTAAGACTTGCAAAGATGTATAATACAATTCTCCCAGGTGCACCCAAAACAAAATCAAAAAGTGGATGAACTCTTCATTCAGAACCCCATGGAATCAGGAATGTTTAAAAGGCTGATCTCAACCTGAGGTAATATAACAGAGTAGATCAAGGTGCTGTTTTGGTTAAATTTCCCGAAAGTCAAGTCCCCGAAACCTTGCAACTTTTGTAAAGGTTTGTAACATATACATAGAGGTTTCTATAATATATAGCATAGGTCCAAGGCATAAAATGCATTAATTCTATGTAATACCAGCAAAGAAAAGGTATTTTCAAGGTCAAGTTCCTTTTATGTGTATCTCCATTCCAGGATTCTTCTAGCAACATGAAATGAGAAGTGGTACATTTGAAAGTTTGAGCAAAACCAGTAACCTTACGATTTATCTAGCTGCCGCCTGGACAATTTAATGTGAGGCTGTATTCCATTTTAAAGGAATTAGTTTAGTAAGGGATCGACCACAAACTTCTAACTTCAACCAGCAATTAACTGCCAGTGCTAGGGGCAGAATGGAGCTAAGTAAGTTCATTCTCGGTCAGATATTCATTTTCACCACAGAAACACGAGATAGAATTGAGGCTGATAAAGGGCGATGTTTTGATGTTAATCTATTCTTTTTAGATATATTTGTATCATTTGTCCTTGCCACAGATGAAACAGACTTCCTTATCTGGAATCCTAAATAGGTTACTTGTTGTGGGTTAACTACTTTATCTTGCACTGTATAACGCAGCATCAATGCAGACTTAGAGAGGTTTGCTTAAAACTGGATGACACCTTAAAATTCCCAAGCATTTTAATTGTATTAAGAACTGAATTCTGTAATTCTGTCATCTAATAAAATGAGAACACAAGGTTGAGTGTAGCCACATAAAATGATGGAGAAAAACTTGGATGATCTTGATAAAAGCTGGGCCAAAGTTTGATCCTTAAGAGCTCACCAGAGATACCGCCATTTTAATCTATTACATCTTTTTCGGCATCAACAAAAAATAGTCAACTGGGTCACATATTTTTCTCCTATGACATTTTGTAGTCGTTGAATATAGAGGCTAAATGCCCCTCATAAATCGAGCTTGGTCTGGATTCATCATACCCCCTATAACTTTTACTAATCGAAAGGGCTAGTACCTTGCCATATATCTTAGATCAGCATTGATCAAATGTAATTGGTCTATGGCTGGAGCATTCGAATGGGTCCTTAACTTGTTTTGGTATCACTGTAATAAGTGCTGTAATTGAGGGTGACCTTTTTCAGTAGCCGAATTCAATGCAGATAGCTATAATGCGCCCAGAATGTTTCAGAATGAGCGATGGATACAGCTCAGTTGGTAAGCCATCAATACCTGGGAAACAGGCTTGATTGATCGATTTCAGAGCCAAGAATAGTTGCTTCAAAGAAACTGGTGTGTCTAGTCTCTCTTAATCATCTGAGGACAGAGTCTGATGATCTAGACCAGTGGAATTATTATCATATTGTTCCTGGGACGTTTCATGAGAGTAAAGTTTAGCAAAATAGTCTTTATATGTGTCATTTACATTTACATTTAGGGCATGTAGCAAACGCTTTTATCCAAAGTTCATTCACACATTCACAACGGAGTCAACCACGCAAGGTGACAGCCAGCTCGTCAGGAGCAGCTGGGGTTAGGTGTCTTGCTCAGGGACACCTCGAGCTGGGGATCAAACTAGCAACCTTCCAGATACAAGTCAACTCGCTCTGCCTCCTGAGCCAAGCCGTCCCTGCATTCACCTCTGGAGTGCTTTAGAGCAGAGCCTGGGGCATCTTATTGAAGATACAGACCTCTTGCTCTCTTCATGTTAAGGAGTGAGAGCAAGGAGGGGACTTCACCCTGCTCCCTTCTGATGATCAGATTATCTGATAGGTACCGCAATAGAAAATATATTGATTCTGCTGCTGGAAATGATGAAGCAGATGTTAGAATCAAATCTATTCTGGAAGACATTTTATGAGTGTGGATAGTCCCTAGCGGTTTTGCAGTCGCTAAATATCTACCAAGTTCAACTCTTTAAAGAGGTGTGATGATTCGGAAGAGGCTGTTTGAGTTGTGGGCACTGATGGCGTTTTTCCATTGGCACTTTCGGCCCTGCCCGAAGCGTACCCTGCCACGCTGATTTGCGTTTCCACTACCAGTTCAAAGGCGCCGTGCTGTGCTGTACCGGGTGATTGAGGGGGATTGCTGGTCCCGAGATGGACCATCTCCGAGGCCCCGCCTGCAAGTGGGCTGCGGTGACCTTAGCCCTGCTTGCTGTTCGGAGCGAGAATTAGTCTCTCAAACTGTAGGAATATAGACCTATACAAATACACTAGTCTGTGAGTTCTGGTGTCCGAGACGCATATAGTTATATATCTAGGCAATAGTTCTCAACAGCTTGATTCTTTATTATTCGTTTGTTCTATAACTATATAAGCCTTCAAAATGGTAATAAAGGTTTAATAGAAGTGCACCAAGGTGATATTAGTCTGACGATATTCTCTTGCAGAACATAATAGCTTGTTGACTTCAATTTGATTAGTCCTTTTGTAAAGACTTGACATTGGATAATATTTCACACTATTAGATATTAGATATCGATATTCAGCGTTTTATTCCTAATATCTAGGACCTCGCTCTCGAGGAAATATCTGTGAAACATTTTCCAATGTTTAAACTAACTAACTGAAATGAATCGTCTCTCAGTGAGCTATTGAGATTAGGAAGCAAAAAAGACGTCAACTAAATTGATGATTGCAGATATCACTGTGTGTGTCATGGTCTGTCTGAAAGAACCCAATCAATCAAAAGAATCAATCCGATTTTATGGTCGGCTATAATGAATTTGGCACTCAAAGTGTTGTTTTGTCTTTGACTCAAGACAAGCATGTCATCGGTTAAAGACAGACCTTCAAGCGGGAAGCCCTGGTTGTAGTAGAAATGCAAATCCACGGTGGGCGTCCGCACCAAGTTGAACCGGGGTAAAACGCCATGAGATAAAGAGTCTAAACTACTTTACAAAATTGTATTTGTATCTGAACCAATGAGAAAAAGGTAATCTCTCAGCAACAGTTCCTGGATAATCCTTGGTAAGAAAGTTGACTCATAAATAGTGGCTGCATAAACATTCACAAAAAACTTTTCTAACCTTGTTTAAATGTACCACAATATGCAAGCCTCTCTGTCATCTGCACAGTCTCAATACTGTTATTTAGTTTGTTTCATCAAAATCTCAACACCTATGAGCCATCTGCTGAAGCAGCCACTGGCTTGAACATTTTATTCTGTTACCTGACGAAATCTACTTGTTGAAGATCCTTGTTGAAGACTTGTTGAAGTGTCTCCTGTAATGTTGCCATATTTATTTCCTGAATACAAATCAAGTCTTTTTCATGGCCAATACAGGGAAAATCACCTTTTGTCAGCATACACTGAGCCCTGACAATAATTAAACGTAGCACTACATGGAACATAAAAAAGTAAAAATAAGAGTAAAAGTTTAGAGACACGCAAATGTGAGTCAAAAAGTGTGACACAACGCATTTTTTGACAATTAACTAATCAACCCCCATTCCTGAACTATAAATTACAGTTTAAACGTGTGAGAAGTTGTTAACTTTTAAATGTCAGCAGCCTTCCGACTTTTTTTTAAATTGTAATAATAATAACTATATAAATACATAAAAAAAATACAACATCCTACACATTCCGTAGCATTGTTAGAATTTCAGTCCACCGAGACATTCTTTGATCTTTGATTGTCATTATTAATATATATATATATATATATATATATATATATTATATATATTATATATATATTATATTATATTATATATATATTATATTTATATATTATATATATATTTCTCTGGGTTCCAGGAATGTCTCGGTGGACTGAAATTCTAACAATGCTACGGAATGTGTAGGATGTTGTATTCTTTGATAACCATTCACAATCTGCACGGGGAGGAAGTTGCTAAAGGTGCTAAAGGGTGCTAACTTTATGCTAGTCCATGTGCCGGCTAGGCTCATAGTTGCAGCACTGTCACAACCTTTATGTTATATTATGTTATAATCTGGGTCATCTGCTGAAGCATTTGAAATACACCTGTCAAATGCCTCCTCGACCTCCATCTGACTGACTACGGTACCCTATGAGACGACCATAGTGCACTTCCTGGTGCGGTCTTCCTGGTAGCCTGAACATCACCCAGGCGTGGGTTCTGTTTGGAGGAAGTCAGTGGGTTCCAGATCCACTATTGGTCCAACACACATTGGATGATTGGATTTGAGGTCTGTGTTTAATGTGATCGGTTTCAATGAATGGCGCTGCAATGGGAGCCAAGGTGACAATTGTGAAATGTTCAAACACTCAAAAGCCTGTCAAGCGTTCAACACAAAAGTGGACGGACGGTTGAGTGAAACATATTTGAATATTATTTAATTCATATAATCAGCGTTATTGACGCTAACACTCAATAATAATAAAAAATCTGCTCTGCCAGCCCCCCCCCCCCCCCCCCCCCGCCCCCTCACCCCAACTCAACAATAGTTTAAGAGGCTCTTTATCCACCAGTGATTGTCCTAACAATGAGAAGTTGGTCAGACAAGAGTGTTGTAGGGGAAGATCATTCTTGATTTAGCCCTCTTGTTTACACCTCACTAGTTCGCCAAATGAAGAGGATGATTCAATTCAAAATGCAGTAACAAAGTCCTTTGTCCCAAATAGACCACAGAGCCAAGATGCAATGTTTCATCCTTTATTAGTGGGCTCTCAACAGGATGCTCCAACAACATGAGAACAGGAAACAGAACAGTAACTAGGTATGTTCTTCTTCAGCATATCGACCAACCCACCAGAAGTAGTCAGCCCAAAAAATGATAATAAGTAAATATATATATATATTTAAAAAAGAAGATTTGGAATCAATCTGTTGCTGAGAAATTATCTAGGGCATAACACTTATCAGTAATGTAATGCTTAACCTGACAGCTAAGAAAATATTTTACTAATTGGTTGATATTCAAACTGATATTATTCTGCATACCCAAGATTGAGGCTGCGTTTAACAGCTAATAGCATAATCCAAAGAAAACCAAAACCCTTTCAATTCCTTTCAAAACAGTCTTGAAATAGCTGAAGATCTGTAAACTGGCTCGTTTCAAAAACACAAAGAAAAGATCCCATTTAAGCATGAGTAAGATAGCTTACTAGATCATATAAACATGTTCACAAGCCGGAAAATCCAATAAGCTTTTCCATAAGCTAGGAAGCAACTATAACGAAGAGCCGTCGCAAACCTCCATCAATTCTCCTTCACTTCTACAAAATGCAGAGACTGAAGAGAACCACTCTGCTTCCTCGCCAACTCAAAGGGCTTCTTCTCTCCCTGAAACGTTGACCTGCAAAACCACAGGATACATTCCTAAACTGTCCGTGCCCTTCTGCCAGAGCTCAGATCTCATTTCTTTGCAGAGTTGTCCCGGAGCTGTACTCGGCATACTACTCCAGAGGGGAAACCGTTTAGGCGGGATGAATTTGCTTTTCACGCACCTTGAAGTAGGGCTTGGGGATCAGGATACAGCAGTAGTGGGCTTAGAGGATGATGGTGGGCTTATCATCATCTTATCTTTGTTGGTCGTAAGAGAAGTTTCCGTGTGCTTGATCAAGCGCCAGGGGCAGGGTTGAAGACGTTGTGAACCTCAGAAATCCAAATGATCTAATCTCACCTTTGTTCATACTTCCTCTCTCTTGGTGGGTTTTCTGTTGTAGCTTCTCAAGCTCAGAGAGGCAGTGGCTGGTGTCTCTCTGCTTGTCGTGTTTTGCCCTGCAGTGCCTCCACTCCAGCGGTTGGATTTTTCCATGTTTTTGGCCAGACGCTTATCTGAGCTTTAAGTGTGAACAATACCAGAAGTTTCAGAAAATAGATTTTTCAAGTGTGCCCAATAAAGGTGCAATGTTTAAGATTATTTGTCAGAATGTGAAAACTCAAAATGTTTGACTCCATGAAAAAGACGTCTTTGTATTGTGTTGCAGGCCCCAGCCACAGCCTTTCGTTATTATACAGTATGTTACATCAAAGGGACCCCAAGCTTTAGAGGATCAAGCGTGCCATGGCAATAATTAAATAATGTTTAATCGCTGTCACGGCTCAAGTCTAAATCCAAAACAATAATTAAAATATGCAACATATCCTACTGATTTCTCTGCATTAATTAACCGCGATGCTGACCTGTGTGTTGCTCTTTCAGAGAGTAATGAGATCTGAGGATCATGGGAGATAGTCTTACAGGTCGACAATAACACACTGCTTCTGTAATTAAATACTACAATCAGGGGTGATTTCTCCATAAACCTATTTGAACACGCATACTGATGAAATGTGGGATAAATTAGATGTGGTTTTGGCACACTTGGATCCTAGCACTGTTGTTTTTGTCGTGAGGTGGACTCAGTGGCACCTCTAAGGTTGGTGAGATGATTGTTTTTCCAGTGAACTGTTTGTGTACGCCTTATTAATTGAATTTCTGGATCAGTTGATCTTGCAAATGGCTGCTGGGAGCATTGAGCTTAGGGGAACAGGGGACACACACCAGGTCCGGGTTCCTAAGGGATAACTGACGGCTGCTCGGTTAATCTGCACTGAAGTGGTCATGTGGATGCTATGAGCCTTTTCTGGGCCCAGGCTAGGGTTTGATGTACAGTGCAAAATTAGGATTTTTTTTACTTAGTTTATTAGTTATTAGTTCATTAGTTTATTAGTTAATTTCTGCGAAGTGATGTTTGGTTAATGGCTAATAATGTTTCTCTCTCTCTCTCTGCCCCTTATCTCTCTCTCTCTCTCTGCCCCTTATCTCTCTCTCTCTCTTTCTCTCTCTCTCTCTCTGTCTCTGTCTCTCGCCCGTAGCTGGGGGGTACCATGTACAACACGGGGAAGCACGTGTCCCTGCGGCCCGACAAGGCCCACCTGGTGAACATCTCGGGCGGCCCGCTGGGCTACAGCTACCGGCTGGAGGAGATCCGCCTGCACTTCGGGAGCGAGGACTACCAGGGGTCCGAGCACCTCCTCAACGGACAGGGCTTCCCCGGGGAGGTCAGAGGTCACATGCACACACACACACACACACACACACACACACACACACACACACACACACACACGTACGCACATGCGCACGCACGCACACACACACATGGGCACACAAAAACACACGCACGCATGTACACAAACACACACACATACATTTGGTCATAAAGGAATATGATGTTGACTTCATGTTTCCACATGGAAATGGTGGTATGGTGGCTGGTATGGTGGTTTATCGTCATGGGCTTGATGGAGACCAGGGCTTGAAATGTAACCAAAGAATTCCAACTATCCTTGCGGTCCGTGCTCATTATAACGTTCCTAACCCGATTTGCTTGAAATTAAAAAAAAAACGTAATTACCGTTATTTTACTTGATTAATTGTGCACTAAAATCACCTTGCATGTATAATGACTAGTGGATAAGGCACATCATAAGGAATAAGTGTAGGTGTAAGATTCAGCTTTTATGTTCCTTTATAAAGCAACACAAGGGAAATAGGGGAAATATATTATATATATATAATAAAACTGAAACGGAAATAAAACTAAAAACCAATAGTAGGTGGTCCTGTGTTTATATTTTTATATATTAGATCATGACTACTTTTATCCGGTTATAATCCAAGCCTGCTTCGTGGATCTGATCGCACACGAGGACACATCTCTGCTGGCAGTTTGGCAGTTTCCTAAACTGGCTTCTCCAACTGCACAGGCGTTCATGATCCAAGTCTTAATATAGGAGAGTGGGACTGCGGCTGGATCACGTCAGTCTGCCCGGGTGGATAATGAAGGAAATGAAGTGGAACAGGCAGGCAGAAACATTCTACACTATGCGACTCTACATAAATCTTCCTTTTACACAAAACAAACCATTTCTAATTCAATCTACCTTGCTTCGACAACACTGCACTTTAGTAATCATGAGGATAAAATAAAAAAAAACGTACCAGGTGTCAATTTGATGGATGTACATTGCACTTCAGGCCCCTGTCTGAAGCAAAGTTGTATGTGCGTGCATATGGAATGTTGTTCAGTATGTGTGTGTGTGTGTGTGTGTGGCTCGTTCTAGGCATTAGTCTTAATGCACAAGGTAGGAACTAATGGTGTAGCCGCTGCCATGGCAACCGCTAGCCCACCACTATTCATGTTGGAATTGTGTAGTGAGAAAAGTAAATCAACATTATGAGGTGTATTAATTATTTTCTCGCAAAAGGGGTCCTAACCCTGAATAACACATCACAATTATGACTGAACTACGAGGCAAATGTGTGCATTCGACGCGTCTCGGTCAGAATGTTTAATAGACCGTGGGCTTAGTATTCTTTGACGCTGATGTCTGCCCAAACAACCAGACAATGTCTTTACCTTAATGCACCCACACACCTATTACTAATAGAGGCCTTCATTATTACTTTCACACACACACACACACGCAGGCATGCAGGCACGCACGCACGTACGTACGCACACACAAACACACACACCCAGGTGCACACAGTCTCAGTAGAAAGGCCTCCTAATATGCAAATAGGATAAACGTTCTTCAACTGACAGAGACACAGACAAGTTCATGATGATTGATGACAACGTTATAATTCACCAGTGATAGGGGATAACTGAATAGATGGCACATGGGTGCACTCAAACGCACACACACACACACACTCACACTCACACACACACACACACACACACACACACACACACGTACACTTGTGTTTTCATTCTTGCTAATTCACTCTAGTGCACATCATCTAGCTCTCTCTCCTTATATTCCATTGTGCGTCTCTCTCGCTCTCTCGCACTGTCTCTCGCTCTCCCTTACTCTTTCTCTCGCTCTGTCTCTCTCGCATGTCATCGGCTATGATGCTCTCAGCTCATCAGATGTAACCAATCTAATCAAAGCCTGTCTCTCATTATGAAGCACAAAGAAAGTAACCTGATTGTTGTCATTTTATATGCGCTGACATTGCTTTACCCTGACTTCCACCTAGCGACAGAAACACACACACACATATATGCATGCAAACACACACGCACACACACGCACGCACGCACGCACGCATGCACGCACACACCTGGAGTGTTTCAGAGCTCCTTATCTTTAGACTGACCTCCTGTTTACCATGTACTTTTATCCTTGCTTGGTTTATTCTTCAAAAAACAGTCAACCCAAATATATGCACTGTTGTTGTAATCAAACTCTGTCTTCAGAGAGAGAGAGAGAGAGAGAGAGTGTGAGAGAGGGAGAGAAAGAGATCAAGATAGATAGAGAGAGTGTGAGAGAGGGAGGGAGAGAGAGAGACTGGCCGTGTTTGCTTGTGCTGATGGAATGACAGAAACATTTGAGATGTTATTCTGACTTGTCCTTCCCTCTCATGCCCTATCCTATATCCTACCCCTGTGTGTGCGTGTGCATGCGTGTGTGTGCGTGTGTGTGTGTGTGTGTGTGTGTGTGTGTGTGTGTGCGTGTATGTGTGCGAGCGTGTGTGCAGGTCCAGCTTATCCATTACAACCAAGACCTGTACGCCAACTACAGCGAAGCGGTCAGGAGCCCGCACGGTATCGCCGTGGTAACCATCTTCATCAAGGTCAGTGTGGGTGTGTAGAGGAGGGGGGTTGAACTCGGATAGAACAGGTCACGGTAGGATATCACGTGTAATACCTTTTTAAAGATGTCCTTTAAAAACTTTAAAATTGGCCCTTGTTAGATTCTTTGTTGATTGTACAAACGACCTACACCCTATTGCATTATACATTAATTCTATGTAATAGAATATATGATATTATATTTTACTTTATTTTTAATTTAATGAATCGATACATTGCTTTGGCTATGTTAATGTTATTTTCCGCCTACTAATGAAGCTATTTTGAATTTGGCTGAATATGGGGTTGGGGGCAGGGGGGAGATGATTAACCTGTGATAATTGCATCTGTTCCGAGCCCTTTGCACTGCCCGGACAATTTGCCTGCTCCCACTCCGACAGTGACGGATCCTCCACTTAGTTTTACATTAAAAGTGCTTTGTTCTAACGCAATAAACACTGAGAGGCAGACACCTAGATTATGTTTCACTTTACACCAAAGCGTTGTTCTACTGTGATGTATTACAGTCGTGCTGGTGTGCTTCAGTGTCTGTGTGTTCTTGTGTGTGTTTGTGTGTGTTTGTGTGATTAACCACTGTATTCCTGTGTCATCTCTTAGTTGTCGGAGAACCCCAATATTTTCCTTAATCGCATGCTGAACCGAGACACCATCACCAGAATCAACTACAAACGTAAGATGCATTCTACCCTCCCTTTCTTCTTTCAAATATTGTAGAAGGAGTTTGGAAATTCTGACTTCTTTCTGCTACTGTACTGACGTTAACTGTTTTGACTATAGAAGATATAATTCTGTTTCTTGTGCTCCAAGAGCCACGGTGTCTGAGTCTGACTTCCTAATGGTTGATGGTTCAAAACCAAATTCCATAGCATGGATTTAGTCACCAAGTCTCCATGTCCCCCATATTTAACAGTTCTTGTGATGAAAAAATACGTGCTCATCTTAATTCTCATGTCATTGTTATTCCTGCCATTTGGCAAGGAAGAACATCAGCGTCTCTCGCTCACTCACACACACACACACACACACACACACACACACACACACACACACACACACACACACACACACACACACACACACACACACACACACACACACACAAGCAAACACAAAAAGTGTTTTTTGTTTTTTTTCACAGTGTGTACCTGTGAATCGATGATGAAATGTTATTTCTTATAAGAAACTTCACGGCGGTGGCAAAGCATTCGGTTCAATGGAGCATGATGGACCCAGTGGCAACCTTAAAGGGTCTTCAGAGAGACACTGAGTGCACGTGACTCCTATAGGAAAACTTTCCCATTGTGGACTCAAACATCAAAGGCCTTGGATCTGATATTAACAGAACAAAAGCAGAGGGGCGTCTGACGAAGTCATGGCCCTGCCACTAGACACCAGAGGATTCTGCTCAATGTTAGTCAGGGGTATTGACATGGCCGCCGTCCCAGACTTATCGACTGTCGTGGCGATGGGGTCGCTAGCTCACGTAACACACCTTTCAGTCGGCTGGAGGGAGGGAGGGAGCGGGGTGCAAAGAGGCCCCGTACAAAGGCCTGTTTCATTAACTTCTCGTGACGGAAGGAAGGTTATATCATTTGTGATATTGTGATTTTGATGAGTGTTCCCACACAAATCGGTCAGGAGATAATGTACCTGCACCGCGGAGCCCGGCGCGTCCCTGTAGCTCGGTGCTTCTCCAGCTCCATACAAACATCCCACCGGGGTCTCACCCCCTCTATTCATCACGCACATCCTTTAGTGCAGCTGTTCCAGTTTACTGTTCTGCATCTCCTTACGTCTTACTCACACGCAGACACACACTCACACACACATGCACGCACACTCGCGCACGCATGCATGCACGCACGCGCATACACACGCACACACACGCACACACACATGCACACACACACACACACACACACACACACGCACACACATGCACACACACGCATGCACACACAAACACACACATGCACACAAAAACATGCACACACGCAATCACACAAACACACAAACACACACTCACACACAAACACATGCACACACGCACACACACACGTGCACTGTTTGCTCTCTGCTCAGTGAGCCCGCTCTCTTTTAGATGATGACTTCCTATTAACGGTGTACTGAGGCTAGTGGCCCTTCCTCCCCTCACACAGCATGTGTGATCAAAAGCACAGGGCTGGGTGCACACTGCACACATCCATATTTTAATGAATATGAGCATCATGAGAATATAATGCACACATACACCCCCAGGCCGACATGTGTGTGTGCAAACTTACAAACACACAAACACACCGTCACGCACACAAACAGACGGTGTACTGCACGCACGTAATCATACGCATGCTCACTGTTCTTTGATTTGCCTCCTGTCTCATGTGACTCATGTAGGCCCACACACTAACGCAGCTGCATGTGTGTTTCCTGTATCTCTGTTCTGTTCGGTGTGTGTGTGTGTGTGTGTGTGTGTGTGTGTGTGTGTGTGTGTGTGTGTGTGTGTGTGTGTGTGTGTGTGTGTGTGTGTGTGTGTGTGTGTGTGTGTGTGTGTGTGTGTGTGTGCGTGCGTGCGTGCGTTGCGGTCCAGATGATGCATTCCTCCTGATGGGGCTAAACATGGGGGACTTGTACCCAGATACCACGCGCTACATCACCTACGAGGGCTCCGTCACCATCCCCCCCTGCTACGAGACCGCCACCTGGATACTCATCAACAAGCCAATCTACATCACGCAGATGCAGGTGGGTGTGTGTGTGTGTGTGTGTGTGTGTGTGTGTCTGTGCAGGCGTGTGTGACTGATTTGTAATTTGAAATTTCCTGCAGCATAAAGCCTTGAATCACAAATTAGGACATCCAAAGATGAACATATTAAGAGTGGATTGCTATTATTGCAGTAATGTAAAGTTACATTATTATAAATCCAAAATAATAAGCATGAGATGGATGCAGTTAGACACTAACACATGTTTTTATTTTGTTATTTCAATTAAATTGTATCCAATGTTTTTTCACCATGAGCCCGAAAGTAAAAAAGTAAAGGATATCGGAAGCCATCCACCTCCGGCTGACAGACGACAGAACGTCTATGAAACTACAGATTTACAGACAAACATGATGAACCTATAGGAACGCAAAAGAAATATCAAACCACACAAACACTAACAACCACTGCACTGGAAACCCAAGCTAACTCAACCGTGAGAGTGTAATTGAAATCCTGCTGAAATATCACCATCTCACCAGCACACACACACACACACACACACACACACACACACACACACACACACACACATAACCCGTCCTCCACCGTCTCTCTCTCGGTGGGGCTCTGGGCTGGCAGTTTCCACCACACAGATTCCCATTAGTAATGGACGTACAGATCCAATTAGACGCTGTTCTGATGCGCACGTCTCTCCCTATTTGCTGCTGGCGGTGAATAGAGATCTCATCCATTTCCGAGTGGAGGTGGGTGGCCGTGAGCAGGCTCACCATAACGCTGGCAGACAACTGTCCTGAATAGACCTCGCCGCGGCTCTGGAGGGTTCTGCGTCACCCTAACAGAATTACACTGACTATGATTCACTTCCAGACGTTAATTCTGTTCCTTATCTTTCTTGACAACTGGACTTACTGTTTTCTCAGCTGCCTAATTTTCGTCTTATTTTGGTTTTATTTCCCCAGATATTAAAATCGCCTGAAGGACATATCTAATTGACTTGTATTTGTGTAATAGGATGTTTATAATGTAATAATATATAATTTATATAATATATTTCGTTAGTCTCATAGCATAAGACCCTATGTCATATTTTAAGGTTCATCTTGTATTACTTCTTGAGTCAAATAGATGACTTAGGCAGATAATGATTATGGAATGTAAAAAGCACTCTGATTGGCTTAGGATATAGCTAATGAGGCACAGTGAATCAGCAGCATTAGGAGAGTACAGTGAGGTTAGATATCATAATTGGGCCAAAATATGACATGAGGCTAACGATTTGTCGTTAGCCTGATATATCTTTTGCCATGGCCGGTGCAATGCGACCCAGAAGAGTTCAATTTAACACTGAGTCACCGAGTCCCCTTTCCATTGTTTAAATGGTGTGTGAGAAAGAGTGGCCAACTGTAGCAAATAGTTTCAATCCTGTCCTATGCTACGGTAGAGGTGATCCATGCATCGGCACGCACTCCTTTTCATTTTGACCTGTGTATGACCTTTCGGTTTCCTGTTTTATCCATCCCAAATCGAAATGTAAAACGGGCCTTATTCATCTTGCCTCCATCTTGGCTCTAAACGCTGGGTGGAAACTGAACGCAGAATTCCGCATTCAGTCCCCCTCCCCCACCCCCCATCCAGCTAGCGTCTAGAGCCAATATGTCCGCAAGGCGAACAAGGTCCACAGGGGGATGTAAAGTTGTAAAAAGCGCTGTCATAACATAACGTGATTGAACCCACCCCCCCTGACGCCCCCCCCTACCAGATGCACTCCCTGCGGCTGCTGAGCCAGCACGAGCCCTACAAGATCTTCCTGAGCATGAGCGACAACACGCGGCCCACCCAGCCACTGCTGCAGCGCTGCATCCGCACCAACATCCACTTCAGCAAGCAGGGCCCCCACTGCCCCAACAACCGCGCCGTCAGGCCCCAGTACAGAGGTGAGGCTGGGGGGTGGGGGGGGGAGGTGAGGGTGGTGGTGGAGGTTGGGGTAAAGGTCATGGTTTTGGAGGTGTGGGGGAGAAGAAGGTGTCAGAGATGGTGTGGAGGTGCTAGAGGTGGTAGTGGTGGAGGAGCTGGTGGCGATGGTGGTGGTAAAGGTAATGGTTTTGGTGCCAGAGGAGGTGGTGGAGGTGGCGGTGGAGGTGCCAGAGGAGGTGGTGGTGGAGGTGGGGGTGCCGGAGGTGGTAGTGGTGAAGCGGCTGGTGGGGATGGTGGTGGTGGTGTAGGTAATGATTTTGGTGGTTGGGAGGTGGAGGTGCCAGAGGTGGTAGTGGTGGAGCGGCCGCTGGTGGTGGTAAAGGTAATGGTTTTGGTGGTTGGGGAGGTGGAGGTGCCCGAGGTGGTATGGGTGGAGGAGCTGGTTCTGCCTGTGTGTGTGTGTGTGTGTGTGTGTGTGTGTGTGTGTGTGTGTGTGTGTGTGTGTGTGTGTGTGTGTGTGTGTATGTGTGTATGTGTGTGTGTGTGTGTGTGTGTGTGTGTGTGTGTGGTGTGTTTGTGTGTGCGTTTGTGTGTCTTGGGGTGCATGTGTGGGTGTTTTGGAAAAAACACATTAGCAAAGGTAGATTTGAAAGAGGGGGAGTAGAGGAGGAAGTGAGACATAAAGCACAGAAAGTGTGTGTGTGTGTGTGTTCTGAATTTAACCTGCGTTTTGCTAAGGTGTGTGTTGTTTGCTTCTATTTGTAGTGTAGTGTAGTGTTGCTGCATGCGTGTGGGTTCTTTTTTTGTGTGTATGCGTCAGTGTATTTGTTTGTGTGTGTGTGTTCTCATTTTGGTGTGTTTGTGCATGTGTGGGTGTATGTGTTTGTGCACACGTGTATGTGTATGTGTTTGTCTTTATCCCTGTGTGTGTGTGTGTGTCCACTTGCAAGCTGTTACCACAACAACAGCCCCAGCCTCTAGCTGTGTTCCTCCTCTCTCTCTCTCTCTCTGATCGATTGGCCCCAGCCCACGGCCTCTTCCCAACATCAACAGGTTCTGTGTGCGACCGCTGGCCCGTAATGGGGGCCCTCTGGTGAACAGGGGCCCTGCGAGGGGCCTACCAGGGCCCCTGGGGCTGCAGACGTGCACACACACACACACACAGACCCGACTGTGGCTGCATCAAAGCATGACGACAAAAAACATCCTATTGGTTTCTGGGAGTGAAAAAATGAAAAATGAACTAAAAACAGGGCGTGGTAAAGGGACATGAAGGATTAGGAGAGAGAGAGAGAGAGAGAGAGAGAGAGAGAGAGAGAGAGAGAGAGAGAGAGAGAGAGAGAGAGAGAGAGAGAGAGAGAGAGAGAGAGAGAGAGAGAGAGAGAGAGAAGAAAGATGTATAACAGGAGTATGTGCAGAGAGAGAGAGAGCGCGAGAGAGAGAGTAGGGATGTATCACAGAGATGGAGAGAGAGGTAGAGCAGGAGTATGTGCAGAGAGAGAGAGGGCGAGGGGGGGCACCGGCAGGGATAGTGCAGTACAGACAGATGTGGAGGACCTCTGTGGGGAAATAAATATGATTTCCCTCTCCTCGCTTCTTGTTTGTCATGTCTATTCTTCTCTCTCTTGTTTATGTGTTGCACCTAGACCGTGTACTCCCACCGCACAGCCTTACACACACACACTCACGCACGCACGCACATGCACGCAGTCACGCACATCTCAATACACACACACGCACAAACACACGTTCACGGCCTGCTCTTTTGTTTCTCTCTCTGCCTCTCTTTGTCTCGCTCTACCTCTCTCTCTTTCCGCTCTCTCTTTTTTAACACTGTCTCATTACCGCTCTCTCGCTCTCCAGCTTTCCCTCTCATTACCGCTCTCTCTCTCATTACCGCTCTCTCTCTCTCTTTACCGCTCTCTCTCTCTCTCTTTACCACTCTCTCATTACCGCTCTCTCTCTCTCACCCGCTCTCTCCTCTCATTACCAGTCTCTCTCCCTCCTTACCACTCTCTCTCTCCCCTTACCACTCTCTCTCTCTCTCTCTCCTTAGCGCTTTCTCTGTCTCTCTACCTCTCTCTACCTCTCTCCTTAGCGCTCCCTCTCGCTGTCTCTCTCTCTCTCTCTCTCTCTCTCCCTCTACCTCTATGTTCCTCCTCCTGTGGGCCTCTGTGGGTTCTCCGTACTTAATGCCCTCATTTAGCGGATTTAACTTAGCTCCACACTTTATCCATGTGCCGCGTTCTCTCCTCGCGCGCGTCTTTAATCCAGAATGTTCTGCTCCTCAGTGAACCAGTGGCTGCTGAAGTAGTGAGTCCGTCTTCAGAGCGGTGGCGGCGGCGGCGGGGGTGTAGCTGGATCCCATTCCCATCCATTCTGTCTTCATCGTCTCAACTGCGTCTCCACCGAGGGCTGGAGGGGTCCGCCCAGCTCCTCTGAGTGCCCCCCCCCCCCCCCCCCCCCAACTGGAAAGGATCTTTTTTTAATCAAAATGGCTCTCGAGCGGACTTTGACCGCGATCAATCTGCTCGTTGCCGTGGTGACATCCCAACCTGAACAACCTGAGCTGCGGTCATGTTGTATCCAACACACACACACACACACACACACACGCACACACATGCACACGCCAGGATTTTTTTTGTGTCAAGGACAAATGTACAATAATGACGATTCACAACAAAGTGTGCGGAATGAAACTAAAACAAAAACACAAACAGAAGCAGCTGGAGTGACGGAGGCTCTCAGACTGGGCCGCGCCGCGTCTCTCTTCTAATCCGCCGGGGACATAACGGACCTTGATCGCTGACCGGAACATTGTTCCATTCATCGGATTAGCCTCAGACGGCCACGCCCATCAATCCCCCGCCCCCCCCCCCCCACCCCACCGGCAACACCGCCACAGCTCTGTGTCGTCGCAAATGCACCGAAACGCGTTGGGTTGCGATATCCAACGGCAAAATAGAAGCGCGCCGTTCGCCACCGCCCCAGCAGAAGCGGCTCACCGTCGGGAAGGAAGACCATTGTTGACGGCGGAGACGTCTGTCAAGCTGAACCTAGAGGGACGAGACTGCCGTTTGCGCGTTGGCAGCGCCCGTTTACTCATGGGCTCGAGGCGGTTTTGACAGGCCACCGCACGCTGGTGTTCTCCCCCCCCGGGCTTCCTCTTAGCAACCCTCCCAGCATAACAAGAGGACGGGGATACGCTGATTGCTAACGTCGTAGCCTCTCCCCGCTGCACACTCCGTGGGAAACGGCTGGACGTTTTCGGGGGGGGGGGGGGGGGGACTGTTTTAAATGTATTACGTGTGTGTGTACGATGAGGAGGGCGTGGCGTTGTGGTTACAACGGCTCCCTCCTAGACATAAGCAGAAGAATGTGTTTTTTCGTTGTGAGCTACGTGTTTGAGTGCAAACTGATATTTGAGTTTTCCGTCGTTACGCTGGGGTGAACGCCCGCGATGAAGGTGCGGTCGCGGATGCCGGGAGCCGCGTGGATTTCCAGAACAGACTTGTTGTGAGTCCTCGCGGTGGTGAGGTGTGTGGATTTTAGGCCTTAGACGGTCAGCCCTGGTGTGTTTCACTAGGTTGAATGTGTAACATTGAGTAACGACTGTGGGCACCCAACCATAAATAAAGGAATAGCTGATATTGTCATGTGGGACTCGTGGAATCAGTCTTATGTACCCCTCTTTCCTAACAGCATCACCTTGGCGTTGTCATCATCTACACACACACACACACACACACACACACACACACACACACACACACACACACACACACACACACACACACACACAACATGCCTTTGGCAAGGTCTCCCTTTTAGAACAGTGATTTAACTTAAATGGGAATCTTAGGGAACCTAACTAAATAAAGGTAACTAAATCGTTGCATGAGGTACCCCAGCCATCATGGTGATTTGATTTGAAGACCAGGCCAGACATTACAGTTTCAGTACAAAGATTACACACACATGGAGATAACACCTCCTTCATAGAGCTCTCGGCCTACAAACAAAACCAAATATGCGTTAGTAGTGTTCTTTTTCGAGCAGAAACAGGGTTCATTTCCACTTTAAGCTGCGACCTGCTTTGTGCACTTTGCAACAAGATTGCTATAAGGACGCATCCTCATGCCTTGTTTCAATCGCCCTCTCTGGAACCAATCAGAGAGCAGCTACGCTCTCTTCTTCTTCTGCGACAAGTAGGCCACAACGTGTGCTGGAGGCTTCCCTTTGGTCGAGGGAAGAAGGGGGCGTGTGTGAAGAATCTAGACATCAAAACAGCAACATCAATGAACGCAGTGTCGACAAACACCAAACACAAAACAGTTTTGTGTTTGCTCCGGGTGCGCACTAGGTGGTGTGTTTGGATAACATCGTTTTGAATATTTTGTCATTAATGGGGGTCCAATTAGCCGTGCGTTTTGCACCTGGTTTTATACTGTCTCTCTGGCAGTCACAGTTGTCTATATTTATGTGAACAGAAATTATGCAAGACAAATGACAAACCAAAATATTTCTGACCCTTTTTTATCTTATTTTGGGTAGATCTCTCCCTTCGAGTAAACTCCCTAATTCACCAAGGTCTGAGGCCCCGGCCGGCACAGAAACAATTTTTTTGTGAAAACGCAGAAGTCTTGTGCGTTTGGGCCGACCGTCCAGACGAATCCGGTGTTTTCGGTGCCTGAAAACACACTTTTTTGAAACCAGTTCCCAGGGTGAAAAAGAGAAAAACGGCCCTATACGTTTTCGTGTTAGGATTTGTGTGGACGCCTGATACGCAAACGATGACGTCATCGCTCCCGCCACCAGCTGGGCAACGTTAGAGTTCCGTTGAATTTGTTTTGTTCGATTTGATTTGTAGTATTTTTGTAGCTTTAAATACAGCCCCTTGGTAAATGTAATTACCAACTGTACAATAAGTATTTTCTGCTCAATCTCCAAGATTTAACAACTGCTTTCTCCTCCTCAACTGTATGTTTGTATACAGAGCGCAGGCTTGATGTGCATGATCCGCCTCATCTTCTTCTTTTATTGGTGGAGACCCCAGTGCCACATAGTGGCCTTGAATATGTACTACAGCGTTTCTACAGCTAGATGCGTTTTTGCAATGAGTCCGTCTTGACTGAGAAATTCCTGAAACGCTGCCAAGCAAAAGGAGGGGAAAAGATTGTTTTCGCTCGTGTGGACTGGGCCTGAAACAGCTATTCAAATATTAATTTTCCAACACGCATTATAGACGCATGACCCAGAGTGTGAACGTGGGCTGCCTTGAGACACTGTTTGGAATCAGACGAACACAATGAAGAAAGAGACGTGTTGATTAATGTCCTCAAGATGGATTTAAAAGAATAAAGTAACCAAATGCTATGTATTTTGTTCCATCTTTTCTCTGCATCTGAATGAAAGAAGCGTGTGTTTATTCTCTGATAAAATGCTGTCCATCTGCTTGCTGTTGTGCTGTCTGTCTGAACACTGTGTGTCTGTGAAGAACACCTCAGTGATGGGTCTTCTCTGATGGATTTGTTTGACACAACAGTTTCACAACAGAGGAACTTTAGGAAAACACTGCTAAGTTCAGGAGTAAGAACAAAGGGTGTGCAGCTTAAATGAGATGTATTATTTGGTGTTCTGTCATTGAATGCAAATGGAATGTGCTGATGAGCAACTTCTCAGGACAAAGAACACTCAGTCAGTGATATTATTTACAAAAATATAAGAAGTTGAAATAGCTCCTGACACTCTGGATCAATGCCTATTGAATAGCCATCACTAACGCCCACAGCCTATTGATAAATATTATACAAACTGCTGTGTTCAATAAGATGGCAAAAGGCTACTGTCTCCCATGTGGTCAGAACTAAACAACACATCATGTCTCAGGCTGTTCAAAAAACACAGGCCTTAATGCTGAACTCAGATCAGAAACAAACAACAGATCATGGCTCCGGCTGGTTTTACCAACACAGGTCTTAATGCTGAACTCAGATCAGATCTAAACAACAGATCATTTCTCAGGCTGGTCTAAGAACACAGGCCTTAATGCTGAACTCAGATCAGATCTAAACAACAGATCATGTCTCAGAGTGCGCCAACATCACAGGCCTCAATGCTGAACTCCAATCCATTTATTTTCATTGACTCTTTCACATATGGACGTGCATCCGTCTATTCTACGTCTATTCTACGGACGTGCCGTATATGTGAATGACATATCCTGACGTTGGACCTCCTGAAAAAAATACTACCCCCGAGGTAGTATTTTCTCCGGAGGAAATGCTAATTACCTTATATGTGAATGAGCAGTAGAATGTCGGCATTTCGCACTTCACGTTAGTGGGCGTGTTGATGACGCTACGGAGGGAACACGCCCTATGGTGGGAACAAAATACACGCCAGGAGCAGGCTGCATATATATATAAGAGGCAAGGAGACATACGACTCAAAACGAGAATGGCCTGGAAAGACGAAGAGGTTTTTCAGCTGCTTACTTTGAGGGCCGACATGAAGGGCACTGCGAAAGACGCAGTAATGGACGACCGTATGGTGAAGAAGCTTCCTGTGTTCGAATTACACGGGAGCCAGAGGGAGCCAAACTCCCATCAAGTGAGCTAAGAAGGTTCTACGAGCGCTTCAGACCAACCTTATCAACGAACGACTACGAAAGCGATGTTAAGGTATTACTTAAAGAAGAGGTTACGAATACCGGCGCTTTTGCCCATGGTAAGGCTTATTAATTATAATAAGGAATAATATATAATAATAATAATCCGGTAAGTCTGCAGTCGTTCGCAACGCCTTTCTTATTCATCGTTCCTTCTATTGGTTTCTAACTCAAGCTCCAATCTTTCATCGGATGTTGTGGATGCAATGAAATATCTGATGTATCGCTGCAACAACAGTTAAGAAGATCGCAGTGAGTTCTGCCCATTCTGCTTCCATGTTGTCTGCGGTCAAACAACAACAAATCAACGTGACAGCGGCCGCAATTATACTACGTCATGTCCCGCCTCTTGAGAATTTAAACCCTACGTCATACCCCAGCCCTTGCAAGCCCGCCCCCTAAACCATCCGGAGATTCTACTGATGTCTGAGCGACACCAATGTCCGCATTTCGGGCGTCAAGTGTGAATAACCCTCATGGTCAAACCTCCTGCTCCACAAATGCGGAGAAAAGACGGAGGTCATATGTGAAAGCAGCTATAGATAACATAGGAGACGGAGGAAGATGCATGTATGAAGCTGGCCCTGACCAGTTGATGATCTCGACCACTTCAGCCTGTATGTGATGGTGGCTTCAGACACCATACAGCCGGACTGGCAGAGACATGCCTGACAGCCCATGGAGCTGTGAAGTCTGCTTTAGAATCTGCTTGACCTGGAAAGCTGGAAGGATCGATAAGAGGAAAGCTATCCACAGCCCTGGAGGTGGAGGGCTAGGAGATCTGTAGTAGGAGGGATTAGTGGTTTTATTGTTGAGTCAGGAGTGAGAGTGAAAGTTACCAAAATAACACAGGAAGTATGTGATTCAAAATGGCTATTACTTTAAATGCAGGCAAATTTCATTTATATTTAGCAGTAGATAAGATAAGACGCAAATCCAATTAAACGTAAATTATACAATTTGAATTGAACGCTTGACTTGAATGTTTACACAAGGATCAAATAGCATGCATGCTATTAAACATTATTTATTAAATAAGCCGGGGGAACTGAGGGGAAAAGCTAAGTAAACAAAGCTTCGGGGATATCGTTTACACAACCTCATTCAGAAATGTTTGCATCGTTTTCGTGGCATATTAAAATCAATCGAGTTTAGCAGGAGACGGGAAATGGAATATTACAAAGGCTAGATTGTAAAAGGCAACTAGCGTACATCAAGGTAACCCAATGAGAGAACGTAATAGAATCACTTTCCTGACCACTGACGTACACACAAACTTCCCCTTCCCCCCTGAACGGTTCACCAAATAGTTTACCTCTACCCAACTGCGGCTCACTCTGAGCCTTGATTCTTACTCAACATTATTGACTTCATCCCTACCCCTAAAACATGAAAATACACGTATGATGCTGCAAACTCTTCTCTTGATCAAACCCAAGTTTATTCTATATTTTATTTTTTTTAAATGCTCATTAAAAAAATCCATTGATCCATCCATTGACACATTTTCTCCTTCTTTCCACCCACTCATTCTCTTAAAGTATTATATAAGACATGGATATTGACAGAAAGCTGAATTACCTGGAGGTGGCTGCAAGATACATACGATCCAAGTTGGCTAATTGGCTTGCGTTATATTATTAGGAGCATTATGGATTGACCAACTATCTTGGTTGAAACTTTGCAGAATCTATGAGCCAACACGACCACACATTGGAGTGTATCATCGCAATGATTTTATGCAGAGTGCTTTTGTTCCACAAAATCCTGTTTAGTGACGTTTAGCAGCCAGGTTGTCTGTAATTTCATTTCATCAGTGTGTTGTTGTTTACTGAAATAGGACATCAGATCTGAATAGAAAGAGGACGCTGGAATGGGATCTGGTATTCATGACGCCTCAGTGGGGAAACCACAGGGAAAATGGAGATAAATGCCTGCTCTACTGTGACGAGGGCTTGTTCGGTATTAACCTCTTGCCCATTTCAATAGCAGAGCCGGGGTGTAGGGAGTGCAGAGACGGTGCTTCACTGCAGAGGAACAGAGAGGTCTCCGGTTGGGCTGCAGGTCACTGGAACGCTGTGCCTCTGCCCTAGATGCTTCCTGGATTCAGAGCCCCGGGGGCCCGGCTGCGTTGTGTTTTTGAGTGTGTTTCCCTCTTAAGACATTGGATGCGGCGCAAGACGTGATCTGTCTGCAAATTGAACTCGCAAGCCGTGCGGTATTAAATATTTATTGGCATTTTGGATTCATGGCCATAACTACGTGGGAATCAACTGTGTGTGTGTGTGTGTGTGTGTGTGTGTGTGTGTGTGTGTGTGTGTGTGTGTGTGTGTGTGTGTGTGTGTGTGTGTGTGTGTGTGTGTGTGTGTGTGTGAGTGAGAGAGTGATTGAAAGTGTTTACGTATCCATGCAGCTCTAGATCCGGTGTGGTTCCCTTGGCTGTAGTGCAGTGCATTAAGTAGTCTGCTGTCTGCTTTGTGAGCCATGAGGACGTCCCTCTCTCTCTGCTCTATGATACTTCATATACCATGAGGACGTCCCTCCGTCTCTGCTCTATGACGCTTCCTATACCATGAGGATCTCTCTCTCTCTCTCTCTCTCTCTCTCTCGTTCTCTCTCTCTCTCTCTCTCTCTCTCTCTCTCTCTCTCTCTCTCTCTCTCTCTCTCTCTGATGAGAGAAAAAGGCTTAGTGGCCAGTAAGCATTTTCTCTCGGCTGTTCTCCCTCCCTTTCCTTCCATGTCTTACTCTGCACATCAATACACACACACACACACACACACACACACACACACACACACACACACACACACACACACACACACACAGTGTGTCCTTCTCTAGCTGTCAATCAGTATTTGATAAGTATATGCTTTTATGTGAATTGCTGTAACTATGTTGTAGTCATGGCCGCACTACATGCCACTTAGGTGACTGCCACTCTCCACCGAGAGGTGACTTTGACTGGGCTCCTCCAGACAAAAGGGACTCCAGACTGGGGGTTTTGAAAGCCGATTTATTGTAGTAGTGAGTTTGTAGACAATGATACATGATGCTGGTGCTCCATGTTGCCATGCAGGAGATCTCTTGGGCGTGTGTTTGATGGCTGGTGTAACCGGTGTACACTGATTGAGGCTGCACACAGGTGTGCAGCCTCACCCAGCCCCAAGAGTCCAATCAGTCAGACTCGGGCCAGATGAGGCTGCTTCAACCTGCCATCATCCTCACGCACTCCAAATATTTGAAGAACTGCGTGTGTGCGTACACAGCACGTTGGTCTTTCTGTGTATCGATCCATCTATTGATCTCAGATACAGATATCCGATTGTTATCTGTCACTCTATCTATATTACACATAAAATACTCAATGCGTAAATTAGATTCTTGCTATCCTGATTCTTTCTGCTCTAATGTTTCTCTCGTTGTGCGTTTACATGACACTCAAGAAAGTCAAATTATTGGGTTAGTCCAGCTATGATTGGATTACTAAGATGCATGTATACCGTAATTTCCGGACTATAAGCCGCTACTTTTTTCCCACACTTTGAACCTGTCCATCAGGATACGGACGAGTCTGTGTCAGCAGCTCCCTCCTGGCTACGAGGAAAAAGTTTCAAACTTCCGCAAATTCACTGATGCAAAGATAGAGGAGCGTTCCATCGGCCCGCACAACATCATAAATATGGATGAGGTTCCTCTGACGTTTGACCTTCCTCTCACTCGGACTGTCAACAGGAAAGGTGATCCGTCACCCTGAAAACAACTGGGCATGAAAAAACACACTTCACCTGTGTTCTGAGCTGCACGGCATCAGGAGAAAAGCTTCCACAGATGGTGATTTTTAAACGCATTACGATGCCAAAAGAAAAATTCCGGAGAGGAATTGTTGTGAAAGTCAACAAGAAAGGATGGATGACAGAAAGCCTAATGCATGAATGGCATACGGAGTGTTACGGCAAGCGACCGGGAGGATTCTTTCACAGGAACAAGGCATTGTTCGTTTTGGATAGCATGAGGACCCACATAACAGATTCTGTGAAAGCAGCCATCAAGAGAACAAACTCAATTCCAGCTGTGATTCCTGGGGGCACAACAAAGTATTTGCAGCCACTCGACATCAATGTAAATCATGCATTTAAGGTGGCGCTCTGTGTTCAGTGGGAGGCTTGGATGACAAGTGGGGAGAAATCCTTCACTAAAACGGTCCGCAAGCAAAGCGCAACTTATGGTCATGTCTGCCAGTGGGTTCTGACAGCGTGGAGCGTTGTCAAAAAATCTACTATCATCAACGGGTTTCGAAAGGCTGGACTGCTGCGTGTTGAAGAGGGCAGCATGAGCTCAGCGGGGAATTTGCCTCCGGATTAAAGTGACGAGAGCGACAATGAAAACGACCCAACATCAGATGAAGAAATTCTGAGGCTATTCAACTCCGACACCGAAGGAGATGACTTCAGTGGTTTCAGTGCACAGGAGGAGGAAGATAGTGACCAATGACTTTCTTGGTAGGCTACTGTTTACCACTAAAAAGCCTGTTAAAGCCTGTGTAAAGTTCATTTGTTTCAATGTACTTTCAATGTAGGAACCTGCGGCTTATTTATGTTCAAAATAAATATATTTTTTTAATTCAGTGGGTGCGGCTTAATAGTCCGGAAATTACAGTACACCTTAGTCTAACTAAAATCAAATCGTATTGGGTTTCTCATAGTCGAATTAAGACCCTTAGATAATTAGATTCATAGTCGAGTTAAGCGTGCATGTACGGAATGGGATTGGATTATGCATTGAATTGCGTTCTGAGCATGCTCGAGATCTTTTCGTAGAAAAGTAGAAGTAGAAGGAAGACGATAGTCGTGTTGTTGTTGCCGTCGGAAAACGAGAAACTGCGATTTATTTAAAAAGGTGGCGCAGAAGATGGGAAGCCAGTGAATGTAGTTACCCCCTATAAGAATTTAGTCCCGGCCACGGGAGCACGCATGGCATGCATTCATTAAAGGTGGAAGCACACTGACACTACGCTTCGATTTCACCCAAGGCTGAATTAAAAGTACATGTTTTTCTAAATCTGGGTCATCAACAAGGTTGTAAAGTAGTAACTTCGGGCACATCTGTCAAAATAAATGTGTTTACAATCTTTATTCATTCCTTGCGATGCGGCGGGGAATGCCTGAGTTTGTTGTTGCTGGTGACGTAAAGAGGTCAACCGGTGGCTCTATTACCACTAGTTGAAATGGGTACAGCGCCACCTATCGTACCGGGGACCATGACATGCTTCGGCCAATGAATCGATTTACTCACCGCCATGTACAACCGGACAATTGCAGTTGTCCAATTGCGGAGCATAGTCGAACTATGGCTCTAATCGGATTAAGCTGTGCATGTAAACATACTGTTTCTCTTCACACTCAGTGCCTCTCTCTCTCTCTGTCTCTCTGTTTCTCTGTCTCTCTGATTCTTTCTCTCTCTCCCTCTGTTTCTCTCTCTCTCTCCCTCTGTTTCTCTCTCTCTCTCTCTCTCTCTCTCTCTCTCTCTCTCTCTGTTTCTGTCTCTTCCATGTTATTTTTACATCCCTTCCAGATGCCCCTGTTCTCTCACATTGTCCCTCACCCTCACTCCCGGGAGTCTTCCACACACACCCTTTCCCTGTCCCCTCCTCTCCTCGCCTCTCCCTGTCTTGTTCTCCTCACCCGTTTTCTCTAACTCTTTTCAATGCTTTTCTTTGCTTACTTTTAGACCCTCTTCCCTTCAACTCACCCTTGCACCTCTTTTCACTCCTGTTCTCTCCATCGTTACTCTCTCGCTCTCTCTCTCTCTCTCTCTCTCTCTCTCTCTCTCTCTCTCTCTCTCTCTCTCTCCCTTGCTAACCTTTTTTATTTCAGGTTTGATAAGAATTCAGTGCCTGTGCCATCTCTTTCACACAGACATACACACACACACACACACACACATGCATGGATGCACACACACACACACACACACACACACACACACACACACACCACAGACACTTGCATCCAGCTCTCTTTCCATCTCTAAACCCAGCCGGTTGCCAGTGTATCCTAGCAACCTAACTTTACTACTAAGGTTCAGTGTGGCGCCGTGCTACACCGTGCTCCCGCAAACGGAGAGATCCTGTAATCTGCATGGGAGCACCTGTGGGCGACGGGTCGATGGTTAGCGCAGCCTTCACGACTCGGTTTAAAGAAAGGAGGGGAGAGGGGGGGGGAGGTGTTTAGAATTCAACCCCATAACAGCCGGAGGTGAGCAGGGGGCCAGAGGTGAGCAGGGGCCCCGAGGTGAGCAGGGGCCACGGGTGGCTGGGGAGGCTGGGGAGGCATGGGGTTCATCAGGGTACCACAGGACCGGATTTTGCAAGGAAAAATCCATGAAAGGGGAGAATGCGTTTTTCCCGTGGCTGCTGAGATCGAGAGACGGGCGAATGAACCGTCGTCCTCCTTTCGAGGATTGGGTGGCAATTTATTTTTCGAAAGCGTTTGTCATATTTGTCGGGAATGATCTCCTCCGTCCCGACAATGTGTTATCTTTACATCGTTATGCGTGCACGGTCTTGCCTGTGCATTTGTTGCGCATGACCGGAGTCTTCCACAAGGCCAGGCAGAGCTATTGCCGGAGCTAGCGATCTAATCATGTGTTTGGGGAGGATGAGATTGGAAGGCAGGTCTAAGGGGAGAGCTGGTTTACTTTAGGTTTACTTTATACTTTTAAAATCTCTCCTAAAAGTCTCTCCTTGGCTGGTTTCTAATTGTCGCCCCTACCTTTAGGTTAAAAAGTTGAAGTATTATTAACTCCTTATTAACTCAAAGAATCATGAACTCAGTGCAGCAAATGTATGCTTTAACTGTTATAATACCCTGGCAATGACTATAGGCACATACTTCACTCTCCAATCGTTTAATACATTATTTAATCTGTTCATCAATGTTACAAATAAACGGATGCATGGGGATGGATGTATGGAGATGGAGCACACAATTCTTATGTACAGGACAATATGGGGGCGTTTTCACATGTCTTACAGTTCACACCAAAAATGTCTTGTGAGATGGGAAGTAAGTTGACTCAAGACTCACTTGTTCAGAGTTCAACTGGACTATGCATAGCCCACCCCCCCCCCTTCTCCTCCCTTAAGGCCAAAGTATACTACTCAGACGCCGTAATCCGTAATCCCTCGAGCCTTCGAAGTTCTCCGTCGGGATGTCGAATATGCAATGCAATTCGCAGCCCAATCTATCTTATATGCTGACTACTAACCATACTAAATACTGTTGTAAAAAAAACCTCCAAAGCTTTTCAAATCTTATTTGGTGTTTTATTGGTCCTTAATGTGCAAAGTAAACAAGGTACAAAGTAAATAAGGTGCAAAGTAAATAAGATGCAAAGTGATTCCAGAAATGATTTTGTTAGAGGACCAATCACACTTGCCGTTGCCGTTCGTCTCCGTTGAGTCAACGGATGGTTAAAAAATATTGGATGCAGACATAGAGCTACGGAGAGGGTCTCCAACAGGGTCTCAGATGAAGGTGTCTACATCAGCACTTTACAGAGTAGTATAAACCAGCCTTCACTCTCCTAAAAACGCCCCTTTTACGCACTTATTGTATGTTTGTTTGTCCTGGCACTCAGAAATAGTAGGCCTACTTAGCATTGTTTAGCATCTTATCCTAGCTATTAAGTTGTATACAAAATAGCTTTAGTTTCTATGAACATCCTTAGTGTACCCACAGCGATATATATTGTTGTTTCTCTATCTTCTCACGCTTTGGATAAAAGCGTCTGCTGAATGCCCTAAATGTAAATTCATATGTAAATGATGTTATTCAGTTACATATGAAGTGTGTTCCGCTGTACAAGTGTTTGTAGACTTATGGAATACGTGTCCAAACAAATAACATGAGACGCATCGACAGATTGTTGTGAAGGAGAGAGAGCGCAAAGCCATTCGGCGGAATGAGACAATGTGGAGAGGCAGAGATGAGCGACTTATGTCGTGCTGATAGCAGCTATACGCGTAGGAGTGTGTGGACCCTCCGCCGAGGCTGAGAGAGAGAGAGAGATACAAAGAAGAGAGAGAGAGAGAGAGAGAGAGAGAAGAACAGAAAGAGAGAGAAGAACAGAGAGAGCGATAGAAAGATAGAGAGGGGAGCGTAGACATGAGGGGGAGGCTTGGCAGCATCCTCTTCTTTTCACACTCAAAAGAAGATATGAAAACATCCATTACTTTCCTTCAAAGTACGGAGAGCACGGCTCCCCCCGTCGCTCGCTCGGCGATCCCGTGAGAAGGCAGTGTGCCGCCACCTTCCTGGAAGACGAGGGGGGGGGGGGGGGGGGTGGGTGGGGGGGTGGTGGTGGGAGGGGGGCGCATGTGGCGTGTGATGTTCCACATGTAACGCATTATTATTCATGAGCAGATTCTGATTTTGATCATGCCTCTTTTCTTTTTTTTTCTTTTTTTTTTTACCGCCCTCCCACACTAACTTTCTTTCACCAAATGTATTTCTGCGACGGTTTTTCAAGCTCCGGTTGAAATGTGACGTGTGATTTGATCCCAGATGGCACCCCGAAGTCAGCGTCAGATGTGGAAATATGTGAATGCAGTCTTACGATGTAAAGGATTAGAGGCGTTTTGTTAAGATCCCGGGTTCAAGGTTATGTTGAGATGTAAATCTTCAATCCCTCAGGAGCTCAGGAGGTAGAGAGTGTTGACCTGAGCAAGACACCTCTTTATGACGAGCTGGCTGTCGCCTCGCATGGTTGACTCCGCCGTAAATGTGTGTGTGTTTGTGTGTGTGTGTGTTTGTGTGTTTGTGTGTGTCTCTCTTGTATGGTTGACTCCGCCATAAATGTGTGTGTGTGTGTGTGTGTGTGTGTGTGTGTGTGATACTTGTATGGTTGACTCTGCCGTATGCATGATTGCAAGTCGCTTTGGATAAAAGTGTCTGCTAAATGTAAATCAGCCGTGATTTTTGTTCAACTCGGCTCCTCTCACTTTGTAGACGGGTTCAATATTGGGCAGTAGGCCATCAATTGACATCCATTATATTCCGAACGGAATGTAAGAGCAGTTCCCATAGCTGTATCTTTGTGATGTCCAACCCAGGTTAGCTTGTTGGAATTTCCCTGGCTAGGTAGCTTTCTCCAAGAGTTCCCCTCAAATCCACAACAAAGGACAAATCCTGTCTGATTTACATCCTGACACAGACAACGTCAACCATTAACCTGGGGTCTTAACAAGCCAGCCAAATCCTTTTAAAGAAGACAGAAACATAACTGCGGCTGTTCTGTTATTGCAGTAGTTTGTAACCCTGTGACACATCCATGTCCTCAATGTGCAGCGGTTAGCGGGAGAAACAAGAAGGGGTGTGGGAGACTTTGCAATAAGCAATTGTCATTCCGCTCACAGTATGCATGGGATTCTCGGTCCTGGCGGTATAGCTAGACACCAGCCGAGCAGAAACCTCCTTCCTATTAAATGGAGTTTCTTCCACCGCGGCGCTTGCAGACGACGACGAGGGAAACAGCCGACACAGAATGTGAAGAAGGCCGTCAGATTGTGAGTTATTTGCCCTCTGTCTCTCACCCTATGACCAAGGAATTCTGGCTTGTGCACCAGCGAAGGTTAAAGTCCAACCATGATGCTGGAGGAATAGACAGGGCTGTTTCTTTAACGCGTCAGGAATGTGTTTCGCATTGCGTTTCCCGAACACGTATCAATCATCGTTGTTTAACCAAGCATGCCACAGCCTCCCAAATAAGAAGATGGCTTCTGATTGTCTTGGTTGTGTGTGCATTTGCATGCAGCACATTCGTTCATCTCTGACCCCTAGATGCTGAAGCAGAGGCCCACTTTGGACATGATAATGAAGTCTCAGTGGAAAGTTTAAACTTTCCTTTATTCTTCACATTTTCCCTCCTTCTTTCTAGATACAAGTATATCATCATTCTTCCAGGTCCCATCGCTAGGAGAGCTACAGGCCGGTTCTCGAGTCCCACTTCATTATGAGAGTTCAGGGAGTCATTGACCCTCCTCTTGTATTCTACAGGACGAGACTAGGACTCCTGCACCACTTGATGGCTCTCGTTGTCTCATTATAACACGTGGTCTCCTTACCGGGGGGGATTAACAGCGTCCTATAGAAATCACTGCTCCTCCTAATGGTCCAAACCTCCTATTAACAAGACCGTAACGAGATAGTTGCTTTGCCCGATGGGCCCCGACGGGCTGGCCCCATACATCATCACCTGCACCGCAAAGCCTCTTATCATTTGTGTTGTGCCAGGACACAGATGAGAAACGGCGGACGGAGTATTTCACTGTGGGAGGGGTATCTCATTGGCTGTGTATAAAACATATTCCGGGAGGCCCCCGAGGCACGGCAGCCCAATTTCAAGACGGTGGTTGTCACCGGGGGGGGGGGTGGGCAGGCATCCGCGATGGCTGCACTGGGGCCCGCATTAGGGGGCGGATGATGTTGTGTGTTTTAGTTTCTCTTCTATGGTATTATTTTGGTCAGCATGTGCCCATCGGCTGTAGAGATATATAATCCTTTGTAAACGGAGCAAACAAACAAGCAATGCCGAGAATGAATGTTGGAACTGCTCCGCAAAAAAGTTGTTTGTTGACTCCAGAGGAATCGATGTGTGTATTGTATATTTGATTAAACCTTTTAATATATCTCTCCCTTTTTCTGTGGTTTAGGGCTCTGAAAAGGGTACACAGTGTTATGTTGACGCCACCATCCAAATGAATGAGTCAATATGTAAATATATGAGAATTAATGAAAACAAAAGCAGATGTCATGAAACAAGAGATATACACTGCTAACTGAATGCCCTGCTCATAGGACGAGGCAGGAGAAGCCAATTTGCAAAAGGACAAGACATTGAAAGACCATGACCTTTTCATATCGCAGAACAAGTTTCTTGTTGGAGACAAAAACTTGAGTCAGGGCAAGGAATCTAAGCTCTTACAAAGCAGCAGTCTGGTTAACACGTGGGTTTTGTCTTCGACGGCGTTATTAAGCTCAGGTGACGGATGTAAGGGAGAATAAAAGAACATACTTAAATTGGAAATGTCAAGGTAAGCCTTCAGAGTGCTGTCCTAGTTGAAAATGGATAGTATATATATATATATATATATAGAGAGAGAGAGAGAGAGAGAGAGAGAGAGAGAGAGAGAGAGAGAGAGAGAGAGAGAGAGAGAGAGAGAGAGAGAGAGAGAGAGAGAGAGAGAGAGAGAGCTCCTTGGCTAAGGAACAAAAAAAAAACTTTTTTTTCTGATAATGCATTCATAAGTGGGAAGGGGGAGATTATAAATCCCTAATGTGATGATGATGATGATGATGATGATGATTCAAAGTGATTCCCATGTATCCTGGCTGGTGTATCACCTTAAGGGATCCCGCCACAAGCTCAGTGATTGGACATTTTCTAAGGGAGAAGGAGAGGAGGCAGCAGCAGGTAGTAGCAACATCAAAGAAGTGGTCTGTGCTTTCAAAGTAAGGCTGAGAGAGGGTTATGAAATTCCAAGAAAATAAAAGGAAAAATCCGAAACGTAACAGAAACGGGTAAACCTCTCTCTTTCTCTGGCCGCTAAATCCAGTTAACTGAAATGGGTATTGCGTCCTCCAAGGCACGCTCGGAAGTCCCGCCCTCTCTCATTTCAATAATTTAGAGCAGATGTAAAGAAGAGTGCCTGGGAACGAGGTTATGGTCGGAGAGGTTATAAAGTGGTCAATTGATCCGACCAATCGGCTCCAGTTGCTTGCGTGGTAGAGGCTATACATAGAATAGAATAAATTAAAATAGAATATGACTTAAATCACTACTAACTAATTACAATTAATCATTTAAAACGTGTACCGCGTGTGTGGTTATTCTGGATGTAGATGAAAGTTGGTGTGGGTCATATTGGGTTGGGTCATATTGAGTTGTAGAGAGAGAAAGGGCAGAAAAGACTGGAAGAGGGAAAGATTCTTAAATCAAGCCAAAATAATTTTCCACTCGCTCTCTACGTTTCTCCTCCTTTGAGAAGTGTTGCATTTTATGCACCTATTATTGACTGGCAAGATGGTTTTCTTGTACCAATCAGGGAAGAGATTCCCTGATTGGTCAGAATTGAACGGGGGAGGGGGGGTCTAAAATCGAATTTGCTCCGTAGAGGCAGGAGCAGTAAACTCATAGCAGAGAATCTCACGGTATATTTCACTCTCTAATAGTATACGAATGGCTATGCCAATTCTAACAAATCAACCTCAAATTGCAGCTCTAAAATTTGACCTACAGCACCTATAAATATGATTCAGGTGTAGATGAAAAGGTATAAGCATTATTTCACACACATTTCATCACATTTTGCTTAATGCTTTACCTACATCAGTATTAAGGTTTTGATAATCATTATTATTATAACAATTATCATTAGGTATGGTTACTCTAAGCCTTGACAGTAAAGTCTATGTATATTCCATTTAATGTACTAACGTTGCATTTCCAGCAACATCCCAGGATTCACTTTTATTTTTTATTTCTACTCGTCCCATTTGCAGGAAGTAGTGAAGGTCTGCTGCCATCTAGCGGTTCTTTAAGATAATTTCTTATTTGTTTGGGATATTCATCCATGACGGCAAAAGAAGTCTCAAGGTCTCAACTCAGCTCCTTTAACGTCTGAGATAAAATATTACATCGCACATATCCAGCCTACAGACATATTCGACAATATATAATATTAATCCTCGTAAAATTCGAGATCATATGTTTTAATAACTTAACTGATTTATATCAAATGTTATATGTTGTGTTGTGCTACATGATAGTGTGAAGTGTGTGAAGTGATCAAATGAATAACAATAGTGTATACCATGCCAAAGACACCAAACCCACTGCAGTTCAAAAATGAGTGTTTACATCTTTGTTTATACTTATTTTTATATGATTGTATTTATTCCTAATGCGCATTTATAAGGCTATTGCCGGTGTGAACGATTTACAACTTCCGGTATGCTTTCTCTATAGTAGATCCATGCTTTCAACTTTATTCAGTCCATCGTGGTCTCAAATACACAATTTCAACGTCTTGCTTCAACTCTCCGTGACGTCAGCATACGGGCTACATAACGAGGTTGACGAACGCCCGCATCGACCAATGGCACGCCTTGGTGTCGAAACGCCCACGCGGTATGGTCTGCGAGGATAAAGAAACGCCCACTCACAGTCTGCAGACACCCGCCGCCTTGTCTCGCAGTGCATGCTGGGAGGGAACGAGCAGCATTCTCTCAATCATGGCGTCCCGTGTCCTAGCACAGTGTGTGCGCACATTAGCCCGCTCCTCGGCGAGGGTTTCTGGGGGTAACCTTGCGGTGAGGACTCTCGCCGCCCCGGTCTCGGCGAGCCACCGGTCCTTCGCCCTCATCTCGAACGTGGAGCGGAGCCGGTTGCTGGAGCAGAGCCGGGTGAGTGCGGTTAAGAGGACTCGGCCTAGCGGTAGAGGCTTGCTAATATGACCTACCTGCGCCTTTCACCTCCGACGAGTAGCTTAGATGACTGTATCCATTCATGTGTGTTGGGATCACTTGCATGTTGTGTTAATGTTGGGCGTTTGAAAGGACAACCTCGATCTGTGAGATTAATTCAGTCGGAATCAAACACAACGAAGGACTTTTAGTCGGCTAAGGATTTTAAGCTAGCTAATGTAACTTGGTTGACATTAGCTTGTTGGTCAAACTCTTGTTGGTTTTGTACTGATTGGTGGATGCACACTATTAAACATCACACACAACTATAATAAGGATATTCACCACGATGGATTCGATTTTTTTTTACTGGAGGTGCATGGTGCGCATCTTGACGTCTCCTTCATAACCTGAAATGCTAATGGTAAACTCAAGTTCTAGTAGTTGTAGTTGAAATGTTTCCCGCAGTGTATATGTTTTTGAGTCATGGCAGTGACATTCGTTTCACCTTATACTTGGCGGAGGGGTCTGTTTCAGCCTTGATCAAAGGCTTCCTGTTATGCTGCGCCATCAAGGCTAGCAGGACAATATATCCTCCAAACTATGCATGTGCCATAAGGGTCCTCCTCCTCTTTTCAGGTCTCTATCGGGAGCATTTGGTGCCGACAGTATGGAGACCTTCCCCCACTCACCCTGGAGACGATTAGGGACAGGGTTATGTACGTGCTAAAGCTCTACGACAAGGTCAACCCCGAGAAGGTGAAGAGCACAATATATTATTATAAAAAAACCTTTCCCTTTCCGCACATGATTGACATATTTAAATCAGTGTTTTTGTCTTAAGTTTATAACAAGCAAAGAACGTGATCACAACAGCTGAAGTACACCACGCTTCCATTTTGTTGAATGCAACAACCCTGCAACACTGACATGGGGTGATGTTCTGCGGCCCACAGCTGCAGACCACTTCCCACTTCATGAAAGACCTTGGCCTGGACAGCTTGGACCAGGTAGAAATAATCATGGCCATGGAGGATGAATTTGGTGAGTAACTAGCCTGTTACTCTTCAACTTTTTAGTATAATCAAATCACATTTTGGGTTTAAGTCTTTTTGGTTTGGCGATAAGTTGTGGGGCATAGCACACAACGCATTGGCAAACATTGTTTCCCCAACCCCCTCCCCTGTTGCAGGTTGTGTGTTTTCATGTTGTAAGTGTACTGACTATGTGCTTATGTTGCTGAGGTGGAGAGTACAGTGTGGAAACAGGAAAAAACTCCTGTTCCCACACTGTACTCCCCACAGGAGCATAGTTTGGGGGTTGCCTTGTTTTCCCCTCCTCTCTCATGTTATGCTGTATTTCACGCAACAATTTCCCCACCCGGGATAAATAAAGTATCTATCTATCTATCTATCTATCTATCTCAGATACATGTACATCTCACATATAGTCAAGCTTTGTGCGTTGGGTTGCCCCAAACAGGCCTGTGACACTCATAATGGGCGTTGTTTGTTGTCCGACATCATGAAATGCAATCTCACCAGGTTTCTTTTATCTAGTCTCACCAGATAGTTATAGTTATCTTCAACTGTTTTTCTGTGTGGCAGGTTTTGAGATCCCAGACGCAGATGGAGAGAAGCTGATGTCCCCTGATGACGTTGTACAGTACATTGCCGACAAGAAAGATGTTTATGAATAGTTTGTCACGCACGTCACAGGCAAGTGTCTCTGCGCTTCAACTCCTGCATGCTAAAACATTTAAGGTGAATTGTGTAGGATTGAGTGGCATCTAGCAAATCTAACTGAATACCTCCTCACCAACAAGTGGGAGGAGCTACACTGGCCTGTAAGTACTTACAAAATGTTAGTCTATGACAGCATTAAAGAGCCAAGTATCAAGAAATGAGCCTTGTTATACTATGCATTTAATTTACTGTGAAACTAGGTCATAGCTGAAATTATAAAAGACTCACCTTTAGAATTATGCTATTGTCAAAATATTGTGGCCTCCCCAAATAAAGATTTTTTTTTTCTTGAGTTTATACAGTAACTGAAAACACTTAACTGCACCTTTAAAATATGTTGTTTATTACTGTGGATATGCGAGGCATCAACTAATACTCTGAATTGTCTTGGGAAGTCATGTTTAAAAAGCATCAAGCCCTTACACTTTTTTTCCTCTTCTTTCCAGATAGCGGTTGATCCTCTGCAACGTGACCTTCCAGGAAGTTTGGAGGAAGACGTCAGGAGAGTCTGTCCACTTGTGTTCCCTACCCAGTTCCCCTACTGTATTTAAATAAACATGTCTATACCTTGGAAGCCTGAGGAATTGAAATTAAAAAGCTGTTGTTCCCACCATCTTGGTTTTTCTGTATTTGTCTGACCAATAAAGGATATCTAGTTGTGAAACCATGTTTCTGGTTGATCCTTATAGCTTTGTTTGATAACAGGAACATGGGTAAACTTCAGTTCTTGTATAATAGACTAAAGCCGAAATGTGGGCATTGAAAAACTAGGCTAGGATTCACTTAGGCATCATGACTCATGAAATTTTGCTAGCACTACTGCAGGGTTAAGTCTAGGTCAATGAGAGGGTAGTCATGTCCTGTTTTAAATCCTATTGTCATGCAATCTGCAAGACAATAATTTAATAACAGGCATGCAAACTAGTAACCTTTCGGCGAAATTCGCCGTTTTTTAAACAAAATTGGCCACTTGTGTGATTCGTGGAGATCCATTGAGAAAACATTGGGTGGGGGGGGGGGGGTCTACAGTCTGACGAAAACGAGCCGATAACTAAATAAAAATCAATTTAGAATGACAAAAACTACGAAATCTTTTGATACTGTCGTTAACGAATAAAAACGAGACGAAAATGTAAAGGGGACGATTTGGGAAGCGATCCAATCAGAACTAAGCTCTTTGTGGGAAAGTACTGATCGTCCCGCCCGGCAGGTCAACTAGCAGGCGCTTGCTGCGTCGCAAGCAAGTGTCCCTTTGTAAACAGTTTGGCGCAACAATCAACACAACCACCTTGAAGTCATTGGCAGACGAGTCATCCCGAAATTCACGCAAAGATAAGCATACTTAAAGTTTTTTTCTTTCAAGCTAATGTTATGTGTGTTTTCGCTAAAATTGGAATACAATAAAAGCTGAAAGAAACCACCGCTGTCCTGTAACGGTACCGGAGCTCTGTGCTGTCGACACCACAGCGGGGCACAGAAACACAGGATTCACTGTGGTTTCTGTGACATGAGAAACACTAAAAATGAATACTAATGTTCTATAAAGAAAGCTATATTAGTGGGAAAGCCACGCAACAGATTACTGTTACATACAGTAATGTTCTTATGACGGGAGAAAGGAGCAGAAATATAGTATAGAGACAACTTGGAGCTGTGTGTGCGCCTGCGCGTATGTTTGAGTGAGAGACGGGAGTGGATGAGAGACAGAAAAATCGGACCCCCCTCCATTCTACCTCACAGGTACAGAAGGCCTCCGAGGATGGGCCACTGAGTGCAAATAAAGCTAGTGCATCCCAGAACAACAGACCAAGGAGGACGCCAGAGCAAAATGCATTGTACACACAGGATTAGCAGTCCCAATGATTGAAGATGAGGACTTTGTTTTAATGATTGATACAGTTGATAGGAGGCTGACTGTTCCCCAGAAAACGAATGATAAAAAAATGATCTATAAAAAAAATTATATAAAAAAAATTTGACCTGCGCACGAATATTTTTTTTTGGACCTGCGCGCATATTTTTCCCAAAAACCAGTTGGCATGCCTGTAATAAGAATGCACAACAGCAGGTTCCCTGTCATCCATACATTTGTCATGCTACATGTCAATTCAGGGAATGTTGCCTTGATAAAACAATTATTCTGAGACCCCAAAAAGACCATAATGCAGACACTGGTCTCCCTTAAATGCTGAAGTTAAACCCGCGTGGATGATGTGTGTGTTCGGTGAGGATGGGTGGAGAAGAAACAGGAAAGGAGGCAGTGGCCACTCAACAGTTAGTCCTTTATTGAGGGTTGTACCCAAGTTATACAGCTTTGTATGCTGGCCACTGGGGACCAGGAGATTACCAACACTTATCAGTATACAGAGTACAGCCAACAGAAGACCTAATACCGACTACTCTACAACCTAGTACGGATTTCTCAAGAGCACTAAAATCCAGAAAGAAAAAAAATAATTAACAAACCAAGCAACAAAATAAGGAAAATTAAAAAGATAAAATGAAACAGCATCAGAGGAGACATTCATAATTAGAGCACAATGGAGTTGTTTTTCTATACCTTGTAATATCAGGCGACGTATGGTTTGTATCTTTTGTCAATTGTTTATACACATACAAAGAAAGATTGTCCTTCGAAAAGTGCAGTTTCCCTCCCCCTCCCCCAAAGTTTAAGATAAATTCCTTTTTTAAAAGATGATCAGAGGAAGACTTTTTAAAAAAAGTATGCACCCTCCCCATTTATTTTCAGTTTGTAAGCGGGAGGTGAGGAAATTCCCCCCTCGATTATAGACATTGTACGCTTTGTAAATCGTCTCAATACATACGTGTGTGTATATATATATATATATATATATATATCGTTTAAACAGTCTCCCAAAGCAATGTGCATAACTGGTTTACAGGTGATCAGAATACACACTGAATTGCGGAATCTCTATCGCTCTCATATATATATATATATAATGTAGATATATATAAAATAAAACAATGTAGTCATGAAAATGTGCAATTTCACACATCAGTCAGTTATTGAGGAGACAAGTCTTGGAGGGGGGGGGTGTAGAGTGGGAGGGAGGGACTTTGCAAACCGTAACCTTTTCGCCGTTACTGCTACAACTGGCCTGATGGTTGCTAGGTTACATGGATTTGTCGTCCCCCTCCCCAACCCCTCAATGTTATTACCATTATTAATGTCAATATGAATTTTTTTTTCTCAAACAATGGCACGACATGATTCAGTTTTAAGGTAATTATTCAACTGTACGTTGGTATAAAATAGGATTTTTCAAGCACACACTAAAAACCCAGGGTGGACATGGAAGCCTGGGATTTTTTTTTTGTAACACTCCACTGCATAGTCTCTCTGAGCATAACCCCCCCCCCACCCCTCCCCAAGTCTTTGTGCTGGTTATACTAAAGCTTTTTAAGGGTTTGTGTGTGTTCATGTGTAACTGCAAAATGACGAGAGAGAAGGACAGGCAAGACTCACAGTTTATCATTTTTTGTTAAGTCAAATAAAACGTTTTTTTTTTCTTTTAAATAAGACAGTGTGCGCGTGCACAAAGCTTACTGAAATATGTATCAGATCTGCTCTGAGGATAAAGGAAACAGGAGAATTTCAACATTAGAACAAGTAGTATTATCACCCCCCCTCCCCACAGGCCCTAGGGGCGGCTAGGCAGCCCCAGAGGGATTGTACATTGCTTGTGGCGTTTCTTCCCCCCCCCCCCCACTTAACTGAAAAACTGGTTTTCCTCACATTTTCCTTTTGCCAAGGACTTTTTGTCTTCAAGCATTTAAACGTTATCCAGCATCTTCAGCGCACAGACACAAACAAAAGTATTTACATCCAAACAAGAACCAACCATTAAAATCAATCCCTTTCTTTAACTTCTTGCTAGTTCTCTCACACCCCCCACCCCACCCACCCCCTTGGATTTGGCATGACAGAGTTCAAGGTCTCTCCATCTAACACACACACACACACACACACACCCACAAACACACTCTTGTATGCAGCACCAGCGGTAGACTAGGCCTGGAGACCATCCGTACAAAACCACACAGTTGGATCGCTACGGCGACACACAAAACAATACACAATATAAAGATGGCCGACATGACGGCAGCAACAGCAACAGGGAGCATTAAAGACATGATGGTTCTTGTTCTGGGGGGGGAGGGGGGGGCTGGGGGGGGCTTTGTTCCTTCCAGACGAATTGCCAAGACTAATAAATAAATGAAAGGGCCAACACCAGCTCGGTGATTGGGACAAACCCTGGTCATCAAACTAGGGGCCAGCAGCAGCCCAGGCTTCACGGTAATCGCGGTTAACACTTGACTGATCTAGAGAACACTACGCAGTGAGTTCAAGAGTCTCCAAACACTAGCATTACACACCAAAATGTTGCCCCTCGTGAGAAGACGGGACCAGTGACGTCGTTTGGAAAAACAATTTGAGAAACCAACCATTTGAAAAGCAATAAAGAAACCACGGTTAATGTTTGGGTCATTTCAACGAGAATGATGATTGGATGCCGGGGTAGGGGAGGCGACGGGCTCAGAGGAGGGGCCCGGTTATAAAGGCTTGCTCCTCAGGCTCGCCCCCGGGGGGGGGACAGGGTGGAAGCTTAAGGGACCCACCATCTTCCATTGTCAGCCATTAGAAACAAAACACACACACAAAGTCCTGGAGAACTGTCAACGAGCCCGCTGGCACACACCGAATACGCAGGCAGTCACATAAACACGTTACCCTGTCAGAAAAAAAAAAAAAAAATCACTCTCAAGTACAGCTTCTTCCTCTAACTAGTTGTAAAATAGCATAAGTCCCACCCTAACATGTTCACACACAGCTTTTCGTTAGCCATCTCCTGTAATCCACTACAAGTGCAAAATCCAAGGATTCTTCGTTCAACTCGCAAAAAAATGAATGATGAAAATAGTAAGGGAGTTCTGCCTTGTAAATCTGTCCAACAAACACGTACAAAACAAAAACAAAAACACAAGCAATATATACGAATATAGAGATTTGTTCAGCAACAAGATCTGGAATTAAAGGTAAACGTATCTTTTGCTTTTCAGTTTTGATTGATTAAGTTCTATATATATATATATATATTTGGTAAAGAGCGGTTGAATACTGGCACACACCACGGTCAAGTCTGGCTAATACTCAAGAGGGCCCGTCGCATGACTGCATATGCCTTGGAAGGTTTCTTAAATAGAATATTCACGGTTCAAACTGAAATACACAAAAACAACGCAAGCTACTCAGAACTACTAAGGGAAGGAGGGGGAGGGATTTCAAATCTACAAAACAGCTTGAAAATACACTCGCAAAATCAAATGATCGCAAAATTAAGGTCCATGGCTTAGCCTAATGTTGATTTCTCAGTCCCCACCCCAGAATATTGTGCATCTTTGTCCACTAAACAATCACTGTTCTAGGTAAAGTCTGTGTTTTATGACTTGTATCACTCGTGTTGGATTTCTTGTCCCCCTTCCCGCCACACAGACACACACAAACACAAACACACAATCACACAATCGAGTATAGAGCAGCAGCCCAATACACTTGACTCTCGCACAGTATGTAGTTGAGAGACGAGATCAGTCAGCTCAATAGTTTAAGATGCTGCCCCTCCACACCCCCTCTTAAGGAGAAAAAAATGTGTACAACAATACAATCATATTCTATTTGTAAACAGGTAAAAGCCACTTGACTTATTGTTGCATCTTCGGACACAATTAGAATCAAGGCAATGAAATGTGGACGACTTTTGCACCGTTAAAAATATATAGAGCAAGACTAAATAATTTTGTTTGGTTTCCTTTTTTTTCTGGGTTTTTCTTCTTTTTTTATAGCTTTTTTTTTTCTTTTTGTCAACCTTTGCTTTCCTCAAACACATTACTTTTGTGACAGTGAGAGCGATTTTTCAAGAAGGTTCATTAATGGTTCGCATTGTATACTTTTACATTTTTTAAAAACACTTGTGAAACGTGGAAAGAGAAAAGACAACGAAAAAGAGAAGAAAGGAAAGTGCCTCTCTCTGGGCCGCGCGAGAGGCGTTACAGTATGCATAGATACAGGTTTTGCCTCTTCTCTTGGGTTTTTTTTTTTATTTCTCTGAATTTACAAACAAACCACCCACTTGATAGTGAGCCAGTGACTCGGTCACATGCACACGCTGACAGAAAACAGACAGGACACACAGATTCCTCTGGTAGGATCGGGTGGGCGGGCGGGGGCAGGGGGTGGGGGGAGAAGAGCAGGGACAGGAAAATAAAGCATGGAAGAAAGAGAAGGCATGAGCGGGAGCTAGAACAGGCGAGAGGGCGAGCAGCGGGCCTGGACCGGCCGCTCCTCAGCGGAGAGAGGGAACATGGAAGGAGCCGCTCCTCTAGGGAGAGAGGGAACATGGAAGGAGCCGCTCCTCTAGGGAGAGAGGGAACATGGAAGGAGCCGCTCCTGGGAGAGAGGGACCATGGAAGGAGCTGCTCCTCTAGGGAGAGAGGGACATGGAAGGAGCCGCTCCTCTAGGGAGAGAGGGAACATGGAAGGAGCCGCTCCTCTAGGGAGAGAGGGAACATGGAAGGAGCCGCTCCTGGGAGAGAGGGAACATGGAAGGAGCCGCTCCTCTAGGGAGAGAGGGAACATGGAAGGAGCTGCTCCTCTAGGGAGAGAGGGAACATGGAAGGAGCTGCTCCTCTAGGGAGAGAGGGACATGGAAGGAGCCGCTCCTGGGAGAGAGGGACATAGGAGAGAACATGGAAGGAGCTGCTCCTGGGGGAGAGAGGGACACGAAAGAAGGAGACATGGAAGGAGCATGTTGCGGACAGCAGAATGGCGAGCATCTGCAGCTTTAAAGCAGTTATTTGGCAGAGAAGAAAAAAAAATAAACACAACAAACTTACAGACCTATACGTAGTTTTCAGTGCTAGAAGTTGGATTTTCCTTTCCTACAAGGAGTAGTAGTTTATTATTATTATTATTATTATTAAACTACACGGGGACAGGGGAACTGGCTTGATTTCCTGAGAACCATCGCTGGTTATTTAGCAGACAAAAAAAAAGAGGAATAGTTCAAAAAACCAACGCCATGGCCAAAAACACTGATCCGAATTCCCAGAGTTTACAAAGCATTGTCTTCATCCTCAATAACAGTTTTAAATTCGTTTTTTTCTGTCTATTTTTTGGTAATTTTATTTTTTTTGTAGAATGTTTTTATTTTTTTATATATTTTTTTGTATTTTTTATTTATTTTATTCCATTTTTCTCTTTTAAAATGAAGGAAGAATGAACACACCTTCTGCCTCCGAAGTCTTGTAAACAAGAGGTTGCAGTGTGGCACCTCCAAAACAACATTGAAAGCCTATTCTGAAAGTGCTGTTCCCCTCCTTGCCCACTAGAGGGGGCACCAGGGGGGCTTGCTAGAAAGTCCTCACTCACATCCAATAGGATGCGCAGGGCTTGCTAGGAAGGCCCCACCCATGTACAATAGGATAGGCGGGGCTTGCTAGGAAAGCCCCACCCACGTACAATAGGATAGGCGGGGCTTGCTAGGAAGGCCCCGCCCAAGTACAATATGATAGGCGGGGCTTGCTAGGAAGGCCCCGCCCCCGTACAATAGGCTAGGCAGGGCGTGCTAGTCCCAGCGGCGGCTACAGTCCTTTGCACTGCAGAGCTCAACGTTCTTTAGTTTTAAAACACAAAATTGGTGCAATACTTTTTAATGTCACTTTTTAATATCAGATAACCCTCCTAAGTCAGCTTTTTTTATTTTTAAACTTCTTTTCACCTATCGGTTGATCACCACGACAACGCAGTAAGGTAGGCGTGCCAAGGCAGAGAGGAGCGAACACATGCGTGTGGCCACGCACACCCACACACGTACATGGTCACGCACACGCGCGCGCGCACACACACACACACACACACACACACACGTATACACACACGGTAAGGACCTCAATGAGTAAACAGCTACACTGGAAAAACTGGCTGCTCCCTCTATATTGCAGATTATATATACTGAGAGAAAAAAACACATTCAGTGCAAAGTTAAAAAAAAAAGCTCATACTCCAACATTGTCAGCAAACAAATGCAAAAAAAAAAAAGAATGAAACGTTGAAATAAAATAATTGGAATTCCAATAAACATGAGTGAAACAAAAACATAATAATGCAATCGATTTAAGCTTTTTTTTTCAGTATGAAAGAGCACTCACTACCTGGAAGCGAATATCCATCCGTTCACATTATAGAATTGGCCTGCATGATTCAAGTATTCTGACTGATATGTTTTTGGGCTAAAACAAAGTGGACATATGTGCAGAGAGAGAGAAAAGGTAACTTTGTTTTCCACAGGGGAGGCCCTGTTGGTTTGTATTATCTTGTTAGTGAGCGAGTCCAACTAGTGCCATTGTTTTTTAACTACCTTTTTTTTTTTTTTAAGATTTTCAAAAAAGAAATAATTCTACTCGTGATTACTTAGGATTTCTTTACTGACCCCAAGCCAAAGCCTGCTTTGATTGACAGGCGACTCACATGGAGTCTCCGCCCCCTGCCAGGTGATCCACCGGGAGGAAGGAGCTGATTGGTGAAGGGCTGCTTATCCTCCCGCCCTCGTTGCCACTGGGAGCGCCCCATAGGCTAGTGGAATAGTTGGGCCCGCCCCAGAGGGTGGAGCTGTGGAGGTCACTGCCATTCCATTGGTTGGGCTCCAGAGCACGGCTGGGAAAAGAGTGGGACTGTTCCATTCTGCTCTGAGACGAACCAATGGTCTGCCAGCCCGAGGAGGGAGCGGCCAATGACTGCCCTTGTGCAAAGAAACGATTGATTTCCTCCTCACTGGCAAAATCAGCCAGAATCGTAGTGTTCCCCAAAACACACCTAGAGAGAGAAAGGAGAGGATGAGTGAGTGAGACATGTTTTTTTTGTGCTGCTGTCCGTCTGTTTAACCTCTTTCTGACAAATGCATGTCAAAATAGAGATGGTACCATTATCCAACAGGGGGGTACATACTGCGGGACAGGGCTCATGGTATGGTACAGCCCAGGTAAGTTATCGAAAGGTTAAGGACAGTATGATTGACTGAAATAATTGTTTTGTATTAAAGCTGTGTCGCAAATATTGGAGCAAATATCTTGACTGATGGACAAAGTGCAAAATTAATTAGTATCAAAATCAAAACAGGTGAGGCTCCTACTAGTACAACTACTACTCGTATAACAAAAATCAAAATGCAAATCACGTTGTATATCAAATCTAGTCTACGCTTATCTGGGTTGGACCAAACAAAGCCACAGCTATGAGAGTTGCTAAACACTCACACATGTTTATAATATAATGGCGGTCATTTGATATTCAACTGCCCAATTTGGGAATGTTTCCAGTTGGATACTCCAGCTTACTCTGGCTGGTTTCTCCGGCTTTAAGTTTTTTTTTATTTTTTTTTTAGAAATCTATAAAAAATATCGCATTTTTATGGGTTTTTCGGTGCCTTGGACAGGACAGTGAAGAGCAGGAAAGCCGATAGCGTGTAGCGTAGGACCACAGGTGGGAACAGAGCCCTGGCCGCTACGAGGCGTAGGGCCCTCATGGCTGTAGCCGAGCCGCCCCAACTTAAATGGTTTTAAGTATAGTAAAGATGGACTCAACAAGAGCCCAACACTGTCAAAGGAAGCCACTAGTACTTGTTCCATACTGCAGTCTTTTCGGTTGAAGAGTGGATCAGCCCAGGGCTCAAAGTTGAACATGTTTGAGAAGAAAGGGCCACAGCACAGGCTCTCTTTACCATGAGAGAACCATGGTAAGGGGAGCCTTGCATTGGGCTGCTAAGCTAAAGTAGTGATAGTAATGTGTGTTCCCTACATGTGCAGGCTCTTCTGCGCCTTGGCGGCCTCATCCATGGAGCTGTAGCAGACCACAGCGTTGCCGTGGGGCAGGTTGAGGTGGAATGTGATCAGAGGGCCGTGTTGCATGCACAGGGTCCTTAGGGTGGAACCGTCGATCTAAAACATACACACACGATTGTTAGTCAGAGCAAAGGAACAGGACTGAAAGTGAAATGCGGTCCAGAGCCTAAGATGTCAGTGCCCACAAACCTGAGGAGTGAGATTCTTGAGAACAAGCCATTGAGTTCTTCCTGAGCTGCTGCTGCCGCCGCCGCCGCCACCGTCACCCCAGCTGGAACCTGGTGTCACAATGGGAAAGACACACGTTAACCCTCTGCCTGTTAGTCCTGGGTTCATCCATGTGGGTCACTTAACCAACCCCTTGTCCTGCTCCCTTTTAGCCCTAGGTTAATCCATATAGGACACTTAATGAAACCCCTTTTCCTGCTCCCTTAGCCCTAGGTTTATCCATATAGGACCCTTAACCACCCCTTGTCCTGCTCCCCTTAGCCCTAGGTTTACCCATATAGGACCCTTAACCACCCCTTGTCCTGCTCCCCTTAGCCCTAGGTTTACCCATATAGGACCCTTAACCACCCCTTGTCCTGCTCCCCTTAGCCCTAGGTTTACCCATATAGGACCCTTAACCACCCCTTGTCCTGCTCCCCTTAGCCCTAGGTTTACCCATATAGGACCCTTAACCACCCCTTGTCCTGCTCCCCTTAGCCCTAGGTTTACCCATATAGGACCCTTAACCACCCCTTGTCCTGCTCCCCTTAGCCCTAGGTTTACCCATATAGGACCCTTAACCACCCCTTGTCCTGCTCCCCTTAGCCCTAGGTTTACCCATATAGGACCCTTAACCACCCCTTGTCCTGCTCCCCTTAGCCCTAGGTTTACCCATATAGGACCCTTAACCACCCCTTGTCCTGCTCCCCTTAGCCCTAGGTTTACCCATATAGGACCCTTAACCACCCCTTGTCCTGCTCCCGTTAGCCCTAGGTTTACCCATGTAGGACCCTTAACCCAACCGCTTGTCCTGCTCCCTTAACGCAATGGACTGCTTGAGTTCATGCATCGGTCTTACCAGGGGTGAATCTGGACTCGTTGGAACCCCAGCCCCCAAGCCGCAGGGACGAGCTGTCCCAGGCAGAGGAACCGGAGCTGGGCTTCTGCCCCGTGAGGCCGGGCGGGGGCCGGGAGGGCGGGGCCACCGACAGGCCCTTGGAGGGCAGGGGGACCTTCCACAGCTCATGGGCCAGGGAAGAGTTGGACACAGAGCCTCCGCCGCCGCCGCCTGGAGACCACTTGGACTCGCCTGGTCTGGCTGCAGGGAGGAAACGGGCACTTAGCATCACGTTGCACCTTATCCTAGCCATCTTTGTTGTATACAGGGAATGGGTTAACCTAGCAACTGCAGGTGCTTGGCACATCCTTACTGTACCGACATATTATTCTTTGTCTTTCTTCAGACAAATGTACTTATTAGTTTGTTATTGTAAGTCACTTTGCATAAAAGCATCTGCAAAATGCCCTAAATGTAAATATAGGAAACCAACGGAGAGAAAATATTGTAATATTCTTTTATTACTCAACAAAGAAATATTACAGTCCTTTGCACAATATGTTTTGGGCTCATTTGGTCAAAATGTGTTGTAGAATACCCTTGATTGACAGTTAGTGTTTCGGCTAAGAACTACAACCCCAAATACGGCTGCTTATCGGCTACGGATACCCAAGATGCACTCTCGTCATACGCCATCCAAGCGTGCTAAACACGTGACGAGGGAGCCTACCTGAAGTGCTTTGTGCTGTACTGGTGAGGGAACCGCTATGGCTGGAGGCACGAATGGATGACCAGGCACTGTTAGAAGGCATCGTGGTGTTCAGTGATGAGGATGGCCCTGGAAGACAAAAAGGGAGATGCTCCGGTCAGATCTCTCTCTCTCTCTCTCTCTCTCTCTCTCTCTCTCTCTCTCTCTCTCTTCTCTCTCTCTCTCCTCTCTCTCCTCTCTCTCTCTCTCTCTCTCTCTCTCTCTCTCTCTCTCTCTCTCTCTCTCTCTCTCTCTCTCTCTCTCTCTCTCTCTCTCTCTCTCTCTCTCTCTCTGATCCCTGTGTTTAGACCTTGAGATGTGGAGTGTGTGTATGTGGCGGCCACGCCTACCGTTGTTCCTGTCCCTGAGGTGGTCTGTGTCACGGACGGTGTTGATGGAGAGGTTGTTGATGACACTACCGGGGGTCACGTAGGGGTCGGTCTCAGGGTCGATGTTGGGGTAACCTTTCCAGGGCTCCCCGGGCCGGAACTCTGAATGAACACACACACGGATGAGTTCATCGTTGCTTGAAAAGGGGGACATTTTATATAATTATCTTTCTGTGTACAATTAAAAGTAAAAAAAAAACCAGAATGGGGCTACAGAACTAACTTTAGTTCAGTCTGTAAATGAAATGTAACCGCCCAAACGTCAAAAAACAACTTTCTATTGAAGTCCCAAGAGCAGTAAAGCTTGTGACATAAATGATCCATTAAGGAATCACACCCATCATAATTGAATAGGCTAAACCTCTGTTAAGCCATATTAAAGTCCCTTAATTTTCTGTTTGAAACTTCAAACTAAATACTTGTGGAATTGGTTGGCTGTCAATCCTATATCCATTCCGACTCACCTGGGGGCCAGGTGACAGTGTTTCCGTGGGGTGGGGGAGAATTGGCACGGGGTGGCCAGCCGTCGCCCACCGAGCCCATTGATTGGCCGGGAGGAGTCAGTGGGGAGGGGCCAGGAGACAGGAAATCATAGAAGGATGATTCATCCAGACGCAGCCCAGACGACATAGCACCTGTTGTGGCAAATACACCAACATACAGAGTTTAGCAGAAATATCTAACAACCATGTACAGAACCCTTCTGTTAGTAAACCACAACATTATTTTTTGGGATGGGCTTGAGGTGGAGGTTGAAAAAAATAGTCTCAAACACAGGCAATTATTTATATATTTTGTTTACATATTTTATCAGAAAACATCTACGAATGAAAATTGAATTCCAAAGCACGGTCTGCTATCCTTCCAGTTATAAAATGTTTATTATGTTTACAGCATAATGAAGTTATTAGGCAGAGGTTCGGTCTTGGCTCAACCTCAAGAACACAATCAGGTTTAGACAAACAACATAATCAAATAAACTTGATTACTTTATGTGCATCTGGTAATCTTTTAGTTCCCAAGTTATTCCCATAAAAACGAAAAACATGAGTATCTTTATCTTGAATCACAACGGCGGTGTTGAACCCTGGAGAAGTCCTGTTCTCTGAATCAGACTCATCTTAACCTCATTAAACTGTAAGTAAACACTTATGTCAATGAGATACAGATAAAGTTAATCTTCTGCTCTCAAATGTGTCAACACATTTTTTATAAAAAGACAGCTGGTAAAGGTTGATATCGAAAGCCGCTTTAAGAAGTTGCGTACCAGGTTTGCTGTTCTGCTCAAGAGGGTCTGTGGCCCAGAGTTTCTTCATCCTGGACTGGGGCGGCTCCTTGTAGCCACCTCCTCCAGCACCGCCAATGTCCAGGGATACATTCAGGTTGGGGTTCAAGGCTACAGGATGGAGAGAAAGGAAAAGGATGAAGAACCCCTTCTCTCCGATCTATTTGGTTTGTCCCTTCTTCTAGTCCTCCATTCGTCTTACCTAAAGGGAAATTGCTTAAGGAGCCCAGAGCAACCGGGTCCTTCTGTAGCTCTGGGGCATTGTGGGACATGTAGTTGTCCAGGTAGGGCTTATGGGCGGCGGCCTGTTTGAGCAGAACAGGGTCCAGATGGCGGGGGGGCTGCATCATTTGGGATGAACCAATCGGACGAGTCTGAGGGAAGGCAACAACAACAACAGTCAAGGTCACATTCAAATGTTCCATGAAACATTGACTAGTGGAAGATCGTTTTCAACAACAAAAAAGAGACATCTAAAAAGTCACGGAGCAGTGATACTGAAATGGAGCCGAGGTGCAGGGACAGCGGCTGTGGCATTCGATACCAACGGCAGCGAGAGAAGATTCATACCTGTACCTGTTCGGCATGCCGTCCCATTGACATGTTCCTCTGGCTCTGAGCTTTCTGCTGCTGCTGTTGTTGCTGCTGCTGCTGCTGCTGTTGCTGCTGCTGCTGTTGTTGTTGTTGCTGCTGCTGCTGCTGCTGCTGCTGAAGGAGGAGGCGCTATGTAGGGAAAGGGTAGAATGAGGGGTCATTGCTCCACCTATCACAGAGTCACCAGTTTTCCTTTGGCACGATGAAGGGGGACCATTGTTTGAAAGACAGACGTACAACTGTAGATTCAAAAGACTCCTTTATAGTGGCCACAAGGCTTGGGGCCAGTCGCGAAGGAGAATGTTGCGCCTAAGCTATCTTGATGATGATGCCGTGAAGTCATAGCGTGAGGGCGAACGATTGCATTAAAATGAGGTGTTCTCGTTATAGAGGACAATTCCACCTCTGACGCTTTCAAAAAGGAGTTTTGAGACTCCACACAGTCAATTTGTCCTACGTTGTTAATTGCTGTTCAATCGCTCAACACATATATATGAGCAGCGTCGCCGCGGGGTGCTCACCTGCAATTGGCCGATCTGGTTGAGCTGGGACAGCTGGTTGAGCTGGGACAGCTGGTTGAGCACGGCCATCTGCTGGGGTCCTAGCAGGGGATTCAGGGCTCCGTTCCCCCCTGGGTACTTCAACAGGGATGGTGGAACCTGGGGCAGGTCATACAAATCACACTTTAAAACAAAGACGCGAGATCTGGGATTTCTCCTTCACCTCTTCCCTCTTTCCATACCTGTCGGGATGACGTTTCTGCGCCTATGGAGAGACCCGGTGTGGGCGGAGGGCAGGGGAGTGTTACCTACCTATGGAGAGACCCGGTGTGGGCGGAGGGCAGGGGAGTGTTACCTGAGAGGGGAGGATGGGTGGAGGCACTTGGTTGCGGTGGTTGGTTTGGGGAGGGAGCTGGGGACCGCGGCCCTGTGCTACGCTGTTGCCGCCTAGCATGGGGTTTACATTCTGGGGAGGGAAGAGGAGCAGGGGTCAGGATCCACCGGGCACTCCTTGGGCACAGCCCATACATGAGGGTCAAGCTCACCGTTGCCATGGTAACACTTTGTCCGTGATGACAACAGATAAAAGGATACATTTTGATAGGCTGGTTCATTATCATATTTATGTTGTGTATTCAAGTATGTGTGAATATATGTGTGCGTGTGTGTATATGTGTGCGCATGTATATGTGCTTGTGTAAACTTTTGTCATTCGTCTAAACTCCTTTACAGTTTAAAGGAACGGTTTACTGGAATAGGCCAGGCCAACACACACACTTGTGCACTGAGGAAAGGAGAAAATAACATAATAACAGATTAGTAACCTTAGCTTGAATAGTACACGCCCAACACCGATTTAACCCAACATATGACCACAGGCTGTGGTTTACCAGCAAGCTGCGGCTGTGGATATTTGGACAACAAATAAGTTGGAAAGTTCTACGGTCATAATTGTATCGTCTGAATATTTATATAGAATAAATGGGAACTGATCTTACTGCAAGTGACTGCATCATTTTTATGAAAATGGTGTAATACTGAAAATCACGGTATTACAATAACAAGAAGCCCAATAACATCTGGGCTCCTGTCCCTCATATCAATCAATGTTACACCATTGTTTTTGCCACCATTTGTTAAGTTTGTTCGTATAATAAATTAATCTTTAAGGAAGAGGTTTTGAAACATTCCCAGTCGAGGTTTATACTGCAAGGTTAAAAACAGAAAAATCACGGGGCAATACTGTGTTCCTAGTTCTCCTTCTACACTCCCCTGCCTAGAGGCGACTGGGCTAGAACGAGCAACAGCCTGCCCAGAGCGGTGAAAGCCCATTGGCTGTGCACAGTTTGAAGAGAAAAAGCTCTCGCTGTGATTGGAGGAGAACATCTCACTGGTGGAGTTATGATAAGCAGAGGGGGAAACTGACAGCTGCAGAAGGGATAGAGAAGACAGACAGATGGCCAGGGGCACAGGAGCCACGGCAACAGCCAGCAGAGTCAAATAAAAATGGCAAAGAATAGAAAGAAAGAATAAAAGAGTGAAAGAACAAAATTAGGTTGAAGTGGACGTCTACGCCAGTTAAAATAAGTCTCTAGCACAGAGAGTAAGATGAAAAGCAGACGCTAGTTGCCAAGACAAAGCGTTCGCACCAAAATAAAGGAGAGTCAACATGGCCCAGAATAGCATAAAAAAAAGTATATAGATAATGACAGCACAGACACTTCTTTATGTCAACATGAATTCTAAAATCGTAGCCACATGGCAGTAATGCCACTCGATAAATATAACCACCTTTCCTTCCATGGCAAATAGGTCAAACGCAGTGTGAGGGCCTACCACTGTGGGGCAGTACAGGCCTGAGAGTTAACACGGAAGCACATGGCGACATAGCCAACAGAAGCCAGTTAAGCCATTCCTAGCTTGTGTGACGTGTGAGCACACAACTGTGAAGCTAGCCCAACTACATCGCGGTGCCAGTGTGAAAACCAATAGTATCTACTCTGTTACTCATCATTCTAGAGTTGTCTCAAAGTGAGTCGTCTCTGCCTGGAGCATCGAGGTCCAGGCAGAGGACCCAACCTGATGAACGTTTCCCCAGGCATTCGATGCAGACGTCTTTCAAGTGGTTCCATTGCTCCAGCCCACAGCGCATCTTTCTCCCCGGGCCTACCTTGTCGTAGTACGGGCCCCGGTCCATGGGGGGCTCCTTGTGGAGCTGATGGCGCGGGCCATGGCTCTTGCCCATCATGCCGTTGTAGTCGCCCATGGGGCCCATGTCCATGCGCTTGTCCTGCCCCATGCCGCCGCCGCCTGGCTTCATGGAGTCGTCAGGAGAGTCTCTCTGGAGGGGGAGACACGGCACAGCCACAAAACATCAGCATCAAATCACACTGTAAACCAACCTACACATGACTTGATGGATCTGCAGCAGCAACCGGATCAGAGGCCAAAGCGATGACGTGAGCTCGCTTTGCACGACAGGCAGCCATACATAACAATGTGTGCCTTTAACAAACTTGAAACCGAGAAAAGCAATCAAAGCTTTGTATACGTTAAGTACAAATATTCTGTATTGTTATTTTTCAAATTGTTATTTGAAAATGCTTGGTAAAAAAAAAAAAGAAGAACCTTTACTCTCTCAATTGGTGAGTCAATTAAGAAGGAAGGGGGTGATTTACAAATAGTCCTGGGTGACTCACAGCAAAGTTCATGTTGTTGAACTGGTTGGTGAAGGGTTTCATCCATGGCTCATCCTGCTTGTTCACTGGCTTATGCATCTGAAAAGACAGCACACAGATTCAAACCTCCATCCTTAGTGGTGTTTTATCATTAAACCAAAATACATCATATGCAGAATCCATATCTATACTCGAGAGGGGGAACCAGCACGCTTGACTACTTTCCAATATAAGACAGTACTGCTTCATACACATATGGTGAAAAGCAATTGTGGACAGCACCATCAAGACTGTGGTGGTTTCAGTAGGTTTCTCAGTGAACGTCCTTAATCAGCGAATAGATAAATTAGTGTTGAATTGATTGCCAAGACTGAATTGAAAATGTGTGATTGAGCTGTGTGCCTTGAGGGCCAGCTAAACGCCTGGTTCAAAATCAAAGAGCTCCTCAAAGCTGCTGACTCTGGGAGGGGGCGGGACCGCGCACCTTGTTGGGGCCCTTCTGCTTGTAGTTCCAGGTGTTGTGGTCGTGGGAGCGGCTCTCCTGCTGGCCGCCCGTGTTGCTCCACATGCCGATCTCCACCTCCTCCTCCTGGTCCCAGCTGGAGGACTGGTCGTCGCCTCCCCACGTCTCCATGGGCTTCACGCCTAGCAACACACGGGGGGACTGGTATTGAGCGTTGTGCATTGGGCGACGGACAAAATCAATGCACCACAACAAAATAAGGTTTACAAGTGGGTATCAAATCGAACAGTGATAATCAGCGACACGAGAGCATGCTTTTATCAAACCAGGTATTGCCTGGTTATCTATTCAACATCCCTATGGGACATGTGGCTAATGGTATGGATTCCATGTGTGGAAGGAAGCCAGGCCAGACCATTCCATCCTTCCTTGGCTGCAAAAGGGTTATACAAAAAGGTTATACAAAAAGGCAAAAGCCCAGGTCTGAGCGGTGGCGTCAGGCCTACCTGTCTTCTGCTGCTGGCCGCCTCCCCACCCCGGGCCGGGCTCCCTGCCACTGGGCTGGTCCCGCCCGTGCTCCTCTCCCCAGGTGGTGCTGCTGCTGTTGTTCTTGCTGACGCCGCTGTCCACGGGCTTACCCCAGGCGGATGTGCCGTTGTCCACGGACACGGAGGGCGCTGTGGCGGGGGTCTCCCCCCACGAGGAGGGCTCCTTGTGCGCGGGGTACTCGCCCCAGCCTGGAGACGGAGAGAAGAATGGGAGAGGTTGAGAAAGGTCTAGTAAGTCAGTTTAACCTGTATTTTATACAGTCTATGTTAAGTCAGTTTAACCTGTATTATATACAGCCATATAACTTAACATCCACACCGGAGCTCCACTGGCCACAGCTCTTTACCTGCTTTTCACTGATAAAGAGCTGGTGGGACACCCTTATAAACAGCGATATTTAATAATATCGCAGTAATATCCATTGGGAACATTTGGAAACGCGAGACGTATCTGGGTTAATTACATTTGAGCTAGGCTATCGTTAAGGGCAGAGCACTTTGTGCTGCTGTCCGACGGCTTCGCGTGGATGCCCTGTCTCTTGGGCAGATACTCATACGGATACTCATACTGTTGACCGCGTCTTTACTTCCCAGAGTCAGATCGCTGTAATTCGGAGTGCAAATATCTGTTAAATATCCAATATCTTTCTCAATCAATCTAAAAAATACTCTAACTAGGTAAACTGCTGTTTGATTCTTTTAGTACACCTCCAAAGCATCAAAGCGCTGTGCTGCTATAAATGTCACTTTCAGTTTTGCTGTCGGGACGTTCCGGGTGGAACTGGTCGAATGCGGAGGAACTCAGCCCACCTGTGGCAGCCAGTCACGGTTGGCAAGATAACATATTTCAGTCTCAACCACAACGCAACAGCAAAGCCGTTGCGTTGGAATATCTATTTATATATCTTGATCCAAAACTTCTATATTAACATAATAAAAAAAATATTCATAAGATGTTAGAAAATAGAAAGGTCTGTATTTTTTGATGGTATTGAAAAATACGACTGGTTTTTCTAAATACCCTTGTATACTGTGATACCGCCCACGCCTAGTGAAGACTCCTACTTTAAAAAGGATCACGGCTAAACCACATGGTTGTGTGGAGAAAGACAGAAAATGATGTCTACGAATGCGTCCTAAACTAAGCAAATCTGAAAAACACAGTCTGGCTAAATTCACACTCAGGGTGGTTGTTAAGTTAAAAACAATATGATATTTAATTTTTGTGTGGCCCTTCAAATACGAAGCCATCGGTGTGCTTTGGAGATGACTTCTAACAACTGAATTTTGCCGCATTGTTTCATTAATTTGTGCGTTGTTTCGCTTGCGGGTGACCTCGTCTGCCTAAACCTGCACGCTGAGCAGGCACCGTGGTGATGGCGGCTGTCCCTCATCGAGGGGAGGAACCGGAGTGGAGGACATAACGTGTGTGTAACTGGACCGACCCAGCCAGGCATTCGGCTGAGCGGGCTAAAACAGGAAATGGACACGGCGCCGGCAGAGCCGAGGCCCCCCTTGTTGATATTTGTCATTCCACACCCACTTGACGATTGTGCCGCGTGTGAACTCCGGGATTGGTGATAAAATAGAAAATGGGAACGGAAATGCGGCTTGTGAAATATGGGAGAAATGGTTCAGTCCCAAACTGCTGACAGGAAAGTATGACTGGCTCCAGTTATTTAGATAGCGGTTGATTAAAAACCCACGGTTGCCCACGCAGCTATGACTACTTGATGCGATTCCATGTAAACATTTTATAAATAAATATTTTATGTATAGAATTAAATAGCAATGGCAGACTCAAATAAGGCTAGCCCTCATCTTTATACTAAGCAGGTCACGAAGGGGGGGTTGGGGGTATACATGTGCATGTAGCACGTTTATTTGGACACATCATGTCTATGTGTGTGTGACTTACCAGCACTAGAGGTCTTTTCCGGGGCTTGAGTCTGCATCGGCTGAGGGGGATGGATTGGCCCCTGTGATTGGTGGGGCTGGTGGCCAGGGGGCGGGCCATGGGCCATGGGCTCTTGCTCAGATTGGCTGTTCTTGTTCCACGTGTTTGCAGGTCCGCCGCCATTGTATTTGCCTAGATAAAACGGTTCAAAGGTCAAGTTTATTCATGCAGAAAAGGCACAACACGACTCAATAGCAAAAATTTGAAAGGTATCTGAACCTGTAGTAGCAGTAGTAGTAAAATGTAAGGCACAACAAATGTAAAAATATCCCCCCACCAAAAAGATCTTTCTATTAAACATAATCCAGATAAGATACACTTTATTATCCTTGGAGGGAAATTTGT
>NC_140271.1:10601670-10624170 GCF_964030765.1 Micromesistius poutassou | reverse complement strand
GTTGCTCCCTCCCCGGTAAGAGGAGGAGTCTCCTCCGTTGCCCCAGCCCTCGCCTCCACCTCCACCTCCCCAGCCCTGCTGCTGCCGGGGCTGCTTGGGAGCGTTGGTCCAGGTGTTGGACCTGAAAAACAGCAAACAGAAGCATGATGACTAAAGCAAGAGACATAGGCATGGTGTGGAAGTGCGCTGCCAAAAAGCAATGCCTCAATCGAGGATTCATTCGTCACCTGTCATCTCGGTTGGTGTTGTTGCTCCAGGTGTTGGTGTTGCCCCCTTTGTAGCTCGATGCATCGTCCCTGCCTCCATGACCTCCGCTCCCTGCACCTTTGTTGTTGTCCCACCCAGGGTTCGGCCTGGGATCTCCCCAGCCAGGGCCTCCCTTGTCTGGGCCCGAGTTCCCTGGTCCCTCCCTCCAACCTGGAAGAAAATAGGTAGAATATAGATAAGCAAGGCGTGACTATAGACTAAAGAGGAATAACCTACATACAGTTATCTGCTCCCACGCTCAAACAAACATAGCATGCCTACCTCCAGAGTTGGTCTGGGAGGGCGCCGCTGGCTGCCCTGCGGCCCATCCGGAGCCCCCATTGCTGGGCTTCCTGTCCTCTCCTCGCGGGCCATGGTGGGGGTTGCTGGTGGGAGAATTGACGTCCCACGTGGTGTTCTGGCGCACGGGCGTCTGCCCCCAGCCGGTGTTGGACAGGACCCTGGGGTCCACGTCGGAGCGGGCTACGGGGGCCGGCGTGGCCACGACCGGAGGGGGTCTTCGCCGGTTGGGTCCCCTTGGTTGGCCGTCCTTGTCACTGCCGGAACGACCACCGGAGCTCTCACCGCTCCCCTCGCTGCCGCCGGAGCGGCCCCAGCCACTGGGGGCCTGGGCCCCGGGGCCTCCCGCCCCCACGCCGAGGGCGTCGTCTTCCAGACTCTTCCAGCCGTTGTTGGAGGAGCTCACTTTGCGGACTCCGTTGTCGGTGGCGTGGTTGTTTCCGGGGGGCATGGTGCCCCATTCCCCGTTGGTCATCTTGTTGTTGGAGCTGGAAGAGTTGGACGAGGACGAGGACGAGGATGAGGCACTGCTGCCCCAAGGCCGAGGGCCCATGGCGTTGGGGTTGCTGTTGCCCAGCGCTTGTCCCGCTGAGCTCGCCACTGGATTTGAACTGGTGCCCCAGGGCATGCCGCTCGGGACGGGGGCGGGGTTGTTGCCGAGCCCCTGCTCCCAGCGGGGGGCCCCGGGGGCGGCGGCGTGGTTATAACTCTTGTGAGCAGCAGAAGGCCCGGCCTGCAGGGAGGCAGGGTTTTGAGGGTTCACAGTGTCTGGGCCGGCGGGACCCTTTTCTCCTGGGTGGGTAGTGACGCCCCAGGGCGTACCGAAGGCCCCGGGACCCCGCGCCATTTCTCCGTGGGGATGCTGGGGGGCCGATGTCGGGGTGCCGTTTGCTAGCGGACCCCCGGTCCCTCCTAGGGCGGAGCCCCAGGGGCCGTCCCCGGTAGAGTTTGGTAGACTAGAGGTTACTGTGGCGTTAGTAGTCGTCGTAGTAGTATTCAACATCATAGTGTTATTTGGTCCATTGGATTCAGTGTGAAGGTTGGAAGGCTGCTGGCCATCACTGCCGCTGCCTAACACCTTGCTGCCTGCTGTACCATGATTCACCTTCCCCTCGTCCATTGGGCTGCAGTTTCCTTGAGCTGGCATGCCACCCCATCCGTCGTGGGGAACCGCGCCTAATTTGGAGGCCATGCCCGGGGCCTGTGGCGGCCGCTGGCCCTGGCACGACGCTAGGTTTGGGGTTGGGCTGCGGGGCCAGGCACCGTGGTTGGCAATGGGGTTCAAACCGCCGCAGGGGCCGCTGCTGCCGTCTGAAGGGTTTCCAGTGGGTTGCGCCCCCCACACGCTGCTCCCGACGAGCCTGTTGCTGCCGTTGCCTTGACTACCGACAGCGTTATTGCTGCCGATGCCACCAGGACCAGCCATGGAGTAGTGGGAGGGGCCGCACAGGTTGTTATTCCCGTTGTTGGCTCCGCCCGAGATCTGCCGACTGTTCCCGTTGCCGTCGCCGTTGACCAGTGCGCTGGCCATGGTGGTGGTCACGGAGGAGGTGGTGGAGGACGCGGTCGAGGCATTCGCCAGTGACATCATGGCCGCCGTCGTGGAGATGGCGGCGAGGTTTCTCTCGGAGCCCAGCGGGGAGCTAGAGTCGGCGTCCATGCATTCCGACGCCAACTCGGGGTCCGACCCTGACCCGCAGCCAGAGGAGGAGGAGGAGGAGGAGGAAGAGGGCCAGACGGACGAGTTGGTGGAGGAGAGGTTGTTGGGCTTGTCGGTGTTTCCCTCCACTAGAACCTTGTCCCAGTTGCTGTTGCCGTCACCGCTGCAAGGAGAGCCAGTAGACCAGGGGGACGGCTCATACTGAGAGTCCAGGCCAGGGTGCTCCAGACCTGGGGGTGAGGGAGGGCAGACGACCAGAGAGGGATAGACACATGGTTAAGGAAGAAGACAAGGACAACGTGATTCAGCTAAAACCAAAATTTGTTCTATTATCTAGTAAAGAAATTTAACAGTAATTGACTGTCAAATGAAAGCTTACCGTTTATTACTTTTACTTATATTCCTACAGGTTATATATCCATCAAATATTACATGAATTTAACTTTTTCCCTTGTATATTAAACACTGGCAACTGAGAGCATATAAACAAGACCTGACGTTTGGCTTGCTGAAACATCTCTTAACATCTCCCCATAACTTAAGTCCAACGGCAGACTGACAGCATATTGTCCCACAGCGTGCAGAGACTACAAAACGAGGTGTTGCTCTGCTGCGTAGCAAGCGGCCTCTCTTGATCTACAGCGCTGTCGAGGCCTGGCTCGGGCCGGGGGACAGCTGCCACCATTTTGTCACCTCAGCTGGACCAGACAGCCTGCCAAGACCACGGACCGGCGGCCAAGGGTGTGGGGGAGGGGACGATCAAGTGGATAAAGACGAGAGAATGAGGAAGAGACATGAGAGGCGGGGAGGCAACCCCCTGAGAGAACACATTGAGCCTCATTCAGACCTGCCGGCGTGGATCAGTTAAGAGTCTGGATCGTGTCGGTGTAACAGTGCGTGAAGTGATGCCTCTAAATTAAAACATTGTTCCAGCCCTTGCACACGTGTTGCAGTTGGATAACAATCAAACGTCTTATAAATGCATTATGAGTTATTTTTACCCAAATTTTGCCTGGAGAAATAAGTACAAGAAGCCACATAAATGAGTGACAAACTTAAGTCTGCAAAGTGTGATTCACCTTGTCTTCTATATGATTTTCCAAGTCGAACCATCTGTCATTTATATTTACCATGCATGCTACTTTTCTTATCAACTTAATCAGAGCAGACGGGAAGGATTTCAGCGGATCCCTTAAGGTTACTTCAATTAACTGCTACTGTGGACATGCACCGCATTCCATTCGTCCTTCACACACACACACACACACACACACACACACACACACACACACACACACACACACACACACACACACACACACACACACACACACACACACACACACACACACACACACACACACACACACACACACACACACAAGATAGCTGCCAACCCCTAGCCGGCTGCCAAGTTCACCCCAGTCGCTCTTTCACACCAACAGTCTAACTCAATCGCTCCCTTGCTATCAGCGTCTCCCCCCTCTGTGTGCCTGCATATGTCACATTGACACACTGTGTAGGAAAGAACATTTAGCCAAGGACGATCTGCTATGGAGCCACAGACACACACACACACACGGCCGCTAACGTTCACTTTTTTTTGCATGATCCTTCAGTACAATATCGACTCAATACTCTACTGTGCTGCGTTCGACATTTGACAAAGTCCCCAGCCTGCTCTATGGAAACAGATTGCAGGAGAGTTTGTTGTACACGAGAAGGATGTGGTTTGAGAGTTGGGTTGGTATCAGAAAAGGAGAAATAGGAAGCAGTGCAGGGCAGACGTGTTAAAGAACGACCAGTGAACTGGAAAGGGAGAAAGGGTTGTGCAGTCACCTGTTTGATTAGGGGAGTGGCTGACGGAGTCCCGAATGGGAGCCATGTCTAGAAACAGAGGGAGAGAAAGAGAGATGTCAGATAGACAGAGGGGGACTTGGGCTACAGCCAGACTCCAGGGTGTAATAACAGATCCAACTTTTAATTGGTTACCATGCAAAATATACAATGTGCCAAATGTCTGAGTATGAGCAGATACATATGCAGAGTGTACATCAAATTATTTAATTGACCGTTTCTTTGTCCACGCGTATCATTTACAACAATGTCAAAAAGATCCACTCATAATACATATAGATCCATACATAATAAATTATATTTTGGGTTAAACGAATAATTAGGGCACAAAAACCAGAGCCGCTATAACCAGAAGTCTGAACATAGCAAAAGAGCAGGGTAAGACATTATGAAAAAAGGGAGCGGGGTGCAAACATAAGTAATATGGGGCAACGGGGAGGCAGGTTATTGAAATCTGGCAGGCAAACGGAAGAAAAGTTGAGTCACAGTCAAGAGAAGCACAGAAGGGACTTTCATTGGTTATTCAATACATGCGTCTACCGGTTTTATTTCCCTCAGAAATACGAAGTGGTTTTGGCAACAAAAAAAAAAGTAGTCGCAGCCTGGCTCACCGTTTCCAGTTTAGTTTCAAAACATTGTACATTAGCAACGGTTTCTCGGTCATGCTTACTTTTAAGAGCGGCTCGCTCCTGGGCCGGCGCGAGGACGCCCCCTGGCTGCTGGGAGGAGAACGGAACTCTCGTTCCCAGGGCGACGGGGTTGGGTAATAAGGGTCACAGCTCAAGAGGGTTGGCCTCAGGGGCCGGAGGCGAGGGGGCGGCGCTTGTCAGAGCAGGCAGCAAGCTGAGCAGGCCCTCTTGGCATCGCTGAGGAATTGTTGTTTTGAGTGTGTGCGTGCGCGCGAGCGTGTGTGTGTGTATGAGTGTTTGTGCGTCCTTGAACGTGTATGTTAAGTGTGTGCGCAGGAGGGAGGGGGTGTGTCGTCGGGAGTTGGAACTCTGCCTGGACTTGATATGATCTGGCACTGGGGAAGAGGAGAGGGAGAGAATGGGAGGGGAAGTTAGATTGATTCGCTGGTCATCAGATCGTGCCCACAATTTGTAGGGTCTTTGACAAACACATGTTTGAATGCTCCAAGACGCACTCCGTCACTCAGTTGGACTTGTGTGAATATAACACTTTGACAACTTCCTACTTTGTAAAAAGAAAATAAAGAAATAAATCTTCTCCATCTCTTATTTCTAAATGTAATTTCAGTAATTGCAGGAATCATGTGACTATATGTAATTTCATTAATTGTATGTACTCAAAATTCTTGCAATTTCTGGGTTGAATCTTTAAGTTTAAATGCACTTCAACCATAAACCACTTCTAATTTTAATCATCTGTGAGGTAAAAAATGGCAATTCTTGAAATATCAAATAACTTTAAAGGCTACATCATCTCATCAACCTGTAACAGCTACCATACTTTTTGCATGTGCCAAGGTCAAAGCCAATGTAATCTTGTCATAGGGTCAGGCTGGCCGTGATCTGGGGTATGTTTTCTCAAACAGCAGGCGCAAAACATCTCTGCCACGTCATAAGAAACACCCAAACCAAGGCAACATCGTGAGATGTACGTGAACATTTGAATGTAACAGTACACCACATAGGGGGTCCAACGAATACCAACACTTAAAACCCCACAAAAAACATTTCCCATCTTAACACAGAGCCCCGCAAAGACGTTCTGATAGCGAGGTACTGCCCCTTTCCAATGCTGTTCCGACGCAACCCATCTGCAAGTTTTCCCATTATTCCCAGACCCCACTGTCAATACAGCTTATATTGACACGTTGAGCCAAAACAGTGCAGAAAAGCAGCAGCAGGAGTGACAGCACGTATTCCCTCTTCAGGGAGAAAAGCCACTGCAGAGTTCCCTCTGCAGTGAATGAGTACACGTACTGTCCCGGGCACACTGGCACACCACTGACCCGCTGCCAGGACGGGTGTTTGAGTGTGTACCCGAGTGTAGATTACACCGAGACAAGGACGAGGAAGAGGGGAGGGGTCAGAGGCAGATTGGCATTCCTCACCATACCTTCCTCCTGAGGTTTACTAGTGCGTAGAGCCGGTGAGTGTCGAGTAGATTAGCGATACACAAGCCTCTTGTGTAACGTTGCCCTGGGACTGCCCTGCGATGCCATGGCAACAAATACCGCTTATAGAAAGGGAGGGGAGAAGCAAGACATGGAGGCGTGGGTAAGAGTTGGTGTGTGAGGATGAGGATAAGAGGGTTGACAAGCAGACCGACACTGTTGAGTGATATTAAGCTAGTGTGTTAGAAAGGGAGTAGGTCAAAGTGTGTGCATGTTTGTGTGTGTGACCTTTTTAGGGAGCGGGTTAGATAGCAGTGCTGGCTCGCTCTGGCTGCGGCAGTGATACACAGATCTATTTTTATACCGCTCGTTCAAACAGTGACCTCTCTGTTTACTGCCACCCCCCCCCCCCCCCCCCCCCCCCAGATAACTGAGCAAACAAACCAGGGCAAACACAAATGTGTATAGTGTGCAGAACCAAGCGCTGTATCTCAGCCAAGAGGCAAGGGCTAGTATTAGCATTTGTATTAAACGCCAAATTGTCAAAGTCTAGAACGAAACTTCAAAATAGTCTGAACTTCCGAAGAAGAAAAACATCTGAAGAACTAAGTATAAATAAATAAATAAATAAATAAATAGAAGTATAAAACTGAATACTTCAAATTCTGTCTATTTGTAGTTACACTGTGCCCCGTGCAGCAACACAGAGTTGTTTCCTTCCGTGGAACTCTGACATGGCCCCTTCGTCAACCAAGAGGCTTCTGACTGCAGAGTTCTGTGAAGAGGCGGCTTGGTATCCTTATAAGGGAGCAAAGCACCAAACAATACAAACAAAACTAAACGAGAAAGTGAGATGGCGAGCACTGGCATTAACAGAGAGACGTCAGTTCCCCCTCCCACATGGTGAACTACCGGGCATCGGGTGTGTTAGGAATATGCAAATGTCCGGTGAGGGGGAGGGGGGAGCAAGGATTCCTTTCCATTGCTCTCCCTCTCCCCTGCATGTTTGCTGCCGTGCTGTGTGTGTGTGTGTGTGTGTGTGTGTGTGTGTGTGTGTGTGTGTGTGTGTGTGTGTGTGTGTGTGTGTGTGTGTGTGTGTGTGTGTGTGTGTGTGTGTGTGTGTGTGTGTGTGTGTGTGTGTGTGTGTGTGTGTGTGTGTGTGCACGCGTGAGCGTTAATGCGTGTGCACGTGCGAGAGCGCATGTTTGGTTCAGCACACGGTACAAGCTGTTCCTTCAGATCAGTCATCCTCCAAGGAAGGCTTTTATCGGAGCTCCTGCGACTTGGCCGTCTCCCAGATACTGGTCTCCACTTACAGAAGGGGGGAGGGTGTAACGACGGAAGGAAAAGGGCCAGCGAATGGAGTCAGTTCCACAGGCAGAGCCATTGAAATATATACGGGCTGTAATAAATCACATTTTAAATGGAAAGAGTAAAAGGCATACAGTATCTATACGTGGATCCAGAGGGGGACAGAGAAGATTATAATAAGGGTCACACGGAGGCAGTACTAGTGAAAGTATTCCTGTGCCGTCATCAACCAGGGGCTGTGAAAGGAATGTAGTTTGGACATGCACCTACACATAGGTCATTTTCGAGAAGCAGCGAGCACAGGAATCCTGCATGTTGAGTGCAAGCCTCGGACTCAACGCCAACCCCGACTGAGGTCACGGGCCGAAAATAAATTATGACTCATTAAATAAGGTCACACCCAGAAACACAATGGCCGACACAACATAGCTGAATGAGCACATAAAGGTTTGAGAAGAAAAAAAAAAAGTCTACACCTTAAGAGCAGCCCGTTTCTGATGTGAGGGACAGACACTTAGGCCTATACAAACACATCCGTGAATTCATAAAAAGGTTTTTGATGATGGCATCCAGACCAATAAACTTCTGACCTGCATACTATCGCAAAATAGATAGTCATGGTGCTACGTGCATTCGGTAATTATTTATTTAAAGCCCTGAAATGTGTGACAGCATGAACGATGGGGGTTTTTGGCTCTGTCATCTATTTGTGCTCTATGAATACAGACTTTGGAAAACTGGGAGGCCTCTCATCTGCCTGTATGGATTTTAATAAGTTTGATAACATGTAAAAAAAAAATATATATATGTCATATAGAAGAGCATTTAGCCTTACAGTACCTTGCCATGAATATAAACAACAGTAGCATAAAGACTACTGTTGACATAAAGAGCTGCGCTATTGCTATTATTTACATTGAGGCAAGGGCAAGCTTGTGCTAAATGCTCTTCAGCAGAATGGGTACAACAAAGTAATTTTGACACATATCAGTAACTGGGTGGTACAGAGTGGTTATTAGCGGAGCCCTGATCGTCATAGTGACATAAACACAAATTCCTTTAAGGCCTGTCCAAACAGGGCTCCAACCAAAAATGTGACTGCTCACTCAGGCAGGGAAAGAACGCAGACTAGCATAACAAAAAAGTACACAATATTCCCCACTATTCTTGTTTTTTCCGCTACTTGTCTCCCCCCCCGCTACTTACACATAAATACATGTTGCTTTAGGTGCCGAGAAAGACTTGTTCACATAGGCTACAACACAAGTGTTCGAAGCCATGGGCTACGAAGGTTTGGTAGCAAATTAATGATTAGTCAAATTACTGTTCTAGCAACAGTCCTCCAATAAAAACAGTTTGGTTGTCTCAACACGACATGGACCAAACATAGAAATTATTGGGGTTGACCAGAAACATTCCAGGAAAATACATATTCAAGGCAACAAGTGCGAACATGAGATTATGATTCTGTGTGACCCCAGCACGAGTATGTGGAGTTATGTGATAAGCACGAATGGTCACATGGTCTCGAGTCCCACTCTACCTGACATATGAGGAGGGGGAGGGAACCATGTCCCGACATGACAATAAAAGAAACATCTATACACATCTCTAAATAAACATGAAGTGTATGCATTAATTTAACCCATTAGATGCGTTGGTTATAAATTCATGTAGGCAAAACATGAGTTCTATAAGTTAGTTAAGAGCTGATCACTCTTCTGGGCCCCTTGTTTGCCACTCCTACTCGAGGCCAGGCCAGTAGAGGGGTTGAGGCGAGAGAGATAAGGAGTGAACCCTGATCACCCAGAACATCATGACATAGTACAGCCCTGCTACAAAGTCATTGGGTTGACTGCCTTGTACAAGTTAACAGAATGATCCGTGCAAATCGCCTTGATGGACTGACATCACATAGACACGTGAACAATGAACATGTCATAAGACAAATGGTGGCTGGGGCTCTCATCATCAGAGGCTTTTTTCTACTTGGACGAGGACCGACAGCCCTAGGGCTAATCAGCTAAAACCCCTGCCTGTTCATCCACTCGTCATGAAAATATTAAGGCTGTATACGACTCTCCAAGTCGACTGATTGCCTGTTCAATGGATTATTCTGCACCTTCTGGATCAAAAATAACACATTTTCCGTGAGAGGAAAGGCACACTGAGAGCTCAAACAATGTGCCTGTTGCATGCAATCCCGCAAATTAAATGCATAATGAACAAGACGGTCAAGTTAACCTGCACACCTTGACAACGTCGTGGCACGGTCAAAGTTAATTTTATCTGCTGGTCGCTGGTTAGTTTGATCTAGTGATCGACTGATATGAGGAAATTCAAATTCAAATTGTGCTCTCGCGAGAACTCTGCATTTCCAGGGTAGTATCGGCTCAAGAAAATCGTTATCGGCATATTGGTCATCAGCTAAGCACAATAGCACACTCACTGCCACTGAATAAATCTCCTGTGTGACGTAGTCAATTCATTCACAGCAACAGTTACTAGAAGAGGACGCCAGGCAGAGCTCGGGAAAAAAAAGACAATTAACTATGCAGCGAAACCAATAATCACAACTAGAACTCAAATATTGACCAGGGAGCCCGGTTTGTCTCAGTGAAAGCATTAGTGTTCACATTAGGTGGGTCTATGCAGTATGCATACATGATATTATCCTCATTACATTATCATCATTCACAATCATGCATGACCTCTAATGGATCATTAGTGATGTCATTATTAGATAATTAGTGATGATGTCATTATGAGACAGCAGGAAAAAAAAAAAGGGTTTTATCATTGACACTAAGCTGCAGACATGGTTTGCAATTTCCTTTTCAGACACTTTGTACATGTTTTGGTTTATTACTATGTTTCTGTTATTTTGCACCCTAGTGTTATGCCGCTCCATGCGAAGGCATAGCACGGTAAAACACCCATAGTCATAACGAAGAGATAGGACCCAGGGTTGGTGCAGCATCCGAGCAGGGACTTTGCTTCATGAGATTAGTGGAGTCACTACTCTTGACCCACCTGTTGTCCACTTCTGTGTCGTCTTATGCTCCTTCCTCGTCACGCTTTGTCTCTCTTCCAGCCAATGTTCTTTCCTCTGTGAGTGGGTTCCCTGTGGGGGAACATAGGGGATGTGTTAAAATACATTGTATAATAGTTTAAATGCGTGTTGAAAGATAACTGCATTGCATGTATTCTGTTAGTAGCCTAGTACTTGCTATGAGGGAAAGCATGATGCCAAGAATATTCAAATATTAATGAATACATTGTTGACTCATTAAAACTCCATAACAGAGACAGGAGATAAATTTTGAGTTGTAATTTATGTTGAAGTTCACACGACAATGCTGTGATCAATCGCAATATCAAAACTTTTCAAATCAAATTAAGATTTTCAATTCAAAAAACATTAAATTATTGTGGCAGATGAGTGAAGCAAAAATTCATTGAGCACCCTGGTAGAATATGCTGAACTACCACCTCTTATTTCCAGTACTGTGACCTATGGTGCAACAAAGCCTTTTCAATGATTGCCCTATTCCACCGGGGAGCTCGAGTTACATCCCCACTAGTGAGGGAGACGGTGAGTATCTTTCCAATGAGGGCTGCTAAATATTTAAGTGGTAAATGTAGCCCAAGTTATTGCTCTTTCTAAATAAACCTTCCAAAAATCGGATGATAGTAAGCAAGCAGACTATGAGCGAGAATGGACAGAACGGCCATCGTTCTCTTTCAACAAGAAAGAAAGAAACATTGAGACGGTACGCCCAGACACAGATTTTTGTAATTTGCATCGGCCTGCGCAGTTCATACAAGGAAACTAAAAATTGGGTTTGACTCCCCAGAACACGCTCACTCTCCCATAGAAAGCTGAACGGCAATAACACAGCCCACCAAAATATAGGTAATCACTTCCAAACCCGTTGGCCCTTTCCCAACAAGAGAGAAACAGGGCACCGACTGAACACCCGACACACCAAGCTGGCAGACCCAACGTGGGTCCAAGTCAGAGACAATGAGGAAGTGCGTTGATTTGTGCTATAAAAAGAATTAACAAGTTTAGGTTTCCTGAATCATGTGCGTTAATGCACCAATGTTGCTGGCCCTAATTTGAATTGAACTGAAACATAAAAATAATCAAATATTTGCCTCCTTGATTTTATTTATATATTAATTGACTATCAAAATAAGATTCAATACATTTTCTATCTATCCACTTATTGATAAATCAACTTATCATTGCAACCACACTCGTTTGGTTACCTAACTTTGAGTTAAGGAACCGAGGTACAGACATTTCCATTCACAAAAATGTAGGTAGATGGCAAGAGAGCCATTTCATTGCTTCCTCCGGCATTCCTGGCAAAACTAACATTTGTAACCTAGATTTAGTTTTGTTTTCTGTTTTAATAGCAAGCCAATTGAAAGCAATATATAGATGATAAAGAGGAACTCCCACCACAGACATTAAACAGAAAGCAGGTTTTACTACCGAAAGTTATGTGTAATTGTGTGACCCGTTTATACACGTTAAAAAAAAAAAGTGGACACGTTTTTGGTCTTTGTAGTACTGATGTCTTTAGAGGTCTGGTACCGAAATCTAACTTGTAGCTATAGAGTTACACAATATCCTCTCTTCTCCATTCTAATAAACCTCATAAAACAAAGCTTAATCATATGGATAAGGAGGTTTGAATATTAATGGACGATTAGCCATGGTCCTCTAGACACCGCGCCCCCCCCAGTTTGTTAGTGTAGCGCAACAATTAAGCAGCCAGAGAAATCTGCAGCCTATTGGCCTACTATCTAATCTGATAATGGGATTAAGGCAGTTCTCTGCTGTGGTACCTGTCTGTAACAGATGGACTGGTGAGCCAGAGGGGCGGGGGCACACTCACTTTCTCTGCTCTCAACCAGCGGGACTGCTCGCTCTAACAGGTGCCTGCCGTCTGCCCACATTCAAAACTGGCTGCACAAATGCGTTATAGATCAATTCTGTCTCTGGGGATGTCATTCGCACAGAGATGTGCAGGCACACCGAGTTACAATCAGTCACTGTCGCTTTCAGAGCCCCACCGTAGAATTCACAACGGATATACTGTGTTGAAGAAACAATCACCACAGCGCTATCAGGCTGCATCTGTGCTCTGACAATAAATCTATTCACAGTACTGCTTCGCCCAGCATCTTCCATCCCTACAATAGACTAAACCAACTGCAAACCCTCCATCTCTTGCAACACAATCACTTCTCAATGGGGGGGGGGGGGGGGGGGGGGAGACTAGTATCACAGATCCACCATGTTCAGATACATGTGGCTAGATGAAACTGTGGTCTTTTCTGAGGGCATTATTGCAACCAACCTTGAGGGGTTCCATACATTTTTGTAGAAAACGTTGCAGTGCTAATGCATTACTGAGATCATTGAAGTTCTGCAGAAACACTCAAGTAAAATCCCAAGTGTTTCACACTTAAGTGACAACGTACGCTGATGTGGCAAGGAACTCCCAAGAGGTTTTTGAAACAGGACACTCGTCGAGTCTTGAATGCACCTCGGATGCATTTATGTATTTGTAGCCGTCCAGTTGCAACTGGATAACCTGAGACACATTTGAATGCCAGCTTTGACTAGTCGCTGAGACTACCCAACCCCCAGGCCATGTTTCCAACAGGACTACTTGACCCCTTCTCTTGTCATCACAGGCTCTGCCTACCCAGTGGCAGCCCACACCCCTCCCACCCTCACCAGATATTCCCACCCTTTACCCACTGAGAGCTCCATTTCATCCCGGCCATCAAGTGCTTCAGCAGATGTCTTAAGGTTCCAAAGAAACAACAAAAACAACAGAGCCTCGTAGAGGCCCTCTCAAAGAGAACACAAAAATCAAACGCACCCACACACACACAGACGATAGCATCTGTTCCTGAGCAGAACAATGGGCTCCCCTAACGGATACAGCTGACGTGAGATGGGGGGGGGGGGGGGGTTGGTGGCCCAGAACTTCACCACTAACTAGCAGAGTGGAGAGGACGAAAGACTGAGCCAAGATAAAGAAAGAAATGGGTGGCCACCAGAAGGAGGTACAACTTACATATTTCAGTTAACCATTTACATGTTTGAACCTTGTATTGGTAACAGGCTGTAACTTACGGGTAGTAATATTAACAGAAAAGTAGTTACCAACTTCTAGATTGACTTGATTCATTCAAGTCAATTTAGACATTTACTGAAAGGGGTACTTCAACATAACTTAAAATTAAAATCGAGAGGCGTAGGACATTTTAGGGAACATCGGACCGAATGCAACTTCTAAATACTGCAACCTTGCAGTGATTAAAGAGGCAGAAATGGAGAGTAATGAGATTCTGGATAAAACAACCTTCTTCCCATTTTCTGTGTTTCAGTTTCGACTTTAAACTCTTGGGTCTCCAACTCTTAAGCACAGCACTCTCTAGATAGCGCTGCATTGTTGGAAGATATTAAATACATTTTAAACTTAGGTATAACTATGTCTAGAGAGGCTTGAACTGCATTCGACCAGTGATTATTTCCATGAAGCAAAAAATAAAGAAAAGGCTGCTGAATGGCAGAACTAAAAACCAAACTTTATTTTTGAATTTATAAAAAACGTGTTAAGGTGCCATATTCCACTATTAATAGGCTATTTATATTATTTGGGGAGACTAGAGAGATGAAAAAAGACAGGGGGGTGGAAAGAAATAGTTTTAAAGGTCATTTGTAATGCTTTTGCAAAGCTCTGGAGTGGGGTTGCAAGTGCCACACCGCTCAGCCAAAACAAGCTATACCAGTAGTCTAAAACAGTGTATCCCAGCCTTTGACCTTAATTGTACCAGTAAATTGTCATCAAGACCTTTTGCGGCGTATAAGAAAAAGGAAAAAACAATTGATAAATACACATTGAGTGGCTGAGCAAAGAGTGTCACCACCCCCTTAGTACACAATAATGGCAAGAAGGCCATGGCCAAGGCCAGTAGGAAACAGTGGGAGGAGAAGTCAGCAAAGATGATTATGCTCCCAGTAGGTTCATTTAGCAAACAAAAATGTACGCAGTAAAAAGGTCGGAAATCACAGGACGAAATACATTGGTCCAACAGAAGCAGTACTTGAAGGGTTATGGAATCCACCATTTCACTCTTAAAATTATTGTTGGGCCGAGAGTTCAAAGAAGAGTGGGGTGGGGGTCAGGGGGTGTTATCCCCATGGTAATTTACCCAAGCCAACTCTGAACTTCTATTTTTTAAGCTAGTACCGTTGTTGGATATTAGTGTCGTCATGAGCAATGTGGTTCATGAAATGCGCCACACGCCTTGGAGTTACACTATCCGTTACCCGAGAAGCTTAGCCCTTTCTCGGTTGCGGTCATCAACATTAACCACTGCCCGGGTTGAGCTTCACATATCCACACAGACCTCACCATCGGTGTCCTTTCGTTGTGATGTCAAGTGCCTCAGAAAAGGTACTTGGACTTTACAAACAGAACGCCACTTTAGTTCGGAGCAGAGTAGGACGTTCAGAAACTGGTTGGCTGCAACAATAGGGGTTTTAGAGTCTTATGCCAGTACCTAACTACATAACAATGAGCAAATGGATAAGATGCTACGGCTCATACAAGATGCATATCCTTTTTCAGCACATCGATGAGGGGAAAATCCATTCATGGCACATGAATGGATCTTCACATAAACAAGGCACCCCATAAACTGGCTCTAGTTAGCTTCTAGTAGCCTTTTTCAAAAGCATCAAAGTGCTTACTTTTACCATTTACGCATAGATCTTGCATTTATTGACTTCCACAGCTTGCATAATAACACATGCACCCATTCAAAGCTTCAGCCATCCCCCCAAAAAAGAAAGGGTGAAGGGTAGTCGCATGGCTAATTTACATCAGCACAAGTGCATCATTAACATTAATTAGCATTAGTGAATTCCCACCGAAAAGCACTGCTGGAGACCCTCTGAAGCCAAGAATTTAAAAACAGTCAGCAGTCATGTGACACCAAGACTATATGTAAGACAACATGTGCATCCTTGGGGTTGCATCCCTTTTACCTTATGTATTGCTTTAATCATTTAGGCATTTTATACGATACCTTCACCTATATTCAACTACAGAATTAACAGACCAATATTGTGCAACAAATGGTAATACTTCTATTATCTCCTTTGCCCGCAACAGTCTTGTTGGACCCACATTGCAGCTATTCACCAACAGCAGTTAAGCAAACACAAATGGCATGGCTTGTTACCGAGTTATATATATATAATACAATATGCTTTCAGAACTCACCCATACCCATAAAACTCTACTCGTACAATAAATGTCACTGGAGTACCAAAGTCATGTTGAATGTCATACTAAACCAAGTGTAGTGTGTAGACAGTCTGCAAATAACCCAGTTTGTTTTATTAATGCTGCAAACAACTTACCTATTTTAATTAAGTTAGAATATTCAGCGACAGTAAGTCTTAATGTTCAATAATTATGTCTCCTGGATCCAATTGACATTGACCACTAAAGTGAAAGGAAAGTTTGCTTCACCATACATTCTGAAATAGTGGTCTGGGTGAGCTCTGATGAGTCAACATACTGGTGGTTATCATATAAAACATAATTTTCCATTACACCAACTAACAAGCTATAAGACTAATACGTTACTAACACAAATACGTTATTTGTTTTTGCTGTTTTATTTATTTCAGCCATGATCAGCCTCAAACAGAGATCAACAAATAAAAAAAATTATGTCACCCGATATTCACAATACAAAGCATACTAGCTTAGGAAGTACGGTAGTTAGCCTAAATGTGAAAAACCATAACTAATTGAACTTTTATTGACAACAACGATAGACATAATCATAATCTGAAATAAACCAGATTTTGTAACGCAAAACGGAATGGACTCCATGGAGCGTTATGATAGGCTAGTTGTGTGCCTTTGTGTGTCTGCATCTAAACCAACGGCATGGACCACAATGAGCTACACAAACACCTTGCCGGACACAAAAACGCCCGCACCCTGGCTTCTCATTTAGAGTTTTAAAACCGCAATGCTTACGCAGCACATTGCCGCCCGGGTCGACCTAGACCCCCCGATTCAACACAAACGGAACTGCATGTGCTTACACAAGCAACAGCCGCTGCTCCTGTGTCGCACTGACACACACACCTACCTTTACAAACAATAAGGCTTCTGGCATACAAATGAGTTGAGGTCAGACACGCGCTACTCTAAGCTAAAGGGAACCGACCAGAAAAGACAGGCAAATAGCTCTGGCCAATATCACAGGCTTTCGTTATTACATTATGGTCAATAATATGCATGCACAGACTTTGACACTCACCTGTTTTGACTCTTCAGTTTCTTTGGTGGCCACAGCTTCCAAATCCAAATCTCTAAATGGAGTGAAAACATAATACGATTTTTAAAATGTTTTTCAAGGTTTGTTTTCATAATTATATAATCAAAACAGGCGTCTTAAACAAAGTGTTTTTGACAATCAAGCACAACTCACACGGGCGCAAAAAATGCTTTATTGTCGTTTTATTACAGCTTTACAATAGTTGCTTAATGCACTAAATCTGGAGCTAGTCGCTTGTGTTGTTTGTCTCTCTCCCTATAGTAAGCCTACTACAAACTTATACAGGTTAACTACTACACAACAATATTGTGTGGCAATAACTATATGTCAAACAACATTCAGAGAGGTACCCCATCACACAGGACGCCTGGCGCGATGGACTACTAAAGTGAAACTGTTTCACCTACTTCCTAGTGGAAAGACACTTGAGGCAGGTCAAACTACATTGCAAACGCATTTGGTGATATCCCTGAGTAATGAACATTTTGGACAAACACGTGCAACGGGACTTATTTTGCGCGCGCGTAACGGAGAGCTGGAGCTCGAGCGATCCGTTCCGACCGGGGTTACAGCCAGGGTCCTGATCGGCCATTACCTCAGCTGTCGATTGGCTTGCAGCTAATCCAACATGGCCTCTCCTTTGACTTGCGTCTTTCCATGACAGAAAACCAGAAAAATCCCCAACGTTAATACTGGTACACTTTTTGACGGTCTATCCTATTCGCTTTGCCCAACGTTCCCACGAGTTCACCGAGAGGCGGACGCAGTAACGACGGAACCTCCAGAAACCGAGCAGGGCAGAGCAGGTATCGTCGACATAACCATCTTGTTTCAGGTCTACGCCGCCGACAGAGGGTGTTGAAACGCGAACTGTAGCTCGTTATTTCCCCACCATCAAAAGTTGCATGAGGGGAACCAAGTTTTAAAAACATACGCATCCACAGAAGGGGACGATAAAGATATCCGTTATGAGATCGGTCCATTTGGCGAAGTATCCCGGGTCGTTTCGACGGCCAGTAACTTTATAGCCTACGGTCAGCTACGGGGGCAGTGTCAAGCCTCCGCTGTAATGTGGTTCAAAATAATTCTCCGCCAGACTTTTCACCAAGACTCCTCGAAATCAACGCAGAAAATAGGAATATTTACGACGAATATGCAGCATTACATTACATGTCGACATTGACAACACTGGATGTACATTGGCATGATATACTAGCAAGATAGCTGTAGCAACTGCTAGCTATTTTCAAGATCATTCTCGAACAGGAGACACATCTTGCAAATGTCCGATCAGAAAATCAAATAAATACTAGCAGAACACGTTTGCATGGCTTATAAGAATATGTTATTTGCATTTGCACTGACAAACGCATTGTCAACCCTGCATCCTTCCGAGTGCTAAGCTAACGCTGTGCTAACTCCGTAATGGCTAAACAACAGCGGGCAAACTCGACTACGCCAGTCTTGCCTCCACAGCCCCGGCTTTGCTGCGTAGCTCGACGAATCCCCGTTCCCCGCACCCACAAAAACACGGAAAGCCAGCTTACCTCAAAAAGTATAAAGTGCAACAGAGTGGAAATGAAAGCCGGCTGTAAGGCTAAAGAAATTCAACGCATTCGCAGCATCTACGAGGGGAGGCATTTGTCCTGCATAATCGCCATTTTCTTCGCTCGTCAACCTACTACGCTGTAGCTCTCCTCGGCTCTCTGTATGGACTGGGGCTGGAGCCCGTAACTACAGGCGGAGCAGGTCGCTGCGCAGGAAACAACGCGTTCACCACTTCCTCTGCCAGACACGAAATATAACCCAAGACCCAAAATGGTTGGTGGTGGATGGGACAAATATATTACAATAAACGTTTCAGGACTGAGAAGCACACCAGATCCAACAACAACTCTTCAGATATTTAATTATGGTCTTACATTGTTGATTCAAACGTTCCTATTGCATATAGCTACATACACGTACACACAGTAGCCTAGTTGTCATCAATAAAATACTTGTTTGTGTAGCTTGAGTTTGCTTAGCACGTGTATTGTTTTCGTTTGTATTAAAGCACAGAAGCAAGGTGGATTTCTAGTGGCTAGTGGTATATCATTGGCAAGTTGTTGACGCCAATGTTTTAGCTGGAGGAGGAGTGCATACGGTAATAACATGTATAAAAGTCAGGCAGCTATGAAACCCTGCAGGGACTAACACAAGTGGGGTTTGTTGTTGAGGATTTACAATGGCACAGAAGAAATAGGTATTCAGTATGGAATCTGCCAACGTTTCAACGAAGAGACAAAGCGTGTGTGTGTGTGTGTGTGTGTGTGTGTGTGTGTGTGTGTGTGTGTGTGTGTGTGTGTGTGTGTGTGTGTTGCGTGGTCTACTATCAAAATACAATGAGTATTGCAAAAACATCTACCAACCCATGGCTTTTCCGGTCACTGAAACCACTGCAAGGAATCATCAAAACACTCGTATTTCTCGTTTATCAAAACACTCGTATTTCTACTCCTTGGAGGAAGGTCACTGACTTCTTTTGATAGAATAACTGGTGGTAACTTCAAACCAGTAATTAGTAAAAATAAATAAATAAATAAAAAAAAAAATACAATGTGTCGATAATCCTTTATCAACACTTAATAAGGCTCAAATTCATGATTAGTTAAGGTAGTTAATTAAGCATTACAACATACTTAACTAAATGGAAAATGGAATGTAAATCCTCAATTGATGCTTTAAAAATGATATTCTAAACCATTTGCTAATTTCTTATGCAGTTATTCTAGTGTACCTTTATTTGTACTCGTGCACGTACTATCCTTCAAATCAAGGTAATCCTTCTCAGTTAAAATATATACAGACTTTAATGGAATTTGAATTACAAATGTAGAATAGTGGTATGGATGTAGTACTGAGTTGTCCAGCGTTGATTTCTCTCTAAATGTTTTGTGTTAAGTGACAGAATGCATAGAAATAGTTATGCATTCTAGGTCTCGGTCGATTCACCATAACATTGGAACATTGGATTAAATTGTTCAATGCACTGTGTGCAGTGGTTCCATGTAGTCTGAAAACACTGGGTTATTTGCATATAAAGGCAGAGGTCACATGCAGGGGTGGTTAGGGGGGTCATGACCCCCCCAAAAATATGAAATATTCAGAATGAATAACTTGTTTGTATTATTACAAACGCCCGCCCGCCCACCGACTACTTGGTATTACCCAACCCGCTTTCTCTACCAAAACCAAACTATTTTGCGCAGTGATGAATAGTTGGAGAAAGCTGACAGGTTCATGCTAATTGAATGTGGAGATGAAAAGGACACTGAAAGGCTGCCAGACAACAATTTTTCATTGTTGGTCGACACCAGCCAAAAAGACCAAAAATCCTGACGAAAAGGAGGTAAATACCCCTATTGTTAAGTTAGCTGTTAAGTTTTGGGGGGGATTATCTGTGATGCAATTGATTAATTTTAAGTTATTGCATTTTTTTTCAGAAGATAGTGAACACACACACAAAATAAATTAAGTGGAAGCTGCCACTGCTGGCTAGTGCTTAAACACTGAATTTAACTACTGTGTCATTATGGCATAAATAATGTACAATGTATTTCTAATACAGGAACGGCAAATTGGCATATTACCTTTTACACAAGAAAATGATTAAATAAATAAATAAATAAATATGCCGCGAGTTTAACCCCCCCAATGGTAGACCCAAAGTTACGCCCTTGGTCACATGACATAACAGGCACCATGGCAGTCTGACAACCCATGCCACATAAGTGTTGATACAATTTACATTTTGTATCAGAGAATGCTGTTTAAAATTATTCATCATTCCCTTTCATCTATTACAAAATTAGATAGTTACCCCTTTTTTCTGTGGATTCATAACCTACCTATGACCTTATTTCTTAATGATTGAATCTACAAGACACACACACACACATACACACACACACACACACACACACACACACACAGTGCACATCCCATACAACTCCGCCCCCCACCCTCAGGCCAATCAAACGTCCATCCTCCCCTTTTTCTGCTTTTTTGACTGTATTATTTGAGGTACATTAATGAACGAGTGACTTTGGATTTTAATTTGATACTCATCTAACTGATAACTATATTAAAGTGTATTACCATTTTATTTGATTGTGGTTTTCCTGTTGTCCTGTTGTTTCAAGTTGATGTGTATAATGTTTTTGTCATATAACGTGTTGTGGTTTGCCTTGTAGTTGTCTACTTCCAGCTGATTGTCCCTACAGGATAAGTGTATATATATATATATATATATATATATATATATATATATATATATGCTACTTTTACTAAACAATCCCTACAACGTTTTCCTAAGACTAAACTTTTCTCATAGCCACATCATTTTAGTGGGTGAGAGTTATGTTAAATGATGAAATCCGCCATTACTGCTGTTTTAAATATCCACTGTTGGTCCCAGTGCCAGACAGCGTCAGGTGACATGGATCTTTTTCAGGAGAGGCAGTCAATTATTAAAAATGTTTCTTACAAATTGGTCATTCTAGTGCGGTCGCTACAGCTCGTACAACTACTGGTACTTTTCTTTACTACTGGTTCCAGCTCTAGGTTTATGTTTACTATGCATGATGCATGATATACAAAAATGACAACTCTTGTTTACTGAGTTACAATTTGTTGCAATTCAGGTGTGTGTGTGTGTGTGTGTGTGTGTGTGTGTGTGTGTGTGTGTGTGTGTGTGTGTGTGTGTGTGTGTGTGTGTGTGTGTGTGTGCTCGCATAATGGAATTGATAAGACGGAAGAGAAATTCTTTATTAGAGGAGTATATGCAAAAGTTGAATGTATCCACTTATGTTAACCATTCCTTGAATATTCCTCATGTTTATTATTTTAGACAATCAATTAGACTCTGCAGTACTCTTAGATAAACTTCTTAAGTTCTAAAATACTAAATAGATTTCCATTTTTTTATCCTTATAGTATAGTTACTATCATATTCCAAAGTATTTTAACAAACAGAATGGAACTTGGAAACATAATTAAACATCGGCTATCTAAAGGTCAATTGCAGTGATCAGCACATTTTGAACAAATGCTCTGTGCTTCACTGAGCTTTTATAGGGCTCAGAGAGTATTTGCATTTCAAGGGAAAGAAACGGATGGATGTGACAAAAAATACAGATCACAGGCATACCATCTTAATTTGACGGATTCACCCACAACTCGCATTTCAAGTATCTGTTGTAGGAAGGACGAAAAGGACAGTGATACTTCCTGAAGGATTGCCAATTTTCAGGGGTGATTCCTCAATAACATTATGATATTATAGGACTACATTTAAAAAACAACTTTATTGAACCACTCATTTCAAACACTAATTACTCTGAATCATCTCTAAATGACATCCTTACACATCTTAATTTCTTTCTTTCTCTCTCTCTCTCTCTCTCTCTCTCTCTCTCTCTCTCTCTCTCTCTCTCTCTCTCTCTCTTTCTCTTTCAATAAGTTAACTGATGGTCAGTTAACCATTCATAGAGGTCACACAGTATCCAGAGCAAGCTGTAATGTAATGCATTAAAAAGCTGCCCACTGCATTCAAATTCAAACTTATTCACAAGACTTTAACTCATGAGATAGTGGCCCTGTTATTCTA
>NC_140271.1:10516670-10599170 GCF_964030765.1 Micromesistius poutassou | reverse complement strand
TCGAAATTGCGTTCATCTCCGACCCACAGTGCAATAAAAACAAGGATAAAATTAGGGAAGATAAAATAAGTAATATTTACAATAAATAAATTCTAAATAGTGCAAAAGGTAAGGCAAAACAAAACGGTATATATATATAAAAGTAAAAAATATATGTAATCTCAGTCCTTTTGATAATGATCAAGGATCAATGCAGCAGTCTTCTTAATAGTGAATCCTGGTGAAGACTACCTAAACATCTGCCTAATCTCCTGTTGTATGGGTGCATGTGTGTGTTGGCCAGACCACAGAGACTTGGTAGCACACAGGCCGGTGAGAAGGGGCCAGTGAAAGGAATGGGTAAATGACTGACAGTCTTTTTGTTTACTCAGAAGTTCATGATTAAGCGACAGAGGCGATTCAGGCCACAGGTTGCGGACAATGTCATGAGTCAGCGCCCTGCCACTCGTTTGCTTGGGAACACACGTTAACAGCCCGGTTGATAATCCCTATAGGTTACAGAGTTCCCATTTTGGCTATTGTATACGTGATAAAAAACCACCATGATATGGGGATTAAGTTGATGAGGAATTAGGCCACACAGAGAGAGGAGAGGCTGGGATAGGGCAGGCGGTGAGCGCGGAAATGTGATTAGCCTCCCTAAGTGCCACTTAAATGATCGCTTATTGGCGTTGGCTAGTTCCTGTGGTCGCCACAATAAAACAACGTTTGGCCACCCTTTCACTCTTTTTGATTGATGCAGAAAATGAAATACCTAGCCAGTGTATTCAATACTTTAAATGAATACAACTAACTGAAAACTAATAAAAACCTTGCCCTATTACAGTATATATATATATATATTGTATGCCTTATATTGTATGCCAACGTCGCTATAGCAGCAGAATAATGCCATATAAACATCTGTTGAAATCTAATCTTGGTAGTCTCTACATTACTGCCTTCATTAGGGGTTACTTTTCCAACTGAGCTGACAGGCTGTAAAGTCAGGTAAGTGTGTTTCTGCCCACAGTTGACTCAAGGCTCTAGCCCCTGAACTTGAGAGACTATCTGGACTGATAGGAGTGGGTGGAAGGCTCAGAACCTCCCAGAAGCTCATGGAGACCCTTTCCTCCCTATTGTATTAGATACTTCCCATCCAGTCACCACATTGCTTGTTAAAGACTTTGATGAGCTCTTCTTCCACCTTGACTCTGAGAGAGTATTTTCTGAAATACAGAGGCAGTATTGGGAGCTACGAGGAAGACCAGCCGTTAAGCACCATCAGTCTACATGTCTCAACTTGCGCAGGTGGCAAGCAAAGCCCAAAGTTCCTCTTATGGCCAACCCACCACCTGCTTGTCTACCCCCTTTAAGCCCTCCTTTCTTCTTTACACGGGTCTATTGTTTCCTTTCACTGTTACAAGTGGGAGGCACAATGAGACACATTGCGTGATGTTCATCTGCTAGGTCGGTGCACCGTGAGCTCCTTACTTCCATGGACTCAGACGCCTTCTTGCTTGCACTCAGTAGATGAATTGGTAAGCCAAAAGGCTCACTCTCTGAGAGAGGTAGCAACTTCTGTGGAGCCGAAACGGAGCTACCAGAAACATTGCAAGCTCCAGAGCTGCAAGGGAAATTCAACCAATATCAACTCTCCTTCAAATTCAAGGCCCAAATTCCCTTGATATTTGGAGGTGTTTGGGAAAGAGAGATAAGCTCATAAGGTCATAATTGAAGATTGAAGTCATTCAGTGTCAAAGAAAGTTCTTGCCACTGCATTGATTGAGGTTCAATTCTTAGCCATGAGGACACACTTCCTCTAGTGTGGCTTACTGGGACCCCATCACTCCCAACAAGCTACTGATGGGGGGGGGCGCAATGCTTCTTTACTTCAAGTTGCCTCTGCGCTAGACTCCATGGTGTGGCATAGGAGACGCCAAAGTCAAATTCTGTCCGTTCAGTTTTTAACCAATTTCGTCTCAGTCTATTATACCAACTGTACAATCACAACATAAATGGGAATAGCCTTCAGAGAATCTCATGATGAAGCTGCAATATGATTTTTTACTGCCTAACTGAAGGCTAGGAACTGAAGGTTCTTCACTGAGTGAGTTGACCCTGAAATATCTAAGTGGCTGTCTTGATAAGTGCTGGTCAAATTCTAAAAAGGAATTTCAGTGCTTCCTTTCTTATCTCCTTTATGCATCCTTTACGTAAGGAGATGAGATAATTCCAACATTCCTTGCGGCAGCAAAATTCAGGGCCACCCACCATTTGGCTGACAAAGATCAATATGACAAAATCAGCTGCCATTATTACATAGCCTAGTGTGAGTGCAGTTGGATTCTCTTCTCTTTTCTATTCTAGTTCTTATGAATTCTCCTTCCCATATTTTCTTGACCCAATGATGTTTTCCATTGAGGTCAAGGAAAAGTGTTTCGGGAAAGACATAAGATGTTATATTTTGGTCTATTTGACCGAAGCACTGTTTTTAAACTAGAACATTTATTGAAATTGAATTTCTTTCAGGAAGAATAAAGTATTATTCAATGTCAAGTAGGTGTGTGAATGTTTTTTCAGAAGAACCACTGAAGATAGAGTATATAATGAAAACAATGAGTTTTCAATTTAGTTTTCAGTTAGTTTTAGTTTTCAGACGTTAGATATAAAGAAAATAGTCAGACAAGACACGTGTAGGTTTGAATCATCTGTGTATAGAAATGTTGAAATCAATAAAAAATAAGAAAATCAAAAGATTTAAATAGGTTTTATGTCCATGTCATGTCATGTCCGTTAGCTTGACAAAAGAAATGTAAAGACACATTTCACAAAGGCATTCCAATTGGGTGCAACTATGTTTTTTAACTATGCTTTATTATATATATATATGTGTATATATATATATATATGTTTGTGGATGTGTCAGGCTGTCCCTCCCGCTTTATGACACCAATTAGCCTAATTCCCCTAACCGCCCCTGAATCTATTCTCAACACATGCAAATAAGATGTTTAGACAGCATGCACCATGTGGTAATCTAATGCAACATGCACGAAGCATGTCATCCGGAGTAGTGGAATGTAAACATACAATAAGACAATAGAATGGGCGGGCATTCTAGGCGTTGCTAACACACACACACACACACACACACACACACACACTCACTTGAAGCTGTAGCAATCTGTCAGCAAGACACGAGAGAATACACAGACTCTTAACAGACATCAGCAGCTGCCTTAATACGTCAAGCTCAGTGAAGTATCTCCCTAGCCCTCTCTCTCTTTCGCTCATATCTCTCTCTCTCTCTTGCTCTCTCCCTCTCTCTCTCTCTTTCTCTCTCATAGCTCTCACTCTCTCTCTCTTCTTGTCTTTGCCTCTGACTTGCTCTCCTTCATCCCTTATTTATTTTCAGGAACTCACAGGAGAATAAAGGTAAATGTTGTGGTGTGTGTGTATGTGTGTGTGTGTGTGTGTGTGTGTGTGTGTGTGTGTGTGTGTGTGTGTGTGTGTGTGTGTGTGTGTGTGTGTGTGTGTGTGTGTCTGCATTGGTTGGATGACATGACACACACAGGACTGACACAGACACAAACAGGACAGACTTCTTTCAAGTGGTCTTGTCTTGTCAAGTGGTTTCCTTCCCTCTTCCCATCCTGCCACTGTGACCAGTCTGTGTGTGAAGCCTGTTTGCTCTGCTCACTGCTTCCTGCTGGCCACAGACTTCAACAGGAGTCAAGCAGAGGTAAATCAGGAATACGAGGAGGGTTGCTGTTCAAATCTCTTTCTCCAGCTCAATAGGGCAGTGCTGGCCCTTGGCAAAGGCACTCAACACACACATGCACACACACACACACACACACATACACACACACACACACACACACACACACACACACACACACACACACACACAAACAAACACACATATATACACACACACGCACACACACAGGCTCTCTCACACACACAGATATACACACACACACACACACACACACAGGCACACACACAGAGTGTACAAGCTGAACAACTCATTGTTATTCTCTGCACATTTGTGGTCACAGACAGGGCCAGGTTACAGAGGGCACACACTCACTCACACACTGGGATGCAAATAATAGAGATAGATACGCACAGGCATAAAAATAGAGGGGGAGACTTTTACCTGACAGCATGGCAAATTCTGAGTCGCATACAAGATTAGCTATAATAGAGACAGCCTCAGCCATAACAACCTGTTGACATGAAGGCACAGACATACACACACACACACACACACACACACACACACACACATGCATACACGCATACACACAGAAACAGACAACACATTCCATCATTGCCAAAGAAACATCTGCTACCAATAGCGTCCCTCTTTCACAACCAGCTTTCCTCCCTGGCACATCATGAAACACAGAGAGACCTGCCAAAATCAGAGCGAGAGAGAGACAGAGAGAGAGAGAGAGGCATGCCAACATGAGTGGGAGGGAGAGATAGAGAGAGAGCGATATGCCAATGAGAGAGAGAGAGAACGAGAGAGAGATGCCACCATGAGTGGGAGGTAGAGAGAGAGAGAGAGTGACAGAGAGAGAAAGAGGGAGACATGCCAACAAGAGAGAACGGGAGGGAGAGAGAGAGAGAGACATGGCCACATGAGAGAGAGGAAGGGAGAGATGGAGAGAGAGAGCCAGGCCAACATGAGGGACAGATAGAGAGAGAAATTTCTTAATTAACTTGTGTATTGTTATTTATTATGTTAATTCACCTATAATTATAATTACTGATATTATTGTCATTTCATTAATGTATTACTTTGCTTTAACAACACATATTTTATTATTGGTAAATAAAGTAAACAAAATTTAATTTAATTGACACGCCAACATGAGAGGAGAGAGAGAGAGAGAGAGAGGCCCTGGAAAATTGGGATTCCTTCAGGATGTATCACTCTATTCTTTTCATTAATTCTAGAACGGATACTTATTTGCATGTCAGTGCGTCGTATTCTCGGCAATATGGTATGCCTGTGATCGGTGACAAAATAGTTCAAAATATAAAAAGGTAACAAAACAACAAAACGCTATAAATAGTGTCATGAAATATAACAATAGTTACCTTAACTGATGTTATTGGATGCATACATCAATAAACATAACTCTGTTGTATTGTTCCAGGACACAACAGGTACGTAATTCCTTTCATGCAGTTTCATGACATTGCCTTTGTGTACCATTATCTCGCAATTGTGGACATATGTTGTTGTACACTGCAGACTTCTCCAGTAGAGGTCGCTAATAACCCAGACAGGGATTAAGAAAAATCCCAGACATACCAATAAATTGTGCATGTGAAATATTATACTACTGGGGTTATGGTGATGTTTTGATACTTTGATACACTGATGTTATTATCTATCAATCAGTGGGTGTGTGTATGTGGTGTGTGTGTTCTTGTACATTAAATACATCCACTACAGTATGATGCATGTGATTTATCTTCCAACATTTATGATTGTAAATTCCAAATAGTCAAACACAGTCAATTCAAATGTAGCACAACCTTGTTATTTGTCTGTTGGCCTTGCGGTCTGTGACTTAAAGAATTAAGCCATGCTGTTAATGTCGGTTCATGCATAATACCACACAAACACGCACGCTTGCACGCACACACACACACACACACACACACACACACACACACACACACAAGGCATCATTGGCAAAGTGCCCTGAGACAGCACATGTCGCTGGCACACAAAGGAAGGCAGAATTGAAACACAGAAGAGAACGTCAAGACAGAAAACGGCAGGATTAGAAGGACACAGTGAAATTGCAACTTGGAAACAAAGTGTACAAGGACAGCAGACAGAAGATAGGACGATGGAAATTAGCAGAATGGGGAAATAAAACAGCAAACCTCTTGCAGGATCCGAGTGTGCCGACGGGATGCTGTGTTCCAACTGGTTTGGCTCAGCACTGATCTCTACCCATGATGTAGTCATCTGTCTGCGTCCTCTCCTCACGCAGCCTCCGGTCTGCCTGTGAGCAGGTCTCTCTACCGTGTCCGCGGCTGCCCATCTATTACATTTGGTTTCTAATCTGTTTGGTGTTTTATGTACTTTTGCTGTTATTTTGTGAATCGTTTCGGTTTCCCGATTCTCAAGTCATCTTTCTATGGAGAACCAAGGTCTGATGTACGCAAATCTATGATTGACTCTGGGGATTGTGAATTTGTCATTTGTAATTGAATCCTGGTTGTCATGCACCACCTTGATGTCAGTCTTTATCTGCCAGCTGCCATTCTGTTACTGTGTGATGCTCTGTACCTGTCAATCTGGATGATTGTTCTGTTATAGGTCAGTGCTCCAGTGTGTCTGTCTGTCTGCCTGTCTGGCACGCTTACAACTTCTGAATGGCAGCATGATTGACAAACAAAAAGACATTCCAACATTAATAAAAAAATATTGGTTGGGTTCAGGTCAGAAAAAGAATCCCTTTTTTAAGCCAACTCAGAAATAAAAACACAAAGAGTCACTATTGTTGGTCGATTTTGTATTTATTTCTGACCAGAAAAAAAAAGTCCAACACATTTTGGTAAGCTATTCATCCACACGGTGTGTTTGATTTTTAAACAAAAGGTTCACAAAATAATAATACGCAGAGGGTTAAAGAAATTATAAATTCACAGTGCACATTTCATATCAGCAGCAATCCACGCCATCTTTTTTTTCCAAATCTTTCTAGACCTCTTTCTAGTCCCCTCAATCCAGAACAATGATGCAGAAGATTTACTCGTACATATTTAAGGCAATTAAAGCTGTGATGTTGCAGTATTGGACGCTCACAAAATCAGGCTTGACCGCTGACGCCAGTCTATGAATGTTCATACTATAAAGTGCTTCCCTCTCTGCTACCCGTTCAAGAATTAGTCTTACTCCATTCATGTGCACAACGCTTTCATTAGTCTCTCTCAAAGTAGGTTTGGGATCACCCAAACCTATTTTGAGAGAGACTAATAGTAAACGTTTGTCATGAGTAAATAAATCTGCACCATAAATACATACACACACACCATCCCTGTTATTCAAGTAAAGATCATTTTGGCTAGTGCTTCAATCAAGGCACCGATGCGGAGGCGAGAAATGAGCTTGGCAGTGTTAAAATATAAATGAATAAATTATAATATAAATTAAACTAACAGGCCAAGCCCACTCTAGAACTAAGGCTAGTTGGTTAGAACCAACGGTAAACATATGGTTCCCTGTTACTGATTGTTAGTTCATTTTCTTTTCTTTTGCCACATTCTTCAACACGAAAATCTACAAGCAGCGGTTTCTAAAGTAACAACGTAGTCAACAAAAACGTTGCACCTATACATGGCAAACCACATTGTCAAACAAAATTCTCTTTTTTTTTTTCTTGCCTTGTTCCCATATTATATTATTTATTATCATCCCACTCCTCACCATGTGAGGGCGCCGTTGCTGTAAACACTAGTGCAGCCACCTGTGTGAGAGGAGCTCGTCTTGTGATTGGCTCCTACACCCTGTTCTTCTCCTCCAGGTTGGCGTGCTGGAACAGAGACGCCCCGCTGATGATCTTAATGTCGATGGGCTTCCGCGGTCGCAGCAGAGCGTCCCGGCCCCGGGAGAACACGTCCAGCCTGGGCTTGTCCGGCCCCCGGGGGCCCCCGGGCGGGTCCGCGCCGGCCCCCTGCTGGGCCGAGCGCTGGGAGGAGGCGGGGCGCGGGTCCCTCCTCTCGGAGCCACCCGGCGCGTGGCCGCCGGGCTGGGGGGCCCCCGGGGGCCTCTCCGTCGGGCTGCGGTGGTCCCTCTGCTCTCGGACGGGGTGATGCTCGTGATGGTTGTCTTGGTTACGACGATGCTGTGGATGAGGTCGCCGGTGGTGGTGGTGGTGGTGCTTCCCGGCCTCCGAGTCGTCGTGTCTGTCCGGGGGCGTGGCCACCGCCATCTCCCGGTGAGCGGCGACGGCCTTCCTGTCGCGGCGGGACGGCGCGGCGTCGTGTTCTCTGTAGCGCCCATCGCCGCGTCTCCCGCCGCCGGAGACGCTCGCCGCCGCCGCCGCCGCCTGCTGGGGAACGCCGTCGGGCTGGGAGAAGGAGGACGAGGAGGAGGAGGAGGAGCGGGAGGAGGAGGACGACTGGGACGTCCCGCCGGCGCCGGGGCCACCGCCGCCACCGCCGCGCTCCGGGTTCCTCGCCCTGCCATCGTCGGGCTCTCGCCCCCTCTTGTCGCCGGCGGTCCACGAGGAGGAGGTCGAGCGCGAGGAGTGAGAACTCTTCCGTTCGCCACTCGCCCGCTCGCTCTCTTTCGCTCTCCTCCCCTGCTGGCCCCGCCCGTCTTTCCCCTCCCCCCGCCCTGAACTACCGGGGTTGTACCCCAGCCCGGCGTGGGCCGGCGAGGCCCTGCGCTCCGGGGCGGTGCTCGGCTCTTTGCGGACGGGGGAGGCCGGAGCGAAGCCCCCCTCCTCCGCCTCCCTGGACCTCCTCCGGGCCGTCTCTCTGCTCCTCCCCGGCTCCTTCTCCCTCTCGGCCTCCCAGCGCCGCGGTGCTCTCGCTACGTCCTCCGGGGTGTCCCCGTCTCTGGCGGTGGCCCTCTTCTTTGGCACGGCGACAGAAACGGGTCCACAGGCGGCGGCGGCGTGTTGAGCCTCCGTGGATGGTGGCTCCTCTTTCCCCGCGGGCTCCTCGTCCTCGCCTTCCAGCGGCTCCCGTCTGGAACGAACCTGGCAAGAGGAGAGTAGGTCAAAACTGGGTCTGAATCTCGCATACCCATCAACTCCTCCAGCTCCAACCCTGGGGGTTTGACCTTAGCCCTGGGGGTTTGACCTTAGCCCTAGGGGTTTTGACTAGAGCCATAGGGGTTGTGACCTGAGCCCTGGGGTTTTGAGTAGAGCCCTGGGGCTTTGACTAGAGCCCTAGGGGCTTTGATTAGAGCCCTGGGGCTTTGACTAGAGCCCTAGGGCTTTGACTAGAGCCCTGGGGCTTTGACTAGAGCCCTGGGGCTTTGACTAGAGCCCTGGGGGTTTCGACTAGAGCCCTGGGGTTTCGACTAGAGCCCTGGGGCTTTGACTAGAGCCCTGGGGCTTTGACTAGAGCCCTGGGGTTTCGACTAGAGCCCTGGGGCTTTGACACACCTTCATGAGGACCATCTTGTCCTCTGGGTGGAGGAAGCCGTCCTTGCTACTGTAGTTCTCCAGAGACTTTGTTTTCATCTTTCTTTCCTGGCGCTCCTCGCTTAGATCTCTCCTATACACAGAAACAGAACCACATAACAGTGTTAGAGTCCAACGCTATCGTAGCAGTTTCAAAGCTTTGCTCAAGCCGCAGCTCTCTCGACAAAAGTGCCCATCTCAAACTCTGATGATCAACTACTACTACTACTTGTTTTCGACTTGTTTTTATTGACTTTGGAAGATCCGAAGGAGAAAGGGCTTTTTTTTTTGGTTAAATATAAGCAGAATCAGCTGTGCCTACTGCTGACCAAGAAAAATGCACAAATTCAAAAGCTTCAAAGTAATTTCAGTCACAGAGTAGCTGTGATTTAGTCAGTATGCAAACGTCAGTAACCTTGCGTGGACTGTTTCCCCGGCTGCTGAGGTGCTTTGGCTCCTTCTTCCAGGGGCTTTGGCCCTCTCCTCCATCCACTCCCCCGGCTCCTCACCACTTTGCCTCGCCCTCGTTCCTGCCCTCAAGTCCTCCTCCTCCTCCTCCTCCATCACCTTGCCTCCATCAGCTCCTCTGTTCCTCTTCTTCTCCATGGTCTTCATCATCTCTCCTCCACCAACTGGTTCCTCCGTGGCTTTCCGGATGCTTGTCCGATTTTTTACTCTTCCCTTGTCTTCCACATCTTCCTCCTCTGCCTTCCCCGTGGCTGCGTCCTCATTTTCATCTCCTGCGTCCGTCTTTTCTTCCTCCGCCAAGCTGCCGGCCGTCGGCTCAGCCTCGCCCGCCTTCAGCGCCTCGTCCGGCTGGCCTCCGAGGTTGATGTTGATGCTGATGGTCTTCCTCTCGGGCTTCCTCATCTTCGTCACTCCTTCCCAGAGGGGGCTCTCGGTCGGTGATTGGCGGGTGCCCGGCCCCTTCTCCGCGTTCGCGCTTGGCTTTCTCCCGGTCCCTTGCATCGAGTACTCTCCGCCCCGCCCTGACTTTGCGTTCTCACTCCCGTGTGAGGAGGGTCCGGGGCGCCGGTCGCCGAGAAGGAGTTCCTTCCTCGGGGACTCGCCGTTTCCCTCCTCTTCCCGTCTCCTTTTTCTCCCCGACATGGAGTGATCCGGACGCGGGTCTCCGTCCTTCGGTCTGCCCGCCTCTCCAGCCCGGCTGGGCTCCGCGGCGGAGCCCTCGTCGCCCGGCTGTCCCCGGCCCCGTCGTCCGCCGTCACCCCTCAGAGTCCCAGCGTAGGGGCTACCCCAGGCCTCGTCTCCTGGGTCCGTCACGTCGCGCACCGGGGTACTACCCGGGCTGTCGTGCTTGCTCCTCCCCTCCCTGCGGCCGCGGCCGGGCGACGGGCAGGAGGTGCCCAGGGGCGGCGACTCCTCTGCTTCTCCGATATCCGCACCGTCCCTCTCGCCTCTCCCCCTCTTCCTCTTCTTCTTGTGACTCTGGTCGCCGGGGTCCATGGCCGGGGGCCTGTAGGCGGTCGGCGCGGTGGCAGAGCGCTCCGGGGCGGGCCTGGCGCGGACTTTGGTCTCGGGCCCCTCCCGGTGCGACCCCTGATGCCCGTACATCTCGGAGCACCTCTGCTGGTAGGTCAGCGACCCGGAGTCCTCGTCGCTGGCCGGAGAGGGGCTGCAGTCGGGCGATTGCCGCAGAGGGGTGCGGCTCCTCTTTGCGGAGGAGGCCCGTCTGGGGTGGGCTTCGGTGTACTTTGAGGAGCAGGAGGAAGAGGGATACGGACGCTGGTCGGACGTCGGCGCCGGTCGACCGCAGCCGGGGCGTAGGGGAGTAGGGAGGAGCGGCGGCGGCTGGAGGTGGTGGGGCTTCCCCGTGTAGTTCCCAAAGTATTTCTCATACCACTCCATGTACTCCTTCTCCCACAGGCGGTAGCGCTCCACGTCGCAGCCGGCGTGGTGCCGGTAGTGGTCACAGGACGACGGCGTGCGCCGCTTCCCTGGGTTGCCGTGGTGATCGCGGTGACTCCTGGCGCGGTGACGATGGCGGCGGCGGCCGCCTGCGGACGTTTTCTGGCGAGACCCCCAGGATCGAGAGCGGGACCCCGACCGGGACCTGGAGCTCCTCCTGCGGCGAGACGGGGAGGACGAGGGCGGTGTCGGGGAACCGGACCGCTTGTAACCGTGGTAATGGGAGCGGTCGGCGTGGCGACGGGCGGAGCGCCGTCTGTGATGTGGACGGGACCTGGATCTGGGGATGAAAAAGAAAGGACTTCGTCGGTTGAGAATCCTCAGGTTGGACCCCGTCAAGCAGTTCCACCATTTGAAATCAAAAGGTGGCCACAATGAATGGTACCGCACCTAGATCTGGACCTAGATCTGCCTCCTCTGGAGCGCAAGCGACCAGGGGACCTGGACGGGGACCGGGAGTAGCTCCTGGAGCGGGAGTAGGAATCTGAGGACATCTGGCTGACGGAGGAACTTCTCTGTGGCGACCTGAGAGAGAGAGAGCGTGGGAGAGAGAGAGAGAGCACAAATTAATTAAATTGAGTCATGTGCATAGTACTACAGGACAATATTACATATCCCGCTTACCATGCATCGTGGTAATATATTAGGAAGATACAGGCCTTTTGCCCAAAGGTAGTACTGCATTCAAACAATGTCAAACATTTAAATAGTTCTGTTTAACACCCCCTAGTCTGGCCCCAGCCCCGGCGCCAAGAGCTGGGGTGTCGCACAGCAGAGCTGACCAACAAGAGTGTGGCCAAGGCTGTCCTCCAGGAGAACTCGGCATGGGTGGAGGATAGATGGGGGCCAAACGCCTGGTAAGTGGAAGACTTAGTGGTGCCATTAATTCACTGTCATTGAAGATGAGTTAGGTTGGGTTGCCTCTGCCACTGTGGGCGGTAGGCGCTTCATCCCGAAAGTAATTAGGTCTGCCACGCTGCCGCTCTTGAGGGAAGGGATACGGGGCAAGGCCAGGTAGACACCGGCAGTCAGTTAGGCTGTAGAGGAGGTGGACCGGAGGGTGAGCATACTACCACACTGTGAGGTAGCTGAGGGAGGCTGGGAACAAACAGGGAGAGGAGGGCCGGGCAGCCTCTGGCTCTTTGAAGTGTCACTCCCCTACTAATCGAGACACATTCTCACGCAGCTGTCTGACAGCCACGGGAGACGACCAGGGACTTGGGAGGCCGATGTGGACCAACCTGGAGTAGGAGCGTCTCCTCTGCTTCTGCATCCGTCTGTACTCCAGCAGCTCTTTGGCGAAGTCACCGCCCATCTCGTCCACGGTGGGCTGGGGTCTGTGCTGGGTCTGCCGGTCTCTGTTAGGCCCCCGGCCAGAGGAGGATCTGTTGGAGAGAAAGAGAGACAGGGGGGTTCGTACATTTCCCACAGAGTTGCCTTTTACCATGATGGGTAAGCGATCGATTGGGTGGTTTGGATAGACTTATTAAAAGGAGCAACATACACATTGTAGTTAGGCAAATATCCACTATCCAAATAATCCAATATATATAATCCAATATCCAAATGTCCACGAATTCTCCCCCCCCCCCCCCCAACCCCCGTAGGCTCCTGCCGTTCAACAAACTTCTGGATAAAGCCCACGAGCAGGTGAGCTGCAACGACGACGAGAACTGGAAACAGGCGGAGCTCACCTCTCCCTCATTCTCCTCTGGTGCTGGTACATCTCTTCCTTTGGAATGAGAGGGGGGATGGAGGTGGAGGTGGAGGAGGAGGTGGAGGGGAGAGTGGGAGGGGGGACCGTGGGGCAGATAGAGGGCAGGCTAGGGGGCGCCCAGGGAGGGGCCGTGAACGGGTACCCTGGCGGGAAGCCCGGGTACGGGGGGAAGGGCATGGCGGGGAAGGGAGATGGCGGTGGATGGAAGTGTTGCTGGTTCGGAGGCGGATGAGACACAGCAGGAGGGGGGAGGGGGAGGACGGGCGGTGGGGGGAGGATGGGTGGGGGGCCGGAGGACGGGTGAAGAGGGGGTGGGAGGGACGGGCCGGGACCCTCCGTGGGGTAGGTCCACGCCCCGCCGACGACAAGACCAGAGGGGGTTGAGGCGCTGGGGGTGGGAAGAGGGAGTCAATAAACACGGAGAGGTGGACGCTTTGAGGTACGAGTACAGTCGGGTGCTTGCATCTAAAAGAACCACGCTAACAAACTGAGTCACTGCAGGACGGTGACGTCACTGACCTCTCCTTGACTGGTGGCTGTTCCGAGTGTCCGTCTGTCGGGTCTGTGAGGGCCGTAAAAATAATATCACATTTGCTTTAAATATGTAGCCTCTTCTCGGATGCTTGCACACAAAACTGGATTTACTCTGTTAAGTATTTTGGAAAAAAAAGTCCAGTCAAATGAGGGCCTTGAATCACAGCGTAAAAATCATACTTGATCATTTGGGTAATTGGATTCCACAGCATTGTCAGCGTGTTAAAGGTACAATATGTCACAAATGTACTGTACTCCATCAGCAGATCAAACATGATACGTCATCAGAGATTTAGGAAAGATGCTTAGTCGACATACTGCCTTTCTCTGACAACAACAGATGCCACACGAGCTGGTTCATAATTTGCAAACAATAAATAAACTGCAAATGCAAGCATTAACTGATCGACTTACAGTGAAGAACACGTCTTCGCTTGTCATTTTCTAATAGAATGATATATAATGTTAATGCTGCCATTACAAATTATTATGGCCTGCTGTAACTCACATGTTGGGGACATTTGTGTATTTGTGTTATTAGGGCTGGTGGACTCCAGGTCTGCCACTGGAACATGGTAACCCTGAGTAAGAACACACACATACATATGAAGATTATGAGAGGCTCTGTATCGACAGTATATTATTCAAGGCTCCTTATTGACAGTTTAATCTAGCAATACCTAATACTTTGTGTGAGTGTTTGTGATTCAATCTCTTCTTCTCAATTATTGAATAAGGCATCATTACAATGATACATACTTTGATCAATCAATCACAAAATGTTTGCTAAAAAATTCAATTCGCTTTAAATTAAGCCTGTGTGTGTGTGTGTGTGTGTGTGCCTGTCTGCGTGTGTTTACCGGGGGCATCAGTGGCGGGGGAGTGACTGGGCCCTCCGTCGGGGAGGAGGACCCAGATGGAACGAAAGGCTCGGCTGCATCGCTGGAAACCTCTGCCTCGGCCTCTCTGGAGGACGAAGACAAAACACGCCTTTATAGTCTCCTGTACCTCACAGCTCCCCCAACAGTTCCACTCACACATCCTTTCATCCACACCCGACCACAACATTTTTCCTACTATACTATAATCATTTTTGTATCATTATATATTTATATGATGATATATATATCATCATGGCCTTTGCTTTTATTTATGTCTATTGATCAGGGACTATCCACACATAATATTTAACTAAATTAAACCAAGTCATATTTTACGTTGTAAGTTATATCTAAATCGAGACCTCTCCAAGTACTCCCTAGCACAGCTCTTACCCCCTAGAACAGTGTGTCCCAACCATTTTGGGCCCATGACCAAAGAATTCTTGTGATCTCCAACTAGATATCTGCTGCTACACCGACATAGTTTCAACGATATGAACACCACGCTACACTGAAGTGATCAGTAACACCCTTAAAATGAAAACAATCTGCCACGACACGCATATCATGCGACCCCATACCGGGGAACACTGCCCTCTACACACAGCGACGAATAACAACCGTCCACGAGGTAAGAAGATGAAACATATACATGCAGGCATGTGAACAACTATGCTTGCGTAGCACTTTGCTCTGAGCTACACAAACTTTACACAAATGTGGGCACACACTGTGTGTACAGGTACGGCCGTACTTGCTGCCGGGCGCGTCTGGCTGGTTCTGCGGACGTTGGGGAGAGTTGACTGGAGTGCTGCAAGCAGATGAGGCGGCCGTTGCTACGGGAGACATTGTGTTCGGTTGAACCAATGGTGGGGTGTGTGCAGGAGGTGGGCGGGACATGAGAGGGTCCTAAGAAGAGACCGAATCAACAGAAACATCAGGCCACGGCCATCTTTTTTTTCTTTCTAAAACCCTGAAAATCCTTTCATAATCTAAATGGAACGCAAAAAAAAAGATATTTTCACAATAAAGGCGTGGTGATGCAGACTGGCGCTCACGCAATCAAAACAATGGAACACCACAGTGTTACACCACACCAGTAGCCATAGACACTAAATTAACTTGAGAATCAGAACACGTTAAGATCTATTAAAGCTCCAACCTGCTGGTGGCGAGTTTGCTGGTAGGGCGTCTTGGGGCGTATCTGTGTGGAAGAAACGGGTGGAGGATGGGGGCTAGGGCTGGGGTTTGACATTTGGGACATGGGGGTGCTGGGTCCCGTCGCCGCCAGGCTGTTCATGTTGCCGACCTCGTTGTTGAAGCTGTTCACAGCCTGTTGGGATAGATGGATCGGAAGAGACGCTTTAATCCCAAGACACTCGGCCGTTACAGAGCAGGTAGTGTTTAGGGATTTGACTCAAGGATGGCTGCGGGTAGGCTACCCTACATGGAGATGATAATAGTTAGAACTCACTTTATAGAATATTCTCAAGAGTTTACAAAGTGCTTAGACAGACGACATGGATAGATATAAATCAATACCAAATGGTAGGGAACGGGAATAATCAGAATTTCACAGGTCTATAAGCAAATAAGCATGTTCATTCATGAAATGAGAAGGGATGGAACCCAGTACCTTTTAGCTGGGAGGGATACACCCTCACCACTACACTATCCTCAGCCCCAAATATAAGATATGTTAATGCACATAAAGGGTTTATAGAGTTTAAAAAATGGAATCACATTAAAGCGTAATATAGAAGAAAAATTGACGGCAATCAACCGGAAGAATCGTTGCATTAATATTAATGTTATGTAACGACCAGGACATCGATAATTTACATTCAATCATCGCATAACATCGTGGCATAAAACCATCAGACCGCTTCATCAACAACCTCAATCAGTGTACCGGGCTCCATCGAGCAGAACCTCCGCCCACCCAGGCCGGGCCACAGCCCAGTGAACCCGTGTTCCTCTGCCCTCATGTTCCCTATAATCCATCCTCTCCTCTCACCTGTCGGAGGAACTTATTGGCTACCAGGGTGTCTGGAGAGACGTCCACCTTGTCGCAGGTGGGGCAGACGTGCTCGTCTGACTCCAGCAAGGCACTGCGGATGCCTGGGTAGCACAGTGTAGAAAGAGAGGTGAAGAGATGGAGCGGGAAGGAAACCGGAGAGAAAGAAAAAAAAAAAGGGGGGGGGGGGGGGAAGGAAGACCGAGGTAGTGAGTGTGTGTTCGAATGCACAGAGCGATGCTGAAGCACTCGTGTAAGCTTGAACAGATGTGCATGTAAATGGGTGTCTCGATAGGATTACTAGGTATCCATGTTGGAAGACAAATAACATTCATATTGTAAATCTGAAATATGCAAGTAAATACAATTGTACATACATGTGCGGTATGTATTCATTTGATGACCTCTTCATGTTATCTGTGTGTGAAGCTTGGCTGTCCAGTAATTGAATGATCAAAATATAGGAGTAATATGGCCAACACTGAGCTAAGCTACCCCACAATATCATCTACGTTTTAAGCATTAATTTGAACATTAACTCCACTACTTCCACAACCATAACTATATGTTAACAATGTGTATATTAACAAATGTGTTAGTTGTAGTGGTAATTTGATGTGATAATTTACATCATAAGCTTGTGTGAGTGTGTGTGTCAATGCGCAATCAAACAAAATGTTAAACCCATACAATTTTAGAATCAGAATTTTATTGACCTTGTGAAATTGTAAACAATTTATTGGTGCAAAACATTGGAAAGAAATCTTTAATGAAAACACATGTGCAAAGAATACATACAACTTGGGGACCACTGGAGACAGAAAAACAGAAGACTGATATATATAAACAAAATGGCATGAAGTGCAACACAGTCAAGAGACACACACACACACACACACACACACAGTCCCCTAATAATAAATTCACTTTCAACTTGGGCTTAAGGGAAAAGGTACATGTGCATCCAATATGAATCTATATCTATATATTAGATATAGACATATCTATAGATCTATGTCTAAAGATAGATCTATAGATACATATAGGATGTGTGCGTGTGCTGTGTGGAGCGTGGTGTGTGTGCGCTTTTCTGTATGTATGCATGCATGTATTTATGTATGTAAGTGTGTATGTATGTGGGGCATGCATGTATTTATGTATGCGCGTGCGTGCGTGCGTGCGTGCGTGCGTGCGTGCGTGTGTGTGTGTGTGTGTGTGTGTGTGTGTGTGTGTGTGTGTGTGTGTGGGGGGGGGGGGGGGGGCGTGGCCGGTTGCCAGGTACTCACAGTCATCACAGTAGCTGTTTCCACAGCAGGGGATGAGGACCGCGTCGTGCAGCATCTCCCTGCAGATGAGACACAGCAGCTCCGTGGGGACGGCCTCCTCCTCCTGTTTCTTCTTCTTCTTCTCCTCCTCCTCCTCGCCACCCGCGGCCTGCGGCTGGGGGGGCGCGAACGGAGGCCTCTCCTTCTTCCCCTTGGCATAGGCCTCGCTGGGGGACGAACGCAACCACACCCATACACACATGGACAGACACGACAACGATGAGCTCTCACGGGGCTGGGATAAACATAGAAGCACGTTGGGGAGATTGGGGTAAAAAAACAGTAACGCACACAAGAGATCTCTCTTGGATGGAAAGCTTGCCTTTTGAGAGCAAATTCAACCCTCAGTGTTGGATGCTCACACTGTGTGTGTGACGGTATATAAACCTGACAAACCCTGAATGCAGTATCACTTATAGTACGATACGGATTCATGCAAATGAATGAAAAACATTATTGAAACCTAAATTGGTTTTGGAACAGCTTTAATACTTATTCAAGAGAAAAACACACTACTCTAGAAATGTACGTGTGTGTGTGTGTGCGTGTGTGCGTGTGTGTTGCTTCGGCCCCCAACACAACAGAAACCAGATCACGGTTCGGAGCAAGGTAAGAAGATGCAACACGCTACAGAGTCAAGGACGTCAGTGTGGGCACTCACGCGTCTATAGTGGGAATGGCGTATCGACCGCAGTGGGTGAGCATGGCCCCCTTGATGTTGGGGTCGTCCACTTCCACCATGAAAGAGCGAGGGATGCCTGTGCTCTTCTTGATCTTGGGCAGGGATTCAAAGGTCTTGTCCTGAGCAAGGGGAGACAGACACACATGAACATCAAGTGAAACACACACACACACACACACACACACACACACACACACACACACACACACACACACACACACACACACACACACACACACACACACACACACACACACACACACACACACACACACACACACACACACACAAAACACGTCGCCTCTAACCCCATTGGTGGGGCAGTTTCTGATGTGATGGCCATTCATCCCACAGCGGAAACAGGTGTAGTTGGGTGGAGGAGGGCCGTGCTTCTTCACATAACTGCACACAGATGGGGAAGAAAAATACGTTGAATAAGTCGAAGGTACAAATTATTTTGTGGATGAGGAAGCAGGAACAGGGGGTCAGGGGGTCACTCAAGGGAGAGGTATGGTCAAGAGAAGCATGGGATATCAGGGGAGATAACACAGGAGCCAAGTTATGAACCATAATACCAAACTACCACCAAACAAGACACACCATAGCTAACATGATACCAACATAGGCAACATGTCGTCAACTGTTTTAATTGTTCCAGCAGTTGAATGGGAGGGTAGGACTTACTTCATAGGGTCGTATTCGTGGTTGGACTGGGACATCATGGCTTGGATTTTGTCCTCCTCCGACGCATTTGCATTGGCCAGATTGCAGGTCTGTGTGTGTGCGCACACGTGTTGGGAGGGGTAAGGGAGGGGGTCACATGTGTGTTATGATTGTCACTTAACGGCGCTCCCCCATCAGGAATCATTGAGACCATCAACCAGATTTAATTTCATTTTATGCAAGTCAATTTTCTACAATAAAAAATGGCATTGGCATTGAAACAGTGTCCTCTTTCTCTATTTTATGTTTTAATACAGCAATTCATGATTACAGGTGACAATATAAATTGTTAAAAGGGCTCCTATTATACCACCAGGTTTGAGTGAGATTAGCGATTATAAGCTGTTTGAAATTCTGCCTTTTCCTGTGTTTTAGTGGCTTGACAAGTGGGAGTTTCCAACTAGATGTATGATGATTAGATCAGCAACATTAGCTACGGTCCACTGAGTAGGCTGGTAGACTGATCTATGCAGCACACATCGAGGTGTACACTCCCACTTGTGATGTCACCAAGGCACAGGAAAAGGCAGAATTTCAAACGGCTTGTGATGGCTAATCACACTCACACCCGGTGGTATAATAGGGGCCCTTTAATCTATTCTCTCAGTAAAAGAGTTTGGTATAAAATTCAAGACCACAAATATTGAGTACAACTTTGTTCAGCAAACTGAGCAAAGAAAAACCATGCAATCATGCTGTAGAACAATAATCAAAAAAAGTGAAGAATAATCCAAATTCAACTTTATTTGAACAAGTCAAAACATATAAAAACACACAGCCAAGAAATTTGAGCAAGTCTAAAGTTAATGCTGATGAGCTACTTTCCTAAATGTGCTTTCCTTTAATTTCCTCTATAGAGAATAAGGCAAGATTATCAGACACTCAAATGCTGTATTTTTTCCGCCGTGCCTCGCAAAGCACATAAGCTACTATAATTCTATATAGTATAATTCTATGTGCATCTATTTATATCACTGGCAAATAAGAAGTCATTAACAGAACTGAAGAGTATACCTGGGAGAGAAGGGTGAGGGATCTGGAAAAACTCTGGTTATCCATCTGTTGGAAGGACAGAACAATAGTCAAATAGAGACTCAAGCCATTCATCCAGTAAGTGTGTTGGATGGCAAAAACTAGATCACATGTTTGGTTCCAAATAAGGGAAAGTTTGGGCACATGCAAGGGGTATATTCCCAGACCGTGATTTGTATAGACACTTCAAATCATGCAAATATGGTGCTGTTCTTACTGACACAAAGCCCAAAAGATAATCTAATGAAGCTATCTATGTTGTGAGTATACAAGCACGTTCCATCATTCATCTACCATATGCATTGCCAAAATCACTACTTTAGTTTCTGTATCGGAAACTCAACATACACATTCATACTTATTCATACATGAACATGAATACATGAATTTTCAGTTTCTACATGCGTCATCCAATTTGACGATGAAGGCCTAAGTAGCCGACTCATAACTGAAAGCTAACTTGACAGTTGGCTCGGCCCATCTGTGAGGTAGAGTACGACATGATAATGTCCCCCCCAGCCCGTTACGTTTCAAACACACCCCCCACCTCACCCTCTTTACACATAGATTGTGAGTTTGCATAACAGGGATATTCTCTGTGGTCACAAACCACCTTTTGACATGACAAATAAAGAGTATTATACAAGTTAGAATAATGTAAACGTTTATTAGGAAACATATTTTTTATCTCACACAAAAATTTAAAATATATATATTTCTAGACAAAACAATGTTTTTGAAGCTTTATGAAATTAGACCATTCTTTGAAGAACAGGCCTTTTCCTTGAAAAAAAACTACTTCTGGCTATAATACTGAATATAGATGTAACAGCGAGTTGTGACTCATGTAATGGTGGCGTGTGTTTGCATGTGTCAGCCCATTTCAGGTGAAATGTTACACACACACACACACACACACACACACACACACACACACACACACACACACACACACACTTTGTGAGGGCATTTGAGAGAGACTGATCTAGCTGCGGGGTTACGTACTGCTTTGGAAGATCCAAAGGCGTGGTGGTGAAATTGGTTGTCAGAACGGTCCCTGAAACAGCAAAGAAAAGCAGCAGTATGAGTCAGGCACACCCCTGCTAATTGTTTAAAATGACATCAATGTCATGTTAAATAATGATTAAGGATTGCTTTGACTACCGTTTAGACAAGACTCAATGTTATCCCCCGGCTACAGTCAATGAATTTAGAAATTTTGTGGATAATAAAAAAACCTAACTGGCATGCATTTTTATGGTTTGAGAATCATGTTTACACTGGTGTTTATAGTGACTATAAACACCAGTGTAAACATGATTTGGATATTCCCTACACACAGAAAGCTAAAGGATGGTTCCAGGCTTAGACAAACAGTTAGTCAGTTCAGTTGGCAACAAACTTGATTTATAATGATAAATGTCAACACAACCGCCCATCTGCAAGAAAGCACTGCTATGCACACTATGCATGTGTGGTTGACTGAGTAGTGTAAATAGCCTACTGTGGTTTCCCTAAAGGGAGCTCATAACTGATTTGTCACGCTGTGCCTCGGGCTGAAACTAAGTAGGCGGTTTCCGCCCGCGGTTCTACACCTGTTCGTTTCACTGAGAGGCATTTCTGTTGGCTCACTGAAATCACTTTGACTTCCAATTCCGTAATGATAGTTTGGTTAACTGAACACAATAAAAGATATGCCGTGTATTCAAAATGCTTAAGACTGAATTGCTTACAACATATGGACCGATACCTTGTTGCAATGTTTCCAGTTAAAAAGGTATTGTTGTGCAGAGTGGGCATAGTGTAGCCTTTAGAATATATTAATAAATGCAAATTTGCTGGTAAGACTATATTTGGATGTCTCACTGTACACTCTACATTAGTATAGCCTTAATAGACATGCTATTAATGCATCAAAAGTATTTCTTCTGCTTTCTTCTGAGTATTGAGAACCAAACTAGATTTTTCAACTCCCACATGAGGTCTGTTGTACAGGGCTAATGCCTTTGACAAGGACTACCTTTCATTTTAGTTTGATCGGTTTGTTAATCTACCGTGATCAGTTCCATGGCTAATCACTCGGAATGATTGGCGGTTTATGTATCACAGAGACATGTATCACAGAGACAACAAGATTGCTTGGTAATTGACAGAAGCAACATAAGTTTTATTTTTGGAGAACTTGTTAAACAGGTGTTGGCCAACATTGGGAAGTTGGGTGTCTGTGTTTGTTGGGGCAGTATGTGAGCACCTACATGTGATGAGCAGTCTACTGCAAACCAAGCCATGCACATTGTGTGCACTACCAATGATAATTCCAGGAAAGTAGTAAAAAAATGATATATATTTTATTTTTAACATTTGACATTTAAAATCTCACATCTGTTAACAGTAAAACATGTCATTTTAATGAATGTTTAAAGATACATTTCCCATCAGAGATAATGAATGGAACAATGAATGAACTGAATTGCTAGGAAAGGTTTGTCACAATCTGTGAGGAGCCAACAATACAGCACTAATTGTTGACACTTACGTGGTCTTGGACATTGTCTTGGACGTCGTCTTGCTCCCCGATGACTTGACACCCACCATAGGGATTCTCCTCACGATAATAGAGGAGTTCTTAGCGATGAGATCCTCATCGTCTTTGTACTCTGAGGGGAGATGGAGAGGTAGTACACACACACACACACACACACACACACACACACACACACACACACACACACACACACACACACACACACACACACACACATATATATATATATATATATATAAAGCTTTATAGTGTTTTAGTTGTACAAAGCCCTCATTTAGCGTTGGGCTCCATTGCTTCTTATTGACTTGGGGTGTATGAATATGAAAAGATTTAAAAGAATGACAAAAAATGTTCAATGTGTTTTTTATGAATAAGCCATAACAATAAGGAACATTGTTATTCTATATTTCTAAATGATATGTATTGAACCCTTCCGTCTACACATATACTATTAAATATTTGAAATCATATTTACAATACAAACACGTAATTTAGATTATTCTCCCAAGATGTCAATACAAATAAATATTTTTTATTTAATAGGCTACAGCTTTTGCTACATTTTGACGATCCAGCATTATCATGAAAACCCACGCCAGGCTTTTTTTAGACCATGGCAATCTTTTTAATCACACGAGTAACAGACTACTTATCCCAACGTTAACCTATTGAACAAAAAGTGGTCGTGGCAAAGGTGTCAGTGCATTAGGACCATTGCTTTGTCGTGACTCTCCCAAGCTTCTGCCCTCATCCACAGACACAGGTGACGCAACCCCAGACCACCGTGACCAGCTGTCACTTACGAACCACGTGGATCCAGACCGAATAAACCGAACCCAAACCCATTCCCCCCATTAAAGCACGGTTGATCTACCCGTCTACCGAGGCGTCAAATTACCTTCCTTCGTCTGCGCGTTGGTGATCTGCAGGTCGCAGTCGGCGGCTCGAAGTTTCTCCCGGTCCATGATCTGTCTCTTCAGGTCTTTCAGCGTAATGTTGAGGCCGTCGAACACCATCGTGTCGTATTTGAGTTTAGAGGAGAATTTGTAATGGACGTGAGCCATGTCGACGGAACCTAGACCCCGGTCCCGACGGTCAGTAAATAAATAGTCGAGGCAAAAACGATGACAACAGAGTGGCACCAAGTTATTCGACTTTACAGACTTGCCAATCAAGTCCGCAAGCTAGCAGGTGTTAGCCGCCGGGTTACACTGGAAGCCGACGAGACAGGCTAATAACAAGCCGTGTTCTGCTCTACTTCTGCCAAACTGTCGGGACGAGGTAGCATGCGACACACCACTAGCATCAGACCTTCAAAATAAAGTAGATTTGACCAATTCCTACTCGGGTTTAACTTTTATTCCTCTCCCATGCTGCATGCTGGATGCAGCGCTCGTTGACAGAAACTACCAGCTGTTTCCACGAGCAACGACTCGTCATCACATGACCACCGGGGCACGAGGCATCGAGCCGTCAGCACGCACACCACACACACATACACACACACACACACACACACACACACACACACACACACACACACACACACACACACACACACACACACACACACACACGATAACGTATCCCCAAATCATTTGAATAAAAATATGTTTTTTATTTTTCTATTTTTAAAGGTTTGAATTTGTGATACGTACAACTACGAAATACTTGAACTGTGACATTGTTTGTTAAAAAAAAAAAAAACGAAACCTAATTTGTTGCTTTTTTTTTTTTTGCTTTCGCTCGTATATTTCAGAAATATCCAATATTACGGTAGTATAAAACTACTACAACGATTTGTATGGTTTCGTTTATCCTCCACGATAACGAGGCTGTTGTGTAATGTGGACAGGACAGGAGAGGAAGTTGCTCTAGCGTTGATGGTCCAGGAGCCACGCCGTGTACAACATTGCGTACAATGCGTCCTGGGTGTAGGCCAGCTGCGGCCCATGGGAAGGAGACGTCGCACCGATGACATTGCAACTTACAAAACACCACTTAGACCTTGAGCAATCTAACACCGTGTGATTTAAAAGGCTGCAGTATAAGGATATAGCTGCCTGCATTCCTGTATGTCTGTCTCAGCTTGATTCAAAATCCCAGGAGGCAAAGCACGTTAACTGTTTAAATTGCTGGGTTGCTAGTTTCATTTCTATGAGTATGAGCCTTCTCTGTTTCAGGTTCTCGAGATATTAAAGTATACCCCAGGCTGTAAATATAAGTTCTAGGCTATTTCTCTTTTATATCATTGTATCTCTTAGCATGACAAATTGTCATGCGATGCATTGCCCAATTCTGTCTTTACTGTTACATAGAATAAATAAAAAACTATATAATAATCGGCTGTCACTGCAACTGTTCCTTATCTTATTCCTTATCCTTATCCGTCCACTAGATGTCGCCATTGGTTAAAGGTATGCGCCAATATCTGTAAATGGGCATTTTTCTGTCTTCAGGCGAGTTGTTTAAGGGGGTGATATTATGCTTTTTTTTTTACGACTTTTCCATTTCCTTTAGTGGGTTAAGTGACTATTTGAACGAATATTTATGTATGAAGTATGAAGATAACAGGTTATGGGAGGTGCCCACCATGACTCCCAGTTCAGTCAAGGGGTCGTTGGAAGAACTTACTGTCCAGCCGGATCAGGAAACTTCTGGTGTGACCAGAAGACAGGCTGGTCACAAGACAGGATGACAACCCTGACATTCCTTCCTAAATTGCTCCAGCTGACTGATTGTTTATATTTGCAAAAGATAAAGAGAAAAACGTCTATTCCTAATTTCTTCACTTATTATTTGCATCCTGTGGTATAATGAACCTTGTGGTTCTGATTTTATTTTAGACAGTATTTTAGACAACAAAATGACTCTTCTGTGATCTTCTGTGCTACACCTCAAAGGTCCATAGTCAGCTGTATACTGTATAGCTGTTGATGTTCTGCAGAGTGTAGGGATTCAAACTGTTAGGCTTTGGGGGGGGGGGGGGGGGGGGGGGGGGGGAGGGTTAATTTGTCTTAAGTACCAAGTACAAGTTACAGGGTAAGTACAGGGTATGCATGCTGTAATCTAAAGTTGTTGTGTTTTGATTGATCAGTCTACTACACTTAGCAAGCCATCTGCCTCAGTCGTGTATTTGATGCCTTCATAAATGATGTGCCTGAAGTTAACATCCTGGATTTGGTTGAGCTTGAAAGCCAGTCAGCTGAAACTATATAAAAGAGTCTCCTAAAATGCCTCCAAACATGGGGACTGGAGGAAAGCCTCATAAAGGCAAACTTAATTGCTTTTGCATGTGATAGTGCAAGTGCCATGTGAGGCAGGAAATAGCAACCCGTCTACAGCAGACATATCCCAATCTTATGGTGTGGCACTGCCTCAATCACAGATGTGAATTGGCTGCGGGTGATACAGTAAATAGCCATGTAAAGACGGAAATAATATCAACCATTTCACGTCTTTCATAGAAAAACGATACTATACCACAGGTCATCAAAGAACTGCTGTGAGCTAGCTCAACTCGCACAACAACTTGAAGTGAATGTGCAGAAGATTGGGAGGGTCGTTGATGTTTGATGGCAGCCAGCAGCTCCAGAACGCTGAAGGCTGTATAGAACTCCTACAAAGCTTTGCATCACCACTTCAATGGTGCTTCTTCAAGATGCCTGAAGTAATGAGAAGGAGAAGGCTGGAGACACATGAATTCCTGTGTGATTGAGGATTATTAATGTTTGATCCATTAGAGGAAAACACACACCTTTTACTCATCTTGCAAGAAAGAGGACAGACACTCACAAAAGCAAACAAGCTTATGTGAAGAACCATTAGACTAATTTCTTCAATGAGGCGGGAAGCCCTTACAGCTGCTGAGAGACTCAAGTTTTGTGGTATCTCCTTAACAACCAGCATGAGGATAAGGCAGGTAGATGAACAACATTCCTTCATTCACTCATTGGGAATCCAGAGGACAGGTGGTTTAGCACTGGCTCAAGCAGACATCCAAGTGCATCAGCCGAGAACAAAGCTCAGCGTACAGACTTGTTGGATACATTCCTTAATCCAGGGGCGTTATGGGGATGTTTGTTTCAAACAACTGGTTCACAACAGTTCAGGCTTGACCCAAGAAGAGTGCTTGAGGGCTTCAGGGACTACAAAGAGGACTCCAGTATAATACCTGGAGACTGGTCCCCAATCATTAATATTCTCAGCCTCATACCCTTGGGCAGTGCAGAATGCGAACAAGGGTTCAGTTGAATGAATATTATCATCAATCCGCTGAGGTGTAGTGTGCTGGTGAAGACTGTGTCGTCATTAATGTTTGTTAGTCTGAATGGCCCTCCATTGTCCAAGGGGAACCCAAAGGAATATGTAAAGTCTTGGCTGGTGAAGCGTAGAGCAGCCACTGACACACGGTCACGCACCTGCAAGCCAGCACATCAAGTGGAAAAAGGGGGGCGCTCCCGGGCGGTGTTGTGATTATTCTTATTATATTATTTGTGGGCAAGCTTGTTCGTTTTTATAATATTCAACTTTTAATAGTATTCTTCTCCCATTGAAAGGCATTGTGGAATGTTCAGAATTCTACTGTAATTACAGTTCACATTGTTTACCGGTATGTCATGGTTCACCTTACCTTGATTACAGAATTCATTGTTTATCCACCTCTCTTTTTACCACTACAGCCTGGTTACAGGGTAAATACAGGGTATGCAGGCTTTAATTACAGGGTAGGTACAATATATATATACAAACACGATCTGATAGCCCAGACTTTCTTTAAACATTTGTTCAAAGAAACATAATATGAATTAGATATTCAGTAACAAAAGCCCATTGGCCTGCTTTGTTTGCTGTTTGTGTGTGTTGACAATTTAGTACTTACTATATCACATACATGTATTTAAACTAAGTTTTTCAAGAAGTATTTTGCGAAAAGAGGAAGTGAAAGAGACTGATTGAATACAACCAGTGACAGGTTTAACTTTTCTGTATACAAAAACATTTCTATTTGTTACCACTGAATTGGATTAATTGCAAATAATTTGCAAAACTTTAACCCTCATAATAAAATCATAACATGAATTGCATTTTATAAAAGCCATCGTCTATATGTATTTGTAGATATCTTTATGTATGTAAATAGGTATAGTATGTATAGATCGATTTTTTAAATGGAATGTAAATGTTCTTCAATCCACCGTGCATAATGACAACGACCCACCATGCATTAATGTGTAAAGAGGATATCTTTACGTGTCTTCGTAAGTCTGAAACTGGGTCTCTCAGATGTGATTCACCATCAATGTGACACATGGATGCAGAACAATGCTCTGTTTGTTTTGAGACATGAAAACCAGAAGGAGTGTGTTTTAAGCTTTGCAGCAGACTTCCAGGCTTGATAATGAAATGCTTGAATAATTCTAGGAAGTTTATTTATGTGGGATCAGATATCCATGAGAAATCTGCATTCAATTGTGAAGGATCAGACAGTAGCACATGATACATATATTACGTTTTCATAAATTATCATAAATACAGTAGGAACATCATCCTCAAGTAGCTTTTGTCCCCTCCTCATCCATGTGCTTGGACACAGCACAACCTGTGCTTCACGAATGGCTTTTAATCTCCATCACTGACACACCAGCACTCTCCACTCAATGCTGTCCTTCAATACTCCACACAACGTCAAGTTCCTTATCTCTGATGTTGATATTTGGAAGTTTTCCACTTGCGTGTTGTAGTTAGTTGCTTGCAAATGTTAATGTAACAAATGCATCTCTTTGTAAAGAAACATGGCGAAATATAAGTAATTACTGCAATTTGTACTTGATTGACTAACTTAACATGTACTAATTTTACTCAATGATATGCTACAACAAGGCTATACTTAATATAATATAAGTTATGTTTTCTTGCAATTGTCATAACTATTGTCATAACTATGTATTAACAAATTATTTTAGTATTTTTCTTGAGAGTATATACTATATACCCCTGCTTTTCCCATCTGTGATAAATAAAGATATATCTTATCGTATGCTCATTGTCATTATTTGAATAAAGGGTATTTTGTTTGGTGGTTGTTGGTGGTCAAGAGAGACAGGTGTGTGTTAGACACATAGCAGAGAGTGAGCAGAGAGGGAGCGGACATCTACCTGGGGTATTTATTATCCAAATCTTTCTCATGTTATTTTCTGCTTGCTCTATTTAATACCCTCAAACCTTACCTACAGCACCTTCAAAAGTCAATTAGTATGTGTGTGTGTTTTCATATGTGCAAGTGTGTGTGTGTCTTGAGAAATCAGGTTGTAGCAACAGGGAATGGAATAGATTGTTTGTATTTGTCGTCCAAAACGACCCATATAAACGTTTTAGCCCCCTGTCGACTGTTTGAAGACACAGCAATACGTCACTTATGCCAAGGGTCTGTCTTGCCAAAACAAAATGGATCAGATTGACTTTGCCTAAAGGCAACATAAGCTTGAATAGACGTGTTTTCCAGACTAACACGTCTTAAAAGTAATTTGCAAGTAATCTGTTAATCCGCCGGGACTACTTTTGATAATAGCAAGCAACCACCATTTATTTTAGATATATTGTTCGGTAAATGGTGAAATAATAGGCTAGGAGGTGGAGAGCTACGTTGAGATGGAGTCTACCTGCACCCTGTTTGAAGAGCAATATCAGATCTCTAGAATCTGTGCCCTACTCTGCATTTAGAAATATTTCTGTTGGAGTAGAATATCCACCCGATAAGCCCCTTTACTTTTTAATGGCTCTGTCACCCCGCATCTCCATTGCTGCTCAACATAACTTTGCTACAATATACGAGATTCAATTTATGGGGCTTGTAAGTGATTCAAAGAGCATCATCAAATGCACCATGTGAATTTTGGCATTTCTACCAATCTTAAAAGAGCTCAAAAAGAGCTTCAACCTTAGAGTAATTAGGCATAAAACGGTGTTGGTTTCAAGTTCCCCATTTCTGCTGGGATAGAGAATAGAGAACCCGTGCTTTAAGGCATGTAAAGGCCGCTCGCCTGTGGACAACTTTTTCATGTATGGGGTCAAAATGGCAGTGTGCCATGCCCCATTAGCCTGACTATTGTCAGACCAAGCTCAATCATAGATTGCACGTTGGTCTGGGGAGGCTGCTGTCATTTTCTTCAGCACAAGCGGCGTGATCAACAGACGTAGTTCAAACGACTCTACGCACAATTTGCTAATTGCCTTCGGTTCCCTGTCGTCATTGTGTTAAACCAGCCAATAGCGCGCCAGGGGGAGAAACCAGCTTGGTGATCTGCTCCCAGAAAAACGTATTGGAAGCAGAAAGAAACGTATTGCTCTTCTCCAGACCTTCTTCTGCAGGTCGAAATCAAATCACCGGCAGGACGGGCTGGGGCTACCCAGTCTAATGCCCCATATGAGATAATAAAAAGGTTCCTGTGCATTTCGCTCATCATTTTTTTATGAGATAAAGGGCTAATTCTCAGATATGCGTGTTGGATCGGTGTAGGACTGGGAAGAAATCTAGCCCAAAACCTCAGAAGTGGGCTGCGGTATAAGAACTCACGAGATGGAGCCTGAGGCTTTTTACTTACTTCCTGTAGTACTTCCTGTTCCCCGTTGAGGCCCTCTTTCATATGAAAGAGAACCCAAGTCTCTTGCTCAGGTGACCTACTAATTACATCACTTCCTGTAGGGCTGGATGTATAGGAAATTATCTACTTTTAGTTAGTTGTCAACTTTAATGCCCTGATTCAAATAAAAGAGACCAGATGTCTCTGTCTTACATCCAAGTCATTCTGCACCCCCTGTGAATGGTGTGTTGGCATCACTTCCTGTCGGTTCATAATCTTAATAGTCTTTTGAAAATACTTTTTCGTCTTCCTTTTACTTTATTGATGCATTAACCCTTCAAAAAAACGAAAAGCCGGATTAATTTGTCATGATTATCCTGCAGCACAAAATGTATATATATATATAATTAACCTTTGGAGTGGATTTTTCGTTGGGAGCAAAGCGGACATAGATTTCCGTTGTGCGCCACAAAAACATGTCGGCCTAGTCGAGAAGAATAAATGTCATCCCTGAGTCACTCACATTTTTTTTCATTTGAAAGAACATCATCGGTTACATAAAATGGCAGTGAACACAACCGCTCAGATGACTACACAACACAAAGATATTGATTCAAACAACATGCAAGATGAGAGCGTTCAGGGACAGCAGCGTCCATATGAATCACCATGGCAACGGCAGAATACGTGGCATTACCTAACATCTTAAACATCATATACGTTCACTGACTGAAGTTTACAAAAGTAGAATTCACATTTACTGCTAGAAATGTTATCTAAACGCATCTTAATAAAGTTGTATCTAATCTTAATACTGAAACTATCTTTAAATGAAGCCTTTTCCACTGAGAATAAAACAAATGTCACCCATTGTGTTTTGGCAACACAGAACCTTGACAGACGTGACATATTGCTGTTTCTTCAAACAGTTGATAGGGGACTCAAGCCTTTATATGGGTCGTTTTGGACGACATAAACAAACCCCCTATTCCGTCGCTAAGGCTGGAGATCACCTTGGTCTGTCGGTCGCCGGGGTCATGTGATGTAGCACTGTCCTTCTTTGACATCTTCAGAATGATGGCCCTCAAGAACAAGAGGAGCTGATACATAAGAGCAGGAGAATTAACGAGCGAGATGGACACACTCCACAGCACGGTGGCTAGGGGGAGCCGTGCCCCCAGATGGGTTCAAGGAGAACAACCACCATCAAGTGAACCCACCTGATCATCTTCTATGACCTCATCAAAACCCCCGTTATATCTAGACAAAATGACAGCCACGAAGATATGCACATATGCTGGCTTTTATTTGCGAGCACAAAAAACGGTTTAATAACAGCCAGAGTCTGTTATTATACCTTGTGACCACAAGAGAAGGAGACACAATAAGCAAAATATGTTGAGGTGTTCAACATTCAAATATGAGGGAGGTCTACTTTGCAAGTCTTTGCTTGTATCTTTGCTCCATTTAGCAGTGCAATTTGGGTTGGATTTCAGTAGCAATTTCCACTATTTCAAATGAATCCATGCAATGACAATTCTGAGGTAAAATCTTCAACAGAGGTACAATCCATACCTTGAAGCAACACACTGAAACAAATTGTGCCATACTTGAGGAAACGTTACCCACGAAAAACCCATAAAACAAACAAAGATAAGCCAAATATCAGTGTGGTTTCATCTTGGTCATTGTGTGTGTGTGTGTGTGTGTGTGTGTGTGTGTGTGTATGTATGAGGATGCAGATAGGGGCTTGGATGTAACTGCAGGTTAAGGCTGTAGGCTTTCTACCATGATGGCACTGATGAACCCTTTGAACACAAACACACACACACACACACACACACACACACACACACACACACACACACACACTTTCTGTCCTTCCGCCAAATCAAACCACATCTAGGTCACTCGTTTTTTCCTGCCTCCAGTAAGCGTGCGAGATTGTGTATGCCTGTATGTGTGTATGTATATTTGTGTGTGTGTGTGTGTGTGTGTGTGTGTGTGTGTATGTATATTTGTGTGTGTGTGTGTGTGTGTGTGTGTGTGCGCCAATTACCAATTGGTAATCAGGTTAAGTGTATATGTGTATGGACCCGTTACATAGTCCTACGCTAGAATACCTAATTATAGATGTACAGTCCGATGTGTCAACGCTTCCTATTGGATAGTTTAAACGTGCAAAACCACAGCTTTGAACATACATACTAAGTGAATATGTAAAGTAAATATGTGGGTTTTAAGACCACCTTCTGAATCATCACACCGCGAAAGTTAAATCAACTCGCAGGTGCAATCAGGGTAAATTATTTTTTTAAAAGGACGACAAAAAAACACGATGCTCGTTATGTGCAGCAAACGATGGAGGCGTGTGTTAATCACGCCAAACGTCACAGAGACCAGCATCTGCGTTATCTGCCATACCTCCACCGCCCCCCAATCCCCCCCCCCCTCTCCTCTCGCACTAGTTGCACCAAGCAGTCGAGGCGCGCGCGAGAAGGAAGCGAAGTGAGAGCAGCGCGAGGCTCGGAGCGCAACTGACTGCCGCACAACATCAGAGAGGGAGCGAGATAAGACCGCTAGATTGTCGTCTTTTAGACCGTTTTTTTCACCCACCGACAGGCAACAGAGACAACTTTCCTCTCGCCTGAGTACCAAAACCGCGCTGAGTGTTTTTTCGTTTCGCGGTATATCGTTTGTTTCAAAAGGGGAGAAAACGCGGGGATATCGATAGTGCCGCTGAAGGATAGAGTGTCTCTCAGCGTGTGTGTGAGAGGGAGAGAAAGAAAGAGAGAGAGAGAGAGAGAGAGAGAGAGAGAGAGAGAGAGAGAGAGAGAGAGTGATAAAGTGGAAGAAAGAATGGCAGACTCGGCGGCGAACAGCGACGGGGAAGACGGACCTAGCCCGCCCAAGGGCTTCGCCCGGCAAGGGGCCCTCCGCCAGAAGAACGTGCATGAGGTGAAGGACCACAAGTTCATCGCGCGCTTCTTCAAGCAGCCCACTTTCTGCAGCCACTGCACGGACTTCATCTGGTGAGGAGGAGCGGCCGCCCTACTGACTCCCACTGCTGTCTGTCAGAGCGTTACTTGCAGAAGTGCACCTTGTGCCCAAGCGAAATTTTTAAATGATGGGGTGTTTTTTTAGTGTTGTTTGCCTCAAAGAGAGAGAGCGAGAGAGAGAGAGAGAGAGAGAGAGAGAGAGAGAGAGAGAGAGAGAGAGAGAGAGAGAGAGAGAGAGAGATTGATTGATATTGATTGATTGATTGATTGATTGTAATTTAAAGAAAGGATATTTTCAAATTCCTCGGACGTCATTGTCTTTGTCGCACCTTATTTACCCCGCGGTGCTAAAAGAATGTAAATCGTTTTTTTAATTGAGATGAGTCGGTTGGCCTAATTTGGCCGATCGGGGCCCCTATTATTATCTAGGTTCCATTATATTCCCTCATCGGCCATTATTCACGTCCCGCGACGCGCTTTTTAATTTATGCATGGTCAAATGGTTTGACCTCGGTAGGATCCTTGGGTATGTGTCCTCCTCACAGCTGTCTTATGTGTAGGGCTGGACCTTTCAGGCTGTTAATACAAGTCACACACGTCACACACCATTATTTCCCCTCGCCTGCTTCACCTCTTTAGTCTGTTAGTCTGTTCAGTTAATCCATCCGATCATTCTAATTATTTGTCTGTCTTGCCAATGGCAAGGACGTAAACCATCAGATCAATCAGATTATGATGATCCAGGTGGATTATTCTATTTCTGTGCCTCGAAGTCCATATGAGCAAAAGTATCTCTGTGTGCCAGACTCCATGCATTGGCATATTGTCCAGGCTGCCTGTGTTGGTATGTGTACTGTAGGCACATACACATCTGTTTTGGTATACCTTTGAATACGTTGTTGCCTTAAACTCAAATACTTTGTTGCGTTAGGCTTGCAAGCTTTGACTGCACACTGCAAATCCTACACACACACACACACACACACACACACACACACACACACACACACACACACACACACACACCAACCCACACACCAACACACACACACACACACACACACACACACACACACACCAACACACACACACACACACACACACACAAATACAAATTTGTTTGTATATCTGTAGCTATTATGTTCAACCTGTTGAGACACACTCACAAACATATACACACACACACACACACACACACACACACACACACATACACACATACACACATATACACAAACAAACAAACATATCTGTATATCTGTGGCATATTATGTTCAACCTGTTCTGTTTTTTCCACAGGGGTTTTGGCAAGCAGGGATTCCAGTGTCAAGGTAGGTGTCTGCCTGGTTCTTGCTCCGTCTCTCCGTCTCCCTCATACACACAGACACAGACGTCCTATTTATATTTCATGTGGCTTGCAACAAAATACACGCACTAGCGTGTAACTCACTCAGATAGTCTCTATGGGCATGCAGTGTGAAGGCACACACACACACACACACCCTCTATCACCCACACACACAGTCAAAAAGTAGCTCACCCAAGTCATGTAACAGTCTCTGCTTCCTGTGTCATATCGTTCTTGTTCTCTCTCTCTCTCTCTTCTCTCTCTCTCTCTCTCTCTCTCTCTCTCTCTCTCTCTCTCTCTGTCTCTCTCTCTCTCTCTGTCTCTCTGTTACCTCCTACTCCCATCAGGTCTGTATTGCTAAATAAACCCCAAACCCCCCCCAAAAAAGGAAGTAATACCAATAATATCTTTAGATCCCCTGCATCTCCAACTCCTTCTTCTATAATGTATAATATGAAGTATGGCGGAAAACAGGATGGCTAAAACCATCTGATCGTCACACTCAGTGTTAAGCTCAATGCTGTGCTGAGAGACATTTTATAAAGATATTTTATTGAGTCACCTTAAAACTGACAAATGTTTACGTTTCAAGGTAAACAACATGTGTTTCCGGACCAACAGACCTAGGATTATATCTATATAATATATTATATTATATAGTCTTTTCAATAAGATGACAGTGGTCTAAAGTAAGCATTTTTTGTAAACAATGTTTGCTTTATTGGGAGTATATAAAAGATGAAAGGTGCCGGAGGGGAGGTTTAAGAGATAAACTAATTGGAGTGTAATTTAATAGAAAAGCTGTAAGGTTTGACAGTAGAACCCACATACAAAGAACAGGAGATGCATGGCAGCTTGACTTCTGGCAGATATGCTTACTTGACTTCTCTGAAATACAAAAAAATTGTCTTTTCCTGAGGTCAGGATACAAATAACGGCTAAGAACTCAACTTTGACACAAAAGTAGATTAGCATCAGACCTACAAACTAGTCATTTTGACTTGCAGCGAGTTGTGAGACTTTCCCTGATGCTCTCGAGGGAATACAGCCGGAGAGTCTTAGAGCACCACTGTTTCAAAGATGAAGCATATTGTGGCAAATGACGTCATTTGAGCTTGTCAATGCGGGAAAGAGAAACTTCTGCGCTTGTGCCCAAGCGGGCCACTTCTATGAGCTGTCGGATATGCTGTTCGGCAGCGGCCGTGACAGTAGCCATCAGTCAGCTCTGTTTCCAGTAGACTGCGCCCGTCTCCGTATGAGCACAATTGAGATCACACCCGGTTCTAGTATGACCATCAGACCGTCTCTTCCCAGATTGGTTTGAGGAATCAGTCTTGCCTGTCAATCAAAGGTTCATAAAATGCAACACATCTTGTAGGAAGGGAGGGATCAGACAGAGAGAGGGGACGTTGTTTTGGTGTCTGACCTGCAGCAACATTAACTAGGAATTAGGTGTGTATTGAATTATATGGTTTTGTTAAAATAAAAGAATGACCAAGTGGTCTAAGGAATTGGAAGCATTTTGTGAATCACTTTTGCTTCACTTTGACTATATTAAAGGTACAATATGTAACATTGTAACAAACTCTAAGCTCATGAGCGTTGCCAGGTTGGGGACACTGAACGAGCATGAGCGTAAGGCAAGCCATGCACAACATTTTATTCGCATTATTTGCATATTCTTTTCGGACAATGACAATTGATGATGAGTCCAACACTGTAAGTTCATCAGTTAATGTATACTGTTGCAATTTATATAATCTTTTCAAATGATAAACCAGCTAAACGAGCCCATTTCATTTTTAAACTACTCCTGGGCTTCAAGCTGTCTTGTTCTTTCAAATGCAACCCCACGGCTCTGTCCACGGAGGATCTTATAAAGAGGACAAGGCTGTTTAGTTTGGCTTTTAGTTTTTTTTAGTTTAGAATCGAGTACGATCTCAGCTGATGAAGTTAGTTTGCTTGCTTCCATGGTTGCAGAACGCTGTGTTTGTTTGCCAATTTTTTATCATAGCTGGCAAACTGGGGTACTAGGAGAATAGTATAACACACAGGCCAAAACAAAAGCAAACATTCATAATAGAATATACTGGCTGTAGCATTTCCGTCGAAGAAGCCAGTATTATGGCTGAGCATGTTTCCTCAATCTCTGAAAACATATGGTCATTTTATAATTGAGTACAGTGCATTTGTTACATATTGTACCTTTAAAAGATTAAACTTGCTGTAGGGAAGATTTAAGAGCTATAGTTTGAGTTATTTGTTTGAAATGCCATAGTCATCCATAAGCTGGCCAACTCAATAACAGCTCTTACTCAATTCGACCAACAGCCAAAGCTGTCAAAATTCAGCCGGGACATGCCTTCGCCGGGACATGCCCCCGCTGAAGGCACTGGGCATGTTGTTAAGCAAGAGTGCGACTAGTTGCTGTGTGGTTCCGTTCGCTAGTGTTTGTCATTTTAACCTCCTCTACAGGAGGCAAGCAGCCCCCCTGGACAAACTAACTAAAGTAAACACTTTTACTCCAGTCCAGAGTAAAACTTTCAAAATACAATAACTCTGGTATAATGTGTGGGTTGTTACTATTTCTTATTTTTAAGTAAATGCAATGAGGTAAATGTATGTTACTGATTGATATTCCTTGTAATAGTATGTTACACATGGACGTTATCACAAGACTTTGTAGCAAGTCTAGTAGCTTACATTTTTGTGGTTGGCCTTGGAAGTACACATTTGTCATCTATTTGGTTGTTTCCTCGGTTGATCAGGTCGGTCTTTTATCTTGGATTGGAGCAGTTTAAATAAGGGTGCTGTAAAGTAAAATAAAAATGTGCCGAAAGTTTTCAACAAGGACATTTTGGTGTCACTCTCATGAACTCTAAAGTATGCTGTGGGTCTCGGCCCCAACGCTGGGCGTCTTAATATCACCTTTTCTTCTTCCTCTTCCTCATATTTTTCTTTTTCTAACCATCTTGTACAACACACGAATGTGGGTATCTTTGTGTATGTGTGCGTGCGTTTGTCTGTGTGTGTTATGCATACTTTAATTATTCTCAAGGTCAAATTACAATTTCTTATCACATCAAGAAAGACAAGAAAAACAATAAACCCTTAGTAGACAACAGAAACCAAGTGCACATACTAAAAATATGCACACCTGGAATATTCACAATCTTAAAAAATGACCAGTGATCCTAAAGGTTCTAGGGAGTTAAACTAGGTAAATAATTGGACCGATCTTATGAATGTATTGATCTTGTGAATCTTGATCTTATGAATTAAAAACAAGGGCATGGCCCGTGTTCTTATCATTACATACATACACCCAACTCATAAGAGCGATCAGTTTGCTATCTGCGACTTGGATATAGCAAGCAGACTGTGTGAAAAGGAGGGGAGGTGGCTGGTCCAAGGAGACATGTCAGGTCTGATGGCAGGAGGGAGAAAGACCCCGCCGGGCTCGTTCTGTGGGGAACCCAGCCAGAACGGCTCACTAGCGGGATCTCTGCTCCCCTGCTCCTCTGCCTGACCAGTGTCAGAGTGGATCTTACAGACCATTATTAAAATGGTGCTCACAATGCCTTTCTAGTGCTATAAGTGTTGATCATTTCGGATACAACTTAGGGTAGCCGATTAAAAGGAGATCTTAATCTTTAATCTTCTTATCTTTGAATCTTATATTATATGAGTTGAATCTTAACAGTCGGCCACCCGTAATCTATCTTTACCGTGCGTCTTTCCCCCGCACAAAGTTTTTTTCACTTATCTCGCTCTCTTGTGGTCTTATCGCCTTATTTCCCGTCTCATATAATCTGATCCCTGGTCAGCCTCATCATCATCATCACACGAGTTACACAGCACTCCCATGCCTCTGGTGATCCGCGCCGATCACGGCTCTTCTCGGATCCATTCGAGTCGTAAACACTCGGGTCCCTCCCCGACCGCGACCGTAACGAAAGGTGAACCGTATGTGTCCCGGGTCGGGTCTCTGGGTCCATGGGGTTCGGATGGACCCCTGAAGACCTCTGCTTGCGACCACGGACCGGTGGGACCGTGAACTGCAGCGTTGTCCTGCATAGAACACAAACCTCCTTAGGAAATATAACGTTCCCAGACCGGTCCGGCTGGCTGTAGAGGTGCACCCCCATGTACTTTCTGCACAAATCACTGGTGCGGTTCAACCATTCGATGTTGACCTATCTGTATAAACCCTTGGGCATGGCTTTTGTGGACCAGTGAGCACTGGTAAACCTGTTTTGTGTGTGTGTGTGTGTGTGTGTGTGTGTGTTTGAGTGGGTGTGTGGGTGTGTGTATGCGTTCAAAGAGGTGATGAGCGTATGAATGTTCGAGGAGTTTGTGCCGGTGGTGTGTGTGGGTATGGATTTGTCATAAACTAAGATTATACAAGCAGAGGACAAACTAAATAAACCAAATATTCATTTTCCCGTGTGTCTCTGTGGTGGGATTTCACCGCAGCATATACACATACACAGATGTATGTATATATGTACATACATATATACATAGACACGTACATATGCATATATATATATAGATACATACATATCTACATAGTTACCTACATATATAAAAAGAAACATCTATGTACCAAAATACATAGATACATATGTACACAAACTATACAAAATATGTACATAGATACCTTCATATATACATATATATACATGCATATTGTATATGCAAAGATAATTACATACATATATACATAGAGATACATACATACACATAATACATACGTATATGTATATACATACTGTATATTTATTTTTTTCACTTTTTGTAACTTTTTTTGTTTGATTTATTGATTTAATTGGATTCTCTGGAAAGAGCAAACTCAAAAAGTAACACCTTTAGCAAGAAGCCTCCTGGGCTCTGTTTGTGTTGATTTGCATATTACGGTTTGCACATTATGCAATGCATTGGCTTGTGCTAGAGGGGCCTTTAAACTACTGTTTTTGGTTAGTTGCCTTGTAGGGTGTGTCTGCCTATATGATGAGGGCAACGTATTCTGATAATGTTCTTATATGTGATTACAAAGCTAGCAAAAAAAACACCTGAAGGCAACTGCATTGTCTTCAGTCCAGGAGCGTGTCGCTGAATGAATCATCGATTCTTCTGAATCTCTTAAACTTCGCTGGAAGCAACGGAAAAAGTCTTGAGAGCACCTGTATGAAATCTGTATGAGCCTATCATATACTATATATGATATATAATATATTAAGTAGGCCTTTACCAAATATATGAAATGTCTCTAAAATTAATAGGATCTAACAATTACAGCTTCTCCATAGTTTGATTCATTATAATTTGTATGTTTCTTTCTTTTTAAAATTGTAACACAATCACAAAAAGGAAAGATTTACATTGGACCATATTTCCAAAGTAAACTAAAAAGAGGGAATATTAAACTTCAAATAGATTTAATCATCGCGGATATAGTTGTGTGTTTTCCGTCTATCTCAACCAACCAACAAATGTATTTAATATCTCCTGAACCATTCAATAACATTTTATGTTACGCTAGAATCAAACGGAAACACAATTATTGTGCATGTTGTTTGGCCAGAAACACGTGGCCAATTCGCAAAGTGAATTGTGATTCGTTGTCTTTCGTTCTGTCATATAATGATATAGCTTTAAACATTACTGGAATTGTTGCCATTATTACCATATCCTACCTTATCTCCTTCTGCAATCAATGTAGGCCTTCCCTTGTGTAGCTCCACCAATGACAAACTGTGTCGCCGTTGTGCCTGGGGCAAGATATGTACTAAACTTGGCAGGCTTTAAACGCAACACCACTTGAAATGTGCAGCTGAACGTTGGGGCTGATCCAATCATAATTCTTCCAAATGCAAGATGCAGCTTTCTTTTGTATTTTCAAAATTAAAAAACGACTGCACTCCGCTCCCCACAGTGCCCTGTCATGGTTTGGCTGAGGAAATGGGCTTGGTTTTGGTTTCGGGGTGTCCTTGAGGACACAAGGTTACTACCTGTCACTACCAGTAGTCATACGGTGGGTCCATACTGGTCACGCTCGTACGGAAAGAGAGAGAGAGAGAGAGAGAGAGAGAGAGAGAGAGAGAGAGAGAGAGAGAGAGAGAGAGAGAGAGAGAGAGAGAGAGAGAGAGAGAGAGAGAGAGAGAGAGAGAGAGAGAGGAGGGAGAACAGCAGGGTCTGTGGACCAAGCTGATGCTGATTTATCATGAGAAGTGTGAAGAGTAGGGGGAGAGGTGCTCTCTAGAAGAATTGTTTATTCCAGAGAGTATGGAGGGAATGTAAGTGAGTGGCAACGAGTCACATTATGTTATGTCACAGAGATGCGCTATATGGGCCCAATTCATAGCAAATCGTGTTGATATTCTTTTTCTTCACTCCCTGTTTCATGGTATAAGTGATTGTAATTTGTCAGTTATTCAACGTCAATGAGATAAAATGAGAATAGAAACTTAACATACGTATCTCTGCTGTTGGACCTGAATGTTTTAGTGCAATTAAAAGTGTGTCTTGTCCAACCCTGCACTGTCCTTCCTGTCTGTACATATACGCTCTGGTCCAAGCCCAGCTTTTAATGAACCAGGCATTTATTTTGATTGGATGAGATGATTTTAGAGTCTCCCCAGTGTCTGTCACATGGCTGTCCTATTTCTCACTGTTTGTGAAGTCCCTAAAGCCCTGTCTCTCCCTGCATGGCTGGCGATACTTGTGAGAATATACATCCAGAAGAGTTACATGAACTCCCCTGGCTCCCAATGTCATCCTGAAAGTCTTTCACCTGTTTCTGTCTTATCAAAGTTTCCAACATCTTGAATCCACTGGGTTTAAAACAGAGATGTTAACGATCATGTCACTGCTTGCCTGGGCTGAGATAAAGAGATAACAGGCTGTAATAAACGATACTCGGTTCATTAATGGATGAAAGGGAGCATGGAAAAGTGTGTGGGCAGAGGAAATGCAGCCATTAGTGCATAAACATATGACTCTCTCTCTCTCTCTCTCTCTCTCTCTCTCTCTCTCTCTAACTCTCACTCTCTAGCACACTCTCTCTCACGCTCTCTCTCTCTCTCTCTCTCTCTCTCTCTCTCTCTCTCTCTCTCTCTCTCTCTCTCTCTCTCTTGCTCTCTCCCTTGCTCTCTCCCCCTCTCTCTCTTATATACATATCTGTGTTCCTACTGTGTCATTACTGCCAACATATACTGCCATGCCTGTGTGCCCTTTGCCTTCGCCCAGACCCTCGGTGTTGGAGTTCAAATTGGTCGCTCCAACGTTTGCAAACAGTAGCATTCGTTGGCGCTGTTCGAATGCAGCTCAGGTGCTTTCTGTGTCTCGGAACGCGCGTGGGCAGGAGGTCTCTTGTTCTGAAACCCCTACCTCCACACACACACACACACACACACACACACACACACACACACACACACACACACACACACACACACCACACACACGCACAGAGGTGTGCAGGCATTACCGCTTGAAAGCAGAGGAAGTACAGCATAGCATCCCTTAGTTTGCCTCTGTCCTTGAGTCTTTTCTCCATGTTTTGATTGCCCGCCCATTTGTCTCTCTCTCTCTCTCTCTCTCTCTCTCTCTCTCTCTCTCTTGCTCTCTCTCTGTCTCTCTCTCTCTTTTTCTCTTCCCCCTACAAAATGGGACAACCCTACAAGACCCGGATACTTCAGAAGTAGTCGTCGATGGCGTTTACGCAAACAGACGCAACAGATTTGAATCTTGACGATTATTCCCAAGGCATTGTGGGAGATTTCAGATAACATTATGTTTTGAGCGTGCCTCTAAAAAACCTGTTTGACCAATGCTAGGGCCATGTCGCCCTAGCGCTTGGCCCTACCCCTCTATCCAGACGAGAGCGTCGGGCTAAGTGACAGGAGCAAGGTGGGAATGGCGATTTGGACGTTATCTTGTGGTCGTGTTGTAAGCAGTCGCCACTCGCCAGCAAGCGGTTTTTGTTTGCGAGTCTTCTGTCGCAGTAAATGAGGTGAAACAGATTTTTTAACTGCACCTCACAACTTCTAGTGGAATGTGTGAAGTGTGATACTGGTGGTTATTAGGGAAACCTTTCATGCTATGTGTTAAAGCCGTTAACCTGATGTATTTAATTAGAATTCTGAAATGAAAAAGCAGGCTACTCAATGTAAATTCCCCTTCGTACAAGGGAGTCTTTATTCACATTTGAAATTGTTGCACTGTAGAGCCCTGCACAGACACACACACACACACACACACACACACACATACACACGTACACGTACACAACACACACACACACACACACACACACACACACACACACACACACACACTGTGCGCAATCTAGCCCACCACTCCTTTCCCCCCTCCAGAGTGTGCACTGCTGGAAGGTGTGTTTTGAGTGTGTGTGTGTGGGCGGGGTGGGGGTGGGGACGGCGATATTAAAAATAGCCTCAGAGCTCCATTGAGATCACCCGCAGAATTGGATGGATGGATGGATGAACAGATAGATGGCTGGAAAGGTATGTTGGTGGAGAAGAGAGAGTGGGGGGAGGGGGGTGCGCTAAGCAGATGGCGCTTTAGGGCAGAGAGCTGCAAAGCATTGTGGGGGAAAGAAAGATGTAAAACTACAATGAAAAGGTTTGGTGTTTGTGCCTTGATCTGAAAGATGTAGGCATCTGAAAGATGTATCCCTAAGTCTGAAAGATGTCCACATTTCCTAGATCCTCCATAAAGATCTCTTGGTGATGAGCTAAATATATAATTGGTAACCTAATAGGTTTATGTAAAGTAAGAAGGGTGATTTGATTAGTATGGACCGTGATTCGGATCGGGTCTCTTCCTCACACAGAGAGATGTCTACCAGCCCTTGCCTTTTTTTGCATTCATTCAGGCAGAAGACAGTTACAGACAGCCTCTGATCTGATGGCTGTCTGCTTTCTACCAAAGTAAAAACATCAATAAGATGTTCCCCTCCGTGGAATACGGGATTATTTCTGACAGTATTTTTAGACGACCCAAAGAGCAAGCACTTCTTTCTTCGTCGTTTGCGTCTTTTTACTTATGTGTAACCTAATAACCTAAATGTGACTTACTGCACAGTGCTCCAACGAGATAATTTGCGGCACATTTCAGGGGGCGAACACACGTCTTACTTTAGTATCACATAAACCTCGTTGCTGTGTTGAAATTAGACGGTGGATCTAGAAAATCATCGCAATTCCTTGAGGAAAAAGGGGGTGATGACACATGATCCTCTCCTCACAGAACCCACGGACACACTCTCCAGGCAGGATGAGTAACGCCTTGATGTGATATACCACCATCGGTGTCACGGCCTCTCCGAGTGAAGCCCGCTGACACCATGTCAAGCCTCCTCACTGTCCGCATAGACAGAGTCCTCACACGGGGGGGGGGGGAAACACTCAGACCTCAGAGACGCACACTTGCTGCACTTCAGTCACACACTGAGCCTGACGCTTAGGAGGAAACGCTCAGGAAGCTAATGGAATAAAAGGCAGCGCGAACAAGCCAATGGTTCAGCGAGGAGTTCATCCTTATGCAACTGAGAGTGAATCTGAGGACGTTTTGATTGAAGTAATTGAGGGCTGTATGGCGGTTGTCTTTATGTGAACATCTTGGATCCCACTTTCGTTAAATGCTGTCTCACGTCGTATGTGTTTAATTATTTTGTCAAGGAATTTCACTTTGAGTTGCTAAGACACGTCGCCGTGCAAACAAACCATAATAGCCATAATCATTTTTACATTTTTGTGTTCATTATTGTGTATTTTTAATTCATTGCATCGTGTTGCATGAGTTTATGATTCATATGTGTTACTTTGCAGAGTTAGCGTTCTTCTTATATTTTCTTCTTCTGCTATTCTGACAGACAAGATGGCTGTCCTACTTTATTCATGTCAAACTGAACCAAGTGCTCGGCGATATGAAACCATTTATCATCATCAGGAATACTTTTACACAATATCCACAAATATCACAATATGCCTAACAAAAAAGGCAAGGGCTGGTAGACATCTCTCTGTGTGAGGGCATATTGCAAAATACCAGTTTTCCTTTCTCTTCGACCTTTCAAACCTGATATTTTGACAATTTTAAGGGCATTAGACTAGAAAACAATTCATCACGATAAGTCGATATCATAATTTCATGATGATACAATCACACTTAAGAGGATGATTATTTGATGGAACTATTGCCTAGCCCTACCGCACTACAGTAACAGTAGAGATGGGTCTGAGCAGTAGTGATACACAATAGAGTCAACACAATGAGGAATGTGGTATTCCAATTTCCCTGGAACGATTGCCCAGGGCAATTGTTTGTGTGTGTGTTGTTATGTTGGCCTCCATAAAAAATTTCTTAGGAAACGTCAATGACTCATTGCGCAGGTAGTAAAACCTGTGTGTGTGTGTGTGTGTGTGTGTGTGTGTGTGTGTGTGTGTGTGTGTGTGTGTGCATACTGTATGTCAGTCAAGAGTTGTTTAGGTACCGGGACTTTTCATTGAACTTAACACATAAGCACCCTTTGATGTAAGAGATGTGTGTGTGTGTGTCTGTATAGTTCTTTGCATGTAGTGTCTGTTATGCATTGAGTGCACCTGAGGACACCGGCAGATGCAACAACTGACACCCAAATTGGTTGGTATACTATCCCTAATGGTGACAGGGGCACCCAAATGGTTGGTCCCCTAGTACTATGGTGACAGGCCCTATGCAGGGACACCCAAATGGTTGGTCCCCTAGTACTATGGTTACAGGCCCTATGCAGGGACACCCAAATGGTTGGTCCCCTATTGCTATGGTGACAGGCCCTATGCAGGGACACCCAAATGGTTGGTCCCCTAGTGCTATGGTGACAGGCCCTATGCAGGCACACCTGCAGCTGGTTGGCGGTTTGCATGCTTGCGGGGCCATTTCTGAACAGGAAACATATGGCGTTCAGTTTGTCACCACGCCTACTGAAAATATGCATTGGGAACCAATCGATTGAAGGGTTTAGACAATGCGGGTTTGCAACACTTGCAACACTTTCAAATGTCCTCCACGATCTCTGCATTGAGCGACAGCTCTCCTGCAGCACTAAGTGGTTTGGAGCTGGATGCAAATATGGCATGTAATGTGAAGTCAGTTGTTGAACTACTCTATGCTATCGTATTTCTCGACCCCATTTCATCCCTCCCACTTGACAGCCCCGTCATTCGTACCCTATTCCACAAGGAAGGGACTTTACGTGATATTCCTTAACCATGGAGTCACTTGGCTTGGGATTGTTTTGTTTACAGGGACATGATAGACAACGACCTATAGACACATATAAATAATTCTTGATCATATTTACATCCTACGTCCTGGCAGTTAAAAAATAGTATTAAGTGTAGCATTTTATCCTAGCTATCTTGTTGTATACGGCCAATTGTAAGTGCTTGGCACTTGTTACATGTTCTAACACTGTCCTGCTGTTGTTTTACTAATCAACAAACGCAACGGTTGCCGGGTGTGGAGACACATTTCTCTATTCAACCTGTCATTTTTCAATCATTGTACAATAACACAACCTTACAACCAACACATTCTAAGGTTCAGATAAATGTCTTTTATTTGGTGGTTAGTTTAATCAGTGCATTTAATGAGACATGTGCAATGGCATATAAAGTCTATTAGCGATAACAAACTAACTTAAGAATTATTTTTATATATAAGTCTTATCGTCATTGCATTGAACACTGAGGATTAAGCACGGCCTTATGTATTATGTAATGTGTCTGTCTGTATGTATATCTATGTTATATGTTTAATGTTTATTGTAATGTTGGAACCTGTACCAAGGAGCTGTACTGAAAACAAATTCCACCAGCCTGGCTGTGTGGTCATTAAAAGAATCAATCAATCAATCAATCAATCAATCAATCAATGTTTCCCTCATATCGTGCAGCCCTCATTTGTATACAATACCTGTAAAAACAGCATCATTATCCTTGCAGAGTCGCTAATATTGCACAAACAAACAGACAAAGACAGCGATGGTAAAAGGCTTCCTAGGTGATGGTTTCTTTATGGAAATTAGCTTGAAAACGTACCCTATTATGCAAATCTCTCTGTCTCTCGGTATGTAAGTATTTGTTGAGCTGCAGGGATATGCAGCTCTGCATTTCATGACAACGCACACTGAACAAACATACTTACCAGAAGCCACAACATCCCACACATTCCCCACCCCGCCCCCATCTCACCACCCACGGCAATACCTGGGCGAGAACACAGAATAAACGATTGATTGATGAACTAAATGATTCAACTCCAGAAGGTGGAATAGCTGGGTGTTAACTGTAAAGGGGTCTGATACCTGTAAAGGATCTGGTTGTGTGTTTACATGACATGTTAACAGTCTTTTTACAGCTGTTATGGAGTCTGCATGGTGGACTTTATGATGTTTAACCAGTGGTGTTCCGGGAGTGCGGTTTGGTACTGATGGTTTAGCCGGCTGCATCAGAGAACCACAGCCGAGGTATTTCGAAGCACGCCACTGCTCTCCGTGTTCAAGGCGAACATAATTCACCTCCCAGACATCACTCTATCTCTGCAGACAAATGTTTTGTGTCGGTGTGTAAACTTGTGCTTTTATGTGTGTAACTTTTGCAGTTGTGTGTGTGTGTGTGTGTGTGTGTGTTTCTGTGTGTTTCTGTGTGTGATTGATCTAACTGTGTCACAGTTGTTCTTGAGTTACGTTAACCTGTTCGTCTACAGCTGGTTACCTAGCAACAGGGACACAGAGCCGGCTGGATGGTAGTTACTGATCCCAGTCCTCTATCGCTTGCCCTCTCTCTCTCTCTCTCTCGTGCTCTCCCTCTCAGTCTATCTCAGTCTCTCTTTCTCACTCCCTCATAGTCTATCTCTATCTTAGTCTGTCTCTCTCTTTGAGTCTCTCCCTCCCTCTCTCGGTCTATTTCTGTCTTAGTCTCTCTCTCTCACTCTCTCTTAGTCTATCTCTGTCCTAGTCTCGCTGCCTTTCTCTCTCTCAATCCCTCTCTCTTATTTTCTCTCTCTCCAGTCTCTTACATTGCTTGCTTTATTTCCATAATCCTTCCTTGCTTCTCTGTTCTCGTCTGCTTGAATGTTCTTATCTATCTTATCTTCTTCTCTCTTTATATTTATCTCTCTCTCTTCCTCTTCATTTCCACCACTCGTCACTACTCTCTTCTGCATTTTTGCTCCATTGCACATCTATCACCCCTGAATTTACATTTTTGTGTGTGTGTGTGTGTGTGTGTGTGTATGTGTGTGGTGTGTGTGTGTGTGTGTGTGTGTGTGTTTGTATGGGTTGGGGGGTTATTACTACTGGCAACAGCATCCTTTCAAAATGTTATTGCACGTGTGTGTCCACAAGTCTGTTTGGGTGCAGTTGTAGGGTTAATGTGTGGTAACAATTGTTTTGTGTCGCGTGAACCTTCTTCAGTAATTGTCAGTCAAACGGCAACGATGAAATCCATGAAAAGTCTGAATATTGCGGAATAATATAGTGATCCGATTCAGCGAGCATGAATCACAGTCCAACCGTGTTGGGATTCTTTTGCAGAAACAGAGTTGAGGTTGAAAACAGCCATGCGCATGAGGCAGTACTCCTTTATATTAGAGAATAGCCAACTGTTCCCCTTCAAATTAACTGGTTGTTCCTCTTTCAATGTGTCTGTTTTTGCCTTTCGTCTGAGCTCTATGATGGATCAGCATTTGTTTTGTTTCTTGCAGTTTGGTTTCTATAACAAAACCAGGCGGATGATACTCTCTACCAACAGTTTCGGTTTCTTTTTATAAAATTGAAACGAATGCAATTAAATACAAAGGTTATCGATGAAAATCTTTGTCATTTGCTTAAAATGTACTCCAGTTGGAAGATAGATGTACTCTAGTTGGAAGATAAATGTACTCCAGGGATACCTGAACTTTTCTGGATGAAAATGAGTCTTGTTAGACGTGGCACAGTCAGGAGGTGAAGACAACCATCAAGGAACACTCTTTATACAGGCCCAGTACGAGGACTAGGCCTGTATAAAGCAATTGCTTTTTCCACATCACAAAAGCACTGTTGTTTTTTAAATTACAATATATTTTATATCGTTACATGTATATAACATTATATATATATATATTATTATGGTGGAATTTTTTATTTTATTTGTATTCATTTATTTCATTCAAAGTAAGAAACTCAATCATGCTCAAAGTTGTTGTTGCTCCCTTATCATTGTCCACGACAAGGAATAGTGTGAGTTTCAATCAGATTTTATGTCCAATCAACAGCGTGACATGAGTTGGCATTGGTCGGTTCGACTGACAAAGTCCTGCGTGAGCACTAACTGAAGCAAATGAAAAGTAGCAACTTCATCCCTGATTAATCTACCAAACTGTGTGAAAGCGGCCTCATTTGTACACACAATTCTATTAAAATGCTTACAGGGATGTGAAAGATCATTGAAGGCACAGCGAGGCCTACTGCTGAATCCTCTCAAACGGCGCTTACCTCATTCAATTATTCCTGAAAACATACTGCATCATCTCACCTCTGCTCCTGTTCTCTCCTGTTCTCTCCTGTTCTCTCCTATTCTGACCCTCCCTCTCTCCATCTCCCACTCTCTCTCTTTCTCTCTCTCTCTCTCTCTCTCTCTCTCTCTCTCTCTCTCTCTCTCTCTCTCACTCTCTCTCTCTCCATCTTCCACTCCTACTCTCTCTCTCTCTCCTTCTCTCACCCTCTCTCCATATCCCACTCCTACTCGCTCTCTCTCCCTCTCTCCCCAATCTCTCTCTCTCTCACACTCTCTCCCACTCTCTCTCTCTCGCTCTCTCTCACTCTAAACAAGTAGATTAGAGAGGGCGAGATGAGTCCAAGATGACGATTATACTCTTCACTAAAATCACCCAAACACATGTACACACATACATGCGTGCACACACACATACATACATGCATGCATGCACACACACGTACACGCAGGCACACACACAAGCACACACACATACACGCAGGCACACACACGCACGCACGCACGCACGCACGCACGCACACACGCACGCACGCACGCACACACACACACACACACACACACACACACACACACACACACACACACACACACACACAAACATGCTGGCACCTGACTTTTTTTGCCGTCTAGCCGAGGACAGCAGCATTTGTTCTGCGGGGGAGCACAGTGGGATGGGTAGAGAGACAGAGAGACAGAGAGAGAGAGACAAAGAGAGAGAGGGCAAGAGAGAGTGAGAGCGAGAGAGAGAGAAAGGGGAGAGAGAGAAAGAGCAGAGGGAGAGAGACAGACAGAGAGAGAGTGAGAGAGAGAGATAGAGCGAGAGAGAGGGAGTGACAGGGAGAGAACGGCAGGGAGAGTGAGGGAGAAAAATAATGGAAAATTTAAGATTGAAGTGTGCTTAAATAGTTTGATGTCGATGTTCGACACACACACACACACACACACACACACCCACACACACACACAAAATCAACAATGGTGCTTTCTCCGGCCTGACAGGATATAACACGACCAAGACATTGCCAGTACCACTATAGGTGTCCTTCTCTATAGTGTTGATTATTTATATTAAATATGACTTTAAATGAGTCACAGGAGGTCTGCTTAACATAGAGGCTGCCAGAGCCACCCATGAGTCTGGTGATTCCATGGCTCATTATAGCCGTGCGTGTGCGGGTCAGTCCATAATATCCACTCGCCATGCCTGTGATGCCTGGGCGTTTGGGACTGGAAGTGATGGCCGCAGTGTGTGGGTGGGCGGCGGTGGGCGCGGACCGACACGGGCTCCGCTGGCTCCTTGTTTGCGTCAGAGCGAGTTGCTCAGCGTATACAACACAGGCCCTCTGCATACAAATGAGCACGGCTGTTTCTTTTAAATCAGAAAATGTTGAAACGTTGGAACGCAATTAAATCACTATCTATCTATCTGTATATATATATATATATATATATATATATATATTTACAATCTATATTTAAATATATTGATGTATAGTGAGCCACATTTGACATTTGTGTATAATATGAAAGATGGAACCTAACAGATATGAGCTGCCTCGCTTTGGAAGTTAACGTTTCCAAATCTGAAATATATTACAATTCGATTAAATAAAGAAAGATGAGACATGAGTGAATATAGCCCTGTATAATAAATTATAAAGGTTATGCTATAAGTGTCAGAGAAGCTTCATCCTCTATCGGAAGCACATCATGTAGCCAGTGAAACAAGGTTATGCTTCAATATAGGGCTAACCCTAACCCTTTTAATCCAAGGGTAAAATTGAGATGAATGATCATTACATATAATGTCTACCTGTTTGGATGCAATAAGTAAGGGATAATCACCTCAAGGCAGGGCAATAAACAGTAATAAACAGGTTACCGGGTAAGCCGTCCACGAGCCGGGCATATCAAACTGTTTATTGCCCTGCCTTGAGGTGATTATCCCGTTTATTCTACTTCTTGCTTGCCAACATAATAAAACAATTCAAATACTTTGATAATTATGCTTTTTCTCATTCGTATTGCATGCTTATTAAATGTATACTCTGTTTGAGTTCATCTCCCTCAAAAAGTAGTCCCCTTTAGAACTACGGTGAATAACGTTAGCTATTGCGAAACTATGTATCAACTGACCCTCCGATGGATTTCCGACACATTTTAGAAACTTTTTTAAACAAGGTTTATTTTTACAATGGACCTCATGTTTGAAATTTCTGTGATAGAAAAAAAATACAAGCAGCGTATTGATCAACTATTTGATGACGCTGTGCTCAGTCAGCAGCAAGTAAAACCGACAAGTCAGTGGGCAACCTGCCGGGTTAATGCCCTCCTCCCAGCCAACAGACATCAGAATCAAGCATTCTTAAACAAAGTAGAATAAGAGGTGTTGATAAATGGTTATAGTCTATTAAGTAGGCATTCGTCTGCCATTTCCTACAACATTGTACATTGACCATTGTGACTATGACAAAGATACCAGATTGGGACTCATTCACAGGCTAGACCCAGAAAAAAGATGGGCTTACAAATGGGGTTATTCAAATGGGGTTATTCAAATGGGTTTTTGCAATCTGCAACCTCACCTCTCTATGTAAATTCTACACATTGGATCTTTAACCATGTTATAACTAGCCGGGTCTAATTGTTACATGCGTATTTCTATCAGTAGCCGATGGCGTTGGTCATATCTCTCATATCTGTTGTTGTTCTTCTTGTCGTATTCTTGTTCTTCTCGCTCTTGGGACTGTAGACTGGCCCGCACGGCTCACAGGAAGTGAGTGAACAGAGTTTTGCGTTGCGATAGACCAGGTGAACCCTTACAGTTCATGGCCCTCTCTCTGCCTCACATCTTTGTGGACTCGAAGGCACTTTAACGGGGGTGGAACTCCACCAAAACCACCGTCCCCGGGTCGTCCACGTGGAAACACCTTTCGGACCACCATCGCCTACGTCCGCCGTACTTTGGTGCGTTGTACATTGTGCGCTGCTAAGAGGCTGCAGCTTATAACTCGCTGTGGGGGTGCATATTTAACACCGGCTCCATCGGCTTGTTAGAATGAAGTACCTTTTTAAATGCAGGGGTGAGCGGGAGGGCAGCCGATGGATGGATGGAAATGGGATGAGAAAGTCAGCAGAGTTCCACAGGGTGTTCTGAGTCATTCTGACCCCTCCCTCTGCTGCCCCAGCGGCATGCTGGGTATTTATACTTAGGCGTAGGTTGATCGGCCCACCCCTTATGTAAACCCTCGCACACGCACACGTGCACAGGGAAACGCACGCACACACACGCTTACGCACATGCACACACACGCTTACGCACACACACACACGCACACACGCGCACGCACACACGCACACACACACACGCACACACACACACACGCAAGCGCGTGCGCACACACACACACACACACACACAGTCAAGTGAAGAGCTGAACAGTTGAAATGAAATGATTAACTCTAGTTCACACTCTCTCACTGTTACTCTCACATATTATTTTTATGTGCTTCATGTGGTTGTCCTACACATATATACAGTTTGTGTGTTTGTGTGTGTGTGTGTGCTTGTGTGTGTGTGTGTCTGTTGGGCCACAGTAGGTGTTGGAGGTGGTGGAAGTGGGTTGAGGTCAAGAAAAGTCTGGACTCTGTGGGCCTTCATTTCAGAGCTGTGTTCGGTGTTTGCTTCGTTTTTGGTTTCTTTTTCTTGGGTTTCTTGCACGAAGAAGGAGGGAGGCGCCCATTAGCCCAGTCAGTGAGTCAAGCATCCAGGCAGGCATCCAGTCAGGCAGCCAATCAGGCAGCCAGTCAATCAGACACCCTGTTATCTAGTCAGTCAGGCATTCAATCATGAAGATAATCACGCAGTCAGTCAGGTAGTCAATCAGCAAATTAATATTGATGCTACCAACACCTGCCAAAATGACATGAGTAATAAATGATCAAAACCTGATTGATGAATAATGAATAGGCAATAGTGTTTGACTGTGGGAATGTTTTGTGTTTCACAAATGTCCCAAATGTTTCTTCTGTCCCGAACTTTACCCTAGCCATTCAATTATGACATACCTCACACAACAGATGTTCTTAACTATTTTGTCTACATATGTTTGCATTCCTTGTGTGTTTGCTTGTGTGTGTGTGTGTGTGTGTGTGTGTGTGTGTGTGTGTGTGTGTGGGGGCGCGCTTGTGAGTGTGTCTGAATGTGTTGGTATCGAACCAGGCCACTGAATCTGAAAAACTGGAAACTGAAAAACTGGGACATCATCTTTTTCGTTTCTTTATTTCTATTTCATTTATGAGATCAATATGGAGCCTCTATAGACTAATATAAGATACCTTTCTTAAGGTAACACATATATGAAATCAATACGTAGTCCTTGATCTCCACAGAGATGGAGGGCTCCATATTGATTTCATGAATGTAATACCTTAAGAAAGGTATATTCTAGTAGTCTATAATATAGTGTGTTCAATAGGCGCCTATTGACAGGAGCGGACATCATATTGTGAAAAGTGAATTTGTCAGTAGAGGCAACTGCTGTGGGAAAGCTTGATAAGGAAACTGATGAAGCGTTTGAAACCATGGCAGCATTTATTAAGTTCTCTGTCATAGTTCCCAGAACTCTTCATCAAGCTGTAGAAAATCTATGAATTAATGTGAACAGGTTTTATTGAGTTCTAGTTAATAGTCTATTTATACTGGACACACGTAGGGGCTATCCCTACTATGAAGGTTAGCTCAATCAATATGAAATATCAAATCTGTTCTGTGCGAACAACCTTGTAGGTTAATTAGTATTGAAATAAAATAATCCTATTTTTTAATCATATATTTATATTATTCAATTGCATTTCTCTCTCTCCCTCTCTCTCTCTCTCTCCCTCTCTCTCTCTCTCCCTCTCCCTCTCTCTCCCTCTCCCTCTCCCTCTCTCTCTCTCTCTCTCCTCTCTCTCTCTCTCTCTCTCTCTCTCTCTCTCTCTCTCTCTCTCTCTCCATCCCTTGATCTATCCATACACCCTTCCATAGAATGCCAATGTCAGAGGGTGACATGTCACTGTAATCGAGTGAAGCACAGGGTATATCATATTGATTTGCAGTGCCATTACATAATGACATAATAACATGTGACAGAAATAAGCTTTGTGTGTGTGTGTGTGTGTGTGTGTGTGTGTGTGTGTGTGTGTGTGTGTGTGTGTGTTCCTGTGTATGTTCGTGTGTGTGTGGGTGTGGGGTCTGTCACAATCCTTTTAACGTCACATTTTAAAACAGCCTTTATGTTATTTCTTTCTTCAGGAAACACCAATGCTATTGCCCAGACATGCCCAGAAAATTGTTGCATGATTTATAGCAAAATCACTTCTAGAAAAAAAAATAGAAACGTCTATCAAATCTCAGTGGAAGCGAATAGATTGTAAAAGATTGTATTATTCCTGTTTTTGATTGTACACTGAAGTTATGCCAGGTGCATATGTTTCCCAGTTAAAAATACCCTAAAGCTATAATTTCACAAGAATATGTCTATTTCATGGAGAGGTTTGTTCGGATTCCCGTCCCTATGTTGAAGTTCGTTCTGAACATGGGAAGGGAGAGTAAAGGACTAGTGAGTAGGGGTTGGACAAAATATCGATATGGCAATATATCAACGCCCTTCTTACGAGAATCAATACACTTGCTTCAAATATAAAAATATATAAATACGCTGTATCGCGATAGTACCGGTATCGTGGGCCATGTATCGCGTATCGTAAAGTACTCTGTGATTCCCACCCCTAATAGTGAGAAGACAGCAGAAGTGACTCCTCTGTGCTCCTGCATAATATAAAGTATATTATTTAATTTAATTTGTCTTTACTCTTAGTACCATGTTTGGACAGAACAGCTGCCACATGACATATCGCTAGCCTTGTTGTGGGTTTGTGTGACATCTGTGTGTGTGAGCGTTCGCCGGAGTGCATAAGTCTGTGTTTCTGGCACATAGTTTGCATGTCTGTTTGTGTGTACGTATTTGTAGCTCAGTCGGGGAATAAATAAATGGTAGAAAGGAAGCTGGAGAGAGCAAGAGAGAGACCATTTTCATATTATGTAAAAATGATTCGGATTGTGGGATTGGTATATCTGTGTTTGTGCGTGCCTACGTACGGGTATGTATGTGTGTCGATGAGAAGCGTGGCCCTGAGAAAGTGGCCCTGAGAAATGCTCGTGATGTGAGTCCAAGCTGACCTGGCAGAAGAGACGCTCATTATACAACAGAGGAGTGTGTGCGCGTCCTTATGGGGTCACCTCGTGAGCATACAGGTCCTCGCTAGTGGGATACAAGTAGTGGAACAGCACTGATTTCCCCAAATCAATTTCACACCGATTCTGCATTTGAGTAGAATCCGATTCAGATTAAATTTCAATCAAATGTTCAGTTACAAACTCACTGCTTAGATATGACAGAGATTTACTGATGAAATCTGTGAACTGTACCGGGAATATCCCAACTCGGTGTAGGTTGTTTCGCAGAAAGTTGAAAGTGAAAAAGGAACAACAGGTGCCCAAAGCGATCAATGAAATTACTTTATTCAAGGACACATTAATGAATACTCTGAGTCTGTATCTTCAACAAAGTGACCTTCTCAAGTTCTCAAACTACGGAATCCTGTATGTAATTTGATCAATTGTGTTTACATACTTCAGCAGATCTTCACACATCCGCAGAACTAATATGTAAGTGATGGCATGCAGTGAGCTGGTCATCGTTGCAAAATCAACCTCTTTGGGTGATTCAAGACCCTCACCCTGAAAGGGGTTATTTTGCAACTTTTAGATTGACATTATCCTGCTTATTACATGACTGCTTACTAAAGCAATGAATAATTTTACCAAAAATATAACAATTGTATTAATTAAAAAATAATTGCATTGATACTGTTCTATTCTATGGTTGAAACTCTTGTCTATATATCAACATAAACTCTATAGCCTTCTCAAGTTCTTAGCCTACGACTGCATTCCCATTGCTGGTGAAGTGAGACAAGGTAAACTGGACTTCTTTGGGAATATTGATGTTCCCGTGTCTGCCTCGTTCATCGCTGTGTTTCCTTCTAGCCCGGCTTGGCAGTTGATGCACTTGGAAACAAAAGGGTCTTCCCCAGAGTTTATCATCTAAACTGAATAACAGACCGCCGCCAGAGACTCTTTTACCAAACCGTAGCATGGAACAGACCAGTGTTGTTAGGCAGAAGCTATACAAGCATTTTTAAATCAAATTATAGTCAAAATTAGCTAGTCAAATTATTGATTTATTAAGTAAGTAGCCTTGTAATAAGGGGGATAATGAAGAGTGAGCTGGATATTAATACAAAATAAGCCCCTTCAGGGTTGATTAAATAATGAGGGTACACATTATACATTATCATATTTTATCCCTTACATACTATAATCCCATGTAGGCCTTTGAACTCTGTAACAACCTGGTTCATACACGTGGTCCTGTGTTACATTGTCATTCCCTATCTTCCCCACAGACTTTCCTGTCTGGTCCATAAACACTTTGTTTTTTCTAATGATAAAAAAATCCCTGCATCTGAAGAATCTGTATCAGATTCAGCCCAGTGGCACTTCTCTGAAGATGGACTGTTTGTTCTGTGAGCAGTGTTGGCTTCTTTCTGGTACAAAGTGTCCGGCCAACTCTCCTTGTATGTAGGGATAAACGATCGGCAAGGACTATCTGCCAAAATAGAGACACAAATCATTCCGCGCAAATCATCTAGCGGCAGGGTGGGGTACTACTGTACAGTGGTTGGTGGACTAGACGGCCATAACAAACTTCACGTTTGTTTTTTGGACCAAAGTGTGAGCAAGAATCACTCTGATATTAGTTTTGTGTAACCTAGCTTTTAGGGGGGCATGATGAAAAAGTGTGGGAGCTCAACAATGGGAACTTATTTTGAGATAAAGGAAGCAACGTCAATTATTTAATCCTTACAATTTAAACAAATGGATTGCGTTGTTATCACAGAAAGCAGGCGAGCAGGTTGTTGGGGTAATACTGGAAGTGGAGATGTGCTCAGTCCTAATGGACATTACTCAGTCAGGATTTAAGGTAGGTTGATCAACTCAGTCCAGTTCTCAGATCATCATTGATGATCTCTTCAACATCGATGAAGAGGGATGGATGCAATTGCAATTGAGTTTCCATTGCTACGCCCCGGTAAACTCATACAGGCAAACGAAGATGTATTGCACACATCCAGAGACACCATCCCTACTCCACAAGGATGACCTTTCATCAGATTTTCCATCACAGTAACTTTCCCTTCGCAACACTCGCTCAGAAATAAAAACGATTGAATAGGTTTCAATTAATGATCTGACTGAGCTCCCTTTCCTGAAACATGCATCTATTCTGCCTAGTATCACAGCTGCAGATACCGCTCCCAAGCTGTTCTAACTATTCCTGTCTCCGTGGCAAGTGCTGAGAGGTATTTTTCAAACTGAAAGTCCTCCAAAACTATCAAAGAATCACTATATCCCAGCACAGTCTCCTGACCAGCGACACTCAGCATTGAAAGCCAGCATGCTTGCCAGATGGGTTTAAATAACATTGTCAAGGAACTTGCACCAAGGAATGCAAGAAGGAAAGTATATTTTGGTAAAACACACACTTGATTAAATTATGGGGAATCAAATTAACTCAGGGTAAGCTGTTGGTGTAGCCTGAGGCCAAGTTGTTTGTTATCTGTTTTATGTGCTCAATTATGTATATGTATATATATAATTATTTATTATGTATATGGACAGTCCACTAGAATTGTGTGTAAGGTCTCCTAAATTGTCCTAGGTTGAGTGGCTAGGGGCTGTTACGGCCCGTTGCCATGTCAACAACGTTTTTTGGCTTTCCAGTACAGCCCTGTATGTTGGTTAGTGCATGGTTTGTGTGATGAGCTTTGTTCCAAGTTAACCTTGTAATCTGACCGACCTTGCGATAGGCCTATGCATTGCATGTTCATCATTTCTTCTTCAAGTCCCGTTATTTTTAGGTGCAGCGTTTGCTTCCTTTATCTCGAAGTTGAAGTCCTGCCTTCTTCCTTTACTGTGCCTGCTTCCAGGAGTTGCCCCTTGAGGAAAAATATGCTTTTTTATTGAATCAAATTTAATTGAAAGTGGAATAATTGCGCACGATTTTCTTCACAACCATCCCTCTCTGGACCCTCTCCGGAGCCTCCTCCTCTCCTCCTGTTATATATATGCAACGTAGAACAGTGCCTGCAACTAAATCTCACCCGCTTCCCAACATCTGTGTGTGTGTGTGTGTGTGTGTGTGTGTGTGTGTCTGTGTGTGTGTGTGTGAGTGTGGGTCAGTGTGTGTGTATGTGTGTGTGTGTGTGTGTGTGTCGGCTTGTGAAATGTATTTTTAAAAATCATTTTGAATAACGTCGCCACAGCCGCACCACCGTTGTGATAGCCCCCCCCCCCCCCCCTCCCTCCCTGTGGGGGGGGGGCAAAGGATTTTACAGTACGCTGTGAGTAGGAAATGATTGATTCTGGCTGCAGCGATGCTAGATGAGCAGTTGCCTCCGAGCAATATGTGTTCTCTTTCTCTCTCTTTCTCTCTCTCTCCTCCCTCTCTCCCTCTTTCTCTCTCCCGGTTGGTCTCTATACCCCCACCTTCACTCGCAATATTCAAGCAGTGATATCATTGGAACGAGTGGGTGGTGTGTGTGAGTGTGTGTGTGAGTGTGTGTGTGTGTGTGTGTTGTATCATGGCAGTGTGGGGGTTGGTGCGTGCAAAGACATTTGCAAAGGATATTGCGTGGGAGTGAAGTACCATTGAAGTTCCTCTGTGGTGTATGTGTGTGTGTGTGTGAGTGTGTGTGTGTGTGTGTGTGTGCGTGTGTGTGTGTGCGTGTCATACCTGAAAGGACTTATGATCAGAGAGGTTAAACATTACTCACACAACAGAACAGGAATTAAATTGTTCTTTTTATAACAAGCGACTTTAAACAGAATATCTGTGCTAGCCATCTGTGTTCTTTTCCAATAGAACAATTAAAATCATGGTGTTAGCCTCAATGCTTTATAAAATCCTATTAATTGAATTGAATCATTGAACACAATACAAATGTTGTAGTCAATGTGTAACGCGATTGTGTTATGTATTCCCTATCTTCGCCATTCCTAGCAAAATATGCTGTATTATTTATGAGGTAGAAATTCTTTATGTAGAAGACAATAGCATAGGCTTATGAATAATTTATATGCATATATATTATATATATAGCTGTTATATTTCTTACATTATAGATGCAAATAATTAAAGCAGATTCGGATTCAGATTGCCAATTGCTTGCCAATAGCTCAATTCAAATGTATACGATCATATAAACAAGTTCCTCTAGGTTAAAGGGATCGAGGGACCATACACAATTCACAATTGCAGAATTAGTATAGATTAAGTATCACACTAGTTTTCATTTGTGGTCTTTGTGGTCATTCTGTCAGGTAAATTTTTAAGCTGCTGTACGTATTGAAACACTGATCATGGTTGACAGCAGCAAAGGGCAGAAGAGAGCAATATTTAGAAACTGAACAAGTTGAAAAACAACCCAAGAAAACATGCATTCAAACATACATAAAAATAAGAATAGACTGTGTTGAAACTAGGGGTGTAACCATATGTGTATTCGAACCGAAATATTTCGATACGGGTCTAACGGTTCGATGCACGTTTCATTTCGGTACCTACAGAGAAAAAAATAAATAAAATAAATATTATTATTATAATTTTTTTGAATTATGTTTTTATTGATTATCACACACTCTGTTAGTGTCTTGTCTTGTCCTGATGTTTTGGACCACAATGAAAATAAGTCCTGGACTTTATTGTGTTTTTATCCTCAATTGTATTTATATTGATGTCTTTTCATGTGTGTAAGGCATTTGTTTGATACAATTTAATAAATCAAATCAAAATCAAATTGTTTAATAAAATAATAAAAACTGCTGTACCGAAAAACATACCGAACCGTGACTTAAAAACTGAGGTACGTATCGGGGTGTACATATCGTTACACCCCTAGTTGAAACTGAAAATCACCCACACCGACGCACGGTAAACCGTGTGAGGCACAAATGTAACAATGGTGTCCCTCACTGGTGTAGTCTGAGCGGTTGAAGACCTTTGAAGCTGAGTCCTGCGCAACGTGCTACACACAGCAGGCTATAGGTCATGCTACTGCTAATGACCTAGCGCCAAATAGTATTGGTAGCATGGTGTGCCATGAGCACGCTGTGTGGTGCGTAACGTTTGTGGGAATGGCTCGTAGGGGGATGCTTCCTTTTGTAAAAAAGGAAGCATTGCAGAAAGAACGTTCTTTACGCATAGATTCGCACCCGCACTCGCACACACACAACATCACACCAGGAGTACAATACAATACAATATTCTAGTAAATTTTCTTTACAAAAGGAAGCATTGCAGAAAGAATCCTGTGTTTCTATTGTGTAACGTACTGTTCTTTACGCATAGATTCACACCCACACTCACACACACGCATCACACCAGGAGAACAATACAATATTCTAGTAAAATAGAAAAGACAATACTAATGTACTATAAAGCCTGGGCTACAAGTGTGCTCTTAAAGTCAGCGACATTAGAAGAGTTACATTACATTTTTTCATACCGCAGTTCATCAGGTTTTATCTAACGGATGGACGGAGCGATTCGGTGCGGGTGACTTTTTTTGTCAGCGCGACGCCAGGTGGGTTTTTAAAACGCCACGCTGAGGCCAGAATTCAAAGCACTCCACGGAGAGAGAGAGAGAGAGGGCGGCTGGTGGCCTCCACTTGGCCCGAGCCTCCCTGCGTTCTGCCGCGCTGTGTAGGGCCCTCCGAGCCTCTGCTCGCCGCCCACCCACTGCCTGACGCCGGCAACGGTTCGGATCAGCGTGTTCCTGTCTTTAACCCCGAGGTTACCGCGCCATGTGATGGTGTGTCGTAACCAGTGATCCTGTCCGACCAGGCTGTACGTACCGTACCTTCTGAAGTGCTCCCAGACTGACTACAGCGCGGTCCGCAGCTTACTGGCTGACGACGACGGACTCGGGTTGGCGCTCTTACTGACACGCGGAACACAGGGCTGTGTTTCCGTTGCACCAGTTACACACTGCAGATATGAGGATGTCATCAACATGTCTGCGTGCCTGTGTGTGTGGGCATGGGTTTGTGTGTGTGTGTGTGTGTGTGTGCGTGCAGGCATATGTGTGTGTGTGTGTGTGATTGTGTGTGTGCATGTGTGTGTGTGTGTGTGTGTGTGTGTGTGTGTGTGTGTGTGTGTGTGTGTGTGCGTCTGTGCATGCAGGCATATGTGTGTGTGTGTGTGTGTTTGTGTGTGAGCAGGAATATGTGTTTGTGTGTGTGTGTGTGTGTGTGTGCTGGTGTATTTTTAGCCTCCTCTGTTCCTCTGTGGCTGTCAGCAGAGTTGACAGTGATTGGCGGAGGGATAGGACACTGGGCGCGATGCACGCTGCTTTCACATGTTTCTCCACAAATCGTTAGCAACCTGTGCCTGTGTTTCCGCCACACACACACCCACACACAGACACACTGGCCCACACAATTCAATTGTTCAATTGTCACAGACAATGCCTCACAATTTGCATATAGTGAAATGTCGATTTGTGTGTCTATGGCTGTTCTGTATGTACGTGTGCGTGTGTGAGTATGTGAGGAGGGGGGGGGGGGTACCAGGGGTAACTTTGTATATTAAAGATGACTACTTTAAGTCACTCAATGAGTTTGTTCCAATACACACCCAAAGATCATTGAAATTAACCCACTCTCCCTCTCTCTCCCGCTCTCTCTCTCTCTCTCTCTCTCTCTCTCTCTCTCTTTCTCTCTCACTTCTCTATTTCTCTCTCCAGTGTGTTGTTTTGTGGTCCACAAGCGCTGCCATGAGTTTGTCACCTTTTCCTGTCCCGGTGCTGATAAGGGCCCTGCATCAGACGTGAGTATTATTGTGTGGGTTTGTGTGTGTATCTGTGGGTTTTTGTGTCTGTGTGTCAAGTTCAGGTCCATGTTGTTGTACATTTAACAACATAATATCAGTTTACAAGTATACTACTTCATGTATTACTTTTGTGTGTGTGTGTGTGTGTGTGTGTGTGTGTGTGTGTGTGTGTGTGTGTATGTGTATGTGTGTATGTATGTGTGTGGGAAGGGGGGTTCTGTATTGGCATTAAAGAGTAACAACATGCATGGATTATTTGATATCTTATTTCGCTGCCATGGAAAGGTTTGAAATCTGACCTTTGTAGGCTGTGATGTAAGCATGGATGGAAAAATCCCAGATGTACCATCACGATCACACCACACCACACCACCACCAGCAAACCAACACCACACCACCACACCACCACACCACCACACCAGTACACCAACACACCAGTACACCAGTACACCACACCACCACACCAGCACACTATGACACCAGCAGACCACCAGCACAAAAGCACACCACCACACCAGTACACCGGCACACCAGTACACCACTCCACCACACCACCAGTACACCACCAGCAAACCACCACCACACTATCACACCACCCTATCATTGATGGTTTTGTTGTGGGTGCAGGACCTGTTTCGTGAGCATGTTCATCCACGTGTGTTTTTGTTTCTGTCAAACAGAAATGCTGTCTTTGTTGTTTTAGCCTGTTGGCCTTATTATAACCCCAGCTCATCAACTGAAGTGCAGTTTCCTCAGCCACCTAGCCTGGAAAGCAGGCCATTCTGCAAGCTCATGCTTTATTTGCCCTGGCTTATGCGTCTGGCCCTCCTCCAGCTCAAACAAATTTACAGCAGACCTGGCCTCACCCCTGTTTATTTATCTGAGTGAGGTAACCACTAAGATGGCGGCTGCGGATGTGTCACACGTTCCATCGTTCTGATTGGTCCGCGGCCGTTGATTACACCCCCTTGGAAATCATAATTGGTGGTGGTTAGTGAGGTCCCCCTTCACTGTAAAGCGCTTTGAGTGTCTAGAAAAGCGCTATATAAATTCAAATAATAATTATTATTATTATAATGAATGATGAGGTTCCAGACTAATACGCATTAGAGAATTGGACTTCCGCTGTCAGGCTCACGTTCAGGAACAGGTACCTCGAAAAACGTTTTCTACACTGCTTCGACTCTCATTCCATGAATAGTTTAAGATTTCACACCTAGAATGAGCACAGGTCATACTGCTGCAAAACCTGGAGGCGAGTACAAAAGAGCATGTTCCAACTAGTAGGACATTTCTAACCATACATGCATTTTCCACCACTATCTTCAGGAACTGGAGTCAACAACAACATGTGATCCTCTGCATTGCCTTCAGTAAATATTAATTAATTAATTTTTAATTTTTACCAATTAATATTATACACATATATATTGATTTCTCACGTTCCTACGTATGCAAACTTATTTAAAACTTTTCAAATGAGTTGGTGGACGGTCAGGAGTATCCACCCAATTACCACACACACACACACACACACACACACACACACACAAAGACATCAGTGGATGAGGTGTTACAGTATAACCAGCGGTATCACCGAGACTAATTATAGGTGTGAAATTTTAAACTGTTCATGGAAGGAGAGGAGGTAAAAAAATGTCATACTTTTTCGTATTATTAGTTGGATAGAAAGCTTTTTTATTATGTTTTATGAGTTTCATATGTTTTAATGTAATATTCAATGTTTCAATGTAATTATAAGTTTGAAACCTCGAGTTAACTCTATCTTGGGACCACAGTGGTGGAACGAGCTCCCTGCTGATGTCAGGACCGCAGAGTTGCTCACTAGCTTCCGCAAACGACTCAAAACCCACCTGTTCAGAGTTCACCTAGACTCTACATAGCCATTCAGTCCCTTATTTGTCTGTTGCACTATTGTTTGTTGTACGTCCTGGCACTTGATGAACGCACTTAATACAGGTTGTATTCATTCATTGTACTTAACTGTGTAGCATGTACTTAATTGTGTTGTGCATGCATGTTGTGTAGCATGTACTTAGTTGTGTAGCATCTGCAGTAGCTAGCTATCACTGCTGTATACAAGGAATGGGGTTAGCTTGGCGATTGTTAGTACTTAGTTAGTTCTATGAACATCTTTACTGTACCGACGGCGATATATTGTTTCACTTCTTATGACAATGTACTTATTGTAAGTCGCTTTGGATAAAAGCGTCTGCTAAATGCCCTAAATGTAAATGTAAATGTTATCGTAAAAGATCTACAAACGTTTATTCGCTTCATAGATTTGCGCTTGGGAATCTATCCATTTTTTTTTTTTTTGTTGAGTCATTGTAAAAAGTGTTTTATAAAAAGATGTCACAGGTACCTGTGCTTTTTGGTATCCGTGTTTCTGAGTGCATGGGCGGCTGTGGGACCTGCACTCACTTGGGCCCTGTGCCACTTTCCCCAGCGCCCTGGATTTATACCAGGAACCTCAGTGGGTACACATCTATGATTGATACAAAAACATGTCACCATCATCACACACCTGCATCGCACATGGGGGCGGGGGGCAGTGGATGTATGACCTATTAGGTCCAAGGGGAAATATGCCCCCACAAAACCAGGTCAATGGGCACAAATGTGCTCACAACCACGATCAGTCAGTTCGATGAGTCTCGGTACAATAACGTCACAATCATTCGCTGCTCACAGCTTTTATATATTATTCTATCAGTGTTATTCCCTAAAGATTGACCATGAGCCCTATATAGCTCACACAGCGGCAAGCCCTGCACCCATTGTTTGAGGCTCGATAAACCAAATCATCCCTGATTGGTGCCTTTCATTAGCGACAACCTCCAACAGCAGTTGTCAGGGGTAACCATATTCAGTAGCCATATCCCCCTTTACAAGGCTCTCTTGAAGAAACACTTTAACCTCTCAGACCCGCACAGACCCAGCTTGCCTTGTCTCTCTCCCTCTCCATCTCCTTCTCCCTCTCTTCGTCTCTCTCTCTCTCTTCCTCACACTCTCTCTCTCTCCCCCGGTGTTACTGAAGGACCCCACTGCACTACCATGCTATTGTCCATGAACTCCTCATTTTAAAACACGCATCATGTGTCATCAGGACCCCACTGCACTACCATGCTATTGTCCATGAACTCCTCATTTTAAAACACGCATCATGTGTCATCATTTCCCCCCCCCACCCCGACAAATCTTTCTGCCTCTCCTTCTTTTTCCCAGCTCCCACTTGATAATACATACAGAGAGCCAGCTCTTCACCATTATGCCTCTCTCACTCTCTCTCTCTCTTGTTCTCTTTCTCTTACTCTCACTCTTTCTCACCCTCCCTCTCTCTCTCTCACTCTCCCTCTCCCTCTCTCTTTCTCTTCTCTTTCTCTTTCTCTTTAATACTATACCTCATCTATTTAAATGCCGCCCCCTCCTACCAGCCTGCCTTCCTTGGGGACAATGGGGCTTCTGAGTTCCTTAAGTCCGTGCACAGCCGCCACCGAACGTGTACTCCCCCCCCCCTCTCAGTGACGTCTTATGTAATGGGTTCACAGCCTCGCCAATCTCGGCCCCCCCTGGCGCGTTGGGAAGTGACACGTTGCCCTCCCCGTCCCCAGACTAATGACACAGTTAGACTGTCAGGAAACACCTAGCGACAGCCAGAGAGACACAGAGACTCCTACAGACACCCAGTGAGACCAAGAGAGACACAGGGAGACACGTAGAGACACCCAGAGAGACACAGAGACACCCAGAGAGACACAGAGACACCCAGAGAGACACAGAGACACCCAGAGAGACACAGAGACACCCAGAGAGACACAGAGACACCCAGAGAGACACAGACACCCAGAGAGACACAGAGACACCCAAAGACAGAGAGAGACACAGAGATACACAACAAAGACACAAAAGAGACACAGAGACTCCTAGAGACACCCAGAGAGACACAGAGACACCCAGTGAGACACAGAGACACCCATAGAGACACAAGAGAGACGCAGGGAGAAACAGAGACATCCAGAGAGATACAAGAGACACCCAGTGAGACCAAGAGAGACACAGGGAGACACAGAGACACCCATAGAGACACAAGAGAGACACAGAGACACACCCAGAGACTCCCAGAAAGACCCAGAGAGACACAAGAGAAACACAGAGAGACAGAGATTCACAGAGAGACACAGAAAGACACACAGAGAGACACAGAGACGTCCAGATAGACCCAGAGAGACAGAGACTCCCAGAGAGAACTGGCTACACCTAGAGACCCCTTCTTCTTCTTCTTCTTCTTCTTCTTCTTCTTCTTCTTCTTCTTCTTCTTCTTCTTCTCCTCCTTGAGACATTGACGGCAGTCGGCAACCGCAATGTTGCATTATGCATGAGTAACTAAAAATCATAAAGTGTGATGAAACACAACATGTGGGACACCACATGCCAAAACCATCATATCTATCTTAATACCCAAACTAACCCTCAACCGTACCTTAGACTTTACCATCTGTAACCTAATACATACATTTGACAATCTCTATCATAATGCAAATACTTTACCATTTTAAACCTAAACCTAATTTTTAAAGACCTAAACGTAACCAACTCTAACCTAATCGATGTAAGCAATATATTTAGGTAGACCTTTACCTCAAGGTCATTTGTAAAATAAAATGCAATGTCAAAACAACCTAAACATTATTGAACGTAGAGGGACTTGAGCTCAGGTTTTCCAACAGCAAAATCACAGTCACCTACCAGTGCGCCACGGAATTTGTTAAAGTCACTCTTGTCATATCTAAACTAGCTTGTAGCTTCAAACATCCTGGCCATATCGTTAGTCAGTCAGTGCAAAAACATGATCAACAAAATCGCATTCCTTATAACTGGTATGTTCAGCCGGCGCCTCTCACTTTGTTTACCAGAGTCGTACTACCCCCCCCCGCCTGTGGTGCCACACAGCTGCACAGCCCGTGAGAGCCGACACAACTGTCACTTTGTTTTTTTTTTGGTGTGAAAGTCTCCCTCCCACTGACTGTGAGGGGCCCAATTTACACTTTGCAATTTAAAAAAAACACCTTTTTAACATTAGCTTGGGTTTAGCTCGGGTTTGACCGGTTACACCTTAACCAATGAAATGAGTTTCACGGGAGTGGCCGGGGCGAAACCTTCCATCGCCATTCTAGGAAACAAAAGCGTTGCGTCCTGTAATCCTATCACTTACGTGTTCCTTGTGAAAAATGAGTTGCATACTTTATTTGCCTACAAAGTTCGTATAAATTATATACTGTGTCTTACAATGATGTTGCTGTGTTTTTACGTTTTGGTCTTGAAAGGTTTTAGTTTCAATTACTGTACTGTAAAAATGAAGGTACAATGACCTTATGGTCAGGTCACTCAACAACAATGATGGATTAGGATGAGGTGATTGATATATATAGACAAACATTATCTATACTCTCTCTCTCGCTCTCTCTCTCTCGCTCCGTCATCCTTGCATGTTTAAAAGAAGAAGTCAATTATAGATCTAGGTTAATAGAATGGCCGCCCGCCCCCCTCTAAGGAGTTGTCCGGAGAGGATTTGAATGCAGCCTACATTTCGATCCTACAAGTTGCCACACTACTGGTTGTGCGTGCTCCCATGTTTGTGTGTGTTTGTGTGTGTGTGTTACCGGTACTACTTGCTGAAGACAAGCCTATTGTTTGACTTGTTGTTGGCTAAACAGAAATGGGACGATGTGTTCAGAACGACAAAGAGCGACAGGAAATGGATCTGTTTGGTTGCTGTCAGATGAATACAGCGGTTGTGCTTGTGAACACAAAGGCAGAGGGAAAGGCAGATAAAACGTTCAAAGTCAGTTTTAATGGCGGTCTTCTCCCCATTTGTCCTTCTCTTCGTCTTGTTTCGTTCTTTCTATCCTTATCCCTCCCATGCACGTCCTTTGTGTCTTCTTTCCTTAGCCCAATCTCGTTCATTCTTTGTCACCCTGGGTGTCTTCTCTGCTCGAATCTTGTCTTCCAAACCTTGTATATATTAATGTCTTCCATACCTTCTAAATCTTTATTTTCCATACCTTCTATATCTTTATTTCTTCCATACCTTCTATATCTTAATGTCTTCCAAACCTTTTATATGTTTATCTTCCACACCTTCTATATCTTTATGTCTTCCATACCTTCTATATCTTTCTCTTCCATGTCTTATTTATCTTTATCTTCCATACTTTCTATATCTTAACGTCTTTCATTTGCTGTAGCACTATCTTTCTCTCTCTCTCTCTCTCTCTCTCTCTCTCTCTCTCTCTCTCTCTCTCTCTCTCTCTCTCTCTCTCTGTGTTATGGATCATCCTGTTAAGCCCAGGGAGCTGTCGGATTGTGATTGGCTGTTGTCTTGTCCCATAACCACCGCAACACAAAAACCCACCCACCAAATCTGATTAGATATCCCCCCCCGCTCCCAACACACACACACCCTTTATCTTCCACCACCACAGCCCCCCCCCATTCAACACACCCACACAACATCAACACATTCACACACAACACATTCACTCACACACACACACACACACACACACACACACACACACACACACACACACACACACTCATGTTTGTGCGCGCATACACCCAGACAAACACATACACTTGCACACATGCACAAAAAAACATACACACACGCACGCACACACACACACACACACACACACACGCACGCTCATGTTTGTGCGCGCATACACACAGACAAACGCATACACTTGCACACATGCACAAAAACACATACACACATACACACACGCACACAAACACACACACAGATGCTGCAAATGCACTGCCACACTAAAACATCAAAGTGGGGAAAAATAGAACAATCAGTGAAGGAGCACATTTGTGCATGCAAACACACACAACCTATCACACACTATCACACACAGACACACACACAGACACACTATCAGACACACACACACACACACACACACACACACACACACACACACACAGGAGGGCAGATCATGGTTATGCATTGTTATGCTTTTCTTGATGTCTCCGACTCTGTGGTTACATTGATGCCCCATTCTGTTGGCACGGTTCCTCGGATGTAGCCTTCACACTTCACGCTGACCTCCCCTTTTTTTTTTTTTACCAAGCGGCGTTTCCACGGTAACCCCTTTTTAAAATAAACCCACTGACTGGCTGTGGCCATGGCGGTGTTTGTATGTTCCAGCCCGAGCTGTGTGCTGTGTGCTGTGTGTGTTCTGTGTGCTGTGTGTGCTTTGTCTCATGACTGGAGCCTCAAATGTGTTTTCTAAATGTTATCTGCTGCTGCAACCCCGCGAACAGAGACGGCACAAGCCCCAGGGTCCAGGGGGCTCCTAGTGTGTGTGTGTGTGTGTGTGTGCATGCTAGTGTGTGTACATATCTGTGTGAATGTGAGTGTGAGTGTGTCTTTGTGTGTCTGATTTTAACATACGTGCATTTGTGTGTGTGTGTGTGTGTGTGTGTGTGTGAGTGTGCGTGTGTGTGTGCAATATCTGTGTGCATGTGAGTGTGTGTATGTGCATATGTGTGTGTGAATGTGAGTGTGGGTGTGTCTGTGTATATGACTGTGACTCTGACTGTGTGACCGAGCATATGTGTGTGAATGTGAGTGTGTGTCAAAACCGTTTATGCAACTATGCAACAGGTCAACCGGCCAACTGAGCCATGATTGTAGGACATACACACACACACACACACACACACACACACACACACACACACACACGAGCTGCAGCTGTGTGTGTGTGTGTGTGAAAGAGGAACTTGTAACACAACCCTAAAACACACACGCATCAAAGTGTTATTTAATTGTTTGTCAAGCGTTTAGCTGGATGATGTTCGAACCAGCCAGGGGATTTGGTCAGAGTGGCTAATGGACAGCAAAGTGGAAGTTGGGAGACAGCAGAGGAAGGACATTGGTTTTGGATTCATTGGATTTGTAAAGTTTTACGAACAGAACAGCCACTTAATTGTGTGCGTACGTGCGTCTGTGTGTGTGTGCGGGCGTGTGTGTGTGTGTGGTTGTGGTGTGTGTGTGTATCTGTGTAGACTCCGGTGAACTCTACCTATCCACCTATCGGTATTGTTGCATGTCAATGGACCTTAACTAAATGTTACGCAAGGCTGACTCCATATGGAGCCCCCCCTCTTTTTCTCCCTCTTTATTTATCTGTCGCAGTCTCTATTTCATAAGTAAACAAGCACACACACACACACAATCAACAATTTTCTAAACAAAAAGTCTATGGTGTCTCGGTTCAGAGTAACAGGAATACTGGTATGTGTTTGTGCATGTGTGATGGATAGAGGGATGGGTGGAAAGATGGATGGATGGGTGAATAGATGGATGGATGATGGGGAGGTGGATGGGTGATTAAAAAGCCACATGATTGTGGAAAGGAAATAGATATGCTTAGAGAGTGTAAAAATAGAGTGTTTCGAGAAGTTTGAAAAAAAGCAAGGGAAGTGATACCCCAGGTGTAGCGTGAGAGGGGATACACCGAGATAAACTGGGATCAATATGGGACACAGAGAGAGAGAGAGAGAGATGACGGAAGGCCAGTGTAAAGGGATACGGTCCTAGAGAGAGGGAGCCAAGAAGATAAGTGAGGGAACGGCAAATACCAAGGAGTGGTGGATGTTGTGCGGACCGCTTGTTAGGTCATGTTCAATAGGAGACCTTTTGTTGACTTCCATCCTATATATTAAGCGACTTAAAAGCTGAAATGTGGCGCTTAACTAAAGAGGAACTTTCAATGTTACATTTCACTCGCCCACACTCCCATCAGTCGTTAATCTGCGTATTAGATGACAAAGGTTTTTATTCAGACTGATATCAAGCTCACGCTGGATGCAAATGAGCTGAAGTACCATCAAGGTAGGCTTAGGAACGTTCCTTACTGACAGAAATGAAGTATCAAAGTGGTGTCCATGATAAAGGCTATTTCTCTAAATGCTAAGGAAAGGTGCTTCAACTTCCTTTCCTATGTCCTGTAGCATAGGTTACACTGGTCCATCCTTTAGGAAAGGAAAGGATGTTCAAACGATCAACGTGACAAACATTTATTTTTTCTACAATCATACTCATTGGGATCAAGGTCCTTAAAAATGACTGGACTGGAGTTTCTGCATGAGCAACCATTATCATTGTGACAACTGTTTTATTTCCCTTTTGTTACTGGTAGTATCATTTTTAACTGTGTTTTCCACGTTCATATAGAGCTGCGTGAAACATCACGGTTAGAATGCCAGGGCAAAGTATCTAAGATGCGCTACAAGTCAAGCCTTGAATTGTTTTATCACGGCATCTTGACGTAGCATCGTGACATAGCAGCGTGACGTAGCATTGTGATTTAGCCCTAGCGTAAGTGCAGTCAGAAACTCTTAGCGTCGCGGTTGTCTTTTCCCACGGCTTTACGAATTATCCTTCGCATCTTCCTTGACCTCATCACATTGTCCGTGGAGGTCAAGGCAAAGAGGTTAGGAGAGGAAACAGGACGTTATCTTTGGATCGCCGACCTGAAATCTCTAACCCCTTGAACGTGCGTGTCTCTCCCTGTGGCCTCAGGACCCGAGGGCCAAGCACAAGTTTAAGATCCACACCTACTCCAGCCCCACCTTCTGTGACCACTGCGGCTCGCTGCTGTACGGACTCCTCCACCAGGGCATGAGATGCGACCGTGGGTACCCTGCACGCACACACACACACACATAGACAAGCACATACACACACACACGGGAAAGCACACACGCACATAGACAAGCACACACACACACACACACACACACACACACACACACACACACACACACACACACACACACACACACATACACACACACATGTGTTTTGTACAGCTAAATCTACTGATAGGATTATACTGATTAACAACAGATCACATAAGTAATGTTTTTGGTTCGCACAGCTCGCACAGTTCACACACGGTGACTATCTCTAAGGATCCAATCAAATCTGCGTCTGGACATGTTCATGAGTCCTCATATCACTTGGGTTGATGTTTGTGGGTGTGCGCACGTATTGTTTTTTTCAGACTGTTTGATGAACATCCATAAGCGCTGTGTAGCCAACGTGCCGAGCCTGTGTGGCACGGACCACACTGAGAGGAGGGGTCGCATCCAGATCACCGCAGCGATCAAGACCAACGTGCTCACCGTCAGCAGTGAGTACCGGCAGTCGCTTCTGTTGTTGTTGTCGTCTGGCGCCCTCTACTGGTGGCTCCGGTGCGGTGCAGCATGTTGAAGCCAAACGAGGCTCGCTCATCGTTTGTTTCTCTGAATGCAGATATTTCCTTAAAATGTAAATACATTTAAGTTGGTTGATTTATTGAAGAAAAAACATCAGTATTCAACAACCCTCCCTCACTCTACAAGATACTGGTTTCATGTAGAGTTGCCTGCTTGTTTAAATCACATCAACATAACTATTGTGTATTAGTTCTCAGGAGAAATATGTGCAAACCAACGTTTACATTGCTATTAAATGTTGAATATTTATTCAATTCAATCCAATTTCAATTTTCAAATACATGTTTTTAACGTTATTTTATTATTTTTATTCTTTGGCTTCTTCCAATGAAAAATCTATCTTGTCTTCAACTGATCTGTTCCATTGTCTTCTTTTCCTACATTACCCAGAATTCTCCCTTTTCATGTGACATTGCAAGGTTTTCCTGGGGTTGTGGCCTGGGTGGGTCAGGGGGTCCTAATGTCTTGGTGATCTACAGTGATTCTATGTACATCTGCAGTAGGCATGACGTCTCAGTAACTCTGTAGGCAATAATTCAAAATCATTGTTTTTCATCTTTGAATCGTATTGTATCGTCATGAAATGTAGATATTATCTGATTGTGGCATCCAGTTTTATAGTAATAAAATAATTACGTTGAGAAGATATGCCCTTAAAATGATCCATGATCAATATTCAGTTTGAAATGACACAGAAAGGAACCACTTCTCGTCTGATTCCATACTTTACATTTCCATGTACCTCAATGTAATCACCCTCCTTTAGACAGTGTGGTATGGCATTTTGAATAAAAAAAGCATTTTGAGGTATTTATGGATATCTTTTCCCCTTTATTTTCATGAGAATAAATGTCCCCATACCGCCCTCCCTACATCAAAGTGTTGTAGCTTTTGTGTCAAACATGCAGAATCACAACGCACCACAAGGTGTCAGCAGTGGCTCGTTTTCATTTACTCCACCGGCGGTAGCATGGAGATTGTTATAAATACTCCACGTTGTATTGTAATGTAGGAGCAGGTTAAAGCACAGCTTGAGGATGGCTCCACATGTGGTATTTTCTCACACATTTTGTCCGGTTGAACAGATTTGAACAGAACAATATTCAAAAGTAATGACAGTAACTGAGGGTCTGGTTTCATAGTGGGATTGTGTGAGCTATTTAAGCATTGGTGGGGGGTCTTCAGTGTGGACCAGGGACTATTAAAGCATGGTGGGTGGTATTCAGTGTGGACCAGGGACTATTAAAGCATGGTGGGTGGTATTCAGTGTGGACCAGGGACTATTAAAGCATGGTGGTCTTCAGTGTGTGTGTGTGTGTGTTGGGGACTATTAAAGCATGGTGGTCTTCAGTGTGTGTGTGTGTGTGTGTTGGGGACTATTAAAGCATGGTGGTCTTCAGTGTGTGTGTGTGTGTGTGCGTTAAGGTGTGTAGAGGCTGTTGGGTCTGCCGCTGATGCGTTCCCACGCTCTGAGGTTCATCTCGATCATTAGCAGGGGTTTACACTCTTGCACACTGAGGCTAACGATAGCCTAGCAGCATGCTGCTATGCCACCGCCGCAGACCGCTAGCGATGACTTCCTCTGCTTGTTACACAATACACAGAGAATGGAAAAGAACAGAATAGAGCTAACGTTTAGTATAACCACCAAGGGAAATGTAGCAACGACCTTGTAGTACGACGCATCCCAAATGGCAAATACAATTACTTTGGTTGGAAGAGTTTAGATTCACTATTAAATGATTAAATGTTCATAACAAAAAACTGTTTTACATTTTTAGTACAGGTCTCCCTAACCATACCTGCACATTACCTATCTCCCTTACCATACCTGTCCATTTCCTATCTTTTAGAATATTCAAAATAGAACAGACAGCTGAGGTCTGAGTGTTGCAGTACCACTACTTGCCCAAGGGGGGCAGTGTTGAGTCACCAGTAGCGTTGCGCTTATGTTGCTGAACAGCAGAAAGGGGGAAGAAAACCAACCAAAGCACAGAGAATGAATTACAGGGCCACTTTTTATTTCTTACCACTCTTAACCCTATTAGGGACTGGTTGAATTTGCAGCAACACTGAAAATTGATTGCTTATGCTGTCATTCTATTGTCTGAAAGATTATTGCTTGGCTAACAATTGACAGCATTATAATGGTTTTGTGTGTGTGTGTGTGTGTGTGTGTGTGTGTGTGTGTGTGTGTGTGTGTGTGTGTGTGTGTGTGTGTGTGTGCGTGTGTGCGTGCGTGCGTGCGTGCGTGCGTGTGTGTGTGTGTGCGTGCGAGTAACATTGTGTTTGTAACATTGGTGTCTTGCTCAAGGACATATATAGGTAGTCTGGTGACCATTCAACCACCATTTTCTTTTGGGCATTTGACCTCCATAGCTGGAAACTCAACTATACAAGACATGAATGAGTTTCACGCGTATTTAAAAGATAGAATTATTTGTTAAAGAGATAGAGCATACATAGAGCTAGCATTCTGTGTTTAGACAGTTTGCTAGTGTGTTCTTTGATGTTATTTCTCTTCCTTATGCAGTATATAAGCCTGGATATTAAAGTTATGGACAACAGAAATCTGTAATTTACTTCAGATGATGTAATCAAAGGGTAAGCAAGATGTGTATTATCCATCAGATTACGTACCATGAAATCGATCGAAATCTCATGATATTTCAGTCTATCGATTTCCTTCCATCCTTTCAAGCCGATTTGGGGGTGGTGATGGGTGGGGTCTATTTTCCATCCAGGCTACATAGCCAAGCAGGGGACCAATCCCATTACACTCATGTGGCCGAGCCACGCCCCTCACATTACGGGCGATGGTGCAACTGAGTAAACCTACCACGTTTCGGACCTTTGAGGAAGTAGAAACTACGATAAAGTTTACGGGTTAAAGGGGAACCGTCACTCTCGCCTATATAACATAGAGAGACGTCATTGATCCTATTTGGACCAATGAGGCAAATGTAAATCCAAGACCAGTGACGTCAATAGCAACAGAGTTGATGTTGCAGACCACACATGCTATGAAGCAGTACTACAACGACGTTCGCAAAAAAGGTCCACGGTTACAGTTCCACTTTAAGCTCAAGAGTCAATCTCCGAAGAAGCCTTGCAACCCTCCCATGATGTTCCCTGGCATGTTTCAACCGGTCCACGCACTTCACCCCCATTAATTTATCTTTTATTTCCCCTAGACCCTGGGCGCGAGCTCTCAAAGGACGTTAAATTGTTAAAGCACCATTACATGTTCTGACAGAAACAAGGTGAGGTGCGCTGCTATAGGCTAGGCCGCGCTGCACCCGAGGTTAACCTGGGCTCGGGCTGACCCACCACTGCTCTACTCTCGGCGGAGCGTGGTGATGAATATTAGATGATGCTGTTAAAGTGACCATCGCACACCGGTTAACTCTGAGGGGAGAGATAGCAGGAGGACAAATTGTCTCATAGGACACCATGACAACCTGCAGTGGGTCAGTGGGGTGCGTGTTTGTGTGTGTGTGTGTGTGTGTGTGTGTGTGTGTGTGTGTGTGTGTGTGCGTGTGTGTGTGTTTGTGCATGGCCATGTGTGTGCGTGTGTATGTGTGTTGTGCGTGGGCATGTGTGTGCGTGTGTGTTTGATTTTGCATGGGCATGTGTGTGCGTGTGTGTGTGTGTGTGTGTGTGTGCAAGTGTGTGCGCAAGTCCATACACGTGTGTGCATTGCGAGGCGAGGAGGGATACAGAATAGATACGGAATAGGCGGCGAGAGAGAGAGAGCTGTGGCCAGAAACCAGTGAATACTGAAGGATGTGGGCGAGGGGTGTGTATAATTCATGGCCTAAACATGTAGACAAGAGTGTAAAGCGTGCGTGTCTGCGTGTTGGATTGAGGGCGTTCCGCTGTAGCTGGTAGGCGTGAGCTGAGCTGGGAGTCTATAGGGAAGCCGTCAACTGCTGGAAACTGACGTTTGTGGCATAACATTCAGAGTGCCGTCGAGAAAGATGTGAACCCCTCATAGGATTCCTACAGGATGTCGGTTTAATGCCACATGATATTGTTAGTCTCATAGCATTATTGCTATGAGATTGAGCTATATTGCTAAGTCATATTTTGGCCAAATTGTGATATGTAACCAAACTCTACTCTCCTAATGCTGCTGATTCACTGTGCCTCATTGGCTATAGCATAAGCCAATCAGAGTGCTCTTTTACATTCCTTAATCGCTATCTGCCTAAGTCATCTGTTTGACTTGTATTTTTGACGCTAAACACAAGATGAACCTTAAAATATGACTTTGCACTCCTGGTGGTGGGCCGCAGCGGCAGCTGCTGTAGGATGCTCCTCATGGAGCTCCATGGCGTTTGGTTTTGGGTGGCTACACGCTCAATGTGATTCGGAGCCATGTCGTATGAGTATCCTATTTCCTAGTGTAGGTTGGCGGAAAAACAAAGTGTTGATGGTCAGCCCGGACCCGGCGTGGTCGGCTGTTTCTTCCTCTCTGTTATTGTTGATTTTGTTTTGTTTTGAAGTTCACTAGTATGAAGTTTGCTGGTGCAAAGTTCGCTAGTATGAAGTTTGCCAGTATGAAGTTCACTAGTATGAAGTTCGCTAGTATGAAGTGCACTAGTATGAAGTTCACTAGTATGAAGTGCGCTAGTATGAAGTTCGCTAGTATGAAGTTTGCCAATATGAAGTTTGCTAGTTTAAAGTTTGCTAGTATGAAGTTCACTGGTATGAACTTTTCTAACTTGGGGCTGAGGTGAAATAAATCTGGATATGCATTAGCATCCCTGAGCATCCCTGTGTGGTCCTATAAAAGGAACCACCTGTTTTATAATACAAGAGAGAAGTGCTTCAATATCAACTGTGTTTCTGAAAGGAGAAAAGGGAATTGTGTTCTCCAAATCGGACCGATGACATCCATGGTCCAACTCCAACTTTTTGTTGGGGGAAACTGAGTCTTGTATTAGAAAACAGCTGAGCCTGACGGTTCACCTTTTAAGTTTCCCTGCTTGTATTGTAGCTTCACATTGCATGGTGTTTGCATTGTGTTGCAATCATGCAATGACCTTTACCAAAGTATTATTTTTCCTGCTATTTTTCCTTTCTAATCCACTTTCCACACAATGACTTCACAGGGGCGCAGGCCGGAGTCACCATCACACACTGTCTTTTAGGCAGGGATTGTCAATACATTTGATAGATGTATCAAATGCTTATTGCCTCCTCTTGTTGTGACACCCAAACAACAACATAACATGCATGCATTATTGAGCTGTCAGCTTAATGTGTGTGTGTGTGTGTGTTTGTGCATGCCTGCGTGGAATCATAAGTTAGTGCATGTGTGTGTGTGAGCGTGTGCATGTGTGTGTGTGCGTGTGTGTGCATGTTTTTCTATGTGTAGGCGTGCGTGAATCTGAACATTTGCGTGTGTGGGCATGTCTGTTTGTGTGCATGTTTGTGTTTCTATGTGTGTGTGTGTGTGTGTGTGTGTGTGTGTGTGTATTTTAATGCGTGCAAAAGTATCTCCAGTGGCTATGCCAAAAGCTGTAGCGGCATCTTATGGGTTCTGGTCATTACATGTGACCTCCAGACTCTAACGGCAATAACAATTAGACGCACACACATATATATACACACACACCACACACACACACACACACACACACACACACACACACACACAGACACACACACAGGACAATCCCAGTCCACTGATGGACACACAAGAGGGATTAGTGTTGAAACCTCCTTCACGCGTCAACATGGTGATTATACACACATCAGTCTCAGGTCTTTCAGGAGGTCAGTCATTATAATTAATACAATTATTATTATTATTATTATTAGAAAAATCATTAGAATATTTTTGTTATTATATTATAATTATCATTATTCATATTTTTGTATTATCATTATGGTAATATGAATAATAAAATGAATAATGCTATTATTATTATTGTTACTGTTATTATTTTGCCATGACATTACACCGAGGTGGCTGACGCTTTTATCCAAAGTGACTTAACTCAACCATTGTTTCAACACTCAATCTAAAAAATCTGTCAACTTTGTTGACGAAAGATATCAGCAAAGTTATTCTTCATTGACTTTCAAAACGAACAAAACACAATCAATTCAGTTTTGTACTTTCTATCATTTACGGCTGACAAACCTTTCTCCTCCCCTGTCTCACCCGTGGTCATTTGAACCAGTCGCTGGGTGTTTCCTAAACGTAATAAACCACGTTCATGCAGCAGCAGAGCTGACCCTGGGAGGGAGCCAGGCTTATGCACACAGAAATCGAGCAAGATGCACGGGGTCTCTGCTGTCCTGGGGTCAGCGGGGAGCTTGTTCCAATATGGTGGAGCCGGGACGAAAACCAATCAGGGTTTAGTTGAGCAGCTGCTGGGGTCCCCTCGTGGTGAGGGAGTAGCAGGCCACTTTGCAGTTATGGAGCGTAGTGGTCCGGCTGGGGTGTATGGTTTGACCATATCCTGGTGAGGGACGGGCCTAGGCTATTTGTGCATGGTAGGACCAGCCAGACTGGTGCATTCTGGATGAGGTGCAACGGTTGAATTGTCCATGAAGTCAGACCAGCCGGAGTTGCAGTAGTCTATACGCAAGACCACACAAGCCTGGACCCGCATGGCCCGAGATGTCTTGATCCCTAGAAGGGACCACCACCTGGGTCTGAGGGTCTACCTGCATGGCCTTCACACACAGTCAGAGCATTTTAAAAATGGCTCCTCAGAGTGACAGGCAGTGACAAGAGAGCAGGCCCTGTGTCTGACAGGTATACGCAGGAAGTGACAGTAGTAGTCAAGGTGAGATGATATAAAAGGCATAGATGCCTGATGTGTGACAAGTCAAGTCAAGTCGGTTTTATTTGTATCGCCCCTAATCCTAGTTCAGGTCTCGAAGGGATGGCAAGCCCACGTTATCAGATATCACATAACCCTAAAGAAACTCTAAACCCAAGGGGAGATACCTTGAGAAGTAGAAGGTATTAGAGGGATCCCTCCTTCCAGGGATGGGGAGGAGAGCAACCCAGTTAGGTCATAATTAATTTATTCAAAAATAGTAGATTATCAGAGCATTAATCTAATATTCAGATAATCAGAGCATTTAGAGCAAGCAGATGGACTCATGATTCAACGGACGGGCCACTAGTTTGAAGTATTCTGTCAAATACTATTTGTTCGATAAATATGTTACGAGAGCAGTCAATACCTGCCATATTGCATCTTCTCATGAAATGTTGTGCTCATAATATCGCGTTGTGGCAGACCTTCCATTTATGTCTCTCTGTTTGATATATAGTGCTTTCGAGAGCCACAGTCGCCACAGCGCCTCACATTTATGGCCTCACATTCACCCGTTTGTACACAGACGGCAGTCCACCACGCAAGGCCACAGCCATCTCGTCTGGAGCAGTTAGGCTGAGTTGTCCTGCTCAGGGACACCTTGACACCTGGCTAGGAGGCTGGGTCTTGAACCAGCAACCTTCCCGTTATTAGTAGATCATTGGTAGTCATTCAATGGGCCGTGGACACGGGCCCACTGGTGGAGTGAATGAAAACTACCTGAAATTAAACCAAAGCAAAATAAAATAATAAGCAATAATGGTTGCCATGTTGACAATGTACGCATCGCTTAGAAATAGAGGCAGAAGAAGACACATCTACAACAAAGCTCAAGTTGATCAGTTATGTTGAACCAATATCCAAAACAAAATTGCAAAGAAGATATGGTTGTGTGTGATGAGTTGCTATGGTTGTGTGTGATGAGTTGCTATGGTTGTGTGTGATGAGTTGATATGGTTGTGGTTGATAGTTTCAAGCTAAAATACACGATACATGCTGCAGCACAGTGCATCCTCTCGACAGCGTTAAATAACCTACACTATATGCAATCCTATTGATGTACGTGTGAAGGTAGAGTCCAGGCACAGCTGGGATATAAGCGCTATCGAGGCTGGAGGGATAGAAAGGGCTGATGATTATGGATGGAGGAAATATTCCATTTGATTGGACCCCGACCAGCAACACTTGACCCGAGAGGACGTTTTACACTGAACCATTGCTGCACAAAAATCAATGAGGCAGTCATCTTCTACTGCTCCTGGTGCAGTGGTTACATGGCGGCCAGCTGCAGCTCAGGCCTCACACGTCCCTTAAGAGGGTGCTCCATAATTACCTAGGGTGCCGTTCTTCATGCCCTGATGTTTTGTAGATACTGGATGCATCACCGTGTCAAGGATCATCTCTATCTTTCTGCCATTACATTGCAGTCTAATTCAAAACAATGTATATATATATATATATACAGTATATATATACCATATATATATGTATGTGTATACAAATAGTTTAGCATCATGAAACTGCTTGATCCTGATTGGGCGAAGTGGACCGTCTTGCCCATTGCCTTCAGATTTAAACTTTTCTTAAAGCAATGTGAAAAATGTATTAACATATTACCGCCCCACCTCTCTCTCCCTGTCCCTCCCAGTCCAAGAGGCCCGTAACCTGGTCCCTATGGATCCCAATGGCTTTTCGGACCCCTACGTGAAGCTGAAGCTCATCCCGGACCCCCGCAGCGAGAGCAAACAGAAGACCCGCACCATCAAGTGCAACCTGAACCCCACCTGGAACGAGACCTTCAAGTTGTACGTGCTGAGTGAACCGCATTGATGTGTACTCATTTATGAACCGTCAGATGTGGTAGTAGACCTCCCTCCCTCCCAAATCCCCTCCCCCCCGGGGGATTTGAAAGATTTGATGAGTTAAACCTTAACAACAGGTCTGCTGTGCTTTTGCGACAACGCAATCTACAGACAGCGCAATCTACAGACCTGACACACGCCAAACGAAACTCTCGATTGTCCTGTAGACCGTAACTGAAGTTGTATGGCTGAGACCATGGCTGCACGATATTGGAAAAAAAAGTGAGTGAGTGAGTGACCAACAGCCTGTGTCGGTGTGTCTTGTCCCCCGCCCCCCCCCCCCCCCCAGCCACCTGAAGGACTACGACAAGGACCGACGCCTCTCGGTGGAGGTCTGGGACTGGGACCTCACCAGCCGCAACGACTTCATGGGCTCCCTGTCCTTCGGCATCTCCGAGCTGCAGAAGCTAGGGGTGGACGGATGGTGAGCAAAGTCCCCGACCGCTCCCCCCTTTATACCGCTCCGTGTTGCGTAGTGTCGGTGGTGTGATCAGTGAGGGAAGTGGTCGGCGGTTCCATTCCGATGCAGCGCTACTGTAGAAGGCCCTCTGATTATATTGGATTTTTATAGTCTTTTTTTTTATAGAGTTTCCAGAATGTAATCTACGAATACGTGTGTTTTGAAAAAGAAACGCGTTGTAAACAGTTGTAGTGGATTGAGGGAGGGGTTATGTGAAATTGGCAGATTGGTTATTTTCCAGGTTGAAGGAGGAATTGCTGTGTGTGTGTGTGTGTGTGTGTGTGTCTGTGTGTGTGTGTGGGAGGAAGAGAAGTTGAAGACTGAAGTTGAAGACTGACTTTGTTCAATATCGCTCTGCAGGACAAATTATGGTGTCTAAGCAGCTTTCTTTTTTTCATTTAGCTGGTGCTAAGCACCAAAGGTGGTTCCTCTCTCTGGCTCTCTCTCTCTCTTCATCTGTGTTTCTCTCTGTCTCTCTCTCTCTGACTGTCTAGCTATCTCTCTCTCAGTCTCTCTCTCTGAGTCTCTACCTCTCTCTCTCACTGTCTCTGTCTCCCTCTCTTTCTACCTCTCTCTTTCTGTCAGGCAAAGTCAAGGGGCTGAAGGTACTTTCAGCCCCTTTATTTGTTTTATATGTCTGGCAACCGTCCGGATCCTTAACTATTTATCAACCTTTTTGTGGAGATGTTTAGATCGAGATGTTAAGAACTATATACTGTATATGATTATTTCTGTTGACATGACATTGTGTGTATATATTTTTGTGTGTATGTGTGTGTGTGTGTGTGTGTGTGTGTGTGTGTGTGTGTGTGTGTGTATGTTTGTGCGTGCATGTTTGTGTTTTCGTGTGTGTATTAGTGATGGCTCGTTCGCAAACGAATTAGTTCGAACGAACGACTCTTTAACATGAACGAACCGACCTGATTCCCCGTTTCAGTTTGTCTCGTTCGTATCGTTCGTTCGCCGAGACTCGACTCC
>NC_140271.1:10469170-10511670 GCF_964030765.1 Micromesistius poutassou | reverse complement strand
GGCACACGTGCACAGGCCTTCCGTCTTCTGTATCCACAGCTTCAAACTCCCCACGCGTTGGACAACCTTTAAAGCCGTCGCGGTGGGCTGCCCACACTCTCAATAGAACAAGGCGGAGTGATCAGTGAGCACTGAGGTTCGGCCTCATCGTCAGCGACTCCCTGGGTGAACCCACAGTTAAGATAAGCTTTATGGAATATCAAAACAGGGCGGCCTAATGGATATTGATGTCGTTTCTGTTTTCATCACATGTATCGTTTGTTCGAGGCTTTACGCGGGGGACTTGTGCGTCACACTGCCGCGGCTTGTTGTTTAGCTGGTCCATTCAAATGCCATGCCATGAGTGTGTCTGTGTGTGTGTGTGTGTGTGTGTGTGTGTGTGTGTGTGTGTGTGTGTGTGTGTGTGTGCGTTGTGATCTGTGTGTGTGTGTTTATGTGTGTGTTTGTGTGTGTGTGGTTGTGTGTCTGTTGTGGTCTGTGTGTGTTTATGTGTCTGTGCGTGTGTGTGTTGTTGTCTGTGTGTGTGTGTGTGTGTGTGTGTGTGTGTGTGTGCGTGTGTGTTGTTGTCTGTGTGTGTGTGGGTGTGTGCATGTGTTGTCTGTGTGTGTGTGTGTGGGTGCGTGAATGTTTTGTCTGTGTGTGTTTGTGTGCGTGTGCGTGTGTTAAGGTACATGAACAAGAGTGCGTGTGAGAAGCTCTCTTATATGTGACATTAGGGCTGAACGATTTATCGTTTTCTGATCGAAAACGCGATCTCGTGATCGCCAAAGCCGCGGTTTCTTCCGTGTTCCTGACTGACCCGAGATCTGTTATTAACTATTTATACTCCACTCACACTTGAAAAATCACCACAGGCATTTGCACGACGAGTGCATGACGAAAAAAATTCCGGTGAAAAGTCTCCCCCCGTCAACAATTCCGCCCGCGGACCCTGTTATAATGTAATGTCCCCAATTAATGTAAAGCAATTGGCCCGCCGGCATATCACATTTCAGCGTTAACGTGTTGACGCGCGTCTTGGCGCGGTAACCCTGGCGCGTCAACTCCGACAGATCGCACCCCCCCCCGTCAACAACTCCGGCCCGCGACTTGTCCAAGACTTCAATTTTGGCCCACTGTACAGTTTGAGTTTGACACCCCTGGTTTACAGAATAGATGTGTAATATTTGGGTGCTGCTGAGCCATAGCCCACCTATTATGTCTGACATATTTTTCAGAAGGCAAGAGGAAGGGTCATTTTATTTTAGTAAGAGTTTATTTTATTACCATTACTTTTCAATTTCATTTACTGTAAAGTTTATTTTGTATTTTGTTTAACTCTTTTAACTTGACAAAATTAAGGATTTTTTGCTCTACTAGTTAAGACAGTCAAAGATGGCTCTTTTAGTTCTTCAGTTGTAACAACTGCTGTTGGTCAAGGACTTTAGTTTACATGCATGTTTCTTAATAAATACATTTGAAATCAATTCTTACCTAGAAAATCGTGGATCAAATTGAAATCGCAATATCTACCAGAAAAATCGTAATTAGATCTTTTCCTGAAATCGTTAGCCCTATGTGACATGCAGGTAGCCATATGTGTGTGTGTGTGTGTGTGTGAGTGTATTGGTGTCTGTGTGTGTTTATGTGTGTTGTCTGTGTGTGTGTGTGTGTGTGTGTGTGTGTGTGTCTGTCTATAGGTGCGTGTGTTGTCTGTGTGTGTGTTTTTGTGTCTCTGTGTGTGTGTGTGTGTGTGTGTGTGTGTGTGTGTGTGTGTGTGTGTGTGTGTGTGTGTGTGTGTGTGTGTGTGTGTGTGTGCGTGGTCTGTGTGTGTGTGTGTGTGTGTGTGTGTAAAGGTACATGCACAGGAGAAGCTCCCTTACATGTGACATGCAGGTAGATAGAGACGGATGAGAGGCAGGGAGCCAGAACACAGGGAGGAGAGCTGGAGAACCACAGAGAGAGATGAAGGACGACTACAGAGCAGAGCAGTGGGTACGACAGACCCTGACAAGGTTGAGATGAATGAATCGGGAGAGAGCGAAGGAGAGAGAGAGAGAGAGAGAGAGAGAGCGGGAGGGGGACTGGAATATAAACAGATTAGATTAGAATAATAGGCTGAATGGGCGAGAGAGAGACGTAGGTAGAGCGAGAGACAGGAAGACGGACCAGCAGGCATTCACATCCAGATGCTGACAGTCAGAGACAGACAGGCAAGACACGCAAACAGACAGATAGACGGACACATTCAGACGGTCAACAGACAGACAGACAGACAAACGGACGAATACAGACATTTAGGCAGACGTGTAGAGACAGATGAGGCTGGCGGGGGGGTGGGGGGGGAGTAGAGTTTCATATGAATGAACACAGAAGAAGAGAAAGAGAGAGAGAGAGAGGTAGGGAAGAGTAACACAGAGGTAAAGATGAAGGTAGAAAGAGAGAGAATCAGGATACAGAGAGAGAGAGCGAAAAGGATGAAGAGAGACAGAGAGAGAGAGGGAATTAGAGTCAGAGAGAGAGAGAGAGAAAAGAACGAGCGAGACCATTGTCTGCGTACACCAGACCTGCGAGCCAGCTGCCTGCTGTTTCCATGGTAACAGGCTTTTAAAGCGACAGGGATACGTCAATGTGAATAGATGGAGTCGAAGGTCCATCATTACCCGGGTAACCCAATGTGTGCGGGCGTGCCACGCAACGCAGACACACACACACAGACACAGACACACACACAGAACACACACGGGCACACAAACGCAAACACACATCTGCATGCTGCAGCAGTGCAGAGGGATGCATGGCTGCACATCTGCACGTCTCTTCGCTGTGCCTTACATGCCCCCTCCCACACCCCCCCCCCCCCCCCCACCCACAGTACCCGATGCATAGAGCTCTCTTAGAACCAGCACCGCCATGCATCCCGCCATCCTCCCATTCTTACACTACACACGGGCCTTGTAGGGAACACACACGCGCGTGTGCAGATTGCCCTCACGTGTGCCTGGGTTTGAGTCAGAGCCTCCCCTCCACATCACTGGCTCAGCGTGGGCGGCTGCGGCAGCAGCTCCTGTTTACAGCCGCGTCTCAGGACCTCTGCATCACAATGCTGCTGCTGCTGCTGCTGCTGCAGAGCAGACGCACACACAACCACACACACGCACGCGCACATGCACGGGCACGCACACTCACGCATGCACGCACGCACGCAAACACACATAGAGACACACACATACATACAGTCACAGACACACACACACACACACACACACACAAATACACACACAGAGAGACACACACACAAACACACACACACACATGCATGCACATAATGTGAAACGAGTATGTATGTGTCAAGGATAACCGACTGCAGAAGTTGTATGCACAGTATGACTGAAATGGATTTATTTCTACATGTGAGGCACATTTACATGAGGAATTGTATATGGCATTTTCTTTACATGCAATACACAAACACACAAGTCGTACTGAGGTGATGCAATGAGATGCCAGCCACACAAATATATGAATGAGCTGTAGGGTTGTTCTGCATGTGGCCATGTTTGGTACAGGAAGCTGTTTTGAACACTAAGGATTCACAGATATTCCTTGTGGTTTATAAAGAACTAGACGGTTCAGGACAGGAATGCATCTGTGATCTGGTGGTGTGTTATGAGCCCACCAGCGCTCTGGGGTCATCAGGGACCAGCCAGCTCACTGTTTCCGGGGTTTGAGCCGAGCATGGTGAGGTAGCTTTTAGTTTTCATCGCAGTACAGATGTGGTGGGGGGTCTACTTCAACACTGTTAGTTTCAAGCAGGGTTCAAAACGGCTCGGTTTGCCACCGCTTTTAATGCGTAGTTCTAACATGTGATGTTGTCCTTTGTAAAGCACAATGAATGGCCTTGTGTTTGAATGGTGATGTATACTTCAACATCCTTCGCCTTTAACAAGTTATCATCAGAGTCATCCCCGCCCATGCCGACGCAAGACGCTATGGCTATGTGGGACTTGTTGTGGGGGTGGGTCGGCAGAGTTAAGCAGAACTACTAGCCAAGTGAATGAGTGAAAAACGGTTCATTGTGTGGTTTATATTTACACCCCCCCCACCCCCATGGTTATCTGGCGGGTCAGTAAAGGCTACTCTATAGTTAACCAGACCAAGTTTTTCTGAAACACTCGCAGCACCTTTCCATTTTAGAACCAGTTTGGCCATATACTGTATCTGCCGTTTCCACCTGAGACAGTGCCTTGTCTATCACCCGCAACGAGTCCTTGTGTTCAAATGACACATGCTTGTGTTTGAGGTTGTAAATAAGCCCTACCTTCAACACAATATGTTCCAATGCTCTTCCAATGCTCTAGCAACCTACAGTATGATGTCTCTCCAGGAGGGAGTAGGAGCCTTGGTCAGGTGACTTTCCAGAGGACTCAGTGGATTGTTGCCAGGCCAAACTCATGGCATACCTTCAGTCGGTTAGCCATTGATCTGATGGGATGTGTCGGTCCTCAACAAAACATCTTCCATCATGGTTTTCAGGGTTGTGTTTTAGTGAGATTAAGTGTGGTAAGTAGCGTTTCGTTTTGTCTATTAAACCCTGTTGATGACAGACTTGATGGAGGAGATGAAAGGTAAACTGGGATCCCCTATCAGAACCCAAGTAGCTCATAGTAGCTCATGTACCTCATAGCGTGAAAGGCCACATCAATGTGAAGTGAAGTGAGCTTTGGTGTCTTTGCCTGACATAGTGGAAAATGGTTTTACGATTTTGCTGCATTCACCACAATTTGTACTTTACAATTGACACAATTTACCACACCCGTTGGCACGAGTTTGGTCATGAGAGGATTATGGTTTGGGAAGTATGGCAGGGCTTGGTGCAGCAGGGCTTGGGGCGGCATTAGCTCAGGGGGTAGAGCGGGTTGGCTGGTAACTGCAAGGTGGGTGGTTCGATCCCCGGCTCCTCCTAGCTGAGTGTCGAGGTGTCCCTGAACAAGGCACCTAACCCTAATTGCTCCCGACGTGCTGGCTGTCGCCTTGCATGGCTGATGCCGCCGTTGGTGTGTGAATGTGTTTATGAATGGATGAATGTCAGGCAATATTGTAAAGCGCTTTGAGTGGCCACTGGTAAGAAAAGCACTATATAAATGCAGTCCATTTACCATTTATGCGAGTCTGCATTCTCCCAACATGGCCACTTAGTGGATTGTCTTTAAAGTACAGCGCAATCACATATGCTCCGAAGATCCCCCATCTATGATGGGAATAACAAGTGCAGTTTCTTATACCCTCACTTCAGAGAAAATGCTTGGAATTGGAAGCCATTCTCAATCACAAAGGTCATGCTCCCTTGCTTCTGTGTTTCATTTGGACGTCCTTCTTAATAAATGGATTTTTAGGGTCATACTGTGGTGCTGCAGCTATGTCTGCCCAAGCATCGGAAAGTGTACGTTTATGGTCCTTGACCCACTTGATACACCATCAACTGTGGTGATAAACCCACTGGGACATGTGACAAAGCATCTGGCACCACATTGTATTGACTTTTTTGGTAAGTCACATGGAACTCAAATGTCTGCAGTCTGATTGTCCACCCCACAAACCGAGAGTTAGGCTTTGGTTGATTAAACACCCATGCAGGGGCAGCGTGGTCAACAGTCTTCCTTCAGGGAACTCTACCCATTTCTCTACTGACCAAACAACAGCAAGACACTCTCGTTCAGTAACAAAGTAATTTTGGTTCTGCCGGTTTCAGGAGACAGGATGCAATAGAAATGAATCGTTCATTGCCTTCTATCTCTTGGGTGAAAACAGCACTATGTCCAACATCGCAGGCATCTGCACTTTAAAGGGTAGTTTGAAGTTGGGCGCCAGGAGCATGGATGCATTTGCAAGATGTCTTGAGACCGTCCAAAGCTTCCTGCCACTCTGGTGTCCTTTACAACCTTTACAAATCCACAAAACTGTGTTCATGTGTCTGAGACTCATCACCATGTGCGTAGAGTACAGCCAGAGTTCTCAACAGCTTGATTCGTTATTGCTTGTTCATTCCTAGAACTACGTCATTTGAAAACGTGATGAAGGTTGGGTTAGAAGTGCACGATATTTGTGATGGAATCTAGTTTTTAGAAGACATTGGACAATATATCACACTTTTAGTTTGCTGAAAGTGATATTCAACATGTTTTTTTTCTAATATCAAGGACATGTGTATACAAGAGTTATCTGGAATTAAATGGCTGCCAATTAGTTTTGAGATTTAGATTCAGCAAAGAATCGTAAATGAGCCCTTTAAAGGTCAAGCTGAATTCTTCATTGCGGGTGTAATTGTGTGTGTCCGGTCTGTCTGACGATGCGCGTCATCAGTTCAAGACACACCTTCAAGTGGGGAGCCCTGTTGTAATCGGGATGTCATGGCCGCTGCACACGGTCTAACCCAGCCTCGCCAGGCCATATAGTGTAAAGGAAAGTAGTCTGACCCGATGATTCTGTGCTGCAGGCATTGCCAAACACATCTTCATATGCATTGTACTGTTAGGGCCCCTCCCTTTGTGGTTGAAAGGAAAAAAATATCCCTTCATCACATGGTAATGCATTTCATTTTTTAAGCTAGATGATTGTCGTTCACGTCAAACACATCAATTATTCATCTCTGCACACTCCATGGCGGTTCTTCCTTCTGCCTTTTCACACAACGCCATGATCATTTGCGTCAGGGTGTTGGTGCTGCCAGTATCCAGCAATGCATGGCAACGATATGAGTGCAGTAGCAGTGGTGGTGTGAGCTGGTTGGAGGCCTGGCTCTGAGCCTTTGGAGATCACCACAGGCTGATGTTAACTGAAGTCCTGCTTCCACTCCTTGAGGGCTGGGGAGTTTGATTCCACCCTGTTGACTTGAGACCAGCATGTCTTTGGTTTCCTTCAAGAAAGAGTTCAATGCAGCTGGGATTTCAACATTCAACAGGGGGCGCACCGCAAGCTACCCTTCACATTTTCTGTGTACGAGATAGGATCTGCTTCAGTGTCTTTGTCAGCAAAACATGGATATGCAATCTTAACTGCTGGGTGGAGATGGTGCAAAGGCAGCTGCTGTTATTAAGACCTCCTCTCTGTGGTTCTCTCGAGGAAAACTGAGGAGGATTGCCACGGGACTCCTGAAAGTTTGTGTATAAGGGGGTGGAGTTGATGGGAGGCTTACTGATGTTAACCTCAATCCTTTGGTGTAAGCAATCCACCATGGTCTTCACCGTATGATGAGCAGAGAGCTCAAAGGATCGTTTCACATCGGAACATTCCCTTGCTGTGTGGTGGGAAAAGATCCATCTCTTTGCATCCTGATTCACAGAGGCAACATTAGAGTGTAGATTGTCCTCTAGGGCAGCTACATGGGTTGGTAGATCTGTAATGTTGCCTCTGTGAATCAGGATATGAGATGAGATGGGAAGAGATGCTCTCTCCCATCTCTTCAAATCCTGATTCAGAGAGGCAACATTAGACTGTGGATGGTCCTCTGGGGTAGCTGCATGGGTTGGTAGTTCTGTAATGTTGACGGGTTGATTGGTTACTTTCCACACAGAGGACTTGTGTGTCATGGCTGTCACAATGATATTAAAGTGCTGCCATAAGGGGCTGAGAGTCGATGAAATACGCTATCCCTTAAGTTGTCCATCCCATTACCTCTGCCGTTCGCTCTCTCTCCCTTCGTTAGACTTCTGGAGTGCTGCAATACTGAAGTCTATGTTTACATTGATCTGATCACCTTTGGTTGCATCTTTTGCATATCAGCTGTTTCATTCCCACTAATGCCTGGAACTCTGACTTTTCAATATTGTTTGATTCAAGGTAACTTGGACCAAAACCTCAAACTTGGATGTGGACCTCTTTACTTATTTTCAAGCCAAGAAATATATCCATCCCTTTATTTTTCACCACCACAAATAGTGTGATCGTATTTCGTGTTTCATGGGCTGGTGTTGCTGAGGCCAGCTCCCTGGCATGAGCCCTCATCAGACCCTCACTGAGCAGCCTCCTTCTGCAACAATTCATACTGACTCCCTTGGTTTACAAGCAATGATGATGTTTTATAAAGAAAACCCTGATGGAAAAGCCAGGCGATCCAATTAGATGTGTTCAAATTATATAGACACACAACACGGGGGAACACTGGAACTGCCCTTAGTTTATGACGGCAGTCAGTCTCTTGAGTGGCCTGTCAGACACACACACACACACACACACACACACACACACACACACACACACACACACACCGTGTGGCATAATGAGTGAGGTCTGGATGGGATATGCACATGGGGTGGATGAGGTGTTTGTCTCATCGCTCGTCCTTGTCCTGGGCCAGATGGTGTCCTTGCTTTGTTTTTGTTTTTTTACTTTTTAGGGGGATAGTGGGTATTTACATACACAGAGTTGAACGAACACCATACGCACCACACACACCCACACTCACTCACTCACACACACACAGACACAAACATGGGCAAACACATGAAAACACACACATGCTCGCACACACAGACATATGCACACACACACACACACACACACACACACATGCAACCAAACACACAAACACACACACACACACACCCACAAAGAAGCAGGTGCATTCAAAGGCATGGACACAGAAACATCATACAATATAAAGCCTCACTTCCTCAGCAGCAGATGCTGAACACTAATGATACTTGTATACTACACATAAACATAGTTCATGTAGTTTCTCTTTCACTTTCATTTTCTGCTCTCATATATGAAGTCTGTGTATGTAGCCATGTACAATGACTGGAGAATCGACCAAAACGTTCAGCAAAGCTTTCGGTATGGTATTGCTCGAAGTTAAATGCCCTAAACCTAATCTTATGGTGGATTTTTTTTACATATATTTTCGATTTTTTTATACATGTAATAATGTTTTATTGTGCACTACATGTGTGTGAATGCTGAGGAACAGAATGCAACAAGACAAGACAGAAAAGAGGGGAAACGACAGGACAAGAACAGGAAAGCACAGATGCTTAAACAGGAGGAAAGACAACAAAGGACACAACTCACACATTACATCACATTAACCTTTCAGTAGATTATTCACCGTTTTATATGCAAATTAAAAAAAATTCAGGAATCCATTCCTTTGTTAAGGAAGTCAAAATGTTCTGTTTAAGTTGAGACAGAATTTCCACACACACATACAGTAACACAAACCATATACTTACTGTACATACATGCATGCATACACACATACATACACACATGCATATATACATACACACAAACATACACACATACACATATACATACACACATCAATTGCGAGCGCAAGGACTTTTGTATTTTGTATAAACTGATCGCTCTAATGTGATAATTAATTATGGAGTTGGCGTGACGATCACAGTGTTGGGTACTGGTGCGTGAAACAGAAGCAGGCCTGTCCTAGGACATGTGTGAGTGAGTCACTACCCCTACCCCCCCCCCCCCCCCCCCCCATCTGAGTACAGCAGGAGGTCACACATAGTGTGGAACACCGCTGAACACGGGGCAGCGCAGATTCACTGAGATCAAAACCAAGCCAACCAATTGTTTCATGTTTTAACACGCAAAATAGTTGTCGCGAAATGTGTGTAGATTAAAGAAAATACATTGAAAATGTATTTTAGACAGACAGGCAGGCAGGCAGGCAGGCAGACAGACAGACAGACAGACAGACAGACAGACAGACAGACACATACATACATACATACATACATACATACATACATACATACTACGGATGGACAGTTCAAGTAAAAAATCGGAACCGTTCAGTTCGGTAGTCACGGTTTGGGTTGTGTATGTATATTGTTCGGTTCATTCGGTTAAAAAAAGTGTCAGCGCCGTTATTACGGTACCCAATAAAACCCAGTCTCAGATGATGTTTGGAAACTAACATTTTCTACTAACTTGTTCATTTGGGGGCACCCTGACCAATGTGGTTGCACGCCTTGTTTCGCCGCTTGTTTCATTGATTAATTAAATCAATGAACAAACACATAGCACAGAATGTAACCGTTGTCACCAAAAGCGTAAACATGAACAATTACATTAACTTCATTATCATGGCAGAGAAACAACATAAAGAACAGCACAATTACTTTCAGCAAGTTCACAATCTGACATGCTCTTGATATATAAACACTCCGTCATCATCTACGTACGTACATTAAAGAGAGGATTACATTTGCATACACAAATTAGATTTCCATGTTTTATGTTTGGTATGTCTGAGTCATTTTAGTGCTTTGAAGAAATCGTGATTTGCGTCAGTGTATTTTAAAAATAAATCACCCATGGTAACGGTGGTCAAAGAGGATCTCCCTTAACCAGGAACTTAACATCCTCCTCACACACTACGTCACAACTCTCCACACACACACACCCCCACCCTACAAGGCCAACACACACCCCCACACACAACCCCACCCTCCCAGGCCAACATACACCCCCACACACCCCCATCCTCCCAGCCCCACACACACCACCACCCTCCCAGCCCCACACATTCTGCAGGCCCAGGTCCAGTCACAACACCTGCATCCCCTGGTACTCTGCCAGTGCACATAAGCACACACTCATACACACACACACACACACACACAATCACTTCTAAACACACACACACACACACACACACACACACACACACACCCCACAAAACCAAAACATGCACAGATGCACACACACACTGACATACAGGCCAATCTCCAGGGAAACAGAAGGCCTCAATGATAACTGTGAAATCACTGCCTGCCCACACACGTGTGTGTGTGTGTGTGTGTGTGTGTGTGTGTGTGTGTGTTTGTGTGTGGGAGTGGGTGTGTTTGTGTATGAGTGAGTGTGTGTGTGTGTGTGTGTGTGTGTGTGTGTGTGTGTGTGTGTGTGCGTGTGTGCGTGTGTGTGTGTGTGTGTGTGTGGGTGTGTCCTGCAGGCACTATTGCGAGCAGATGTGTTCCCAGATTTCCTCGATTAAAGAGAATATGCTTCTGACTGCTGCCAATCTCAAAGCTCTCTCTCTCTCTCTCTCTCTCTCTCTCTCTCTTTCTCTCTCTCTCTCTCTCCTCCACACACAAACCCTCCCTCTCCTCCTTTGCATCTTACTTTAGACACTTCCCTCCGTGCTCAAAGCCTCTAAAGCTCCTCTCTTCTGCTCCTCCATTTATTTTGTTAATCCGTCTCCTCTCATCGCCTGTCCACCTCGCCTTATCTCAACCCCACCACCACCACCACCCCCACCCTCCTCTTCCCTTAACAAGACCCTCCATCTTTTCCCCCCACATATGAAATAAAGAAACCTAGAAAGAAAAAAAAAACATTCCTATATAGTTTCTGGTCCCCGAACCCATCTCAATTCAAATTCAAAACGCTTTATTTGCATGACAAAAGGCTTTTTTGCATGACAAGTGGAACGCTTATGATGACAGCAAAATAACACGTTTCCTAAATAACATTAAGAGAATGAATGGAAGAAAAAGAGAGAGGTGCTCTATTCCACGGCAGAAAACAATAGTGGAGAATATAACAAGTGACCTTCAGTGAGCCTTTTTATCAAGGCCTGTTTTGACTATGAAGCACGGCACATGTGCAATTACTTAACTACGGTTTATAATAGCCCAATTATGTTGATGTTATTTATCGCAACAACCTCCTTCAGTATTTTTTTCAGGCATTTTCTTTTGGCTCCCATTCTCGGAAATTAATCAAAATCAGGAGAACAGGCACTGTGGTGCGTTCTGACTTTGACAAACCTTCCGGGGTCACGTGTGTCATTTACCAAATGGTTATTCTATCCTTATGGACATTATTGGTCCAAGAGGCAAGAAAGAGTCCAAGAGGCATGCGAAACAATGCCTATATACCAAGGCATATATTCATATATTCACAGTTTTTCAGCGGCATGTCTAAGCGTTTGAATGTGTTAAAAAAGTATTAGCGCCCCCTATGGGCAAATCGCTCCCAATCTATTTGGAGATCTAACATACAGGGATACATATATATGAGAAATTGGCAAACTTTTTACCAGTCAGAGGTTGAGATATGGGCCAAAAAAAAATACAAAGAATAATAATATCCAGTCCAAATATATTAGGTATCCAGAGATAATGTGTGAATAGCTAATAAATGCAGGAATACAGCAGTGAGACCATCCAGGTATCCAAGTCTGGCCTTGGCTGGGCAGCCATTGATTTCCACATATGGGCGTGGCCTTAAAGTGTTCAAAAAGCTCCAGCCAATCAGATGAAACAATCAAGCCTCACTCTTGTTCTGTTCACTCTTTCAAAATCCAGTTGAAAGCTTTTCTCCTCCGGAAAAAAAAGCCTTCTGTGCACAGTTGTTGCCCATCTTGTAACACCATTATTCAGTCTATTTCATGTCAAAAAAAATGGGAGAGCCTTTCAACTGGCTCAAGGCCGGACTGATCTGCAGCAGAGAGATCCAGCATGTGGTCTCTGTGTGACCAGGAAGCCTCTCACATCTACACTACTCTATCCAAACTGTGTATCATTGACCAACGTTTACACACTTTACACTACAATGACTTAAGGTTGGGTTTTGGGTCCACGTTGACGCAATGCAATGACCACACAGTCGCTTCAACGCAGTCGTGAACCTGTTCTGGTTCTGTCGGGTTTACGCGTCGCTATGCAATTCATCACCACATGGGTAGGGGGCGCTATGTTTTTTGTAAAGAGTGACATTGTATATGTGTGGGCATCTCCGCACTTCCTCCACCAGACGCTCTTCAATTTGGTCTCTTCTATCTTCTATCTTCTATCTTCTCACAAGAATGTGCACACAGCGAACCGACTCAAACCCTTTAAAAAACGGCGGTGTTTAGGGAAGTGAGAACCGGAAAAGCGGATTGCCGGAAATGTCGCAGTTAGTGGACCAATCACAGCCCTTGCTGCTTGCGTCGCCTTCGACACAAGGTTCCCGATTTTCGGGAGGCGCACGTCAGGCCCTTGCGGTGGAACGGGTCCGCAAGGACGTCATGGGTCTGTAAACCCCCTACGTCCAATCCTAACTTTACCTTTACCACCGCCCTCACCCCCCCCTCCCCTCCCTCTGCCATCAGGTGATGTTGGCCGAGCGCAAGGGCACGGAGGAGCTGTACGCCATCAAGATCCTGAAGAAGGACGTGGTGATCCAGGACGACGACGTGGAATGCACCATGGTGGAGAAGAGGGTGCTGGCTCTGGCCAGCAAGCCCCCCTTCCTCACCCATCTGCACTCCTGCTTCCAGACCATGGTACGCCCCCCGCGCACATGCACGCACACACACACACGCATGCACGCGCATGCACACACCGGACACACACACACACACACACACACACACACACAGTCCAGCAGAGACAAGGAGAGAGGAAGAGGAGGAAAGACAAGGAGAGAGAAGGATAGGGGAGGAGGAGGAGAGACACGGAGTGGGATGGACAGGGGAGGAGGAGGAGAGACAAGGAGAAAGGAAGAGGAGGAGAGACAAGGGGAGAGGAAGAGGAGGAGAGACAAGGGGAGAGGAAGAGGAGGAGAGGGGAAGAGGAGGAGAGACAAGGAGCCAGGAAGAGGAGGAGAGATAAGGAAATGGAATGAGGAGGAGATAAGGAAATAGAAAGCGGAGGAAAAAGGTAAATAGAAAGAGGAGGAGAGTGTATGTGTGTGTGTGTGTGTGCGCACACACACACACACTCACACACACACACACACACACACACACACAGGGTCTCCATCCCCACAGGTAGCCGTTATGAGTCCTTGGTCTGTCCAGTGGTGGAGGCACGCCCTTTCACGTTCACACTCAATGCCGCAGTCACGTTTCGGGGTCTAGCTGCCCCCCCCCGTCATACGCAGACGGACACACACTCATGTTTGACAGAGACACACATACACACACATACACACACACACACACACACACACTGACACACACTGACACAAACACGCATTCACATGCCGACACGGACACACGCAAAAATGCACAAATCGGCACACGTGCGCGAGCAGCTTGTTATAAACCATTTTGACTTTCACGCCTTCCTCCGTCGACCTTTTGATTTGTGCGATCCGATACACAACAGCCCAGCGGACTAAACGGAAGACGAGCCAAAGTGGTACGCATGCCAACAGCGGACCAGTTGTCTAAATGGTCTAAACAGAAGGCAGCCGAGCAGGGCTCTCCTCCTCTGGGGGGGGGGGGTCTATAGTATAGTTGGGCTGGGATGTGAACCAAACGTAAAGACACCGGGTTACCTTGATCATGTTGCCTTTTCACACTGTACTGTTGTACTTATTCTTAGAATTCAAATCATTGTAAATAAAAAGACAGAAAAAGAGATAGACGTGCACACGCACACACACACACACACACACACACACACACACACACACACACACACACACACACACACCAGGCCTCCACCGGGCTCCACATAAGCACACACTCACACACACACATACACACACACAAACACAATAATTTCTAAACATAACCACGCAGGCACGCACACACACAGACACACACACACACACACACATGCACAACACCAGGCCTCCACCAAACACAGCACTGCCTGGGGTCAGGCAGATTGAGTTGTGTCTGTATTGACCGCACCTTAATGGGAGAGGACACGCCTCTCAGATTGCTGCACTGTGTCTCTCTCCGTTCAGGGAGGGTAGTGGGAACACATGGACCCGTCTCACTCTCTCCTTTTCTCGCCTTCTCATCCTCTCTACTTGTATCTCCTCTTCCTCTCTCCTTGTCTTTCCTCTTTCTATTTCCTTATTTCTCCTCTTTCTATTTCCTTATCTCTCTTCTTCCCATCTCCTTGTCTGTCCTCTTCATGTCTCCTTGTATCTCCTCCTCTTTCTCTCTTCTTGTCTCTCATCCTCTTCCTCTCCTCTTTTCTTCTTCCTCTCTCCTTGTCTCTCCTCCTCCCCTGTTCTTGTCTCTCCTTGTCTCTCCTCCTCCTCCTCCGCTGTCTTTCCTCTTTCCTTGTCTCTCATCCTCTTCCTCTCTCCTTGTGTCTCCTCCCCTGTTCCTGTCTCTCCATATTTCTCCTCCCCTGTCCCTGTCTCCCCTTGTCTCTCCTCCCTTGTCCTTGCCTCTCCTCCTCCTCCTCCTCACCTGTCCTCCCCTGTCCTCCCCTCTCCTTGTCTCTCCTCCCCCTCCCCTGCCCTTGTCTCCCCTTTGCTTGTCTCTCCTCCCGTCCCCAGGACCGCCTCTACTTCGTCATGGAGTACATCAACGGCGGTGACCTGATGTATCAGATCCAGCAAGTGGGCAAGTTCAAAGAGCCGCACGCTGTGTGAGTGTCTCCAGTACTGCTCACACACGTCTCCCCCGCCAGTGGTCACAGAGACCCGTCTGATCGCCCATCTCATCACTCAAACCAGCCCCTTTGACCAGAGATAGTTTCAGCTTGAAAATGAATTGCAGAGTTTCTTTCCTCTCACTTCCATACCGTGGAACTAGCTCAGGGTTTAGGGTTGCTGGTCTGATCCCCGGCGTTAGCAATGCAGACATACTCATCTCATTCATGCCTACCCACACCACTGGTTGAAGACTGCTTGCTTCTTTTCCACTGTAACATATACTCACAAACACGCACACACACAAACACAGGCATAAAGGTACACACACACACACAGGCATAAAGGTACACACACACACACACATACACACACACACACACACACACAAACATAGGCATAAAGGTACACACATACACACACACACACACACACACACACACACAAACATAGGCATAAAGGTACACACACACAAACAGGCATAAAGACACACACACACACACACACACACACACACACACAACCACAGGCATAATGACACACACAAACACAGGCATAAAGGTACACACACACACACACACGCAAACACAATGGTAAACACACACACACACACACGCAAACACAATGGTAAACACACACACACACACACACACACACTGCTGTTTGTGATCAGCATTGCCCTTCCTGTTGATCTTATCAGCTGGTCTCTTGCCTTGAGAAGACAGCATTGACCTTTTCAGCAAGTGACAGAGATGCACACTCATACACACACTTGGAAACACATACACTCACACACAAACACACACACACTTGCAAACACATGCACACACACACACACACACACACACACACACACACACACACAATGTGCAAAAGGTTTACAAGGGATTATTATAAATGGATGTGTAATAATGTCTATCCCCTTTTATTTTCTCATGTTCTTAATGCTCTTTAATTAGTCTTGACGAATGATGTTTGTTTGTGTGTGTGTGTGTGTGTGTGTGTGTGTGTGTGTGTGTGTGTGTGTGTGTGTGTGCATGTGTGTATGCGTGTGTGTGTGCGTTCATTCTCGCATGTGTACAGGTTCTACGCTGCGGAGATAGCCATTGGGCTGTTCTTCCTCCATCTTAAGGGCATTATCTACAGGTAATAATATACCACACAGCCGAAATAAAACTACAAAATGACATCTTTACTATATATATACTATATATAGCTACACCCCCACCTCAGAGAACACAACTCGGAATATGGAGGTATGTTTATCCAAGCGCTTGAAGGTCCTGCGGGTAAGATTTTAAAAAAAAACATGCCCTCCCTCTCTGCTCCCTCCCTCCATACGTCCCTCCACCACTGACAACTGGGGCATTAGCCACACCTGTGATTGACAGGCCAGATGGATACCCTGCCACGACCAATCAGAAGGAGAAAGGCCCGGCCCCAAATGAGCCAGGACACAGATGCCGGCGCCGAGCAACTCTTAATAGATATTTCAACAAAGCGTTTCACTCACTAATAGCTGATGGATGGGCTGTGCCGTTTCTAACTAATAACCCTTAAAAGTACAGCTCCTAAACCGTACCTCCGGCCCCCGCGTGTGGTTGGGCCCCTCCCCTCTCTCTATCTCCCAGGGACCTGAAGCTGGACAACGTCATGCTGGACGCCGAGGGCCACATCAAGATCGCCGACTTTGGCATGTGTAAGGAGAACATGCTGGACGGAGTCACCACGAAGACCTTCTGCGGGACCCCCGACTACATCGCCCCCGAGGTCACTGGACCGTCTGCGTGTGTGTGTGTGTGTGTGTGTGTGTGTGTGTGTGTGTGTGTGTGTGTGTGCGCGTGCGAGGGTATTTTAAAGTACCCTGGATGTAAACACAGTTATGTACTTTTCACTTCCTTAGTGTTCTATCAATCATTCAATCAATCATTCAGATTAAATAGCACCATGTTGTGAATGATTTTTTTTATTGTGTTTGAAATATAAAGTAAACTTAACTACTAAATCATTGATGGGTAAAAAACATGTACAACCAGGTGTGGCTTGCATCAGGGAAACTGTGTGACTCGGCTTGGAACAGTGTACACAGCACTTTATAAAGACAATGTAGGTGAGGTTACCATGGTCACTATCGCCGTTGCCAGGGGCTATGGCACAGCTTTATGCAACGCATGTTATAACAGAAGACAGCGTTCGATTGGGTATCGACACGACACATTCATGCAGTTCCTTGCTCTGCTGTTCATTGACATTGTAAACATCTCTCCTACCTCCTGCGTTTCAGATCATAGCCTACCAGCCCTACGGCAGGTCTGTGGACTGGTGGGCCTTCGGTGTACTGCTGTACGAGATGCTGGCCGGACAGGTGTGTGTCTGTGTGTCTGTGTGTGTGTGCGTGTGTGTATGTGTGCGTGTGTGTGTGTGTGTGTGTGTGTGTTTGTTCTTGAGTGTGTATTTGTGTGTGTGAGAGAGAAAGAGAGAATGAGCTAAAAGCATTTGGTTTTCAGCAATCATTAAAGTTAATCAATGGAGAAGCAGCCGGTTTCGTGGCTACCATGTAACCCTATGAGGGAAATAGTCAATATGAGTTCTCCAGAAGGGCTTGTTCACCGACATGCCCAAATATGAGTCTGACGACATTATGGAGCTCCCTACGCAGATACACAACTTCTTTTCCTTGCCTTTCACTGGATCCGATCAGTTTGTTATTGTGTCTGAGCAGGTCTCAGAGGAGTTTAGGCAAAAGTTTGTCGTGTTGGACGATCCAAAGCAAAGCTTGGTGTTGTCTTAGAGATTTGGTTGAAGGGAGGGTAGGGTAATTGTAATGACAATAGGGGAAATCTCTAAAAGAGCGAGATCTCTCCATGAGCGAGACTTGGCTGGGCACAATAACAAAACAGACCGGATCATGGTGGAGGTAAAGACCTAGTTTTTATTGGTTCTGTAGGGATCCTTGCCTTACTTAGTCTTGGTCTATTCTGTGGCAAAAACCAACACTTTTATAGGAGGTCAATTGACAGTCAGTTGCAGCCTGTTTTGTGGAAGCGGTCTCACTGTATACCGGACAAATTTCTAAATTGTTGTCCGCTTTAGTCATTCAGACCCCAAATGATGGGAAAATTGGATTGGAAGTTTAAAAAAATTTACCCTTTCAAATTGAGTACTATTGTTATAATGTCAAAGGGCCATAGCTATTTGACACTATTATAACTAAATGTTATCTATTCATTATATCCTATAATGAGTTTTCCTTTCATTTGGATTCTGCATTTTAAAGTAGAGCATTAGAGTAGAGTAGATAGAGTATCAGTATCAGTGGCATTTTTTGAATGTCATGAATCTAAAAATGTGTTTATTTAATCTCCCCACTACTCTATTATCATGTCTCCCCTCTCCTCTCCTCCCTCACCCTCTCTCCTTCTCTCTCTCCTCCGTTCCTCTCCTCTCTCCTCCTCTCTCCTTTCTCTCCTCTCTCCTCCGTCACTCTCTCTGATCTCTCTTTCTCTCCTCTCTCCCTCTCTATTCTTCCTCTCCTCTCTCCCCCTCTCTCCTCTCTCTCCTCCATTCTTCTCCTCTTCCTCCTCCAGCCTCCATTTGATGGGGAGGACGAGGATGAGTTGTTCCAGTCCATCATGGAGCACCATGTCTCCTACCCCAAGTCCATGTCCAAGGAGGCCGTTGCCATCTGCAAAGGGGTCAGTACAGACGGACAGACACACACTCACACACACACACACACACACACACATACACTCAGTCACTCACTAACTCAGTCAGTCAGTCAGTCAGTCAGTCAGTCAGTCAGTCACGCACGCATGCACGCACACACACACACACACACACACACACACACACACTCACTCACTCACTCACTCACTCACTCACTCACTCACTCACTCACTCACTCTCTGTCTCTGTCTCTCTCTAGCTCTCTTTCTCTCTTTCTCTCTCTCTCTCTCTGTCTCTCTGTCTCTCTGTCTCTCTCTCTCTCTCTCTCTCTCTCTCTCTCTCTCTCCCTCCCTCCCTCCCTGTCAATCTCTCTCCCATTCCAGACAAACTCTATTCACAATGCTGTGCTGCTCGCTCAATGCAGGGCGATGGGGAGGAGGGTGGGTTAGAGGAGGAGAGGAGGACAACTTTAAAATGATCTGCATAATTAAAGGCATTGTGCAGAAACACTTATTTGGCGGTGAAAGAAATAAAACGTTGTTCCTTTGCCCGCTAACTGTCCCCTCCACTACTTCACTTTTCTTTCTCTGCACCTCTCTCCACCCCCCCCCCCCCCACTCTGTTCTGTCCCTCCATCCCAACCTTTTTCTCCTTTGCTCCCTCCCACGCCATTTCCACTCTGCTTTCGCACACACACACACACACACACACACACACACATACGCACACTTAAGACGCACATACACACTTCAAGCCACACACACATACATACACACTTCATGCACAAACACACACTTCACATACACACACACACACACACACACACACACACACACATCCACGTCACACACACTCTGTACTGAGCATGTAACAGAGCAGAAGGGGGGTCTGACTGGGTCTCAATCAAACCATCTCAGTCTCATCTCCCATCTCCACACCTCACTGAGCAGAGTGCATGACACACACAGAAACACACACAAACAGACACACACATACACACACATAGGCCTGTCGCGATAAGCAATAAATCAATTAATCACACGATAAATTAAAATGAGACAATAATTTTGCCGTCCACGATAAATAAGCTTTTTAAATTTTTTTATTTTCTCGTGTCTCTCTCTATCAAAGAGACTGGATGACAAGAGTTTTCACTCCGGAGCATCTGTCTCGACAGACCCCTCTCGCTTCCTTGGCGTAATGAGGAGTTAACCCTCGAGTCGTGTCAGTCACTGGTCAGCCGCTATGGTCTCTGTGTGGGGAGGCAGAGCCCTGGCGTTACACAGAGTCAGAGCCCGTCTATACGCCCGTCTTCTGCGCGTCTTCCTAGACATTCTCTGCCAGAGTGCGGCATGAGCGCCCCGTGAGGAGTAGCAAGCCAGAGAAAACGCTAGTTGAGATTTGGAGGAATGAAAAACAAAGATGGAATTGGTTTCAAAGCCGAACGCGACCGCTGCCGTGTGGGAGCACTTCGGGTTCAAACCGAATGACCGTGGTGAACACTTAACCTCTGCGAGCCGGTATATCGCATTTGTTGTAAAACGGTAGAAACTAAAGGCGCCAATACAACAAACATTGACAAACGTTGAAAATGTTGAAAATGGTCTCAAAACGGCAATATTATCGCTTATCGCAATAATTTCTGGGACAATTTATCGGCCAGCAAAATTTGTTATCGTGACAGGCCTACGCACACATACACTCACACATCCTCTGAATTCAAGTTGTGTCCGTTTGTCTGACTGCGTGTCCTCCCTCATGACTTCATCGCCATGCCAACATCCGAATACATACGGACACATCAACAGCCTCACACAAACCCTTACACAACCCACACACGAGGAGATTAAACATAAATGGTTCAAAACATATATGACCAATACAACGCACATTCCTCGACTGCTCCTACACAAATACGGCGTGCATGACACTGATTTGCTCCATGGAAACGTTGCAAAACATGACCGATGACATTTTGAGGATACGGAGAAAGCAATCGGCCTCCCCCTTTAAACGCAGTGAGCACACCGCTACGGAATGACCTCACCGCAGTGGGAGATACAGAGGTGTCTCATAACCCCCGGGGCCGTCCCAGGTCTGGGGGCTGTGTCGCCGGGCACATGTCCGGATCAGAGCTCCCCGGCTCCACGGTCGGTAGGAGTCCGTCCTGAGTGAGTGATATGTTCTGAAGGATGACTGCATGGAGGGAGGGAGGCTGCTGCACCAACGACATCTCCTTGTATATACGCCCCCACACACATGCACACACACACGCACACACACGCACGCGCACGCAGCACGCACACACATACACATTTCCAGAGCTACGCATCCAAGGGAGATATCGGCAATGTATAGCTGTGTAACTTCAGGCTGTAAATCAAACCCCCACGCGCACACACACACACACACACACACACAAGCGTTAATGACACGGGTCATTTGAGATAGTAACTTAATACATTGTGAGCAATGATTACAGTACGTTTTCATACACACACAGATATGGGTGCACACATAAGCTAGCATGGCTGGCATTGGCACATTGTCCCCCAACACACACACACACACACACACACTCACACACACACACACACATAGGCTATTAGTGATTATTATTATTATTATTATTATTATAGTGTGTGTGTGTGTGTGTGTGTGTGTGTGTGTGTGTGTGTGTGTGTGTGTGTGTGTTGGCACGTGTGCTTGTGTGTGTGTGTGTGTGTGTGTGTGTGTGTGTGTGTGTGTGTGTGTGTGTGTGTGTGTGTGCATGTATATTGTATATTGTAGTCCAGTCATGTCCAGCCTTCAAATTAAATAAAAATCTGATAAAAGAAAATAACTTGAAATAAAAAAAACGATCTAGTAAAATTATAACCTCAAACACAATAACGAACACTATGTAGATTGATGCTGTCATATACATTCAAATCAAATAGAGTAGAAGCAAATACAGTTACAGGATTTATGTTAGGCATACACACACACACACACACACACACACACACACACACACACACACCACACACCACACACCATACACACACACAGACACAGTGTGGCTAGTGTAATGTGAGAGGAGAGTGTGTGTGCATGTGGCTCTCAGTGTGAAAGCCCGACGGTGTGAATGTTGTCCTGGCACACACCCACAGCCCTGTTCCCCAGCCTAACAGGGAGAGGAGACACGCTATGGGCATGTGGGGTTTCACTGTTTTTTCGTATTCTGACCTAATCTGCAGCTGTATCGATCTGTAGGGTTAGGGTTAGTAACCCTATACATGATATACACATGGTATATCTGATCTATATAATATAAAGCACATGACATATGGGAAAACGTGGGTAAACTAGCAAAGTAAGGGAAAAAAGGAACAAAGAGAAGGAGATAAACATCTCGTGTGGATCAGGAGATAGAGATATGATGATGAAATGTTTCAACCGTAGACTGTAGCAAATATCTACGTAGCATCTGGGATGTCCTCCGTTGGTTTACCCACGACCGTTATCAAGCTTTATATTCTGCTTCACGGTCGCTGACATTGGTGGAGCTTTTTTACAACCAGCAGCAGAAACATTAAATGGCCGCCTCGCAGTTTATTGACAAAAAATAATATTAACATTAATATTCTCTCCTTAACTTGAACAGGACGAACAGGTCCAAGAGGAGCTCTCAAAAAGACATCATATGGCGATGAACTAGTCACTGAGATCCCGACGGCACCAAGAAATAATTGATTGCTTTAAGTGTGAACGTGATCCGATACAATTACAGAAAGCAAACCCAAAAACAATCCGTTGTACACTTTTGCCGCAAACTGGAAATAATTAAAATCGTTAGCCTCATAGCATTATTACAGAGGTCATATTATTATTATTTTTTTTTTCATCTTGTATTTAGCCTAAAACATGCCTCAAGTCAAATAGATGACTTCATGGCACATAGTGATTATGGAATGTAGGAAGCACTCTGATTGCCTTAGGATACAGCCAATGAGGCACAGGGAATCAGCAGCATTAGGAGAGTACAGTTAGGTTAGATATCACAGTTTTGCCCAAATATGACTTAGGCAATTATGCCATGAGGCTTACAAAATATCAGCCAGGTATACGTGAACCTCACCACCACTCGCTTTCTCCTGGGTCATTCGAAACGGGCCCGAATCCTCGTCTTGAACCTTGTCTCTTGTCTCTTGTCTCCACCCCCCCGCCCCCCCCCCCTCTACCCCATCTCCTCTCCCCCCTCCCCCCCACCCACTCTGCCCCCTCATTCTTCCACCCGGCCAGCTGATGACCAAGCACCCGGGGAAGAGGCTGGGCTGCGGGCCCGAGGGCGAGCGAGACATCCGGGACCACGGCTTCTTCCGCTACATGGACTGGGAGAAACTGGAGAGCAAGGAGGTGCAGCCTCCCTTCAAGCCCAAAGCCGTAAGTCCCCGCGCCCGACCACCACAACGCTGTGTCCTAAAGATAACGCCGTCTGGAGAACTCCTGCTCCGTCGACTGCAACTGGTTATGCAGTTATGCAGCAAGATGGATAGTAGTATAAGTACTATAAGCTTCTTCGCCTCGTGTTGATTTTCTTTACCGGCTAATAACGTGTGGAGCGTTTTTCCCCCCGTCTTCTGTGTTGGGGTTTCTTGGGAGTGATTGAACACGTAGACAAACATTGTGTGGATGCCAGCCCCGCTACGATGGAGGTGGTCGTGTTTCATCTCTCGGTTCCTTTGATGATTCGCCAGAGTTTCTGTTCTGTCTTTCTTACTGGTGTTCTGTCCTTCTCCCGTCCTTTCACTCTGGTTCACACACACACACACACACACACACACACACACACACACGTGTTGTTGTATTGAAAACACAAGCAGGTAAGTCAAAGGGTGGATTCTGACGCAGCGATGTGTAAAGGGTTAGATCATCCTAATGGGTATAATGATGATGTTGCGCAAAAAAAGATTGATTGCAAAATGCTCTTCCGACGGCAAGCGAGGAAGGCACTCAGCTGCCTGTCAGGAACGTTCTTCCAGAAGGTCTGAGATCTTGTTAATGCATTGTGTCTGCGTGCATGTGGTTACGCTGTTAGCGACACAAGTGTGTGTGTGTGTGTGTGTGTGTGTGTGTGTGTGTGTGTGTGTTTTATACGGCCATGTGTGCTGACCGCGTTAGCACGCTAGTTTGTCACTCTTGCGTTGGACTTTGGGAGCCGACCTTGGTACAAGACAATGTACGTAAACCAATACTGGAGGAAAACATCAGTGTGATTGCGATAAGTGTAATTGGGGTCGTTAAGATGGTTGATGACGAGGAGGTTCGATGACGGTTCTTGTGAACAGAATGACAAGGGTAATGATGATGATGATGATGACGAGGATCATCGTCATCGTCACACAGCAGACGTGCTTCTCGGTCGCTTTGTAAGGAAGACAAGCGCTTGATGTCTGTGTCTATCTGAGAGTCCTGCGCTGGATGCTATTCTAAACAGCACCTAAGCGGCCATTTTGTGAAGCTATTGGAAACGATGCCGAGGATGACGGTGATGATGATGATGATGATGATCGTATAGTGCATTGAGGGGTGATTTGTGGCCATTGTTGATCTACTTGGCAGAAGAGCGGCCCGCCTTTGGTTTTGCATCGCTGTGTGAGGGAGGGAGGAGAGCTAGGCTGGTGTGGACTCAGTGGCGTGGAGGGGTGGAGAGGGCAACGAGAGGACAAGCTAAAACAAAACAAGTGTCGCTGTCTTTCTCTCTATCCCCGTCTTCTGTTTGCTCTGTTTCCCTCTGTCCCATGCTTACTGTTTTTTCCTCTCTCGTTCGGTTTACCTCTCCCTCTCTCTCTCTCTCTCTACCTCTCTCCGCCTCTCTCTCTACCTCTTTTTATCTCTCTCTCTCTCTCTCTCTCTCTCCGCCTCTCTCCCTCTCTCTCTGCCTCTCTCTACCTCTCTCTCTCATGTATAATATTAATGGGAAACAGATGGGGCCTGAGGCGGCCTCACCTTGATCCGCAGACCCGAACACATCGGGGTCTGTGGATCTGCAGACCAAATACATCCTTTCAAGCGTTTGATATCCCTTAGGTTATCCGAACAAATGTGAAATGCACCGCTGCAGAATCGCGTGTTAATCCACTGATGGTTTTCTGCCTTTCATTTCTACAGTGTTAGAAGCAAAACTACAATATCACGTAGGATTGCTGCGTGAAGCATTCTAATACTGTTTTAGTATCCAAATACAAAATGAAAGGAGGATATTTCGGTTTAGGGTGGGGAAAATGATCAGGTTCAGCTACAGGAAGCGAACCAAAACACAATGCATTGTGGGTTCAACGGTGCATTCAGGAGGTTAAAGCACTCAACAGAAATACGGTCGGACGCCTAGGCCTGTACAAAGCAATTGCTTGTGGTCACTCACAACGGCGCTGACGATTTTTGGAATTATTCAGTGACCGAAAGGTGGAGACGGTGGAGACACCAAAGTCAAAATGAAGAAACCCAAGAACGCACAAAGATCTTGCTGCTCCATTATTATTGTCCGCAACAAGGAAGCATTGTGCGTTTCCCTCAGATTTTCCGTCCAGCAGACGAGCAAACAGTTCAACCGCGAGGAGTTTGTTGACAATCGCCGATCGGTTAGCGTTTGAACACTAACTGAACCAAATGAAAATGTACCAAAGTATCAACCTCAACCCTAATTCGGACGAGTCTGCCAAACTATCAGTGGGGAAAACGCCCAGAGAGAGAGAGGAGCGAGTCTCAATTAAACAAGGCAGAGAGAGAGAGACTAATGAAGCTCATTTGAACGAGAGAGAGAGAGAGAGAGAGAGAGAGAGAGAGAGAGAGAGAGAGAGAGAGAGAGAGAGAGAGAGAGTGTAACAAGACTCGTTCAAACAAGATAGAGAGAGAGACTAATGAAGCAAATTCAAACGAGAGAGAGAGAGTAACGAAGCTCATTAAAACAAGAGAGAGAGAGTATTACGTTTCATTTAAACAAGAGAGAAAGAGAGAGAGTAACAAGGCTCATTAAAACAAGAGAGAGTTACAGGGCTCATTTTAAAAAAGAGTGAGAGAGAGAGAGAGTAGCAAGGCTTACTTAAATAAGAGAGAGAGACTAATGAAGCTCATTTAAACAATCGAGAGAGGGAGTATTAAGTTTCATTTAAACAAGGGCACATTAACATTCAGGTGTTCACCTCCGATCCTGTGTCTACCGTAGCAACATATGTTGTCTGACTCCTCCTCTGCTCTCTCTGTCTCTGAACTCAGCCCTCTCTTCCACGGGCTCTCCCCTTCTGTTTTATCCCAAATACCTCTCCTCTTCTCTCCACACTTTATCTTTCCATCCCCTTCTAGATGAATTGTATTTGTTTCTCTTCTCTCTTCTTGCCTACTGTGTCTCCATCTCCATCTGCTCTTTGTGCACTATCATCCCCTATATCTTGCTCTCTCACTCTCTTCCTTTCTCTCTTTCACTCTCTCTCTAATTCTCTCTCTCCCTCTATCCCTCTCTACATCTCTCTCTTTCACTCTCTCTCTCTCACTCTCCCTCTCCCTCTCCCTCTCTCTCTCTCTCTCTCTCTCTCTCTCTCTCTCTCTCTCTCTCTCTCTCTCTCTCTGTTATGTCTTCCACTTGTTGACTCTCCCTGTGTGTAACCAACATGGTGGTGCTGTCCATGCCTCTCTCTGCTGGGTAGCTGGAGACACATGTCTGCAGGGTGTTTCCTGGGGCCCCGAGATTCAGGGTTCCTGGGGCCCCACTAGCATCATGGGTAGTACTCTCAATGCATAGGCGTTCTCACAGATTAGGAACTTGTGCTTTTGGATGAACTATATGTTGTTATTAATGGAAAAAAACCCTGTTTTTCTTTTAGGGTTAAGTGTTTGAGGGTTTGGTTGTTACTTGTTGCAATGCCTGGTGATATACACGCCGTTTTACTCTCGTACTGGAGATGACTCACCCTCATCAACACACCACTGCACTGACGGGGTCATTCGATCTAACAATGGATCGATTGGTCGATCGGATCCGTTCGCCTCAGGGTCGGAGGGTGTCCGGCTGGACTCCATCTTGTGTGGACCGGCGTGTACTACCGCAAGAGAGTCCCGGGGAGTAACCCTTCTCCCAGACCAGGCTCCAGCGGAGCTCTCCTCCACGGCCGTCCTCCTCCAGACACACACACACTCTCTCTCTCTGTTCCTGTCATTCATCCTCTCTCCTTCCCTCCATCCGTCCGTCTGTCCATCCAGGCCTCAGTCCACTCACCTGGTCCTCTCAGTGTTGGCTCACCTGTACATGTCGTGCTGTGTGTTTCTATATATGTGTTTGTTTGTTTCCCTGTGCCATCCCTGTGTGATCTGTGATAAACAGGAGATAAATCCTGGTCGGGATGAGCATATGAACGTAATTTGGAGGTCCCTGTTCCTGCCAATCATGTTTAAATTGACCTTAACATTTGAGGGAGACACAACAGGGGAGACTACAGATGTAAATTAGCTTATAGCTAATTTATAGCTAATAACTCTGGCACTGCTACTGTGCATTGCCCCTGTCAAATAAACAAATAAATAAACAAGGGTAGAAGAAGACTGTCCCAAGCCCTGCTAATTTAACAACAAAGACAAACAATTCATTGCAATGAAATACACCGAAACCCAGTCTTTTTGTTATTCTAGCTAGTTTGAAAGCTTTAGATCCTTGTTCTTAATAATCCCCTTAATTCTCCACGGGAAACCAGATGGCTGAAGCATCAGGGCCAAGAAAGATGACAATCACAAATATGATTTATTCATTTATTTTGCCTTCTGGCACTCAAGCGCCTGCCCCAAGAGGATGGAATAAACTGTCCCATCTCCTCTAATCTCTCCTCTCTTTTCCTCTACTCTTTTTTCCCCGCTCTCACCTCCTCTCTCCTCTCTCCTCTCTCCTCTCCTCTCTCCCCTCCTCTCTCCCCTCCTCTCTCCTCTCTCCTCTCTCCCCTCCTCTCCCCTCTCTCCCCTCCTCTCTCCTCTCTTCTCTCTCTATTTCCTCTACTCTTCTCTCCTCTTCTTTATACTTCTTCTATCCTCTCTTCTCCTCTTCCCTCCACTTAATATTGCTTCTCTCAAATATTCAATATTATACAGAACTAGTTTGAGCTGCAAAACACCCTGTCCCTCTTTCTATACCTCCCTAAAATCTCGGATAAGGCTGTCCTTATTCTTTAAGACTTTTATTTTCCGACCTTAAATGAGTGCTCAGGTTTCCTTTGGGGGACATACTTCCTGTGGAAGCCAACTTCCTCTTAATTAAAGACCAATACATTGAGGCACAGGACAAAATAAATAAAGACACTCAATTAAAAAAAACCCAACTAGGATCAAATTCCTCGTTGGCCAGCCCTTTTTGATGAAAGTAACTCAAAGGAAAGTTAATAGAGATTTTTGACAGACCCATACCAGGTCCCAAGCCAGTAAGCCAACTCTTACTCTTGGTCATTATCATGAAGGTTCAGTCCAGAAATGGGATTGATCTCAGGTCGGTATGCATACTCAAAATGAACACAGTTCGCTGCATCACTGCGTCATCTAACAGCGCAGAGTTCCCTTTCCTGGATGCCCTTCAAAGAACACAGCGCCCCATACTGTTACAGAGTCGTGTGTTTGGAGACGTTGAGAGCCAATAGCAATAGCTGTCCCTGTTAAATTTTTTTGGGATGAATGATGATGATGTTGATGATGATGATGATGATGAATGATGAATATGATGAGAAAAATAGGATTACAAACGCAAAACAAAAAGGATAGAAATGGTGGTGCAGTTATATCACTCAAGTATTTCTTGCTGTCTTTTTTGGATCTGAGGCTGACACATGTCAGACGTCCTGTTATGTACCACCACCCCCCATGCAAGATACATGTTCACATGTTGTCCTCACATCCTCCGATCAAGCCCCGCCTTTTTTGTTGTTGTTTACCTTGTCTTTTCCCCCTCCTCCCCCTCTCCCTGCATCCATTTATACCCCACCCCCACCCCTCCAACTCCACCTCCCCCCTCCCAACTCACCTGAACCCACTCCAACCCCACCCCACGCCTCCCTCCACCTCATCTAACCCCACCCCTTCAACCCCAACTACCCCCCCTCCTCCTCACCTAACCCCACCCAACCTCCTCCCCGGACCCCTACCCTCCCTCTCCTCACCTGACCCACACCCTCCCCCCTCCCCCCCACTCCTACCCTCCCCACCCAACCCCAACGCAGTGTGGCAAGGATGCAGAGAACTTTGACCGCTTTTTCACGCGCCACCCGCCAGTGCTGACCCCGCCGGACCAGGAGGTGATCGATAACCTGGACCAAGAGGAGTTCCAGGGCTTCTCCTTCATCAACTCAGAGTTCCCCCCGGTCGAGGCCAGCATCCCGGCCGGCAGCCCGGCCGGCCGCAGGGCCTGATCCTGCCGGGGTCCTATGTCCTATGTAGACCAGGAATAACCATACGATAACATTATGATAGCATACAATAATACAATAACATACGTGTAGAAACGCATGACACATACCCAACACACCTAGGGGTTGCATAGTCGCCCACACACACGCACACACACGCACACACGCCGCACATACGCACAGGCACGTACAAGCACACACACCGAACACACACATGCACAAGCACGAACGAGCACACACAGACACACACGGACACAAACACACCGTAGTTGAAATCCGCTTAGATACTGTTCATGCATAACGTGCACCTTCTTCATGCATGCATGCATGCACACACACACACACACACTCACACGCACACACACACACACGCGCGGTCGACTGACATATTCAGATGGAATCTGCAACATTGGAGGGTAAAACACACACACACAAGCCCTTATCTTAAACATGTGGAGTCGTACCACAATGTGTAGTGAATCCATGGCCCTGTTTCAAGAAGGTCAGCCTGATATGTTAAGTAGGAATTCAGGGAATGCTAGGAAATTCAGTTTCAGATACCAAGTTCCGACTACTTTCAGTTCAGTTACCATGGCGACTCATGCTGCGAACCTGAAGCAAACCCGGTACATAGCAGGTTAGCTCCGAGGTAAGCACACCCAACGCTGCCATGGCGACCTCTTTCTGTCCGTCTCATTGGTTTAGATTAACGCCAAAAAACAACTTGATATGGTCACATGGTCTTGGCTTTTCCCCCTTTTAAGAAGCCTCTTTTATCTTTACAATAAAGTCAACGGGACGTGTCTAAATTGATGTAATAGGCCATTGATACGCTCACACACTTAGTAAAAGTGTTTTTTTGACCACGCCTACACTATTCAAGCAGCAATTTACGGGAACCTTCTGAACGCTGAGATAATGGTTTGTCCCTTTGCCAGGCGCGCTACAGGGTCTGGTGGTCGGCTCATGACAGCCAGAAGTGCCTTTTGATTTTGGGCGTGGGCTCTATAGCATCTCTGACCCACTGCACGACGGGACCACAAAGGACGAACGAACCACAAATGAACCGCAAAAAGACGAATAAACTTTAATGACATTGTTGCATGTTCAAAGTATTTCAAGCAGGTGGAAAAGTAGAGCTTAACCAGAGCTTAACCTTTCTTCCAAAATACGTAGATCAATATATCGTGATCATACACGTTAAACGACTGTCTAGACGGCTTCAACGAGCACCCGCAGATCCAGCCTTCCCACGGTGACGTTATGCAAATGAGCCGACGAGACTTCGACCGACAGAAAGCAGTGAAACGCCGTCGCCGGCGTGGGAGTTCCCCGATATCGAGCGTGTCATTCAGGTTGTGCGACGGATGGATGACTTCTGAAGCCTGTCATGAGCGTTCATCATTTAGGTTCAAACCATCCAAGGTGGAATAAGCCGTAGTGAAACCGAAAGTCCTGACGGCACCAGTCAAGTCTCACTCGAGTCCGAGTTTGTGTTTAAAGGTGGAGCTTGTAGGCCTTAGCATGTTATCGAGCAGTGAGGTTGCAACCGACTGAATACCCCCCCCCCAATCCCTCCCTCTCCACCAACACAGGAGAAGCTACGGTGGCCTGCATGGGTCTGCATTGTGTAAGGTGGCGGTACGTACTTCCAAAATGATGTCGTCGTCTGTGACAGCATCAGGGAGCAGAGTGTCGAGTGATGAGTGTTCCTCGATGGATCGGGTCATAGCTTACAATCGAGATAGATGCGAGAATGTGACCTCTCTAGGGTCGTTTGACCATTCTGGGCTACCGTAGAACATGGCGGGCTCCGTTGGGAGAGGACACTCTCCCTACGATGACATGACATCAGATACACTATTCTAATAGACTATACTAATTTCAAAGTCGCAATCTCGAAGATAGTTTAAATAAATGTCAGTTAAGTCAATATTTATCGCCGAAGCAGGTAACACAACTGTGAGCCCATTGCTAACACGAGCCCCTTGCCTTCGCAGTATTATGAATGTTACGAACCTCAGTGCCAGTGGCGACATTCCTGCCATGCGTTCAAATCCCAAGCGGCAGTTTGTTTTGTCTATATTCAGCTAGTGGCGCGTATTCCATCAACCGGCTCGTGGTTTTCCCGCCAGAGAAGGGACGGCCAAGGCACCGCAGCAAACAGCGCTCTTCGACTCACGTTTGAAGCGGCAGTGTTTTTTTTTACGACCATAGGCGACGCCAAAAAAGAGAGATTACCCCTTGGACTTGAGAATTATCCTCACCTGCTCCTTGAAACAGGGCCCATATCTGCTGGCGCACAGCTCATAACAATATCCCAAACAAAAGAATGCGTACAGCATCGCTTTAAAACACACAACAAAGAAAACGCACCACGTCGAGTCGACGCACACATTCACTGTTACGCACATTACTACACAATCGTGATTAACTCTGCACTCCCTAAAACTTGGAATTCAGATATTACACATATATACACATACTTATCGAATATATCTGTGGAATTGATATGTGTTTATTCTTTTATTCTTTTGGGGGTTATTTGGTGGGTGGGGGGGGGGGGGGTTTATTTAGATCTAAGTAAAAATCGCTCTGCTTTGTCGGCCCTTGTGGTTCATCGTGTATATCTCGGATGTGCATTTGATTCTCTGTACGACGACGGTAGTCGCTGTGTGTGCTCCTTATCTTATCTGAATGTTGACGGACTTAAACCTTTTTTTGCATGAGTTTTCCTAGTCCACTGATAGCCTGTGGGTTTTGCTTCCCGAGATTATTTCCATTTATCAAATATATAGCGTCGAGAAGATGTAGTTTATTACGGGCTCATAGTTAGCTATAGGCAGATACACATATGACTTACATATTAGCTACTATACTCCTAATATCATGACTATCGTATTCAAGCAACGGAAGACTAGTGCTTAGTTTACTTGTGTTAGACAAAAGCATGATGCGCTGAAACCGGGCAGTTGTTTACATTGTAACAATCGTTCCTGTGTCTGTGTCTGTGTGTGTGTGTGTGTGTGCGTGCGTGCGTGCGTGTTTCACTATGTCTTTGCATTTTGCATTTTTCATACTAGACTGGATGCAACAGATGTACTGTGTGTGTGTGTGTGTGTGTGTGTGTGTGTCAGGACTGTGCATGTGTGTGTGTGTGTGTGTGTGTGTGCGTGCGGGCACGTATGTGTGTGTGTTTGAGTAAGGAGCTCAGTTCAGTTCAGTGTGAAGCTTCCAGTCCAATGTGCTGGCCGGCTGGCCTGTGGACAACATATTATAGCAGAGAAAAGCAATGGTGTTACCTGTTCTACTGCTAGGATAAAAGGGTTGCTCGTCTGTTTTATTACATTCATTTTCGTTTTTTTTTGTGCTGGTGCTTTAGGATTCGAACCCCGGTGATTGGTCTATTTCATACTCACACCTGGGATTTCTGACGTGTTCTGACGACAATGGTGTCGCCGGAACAAAGTGCATTCAATGCAGTGTTGTTGGGTTATTTTCATTTGCAACCGTATATGTTATTTTCAATTTTTCTGGGTTTTTTGTTTTACTACTACCTAGGATGTTTTGCTGTTGACTTCATGCCTGATGTGTTTTCTACCAACCCTATTTCCTGAAAAGAGACAGTGGAATGCCAACTATCTGTGGTCTTCATGCATGTGTGTGTGTGTCCATGACAGACAGAGTTACAAGATGCGTTGGTAGCAGCCGCGCTTATGGGCTGTGTTACGGAAGGCTAGCCTTGACAAGAGGCTCACTTTGGGAAGGTTTGACCTAATAACGTTGCTGCGCTAGCAATTTCCTTGTTTGGCTTTTTATTCCTTTTTGAACAATGGCGTGGGTTAATGAAGTGTGAGTTAATGAATGTGTACATGTGAAGCTCGATGGTGTTAACAGGGATGTTGCCAGCAGGAAAACGCAACATTTATCTTCACAACACCAGTTATGTTGCTCTGAAACCTACTGTACATCACTGGCTAGGACACGGTTTTGATTACGCAGAGAGTGCACCACGTTTGTTCAGGGTGTGGGGGTGTGTGTGTGCTCACATACTCTGCACTCTGTCTCATGTGTGTGCACCGCTGTCTATTTGGCATGGGATGGCACCTACACATGAAACGTATAGAAGAGATCACTCCCACACGCGCACGCATTGACGGCACAATCGGACACAGCCACGCGTCTCACAACAACTTCTTAAACAAAGCCAAGATGAACAAATGTTTAGTGTGAAACTGTTGCTGGTGTGTGCTGTATGTCTGTTTGCACATGTGTGTGTGTGTGTGTGTGTGTGTGTGTGTGTGTGTGTGTGTGTGTAGACCATGCACTCTTAAGTCACAGCAATAGAAGGATGGAAAATGATCAGCATTGTGTGTTGTTGAGATCCCGGTTGATAAATGTGTTGAGGGGGCTTCCACTTGCTTCGAGGAACTTCATTGACGATCCCATAGACTGTTTTGACGGAGGCGTTTTCGTAGGACGAACACAAGTGTCGCTCATAAACACTGATGACCAGGGCACAGGTAGTAGATTATTTTCACTAGTTGAGGACCCCTCTGCATGACCACGGAGGGTTTAAGAAAACTATGAGGTTTTGCTGCGGTTTTGCCCTGCATTGGCATGACAACGGAGGTTTTTGGGGCCAGAAAACTGAGACTTTTAAAACCGTCTTCCAGAGTGGATTATTCTGAAAACGCAGCCCTTACGTGTGGACAGGCAAAACCTGTCTTTTAAAAAAAAAAAACTACGACGCGCTGTTGCATGCAGGCTCGTGATTTTCTTCTGTGGATTTTTGCATGTTTGAGCGGAAAAGTTACACCACACCATTTTCACTCGTTACCTTCCATGTGGGGGCGAGGAAAGTTCTGAAAAACATTGTGGGGATGCAACAGAAAACCTTTTAAAAGCCTCCAGTGGGGGGTGGGGCCTTAGTCTACGCCCTTTGCCCTGGTACATAAAGGAGCAGACCCATAATTAGTGTTATGAGTGACACCTGTGTTCGTCCTATGAGGATGCTTCAGTGGAAAGGGTCTACTTAACCGCTGTTTCATGTCTTGCGATTTTCTGTGGAATTATGGGTTAGTCATTCACAGTGCAAATCATTATGGAATTGGCTGATATTTTATGGGATGAAATACATTTACTTTATCATGAACTGCAACCACTGTAACTAACAACCTATACATAAAGGTAATATTCATGCATAAACCTATAGATAACAAAATCAAACTGTGTCAAATGTCCAACATACATATATATATATATATATATATATATATATATATATATACTTTATATGGTATATACTGTATATAGTATATTCATCCACATTGTTGTCAAAGATCGAGTTGAGAGAAGTTGTCTAACAAAGTATTGTGTGTGTGTATCTTGAGGAATAGGTATGTATGTATGAGTGTACCTTGTGCATGCGAAACACATTTATTCCACCTTTTTAAAAAGTATTATAACCAATCGATACAAGCTACACATACAGCTCTGTTAATGAATCACGCTCTCTCATGTCTCTAGTGCTTGAATCATGTGGTCCGAGCTACTGTCTGTGCACAGAATACAATGACATATAGAATGAGAAGTCATTTCCACGAGGCTTTCCATGTGCCAAAGCTTTTTCCAGAAAATACAGAGCAAAAGATGGTATACATGAAAAATAAAAGTATTTGAAAGATGTGCCAAGCGTGGCAGCAGTTTTGTTTTACTGTTTGTATGTCCGTGCAATGTGTACATGCTATGTTTATGGTACAAAATGTAGCCGACGGCTGCCCTATCCATTCTGCTATCTCTCTTGAAACAGATGGCACACGTTGGAAACCGAGGTGTAGTGTTGCTCTGCTTATATCTAGGATAGATATAAGAGAGGGGGGGTACCTAGGGTTAGCCTGATAATCTTCCTGAATTTCTATATCATTTCACTTCATAACTCTGAAGTTTCTCCGGTGAGGCAGATTGGGCGTTGCTGCTTCTATCTAAACCAATCCCGAAGAAGATCACGATCACGATAAAGTGACCATATGCTCTCTGTTGTAACCTTTTTGAGGCAATGTTTCTAGACCTTTTTATTTAAAGCTTAATCTGAAGACTATAGATACTTGCAGAATCCAAACGTTAAGCATTAATGTGTCACCATGTTGCAACAATTTAAATTAGATTCAATATTGTATTCATATCGGGACAAACGGTTTTAGGAGATATATTTGAAACTTATAAATAAAAACAACTACAAATCTAAGCAGGAGCTAAAATTGTAAGTACATTTTGGGAATGAAAACAGGATAAAAGAAGTATAAAGAAAGGAATTGTACCAGAGGGAGAGAATTGGGGCAGGAAGTCAGGTAATAAAGGGGGGGGGTGTTCTTTCTGTGGAGCGATGCAGGCAGCTACAACAAGCTGTGCATATTTCATGATGACCACTTATCATAAGAGCCCCCCCCCCCCCATGCTACCAGGTCACTCAAACAGCCACTAGATTGGTTTGTATTGCTGTGAATCTGGGGATGTGACGCATTTGCAAGCAGGCTTCCTATTAGATACCTATTGAGGATGCTTAAAGTACTTTAGTACTGTGGAATTCACATTGGTCACGGACTAATTTTACGGATAACTTTAGAGCATTAATAAAGTAGTAACCAGAGAATTCATAGTGAATTCAAAATGCATAATGCATGAATATTCATAAATAAGCAATCAAAATGAGTTCTCTAAGATGATTTACAAATGACAATGTGTTAATCATTTAACCTATTTAGTGTTTCTAAAGCATAATTAACACATTGTAAGTACTTTGTTAATCGTAAATGTACCCTTTAAAAATGACCTATAAACCAATATCTCATCATCTTATTAATGTACCACTATAACGGACTACGAATTGCTAACCAAAGAAAAAATAACTTTTGAGGAATAACAACACTCAACGCCTTATGGGCCCTCCTACCCCGACCAAGAAACCATCCCAGCCTCCTTGAAATTTAGCAAAAATATAGGCACCTAGTTAGGATGTCAGGAGCCCTGTGTGCTCCCTACTGAATTGGGCCAGTATGCCGCCGTATTACCTTCAACAGGTCCCCTTTAATGAATCACGAAATGAAAGCGATGGGAGTCAGCAGTGCAGTGTGCATGGGGCCGTCCCTGAAGGGCCGGGTCCATGGTCAGCCTCTTAAGAGCCATTCATTTCCTATGGAGAAAGCTGCAGCGCTATATGCAGCGTATATATATATATATATATACACCTAGGGCCACATGCAAATGGCAGTGCTGCCGTTCTGCATGCTCATGTGCCCGTGGATGCCAATTAATTCTGTACATTGCCCACCGCCGGCCCCCGCCTCCTCCCCCGCCCCTTGTGAAAAATTAAAGCCTAGCTTTCATACAAAGGAGACAACGCTTATCAGCCCAAAACAGGTCAGCACAGTCTCTCTCTCTCTCTCTCTCTCTCTCTCTCTGTGTCTCTCACTCTCTCTCTCTCACTGTCTCTTTAATCCTCATTTCTGAGAAGAGATGGAGTAAAAGAGAGAGAGTGTGATGGACGGGTGACAGTAGCAAGGAAGGAAGGAGAGAGATGAGGAGAGAAGGAGGAAAGCGAGGGGTGGTTGGAAAGGAAATGAATGCCAAACCCCTAGATCTGAACAGAACAGCGCACCGAATGATAAAGTGTGTGTGCGTCCGTGTGCGTTTGTATGTCTATGTGTGTGCTTGTCTACATTGACTATATCAAACATTATTTGATATTAACGGGACCTTCTATAACCTATCTTTCTTCTATGAGCTATCAAGCTTTCAATTAACTTTTTATCGTCAAGCTATCTTTCTATAACATACTGAGAGTCTTAGGTTATATAACCTATGTATCTTTTCTATAACATACTAAAATAATGAGCTTCTATAACCTATTTATCTTTCTATGACACGTAAGTTCTATAACCTATATATCTTTCTATAGTCTACTGAAAGGGTTGTCAGGTCAAGAGGCCTTGAAGACAAAATTTTCAAGGGCATTCCCTAGCTGATGTCTGACCCTACATACAGTGTGTATTTAATACAGTGGTCTGTGTGCTTTCATTGTGAAATCAGGAGTGCAATGTATGGCAGTGTAGTACTGCTGCATTATACTGTGCTCATGTGCAAATGTAGTGTATGTGATGCGATCCACAAACTGATGTTGTACTGACTGTCGTTGTGTATCTATAAACTACACAGATACTCATCGCTTATGTCATTCTCTCTCTATCTCTCTCTTTCTCTCTCTCTCTCTTGATATCGCTCTCTCGTCATATTGCCCTCTCTCCATATCTATCTCTCTCAATATCTCTATCTCTATCTTTGCCTCTCAGCATTGACTGCTATCGAAGCGTGCTAAGATGGAGCACATTAGGCTTGTATACATTGCTGGGAGCTGTGTGTGTGTGCGTGCGTGTGCGCGTGTGCAGCGGTACATAATGTGCAGGATGTCTTGTCTGCAATGTAAACTGGTGTGTGTTCTGTACACAAAACCCTGGACCGTAACATTAAACTACACCCCGCAGTCTAATGGAAAACGCTCCTATTTACAATGCAACATCGGCAAAACGTCATCTACGATGACCATATTAAAACTGTTGATGTTGGTGTTGTTATTGTTGTTGTTGTTGTTGTTGAAAATGTAAATGAAAATCAATAAAGCATGAGATGAGAGTGAGGTTCCCAGGGCTTGGCCTGATTGAGAGGCAGGGGACTCTAGTGGGCCACCCGCCCCGAGCAAAGTGATCTGATGCTGGGCCGGCTGTGGCACGGGGCCCCCCTGCCATGAGGAGGAGACATGGAGGAGGTAGGAGCAGTGACGGTGTGTGGTGTCCTCTTTTTCTGTTGTGCACTCCTCGCCGTCTCTTCGCTTTCTGGTCTTTTGTGAAGACTATACCCCCCCCACCCCCTCTTCTCCACCCGCTCTCTTTTTTTTATCTCCCCTTCTTCATTTCTGTGCGTCCTCTGTCCCCTCTCTCTCCTCTCGTCCATTGGAGCTCACCGGAGTCCATCTGCTTGTTGTTATCTGGTGTGTGTCTTCCGGTGCTGTGTGTGGTTGGTGTACGGTGTCAGTGTGTGGTTAGTGTACGGTGTCAGTGTGTGGTTAGTGTACGGTGTCAGTGTGTGGTTGGTGTACGGTGTCAGTGTGTGGTTGGTGTACGGTGTCAGTGTGTGGTTGGTGTACAGTGTCAGTGTGTGGTTAGTGTACCGGGGACAGTCTGGGGGTTTCCGGGGACAGTCCCCGTTTTCAGTGACCTGTCCCCGGCTACTGCTGTCCCCGGAAATGTCCCCGGTTTTCACTGTGACTGAAAGATCCGATATTGGAATAAAGAAAAAAATGAAAAAAGGAAAAATTGTCTCCCCCCCCGTCAACAACTCCGCCAGCCCGTAACCCCCCCACCTCCTCCCCCCTGCTTTGTGAATGGTAAGGGCAGTGTCCCCGTTTTAGTTTTTCTATGACAAAAACACTACATGTTTGGAGGTTTTTACACCGCTGAACCGAAAATGTCCCCGGATTTTGTCTCAGAAATGTGGTCACCTTAGTGTACGGTGTCAGTGTGTGGTTAGTGTATGGTGTCGTATTCATGGTGTCAGTGTGTGGTTAGCGTAAAGTGTTAGCTTATGGTGTCAGTGTGTGGTTGGTTTAAAGTGTTAAAGTATGGTATCAGTGTGTGGTTAGTGTATGGTGTCAGTGTGTGGTTGGTTTAAAGTGTTAAAGTATGGTATCAGTGTGTGGTTAGTGTATGGTGTCAGTGTGTGGTTAGTGTAAAGTGTCAGTGTGTGGTTAGTGTAAAGTGTCAGTGTGTGGTTAGTGTAAAGTGTCAGTGTGGTTAGTGTATGGTGTCCCCCATTCATCTGACATCTGGTATGTTGTGGTTGTTATTGTATCTATCTATCTCTATACACTATCTATCTATGTATCTATCTATTTACCCACCTGTCTATGTATCTACGCCATCTATATGGCTATTTTTCTATCCGTCTATGTACATATAATATCTATCTACATTTTATCTATTTTTTGATTTACTGTATCCGTCTATCTTCATAGTGGTCTATGTCTTTCTACCTGTTTCTTATCTGCTGGGTGGTTGAGCTTTTGTGACACAGTATCTATTTATTTTGCAATCCTTGGTGACTTGTTAGCTATCCTTGTGATTCCTGGCATTTTTCTATCTATGTGACTATATAAGTCCTGGTGTGTCTTTCTATTTATGTGATTATTTGATTGCGGGTGCGTCTATCTACCTATCTATGTGACCCTTTGATTGCGGCTGTGTATCTACAGTATCTATGTGATCCTGTGATTGCAGGTGTGTCTATCTATCTATCTATCCACGTGATTCCGACTGCATCTATCTATCTATGTGATCATGTGATTGCGGGTGCGTCTATCTATGTGATCATGTGATTGCGGCTGTATCTATCTATCTATCCACGTGATTGCGGTTGTATCTATCTATGTGACTATGTGTCTCCGGCTGTATCTATCTATCTATCTATGTGATCCTGTGATTGCAGCTGTATCTATCTATCTATCGACATGTTCGCGGCTGTATCTATCTATGTGACCATGTGTTTCCTGCTTTATCTATCTATTTATGTGATCGTGTTATTCCGGCTGTATCTATCTATCAATGTGTTTCCAGGTGTGCGTGTGTGTATCCACCTCTGTGACTATGTGTTTCCGTGTGTGTGTGTGTGTGTGTGTGTGTGTGTGTGTGTGTGTGTGTGTGTGTGTGTGCGTGTGTGTGTGTGTGCGTGTGTGTGTGTGTGTGTGTATCCACCTCTGTGACTATGTGTTTCCATGTGTGTGTGTGTGTGTGCGTGTGTGCGTGTGTGTGTGTGTGTATCCATCTCTGTGACTGCACCACCACATCGTCGATTGACTCGCTTGCTCGTGGCAGGTCAAGGGGTGGCCGAGGTATAGATTCTGCTCAATCCAAACCACCAGATCCCTTCAGAAATCCCTTGTAAGACACCTCCGCCATCTTGATAAGAAAATGACATTGATTAGGAAAATGGCGTGAACGCGCGTGACATGTGACCACGACGGCACGTGTCGAGGTCGAGGTTAGATTCAAAGATTCAAAGGTTTTTATTTGTCACATACTTATACAGCATATGCAGTGGAATGTTTGTGTGACATACTCTGTATTTTCTGTGAATAATAAAATACAATCAAATTAAACTAGATTCAAATTCAAATAAAATACAATATAGCTTTTAACAGTTATGAAGGAACGGGGAGTAAATCGTATGGATTCTACAAATAATCCAATGTTGGGCTGAGGGAGCACAAATAGAAAGACTCTGGGAGGATTGCAGAGAGTTCTTGGGCCCCCCTGGTGCTCTGTGCCCACTCAGCACTGAAGGGGCTGTCTGATAGACTCCCTCAATGTGTATGTTATTTACTCCCTTGTTAACACACACTTAAGTTTAATCAGCTTAGACACGTGTCTATGGGTGTGTGTGTGTGTGTGTGTGTGTGTGTGTGTGTGTGTGTGTGTGTGTGCGTGTGTGCGGGTGTGTGTGTGTGTGTGTGTGTGTGTGTGTGTGTGTGTGTGTGTGTGTGTGTGGGTTCCTGTATGTGGGCGCATACTGTATACTGACCGCTTTAGGGAACTCCACGTGGTGGTTTCTAAAGAACATAGGATTACACCCTCCATCCAACTCGCACGCACATACACACACATGCACGCACACATACACACGCACACACACACACACACACACACACGTGTCTTCAGCCAGGTTTCCCTGCTATGCATTTAGCTTTCTCCTTTCCTTCGGTGAACATGCAGTCTTACTGTACAGTATGCTGCTTGCTGATATGATTGTGTGTGTGTGTGTGTGTGTGTGTGTGTGTGTGTGTGTGTGTGTGTGTGTGTGCGCGTGTGTGTGTGTGTGTGTGTGTGTGTGTGTGTGTGTGTCTGTGTTAGTGTAAGTGTATGTGTGTATCTATGTTTGTGTGTGTGTGTGTGTGTGTGTGTGTGTGTGTGTGTGTGTGTGTGTGTGTGTATGTGTGTGTGTGTGTGTGTGTGTGTGTGTGTGTGTGTGAGTGTGTGTGTGTGTGTGTGTGCGCGTGTGTGTGTGTGTGTGCGTGCGTGCGTGCGTGCGTGCATGTGTGTGCGTGTGTGTGTGTGTGTGTGTGTGTGTGTGTGTGTGTGTGTGTGTGTGTGTGTGTGTGTGTGCGTGCGTGTGTGTGTGCAGTGTCTGTAACCAGGGTTTGAATATAGTGAGGAGAGGGGGGGACTCAGTTTTGTTGAGGGGGTGGTTTTTGCTCAGCATGTGCTTGCACCACCAGATGTCACACACGACGGACACAAAGTAACAAAGTCCAAACTGAATAAAGCATGGGCTCATCTCGGACCACTTCTCAACCGCTCCTTCTTTATACAGTTTACTATTGAGTTTCATATTTGATTTTCAGCTCCAAAATAGTGGCGACCTCGGTGACCTCATAGCTGGCTACGGGCATGTGGGTGTGTTTGCGTGTGTCAGTGCATGTGTGTGCGTGCGTGTGTGCTTGCGTGCGTGTGTGCGTGCGTGCGTGAGTGTGTGTGTGTGTGTGTGTAAAACGGCTGTCCCTCCCCCACATCTAACCCACTCTCTGCTCACTGATGTACTCTCTCTCTCTCTCTCTCTCTCTCTCTCTCTCTCTCTCTCTCTCTCTCTCTCTCTCTCTCTCTCTCTCTCTCTCTCTCAAGCCAAGCAGTGCATTAGCAATGGCTTGACCCAGAGAACACCCTCCCCCAACCATGTCCCACACACACACACACACACACACACACACACACACACACACACACACCACTCTTTCCTACTCTTTTGCTTCAAGTCGACCACCGATCTGTCCGTCCCGCTGTATGTAGGCTATCTGTGAGCCTCTACTCTCCCCTGTCCCTCCACCACTCTTTTGCTATTTCGTGCTGTTCCCTCGCCTCCGTCGTCCTCCCCGGCTCACTGGATCCGGATCCTTCTCTCTTACGCTCGCCGCTTTTGTCCTTTTGTTGATTGAACGGCTTCGACTCTTATTGTGAAAAAAAACAACATGGAAACTGCTGG
>NC_140271.1:10459170-10464170 GCF_964030765.1 Micromesistius poutassou | reverse complement strand
CTTCTCCCTCAGTTCCTCGTATGTCGACTCTCTTCCTCCGCCATCCCATAATTTAAGACCCCCACAGTGTATGACGGTGGGATGAGGAGATGTTTTTTAAACGTTTCTTTTTAAATTGCTAGTTAGCAAATGAGTGAGTAAAGATTTGGGAAACGAAAATCCACAAAATCAAGATCAGGATTATGTTCATGTTATGATTTTTATGAAAATTAACAGTTGTCATGTTGTTTAAAGGGGTTGAATACATGCACTATGACCTTGCCGATAAACCACAATCTGTACATAAACTTTTCATGGCATATGCATAAACAAACAATGAATAATGTGTGTGTGTGCGTGAGTGTGTGTCTATGTCTATGTATGTGAATGCACGTGTGTGTGTGTGTGTGTGTGTGTGTGTGTGTGTAAGAAGACTTGTTTACTGGTAAGAAATAAATATGGGGAGGCTCGGTGGCTCCAGCCACTTGCGAGCTAACCATTTAGGCACTACGCCTTGTAGCGACCCAGGAGGGGCCGAACCTGTGGTCCTATGCTACATGTCATTCCCCGCCCGTCCACTAGTGAGCGACCCAGGGGGGACCGAACTTCTGGTCCTATGCTACATGTCATTCCCCTCCAGTCCACTAGTGAGCGACCCAGGGGGGACCGAACTTCTGGTCTTATGCTACTTGTCATTCCCCTCCCGTCCACTAGTGAGCGATCCAGGGGGGACCCCCCACCTGTGGTCCTATGCTACTTGTCATTCCCCTCCCGTCCATTAGTGAGCGATCCAGGGGGGACCCCCCACCTGTGGTCCTATGCTACATGTCATTCCCGTCCCGTCCACTAGTGAGCGACCCAGGGGGGACCCCACACCTGTGGTCCTATGCTACATGTCATTCCCCTCCTGTCCACTAGTGAGCAACCCAGGGGGGACCTAACCTGTGGTCCTATGCTACATGTCATTCCCTCCCGTCCTGAACCCACTTTCCCACTCTCTCAACTATCCTGTCCATAAAGGCAGAAAAACAAAAGATGCAAATATTAAAAGAAGAAATAAATATGTATCATGTCATGCCTGATTGTACATGAATAAAATATGTTTAAAACATCAACATGTTTACACGTGTGTGCATTCATTTAAAATATGCATTTTATTTGGACCCTTTTGCTGTGTCCATTGCCTGAGATAGGGTTACATATAATATGAAAGTTTGTGTACAACACTAATGTGTTATCATGATTATTATTTTCTCTATTACTGATATTTGATATTAAATGCAGGTCAATAGAATACATGGGGTCCATGAATAGCCAACCATATATATTATGGTATGGTGGAATTAAAGGTGCTGTAGGTATGATTCCAGATATACAGAGAGAGAGCATAACAGAGTGCAAGAGCCCAAGCTTTCATATAGAGTCCACTCTAATCAAATATTCTCAGTGCATTAAATGTACTCCAAAGCTGACAGATTGGCTGTGACATCAGTAACAAAATACACTCAAATGATAACTCAAGTTAATACCTGCAGCACCTCTAAACACACAATGTATGGTCAGAAAAATATATAGTCAGTGTACTTGGAAAGACAGGAGAAGGCTCAGTCAGTTTTCATTCAACGCTGCATATGTTATTTCTCTATCTCTCCTTGCTCTATCTCAATTTCGCTCTCTCTCACTCTTTCTCCATTTCTCTCTCTCTCTCTCTCTCTCACTCTTTCTCTCCCTTTCTCTATAACTCAATTAACTTCCCTACATGCTACTCTAACTCATTAACTATTTTTCTTACATCTTAAGTCATTTTCTACCTTTCTCTCCTAAAGTCAACACTCACACACACACTCTCTCTCTCTCGCTCTCTCTCTCTTTCCCTCTCTCATTGTACGGCCGTACAATGAGAGACGATGAACTCCTGAACAATCAGACGGTCGCTGCTAACGCCGAGCCGCGTGGCGTCGTGGCCTCCTTGTTTGCGTTGTACGATGTTCCACAAATCTGTCGATATGCCCCAGAGACTACCCAAATACAAACCAGCCGCTTACATTGCGCGTGTCGGGTTTAAATACCAAACAGTGAGCTGTTGTTTGAAATAGGTTTATCCACTTGAGAGATTGTAGTCTCCCGATGGGTTGTTTACTTGGGATTTGTAGTTTCTAAGACTAAACTCAGATGATCCAGGTAAGTCACTGTAAGTCTCTTTTGAGTGTGCATTCCAACAGAGACAACATCTGGGGAATGAGCTGTGGCGATACGACATCCTGCTCGTTATTCAACGCTTGAACATGGTGAATGTTAAGGAAATAACTGAATGAATGATTTGCCACCGACACACACACACTCTGTTCAGCCATTGGAGGTCAGAACTGCTAACTGATAACAGAACTGCTCAGAACTGCTAACTGATAAGAACTGCTAACAAATCACATTAAGTTTAGAAAGTTTAGAACTAATACTAAGTTTTAAATGTTTTTTTTAAATAAACTGGTAAATCACTCAGCCAAAATGACACATATATGAATATATAGAGAGGGAGAGATATTCCTTTAATTATATATGGTTATACATATTTTGAGGAAGAGTGTGCTGGCAAAGATAGTTTAGAAATAGTTTTTTGTAAGTAAGTACATTTGCTTTTCTCCCAGTGTTGTCATGGTAATGTATAGTAGAATGGTACATGTTTTTCCTAAACACACACACACACATATTGGCTCTGTCTGCAACAGCAGAAGTGATAAATCATCCGTATTGACACTTGGGCTTCATGCCATATTGCCATATGTCCATTCCCTGGCCTGCAGTCATCCCCATCTGGGAAACACACACACACGCACACACATAAATAAACAAAGCCACATGTACGCATTAATACAGACACACACCCTCACTCACACACACAAATACACCCTCGAAAACCTCAACCAGACACATCCACGCACATATGTCTATCAATAGAACTGATTCAGACGCCTAATTGCGCTAGATACATGCTCCTGTGTGTGTGTGTGTGTGTGTGTGTGTGTAGTCTGGTACTCCATATTTCCATCCATCATGCCTGACGAAGATACAATCGCTCAGAGCTTCCTGGTTGTCACAGCTGTAGCCCATCGTCATCATCAGCCCAGACTATTGAACCCTTGGCTGGGTTGAGAACAATCCACTGTTCTGATTCATCCAGATCTCGATATAGGACGGGGGGGGGGGGGCATGGGCGATTCGTGAACGATTCAGTCAGAACGAACGAATCCCGAAGGGGAACGACAAGAACTGATTCCCAAAACGAGAGTTTTATGTTTTTTTTAACATAAAACTAAAATATGGTCATGTAAATAAAATATACAAAGGAACAGAGCTTCATCTCCCCTCAACTTTATATTGATTGAGTCTAAAACGTTCTCATGGTGGTTGAGGCAGCTTGGGCTATTCTTCTTAAAACCACACACGTGTAATGGTCTGTTTTCCCGAGCAACGTCACCGTCTGAGACCTTCTGGTGTTTTAAAAGGCTCCATTTGCGGGCGTACCCCATATTTATAAGCAAAGCGGTGAGGCCAGACACCTTAGATTCCCTGCCAAATGACGTAACAGACTATATGACTTAACAAACTGAACAAACAAATCAAACAAACGATTTGTGATAGTGAAGGGAACTGAAAGAACTGATTCCCGGAAAATAATCGTTTTGCCCATGCCTACTAGAGACATTGCTGTTGAACCGCTAAATGTTGTATTTGAAGAGTAAAGTGATGAGCAGAGGGAGAGTTTGGGTTATGATACACTAACTGTTAATGCTGGCGGTTATGAACGCAACACATCAAAGACACCCTTCAAGGCTGCGTAACGGTAGCGGTATCTAAAGGCACGTACTCCGTCTTTGTCTCTTAGTGTCTCCGTGCTTCTCTTTTGCGTCTCTTTCTCACACTCTGAGTCTGTATCCTCCCTCTAACCTCCCAATATCTCAGCAAGTGGCCCTTGGGTGTGTGTGTGTGTGTGTGTGTGTGTGTGTGTGTGTGTGTGAGGGGGAGGGAGGGAGGGGGAGAGTTCTGCTTGGACGAGCCGACACCCTGCAGTGCTCCCTTACTTCCCCTCCTCCTTTTTGAGAAAGAATTATAATCATGATAAAACATCCCTTCCCCTTTTCTTTCTGCTCGTCTTATTTTGTCATGAGATAGAGGAGGGGGAAACGTAGTGGGCAGAGTAGTATACGTATGTCACAGTCTGTAAAAGTCTCTGAACCGCGTTTCTCACCATGCCCTGCCTACCATGTTGCCTAGCAACAACAGCAAGAGGGTGGAGGGAAGGAGGGGGGGATGGGGGGGGGGCAGTGTGTAGATTTGTGTTCAACTCAACCAAATAAGATACCTATTACTGAATCTAATAGTGTGTATATTAGATACTGTTCCCTGCCCAAATGTGGAATCATGAAAGCATTATCAAATTCAATTTGAAATATTTCACAGAAGGTAGAACAAAAAGAATAAACTGAACTGAACTGCAGTTTGAACTTCTCCAGGTTCAAAGAAATGAACCCATGCTCGCCTTGCAAGGCTTCCACTTCAGGGAGAGAGCACAGTGGGCTGCGTTCACATGGGTTCAAGCAGACTGGAAGATGGGAGACGGACACCTTCTGGATAGCAAACCAACAAACAAATCCAAACACACATGACGATGTGTTGCTAGGGTGAAGGAGGTCTTATTAACATGACGCCATCTGAAGCGCCCACAAAACTCAACTTTTCCCGTAGCTGGTGGGAAAGCAAGCTAAAACGTCCTGTCCAGACACAAACGTCCTTAGACAAAGTGTATGTAAAGGTTTCAATTCAAACCTGTGTAGTTGTGGTGAGCGGTGACCTTTGACACGAACTGTGCTGATGAGAGACCCCCTGTGGTGCTTTGTGTACCTTATGCTAAAGGAGATGGGAAAGGAAGCATTGAGGCACCTTTCCCTAGTGTTTAGATAATTCAAACTCTTACCATGTATAAAGAGCTCTTATCATGGCTGCCACCTAGATACTTCCGGCTA
>NC_140271.1:10442451-10452451 GCF_964030765.1 Micromesistius poutassou | reverse complement strand
TGAGGGTGAGAAAGATAAACACAAACGTGGACGGCATTAACCAAATCCTATCTTGAGAGGGCGTTGGTACGTCACATGCGCGGTACACAATACGCAGTGTCATACAGGTGGCAGCGTGTGATTTGTCGTTTTGATATCACCGATGTTTACCCTGATCCGTGGTCGATGCCCTTCGAACACTTAAACCATTTTGCCGCCGCCGAAATTGGATGAAAGAATCAATACAACAGCAAATGTGATCTAGCTGAAGGAATAAGAAAGGGGTGAGGCCGAGGAGGAGGGAAGGGAAGGGGACGGCCATGTTTAAATCCTAATGAGAGACGCATGCAGGGACTCTCACTTGTGGGACTAACATCGTTATTCCTGTTTGGTTTGTTTCTCTTCTCTTCTCAGCGGCCTTGCTGTATATTACTTATCTATCTATCTATCTATCTATCTATCTATCTATCTATCTATCTATCTAGCTATCTATTTATCTATCTATCTATCTATCTAACTGTCTCTCTCTCTATCTCTATCTCTGTCTCTATATCTATCTATATGACTACTGTATCCATCTCCTAACATCTCCTAACTTCCTCTAGCGTCTGCTAAAAAATCCTTAACCTGTCATAACATATAGTGAATTCCTTTAACATCTCCTCTTCCTTGAATATCTCCTAACATCTCCTTACTTCCCTAACATCTCCTCACATCTCCTAACTTCATCTCACATCCCCTCACATCTCCCAACTACTACTCACATCTTCTCACATCTCCTAACTTCTCCTTACTTCCCTAACATCTCCTCACATCTCCCAACTACTACTAACGTCTCCTCACATCTCCTGACATCTCCTTACTTCCCTCACATCTCCTAACTTCATCTAACATCTCCTCACATCCCCTAACATCTCCTTACTTTCCTAACATCTCCTCACATCTCCTAACTTCATCTAACATCTCCTCACATCCCCTCTCACTCACACCTCCTTTCAACATCTAACATACTCCGGGGTTGACTGGGCAGAATCACCACCGTGTGTAATGTCATTCATTCCATTCAAAAACCATCCGCTTTGAACAACTACAGTTCCAGTGTTGCACAAACTTGCTCAATATTGCCATGATGCTCCCCTTTCCAAAGGGCCCGTGTTGATCTGGGCTGAATGACGCACTAATGGAACTGTTGGCCCCCTCTGGTCGCTATGAAGAGAGAGCTCCTGCCTTTGTTGCAATGTGTGATGACTCCTGTGGAGCAAATCAGTGTGTGTGTGTGTTTGGACTGAATGGACTGATTTGTTAATGGACTTATTTGGGCAAATATCCCACGCAGTCACACACATGCACGCACTCACGCACTCACACGCCGCGGCACCGCTTACTGTCGGAAAAAAAACACGTTTATGAATTGTGTGGGTTGGGTGTGTGGCTGGGTGGGGGGGCTTTATTTGTAAACAGAGCACAATAGCAGAGGAATGGGGGGGCTTATTTCCATCAATACTAAGGAGCAGCCACACACACACAAACACACACACAACTCACACATACTCTGCCACTGACTCACATAGCAAAACATATGGGCCGCCATACGCTCAATTGTAACATAAATACAACACATATTACAGTAATAAGCACACACGTAGACATACTCACACACACACACACACACACACACACACACACACATACACACACACACACACACAGACACACACACATACACACACACACACATAAGCCCAAGACCGTAGAAGATTGATGGTATCCATGTAACACTTTAATGAGCTTCTGTGCACGCTTGTGTGAGTCTGTGTGCATGTTTACATGATTTAATTCAATAGTTGTGAGTTAGCCATTAGATGTGTGTGTGTGCAGCTGTGTGTTTGTTTATTTTTGTCTGAGCATGTACGTTATTGTGTGTGTGTGTGTGTGTGTGTGTGTGTGTGTGTGTGTGTGTGTGTGTGTGTGAGAGAGAGAGAGAGAGACAGAGAGAGACAGAGAGAGGAAGAGAGGGAGAGGAGAGCAAGAGAGATAGAGTGTGTGTGTATGTCTGTGATAAGGCTTTCATTTGTGTTTCCCACACACAGCCTGCAGGCATCCGCACCCCCCCCCCCCCCTCTCTCTCTCTCTCTCCCTCCTATTCTATCGCTCTCTCTCTCACTCGTTCTCCCTCTCCTACCCCCCTCGCCCCCCTCTTTTCATCTTTCATTGGCAGCATCGTCCCGCGCCCTATGCTCCTCACACTGTTACATCTGCAGCACGTTTCTACAGACAAACTACATGGTTTCCTAGCAGTAAATGTGCTCTGTGTGTGTGTGTGTGTGTGTGTGTGTGTGTGTGTGTGTGTGCGTGTGTGTGTGTGTGTGTGTGTGTGTGTGTGTGTGTGTCTGTGAGTATGTGTGTATCTGATTCTGCAATCTGTTAACTGTGTGTGTGTGTGTGTGTGTGTGTGTGTGTGTGTATGTCTGATCTTGCAGTCTGTAACTGTGTGTGCGTGTGTTTGTATCTGATCCTGCAGTCTGTTAACTGTATGTGTGTGTGTGTGTGTGTGTGTGTGTGTGTGTGTGTGTGTGTGTGTGCGTGTGTGTGCGTGTTTGTGCGTGTGTTTGTATCTGATCCTGCAGTCTGTTAACTGTATGTGTGTGTTTGTATGTGTGTGTGTGTGTGTGTGTGTGTGTGTGTGTGTGTGTGTGTGTGTGTGTGTGTTTGTGTGTGCATCTGACCCTGCAGTCTGTTAACTGTTAACTGTGTGTGTTCTGGCTACAGGGACGTTCCGAGGTGTGTGTAAGAAGATCGATCACTTTCCGGAGGATGCAGACTATGAGGCCGATGCTGCAGAGTATCTCCTACGTGAGTCTACCACACACACACACACACACACACACACACACACATTAACACACACTCACACACACACAAACACACCAACACACACTAGCATGAACACACACACACACACACACACACACACACACACACACACACACACACACATACACTCACCAACACACACCAACACACACTCACACACACACAAACACACCAACACACACTAGCCTGAACACATACACTAACATACACTACCATGAACACATACCCCAAGACACACGCACTCACACACACACAAACACCAACGCACACACACAACAAACTAGTCCACCAGGACTAGTGTGTAAACAGAGCATGGTTAAGACCCAGCAGAGGTGCAGGACATTGACATAAGTGACACCAATGTTTGCGATGTGGTGCTTGTTTGTGTCCTCCCATTGGGGCCATTGAACAATACAGCTGGCCTTTAGAGCACATTTCCCCTTTCCTAAGAGAAAAAAACCTTTCCTTTGGTCTGTCTCTGTTGTGGTTCTACCACCACGTCACACACCTCTGATGTCGAGGACGCCACAGTCACAAACCCCCTCTTCCTTAGCGACGTTACAGCAAGACGGCGACTACAAGATATCTGACTCAACGTGCTGCCGATGGTTTAGTGAAACGCAGTGAAGCCTCCTCACATCGGTCCTGCCAGCGGATTGGCTCAGAGTCACCCGAAGCTCACTTGCATGAACCGCCCCACTCAGGACCGACGGAGGATTGAAATGAAACCAATCACTGGATGGACAAACTGACAAATGAAGAGTGGAGAAATACCAGTACATCTGGTATATACGGGGTTTACTGGTTACACTGGCCGGGGCTCGTCGAGGTCCGACTCTATGTGGTAGCCCGGCGTGGCTGGGGTTTGCATCTCCGCTACAACAGTACAGGGCTACGTGCTGGAAGGTGTGTCTTTAACGGGGACATATTATACCACCAGGTGTGAGTGTGATTAGCCGTTACAAGCCGTTTTGCAAATGTGCCGAAAATGCGGTATAATGTGTCCCCTTTAACAGATGAGGCCCTTGTCTTGAGTCGATGACACAGCACGGGCGTTTTTTTTATTGCCCGTGTAGTTGTGTATTATAGCCTACCGTAAAATTGGATTGATTCGTTTAAGAGACACTTAATATGTGTGGGGTGGTGTCAGACTGAAGGAACATACACAAAGATATCCGGCATGATTCAGACGGTTTATGTTGCCCATTTTTTATTTCCTAATCTCAATATTTTAGTGAGACCCAATCTTTTTCAGATTAGTCTTGTTTACACATCAGACAATGTTTCACACAGTGTCACATGATATGAGGAAATAAACGCATTGAATATCAATATCAGTGACATAATCGTGTGAAATATCGTCCAATGTCCAGTCTTTAAACCAAGATAAACCTGAAAGAAATCAAGTCAGATTTCAACCGGCTATTTTTGTTTTGCAAGAGAATATCATCACAGCGGTGCTGCTTCTATGCAAACCTTTATTACCCTTTTTAATTAGGCTTATATGGTGTTAGGGAACAAACCAATAATAAAGAATCAAGCTGTTCAGAACCCTAGCCCATACGCTGCGTGAATGGCGATACGGCTCACGCGACAACTTGAGAGACGGCTTCTCGTCTTCCGAACAGCGACCGGGGCTGACGTCATCGCAGCCCGCTCGGAGGGCTGACTCTGGTGCCACCTCGGGCATGATCCATGTCGGGCACGGCTCAACCACAGCTCGGTGGCTGCTCAAACCGGTAGCTGAAACACAAAAAAAAAACTGCATCAGGAGATGAGGAAAAACAAGCAACAGCAGCAATCACAAGCACACACATTTTTTTCAAAGCACGTTCACAATTCTCACCATATCTAGTTAGGCCCTTTTTGCCCCGTCAAATCTTGTGTTGGAGACAGGGCCGTGTACAAGTGACACATTTCACACATTTAACCTCACCACTTTTGACCATGTCACACGATACGGGGGCAGGGGTACGGAGGCCCGATCGAAGGTCTGATGTTCGTTATCGCCCGTGTTGCTGCGAGATCGTCAGCGACGAAAAATCATGTTGGAATCTGGCTGAATTTGGGTAGCACACGTAATACAAACTAGAAATATATAATACAATATAAAACATTCTTGGCCAAAAAATGATGGCAATCACAAAGATGACATGGCTCATGCCCTGATCCATAACATCAACAGTACACAAAGCGTTGTTCGAGACGTTCCCATGGCAACTTGCAAGATGGCAAAATAAACTGAGCTGCTTTGTATCCTTTTCTGCTCCTCTCTCGTCACTCATCGTAGTGCAACTGCTATGACTTATATTACAAATAATGTCAGCCAATGGAGCAATCGCCATGAGTGCGTGTGTGTGTGCGTGTGTGTGTGCGTGTGTGTGTGTGTGCGTGTGTGTGTGTGTGTGGTTGTGTGTGTTGTGTGTGTTGTTCTCTGCGATCATGTATGGACATGCTGTAGCCAGCAAATCTCTGGCTGGTGCCATGACGGAGAGATGCACATGAAAGGGGATGAAACGTGTTCTATCAGCACAGGCGCTGCAGCAGCCGGAGTAAGAGTGATAAGAGAGATGGAGCGGGAGCGCGATTGGAGACGATCGCTGCGGAAGAGCTGCCATCGCAAATAAACCATCAGAGAGGAAGAGGCCAAAGCCCCGCCCGCCACCACCACCACCACCACACACCCCCACCCCCACTCGAACCACCATGGGAGCTGTAGGACATAGGTCAAGAGACAAAGACAACTGATAAATTGAATGAGAGCGAGTGAAAGACAGGAGCTGGGCGAAACAACTAAGAAGCTGGGAGGTGCTCCAGCGACCAGACCTCACTGCATTATGTCCCACAATGCAACATGCAAATACAGCGACATGGCAAGAGAGAAGAGAAAAGAAAGCATCAAGCTTGTATTCGTTCGCCGCTCGACTGAACGCAGGGCAACATCCCCAGAGGCAGCCAATCGGATGGCAAAGCTCTCAGCCAATGGGAAGCCCGGACCTACTGACCGGCATTTGATGGTGCCGAGGGGCTGTGGGATACAAGGGGGCGGGATTTAACCTTCTGCCACTCCACAGGCCACTGGCCGTCGCTGCTGTCAGTTTAAAACCAAGACATAGCTATAAAGGAGCTGCTGTCGCCACTCAAACCACTGTACAATTATCAACTCACATTCACCCGTTTATTATACCCGTTTATTTATCATTAGCAACCGCTGCCCCTTACATCAGAATTGTACATACCAGTTGGACACATTTTATCCTTGTCATTGGTTCGAGATCCCTCACAAAAATCCACCCGTAGTTTCTCCCTAAGTATAGACGGCTCCACTGTCTTCCAACAGTCACAACAGCATCCTGTATACTGCACACATCCGCCAAAGTCATCAACAAACGACAACAACACACAGAGAACTCTATGTGAACTCTGCCCATCTTCTCACACACTCACACACGCACCTGAGAACTCATCAGCCCCATCCTGAAATCATTCCACCGGCTCCTTGTCAAACATCCACTTCCAACTGCTCCTTATAAACCCCAGAGCTCTCCATACCCTGGCACCTATCTGCCACTCGGATCTCTTGCACCACCATGCACCCACCCGAGGGCTCCGATCTCCTGATGCAAACCTCCAAAAACCCACCACCATGACCACACTACATCACCACACTGCCCCTCCCTCTGGAAGTCTCTACCCTAAGCCATCCGTGACTCCCCCTCACCCTCCACCTACAAGCCTCCCTGCACTCCCCCGTCTCTTCAACCTGCTTGGACGGTTTCAACTCTGCAAGTTGTTTATATATCGTCTTTTATTTCTGTCCCAATTGAACTCTTTTACTCTTAATGATATCCGTGATTCTTTATAAAAGAAGTTAACGGGCTGAATGAGGCTCGTTACGGTTAAATTAGCACTTTTTGTATAATAGACTTCTTATTTAATGAATGGATTATTGTAGATTTAGTCACATAGCAATCCAAGCTTATATGCTTAAAATGTATCATAAGGGGCTGTGTGCAAAGTGCATCCCTGATGGACTTCCTTTGGGAGCCATGGGTCAGCCCCTATTACCTCCCTCACATATCTATAGAGACATTACTTCTCATTTATTCCATATCTAATATGCAGGTCAAAGGTCAAAGAACCCTCATTTGCACCGACTTGCTTCACTCGATGCACCTATTTCCAAACCACTCACTATGTTTCTGCTGTACAGCATCATGCATTCAGAAGCAGAACACACACACACACACACACACACACACACACACACACACACACACACACATGCACACACGCACGGGCGAGCACACACACGCACGCACACACACACACACATACGCACGCACACACGCACGCACATGCACACGCGCACGCACGCACGCACACACACACACACACACACACACACGCATAAACGCACACACGCACACACACACACACACACACACACACAAACACACACGTGCGGACACGCACGTACATCCACACCCAGAGAGGATTAAGCACATCATCTTTATCTTAAAAGCCAGTCTTGCAGGCTTTTAACCCCCTAATGAATATCCCGAACGAAGCAGTCATTTTAAAACGTCTGTCGTACACGATGCAGAGTTTCACACAAAAGTGCTTGGGCGGGGGCAGGACGTTGTACACTTTCTTTTTAGATACCAGAGGGATTCTGGCTCTGAGGAACGTGAGCATCTCAGATGTATGTAGAAGAGCACTCTGAGTCCTGTGCTTGAACTGCTGGACCGGCTTAGACTGTGTTCTCAGGACCACCGTCATCAATGCAGACCAGTCCGTTTTTAGCTTCATCTCCATGTACTTCATATTATTCACCGCTAGTGAAAAACTAAAAACTTAGCACTGAGTAAGTCCTGAGTAAGACAAGTCATATTATGTATGTACATATAGTGTATATATGTGTATATAGTACGTACTGTATATTTACATGCATACTATATGTACACATACTTTATATATAGTTTGTATAAAAAGTATATATATATTCATACAATTTATACATCATTGATATGTATACTTAGTATTTAATATAGTATGTTTGTGAAGTATATATGTATATACAGTATTTATGTATATATACAGACTATATATATAGTTACGGCCAGCCAGCCTAGAGTCAGTCACGTGGACGCTGTGCCCTTCCTACTCAACAGGGTGTGACCACAAAAGACATATAGTTTACATTTAACTGAACCAATCTGAACTCAGGAGGACAGAAACTCACACAAACACACGACACTTGTGTTGACTTGGCTGAGCAGAAGGAGGCCACTAAGGAGTGGTCCACTACTCATTTGGATGCCACCCAGAGGGCCATTCTGCAGGGACCACACCCTCACATCAAACACACCCACACACAACTAATAAGCCAAACAACTCAAAACACAAACACGGCAACAGGCTAGCATGCAAGGAAACACGAACACAGGGAGGACCATTACCAAAAACATGGAAAACTCTCAAGTATGACCTGATAGCCTCAAACTCAACATTGAAAACCAAACTCTTCCTCATCGGCTCTAAATCCACCCTCAGCAGAATCACCAACCCCACATCCGCCATTGATGTCCCCACTGTCTCCCCCTCCTCCCAGGCACACAACCTCGGCTCACCCTTGACCTCCACCCCTCTCCCTCCAACCTCAAATCCGCCAAGTTGTCAGGACCACTTTCTACCACCGTCGCGTTACTGCAAAGATCAGGCCCTCCCTCGCCCCCTCTGCTGCTGAGACACTGATCCACCACGCCTTGGCTCTGCCGCCGTCTGGACCATCACAACACACTGCTTCAGGGCAGCAGTGCTGGTTCCATCGATAGTCCCCCCACTTGTCCAGAGCGCCTTCGCCCGAGTCCTAACTCACAGCGAGTCCTGGCACCGCATCGCCCCTGACTTAAAGGAACCTCCACTGACGTCCTGGCTCCCGAATCCGACTTCAAGATCAGAGACTCAGAGTCCCTCCCGGTTTTCCAGTCAAGACCCGTCTATTCTCTACCGCCTTCTCTTAGCCCCTCCCCCCCTGTCTGTTGTTTCTTTCACTACCACCACCGCCCCTCAATGTAAAGCGTCTTTGAGTCGCTTTGAGAAAGTCTCCTTTGTTATTATTATTATTAAATATATAGTGTATTTATGCAATCTGTTTATTTCTGCCTTGCTTGCTTTGATACAATTCACATGATTCAATTCTTTGGTTTCTCACTAACAGAAAAGCGAACCAATGTTCACCAATAAACTAAAGAGGAAGAAAGCCAACAGAAAAGCCTGTTTGTACCATTAGTACGACAAAACAAATGTTGGGTTAAAGACAGGAACTGCTGCCAGGAACCCAACCTTGGAGGAGAGGAGAGGAGAGATGTGTGTCTTATCCTGAACCATAAAACCTAATCACGTGTGTGTTTGTGTGTGTGTGTGTGTGCGTGTGTGCGTGTGTGTGCGTGCGTGCGTGTGTGTGTGTGTGCATGTGTGCGTGTGTGTGCACGGGTGTTTGTATGTGCGCGTGTGTATGTATGTGTGTGTTTGTGTGCATGTATGTGTATGTGTATGTATGTGCGTGCGTTTATGTGCATGCGTGTGTGTACATATGTGCATGTGTGCATGTGCCCGTGTGTGTGTGTGTGTGTGTGTGTGTGTGTGTGTGTGTGTATCCAGGAGCGGTGCGGGCCTCCAGTATCTTCCCCATCATGAGCGTGGGCCTGCTGTTCCTGGGGGGGCTGTGTGTGGCCGCCAGCGAGTTCTACCGCAGCCGCCACAACGTCATCCTCAGCGCCGGCATCTTCTTCGTCTCCGCAGGTACCTCGCTCTCCCCTCCTCCCCGCTCCGCTCTGCAGTCCCCACGGTGTGGCGGCGTTTAGTTCAGCCTTGTCCCCATTTCCAGAATCCGATTTCCACCCAGCCGTTGTGTGCTCCACGCATCAAATGACTGCCCCCCCCCCCCGGATGTGGCGGTTAAAAGGCGTGTCCCCCTCGGTGGGCGTGCAGGGACAGTGCACACGGAGGTCTGGGGAAATACACGGCTGAGCGTTGGATCGTTTCACCGACTTGATTTTCAGCCCAGATGGTTGCGTTATTGATTTTTTTTTGTTATCGGATTGAATTTAGGATTAAATATTCATTCCTGGCTGTTACATTA
>NC_140271.1:10432451-10437451 GCF_964030765.1 Micromesistius poutassou | reverse complement strand
GATGGAAAATATCTAGCATTAAACAATCACTTCAGAACATGTAGAGGCAGCAGGCGTGCGGCTGCATTTATCGGGTAAAGCCTCATTCGTTGTCCTGTTTACAAGGCAATAAAGCCTTTACAAAAGTACGGTAATTCAAGGGGGGAGGAAATCAAAAAAGGGTTCCACAAAACTAACGGAACTGCATTCACCCCCCCCCCCGCTTATCTCCCTGCTGCCACCACTGCACTATGCTAATGGAGGGGCTACAACCTCCACGGTTGTGACCCACTATAGATGTGCGGACGCACTCATACGTGGGGGGGCGGGAGGGGGGGGGGAATGATAAAAAAAAAAAAAACCTTGCTCCCAAGAAACCTTCGGCGGACGCTGTTTAATTCATGACACCCCTCCAAGGGTCCGTCTGTGTTTTAAATGGGTGTAAGGGGGGGTACTACCGCAGTGGACTTAGCCCCCACTGCCCCCCTCCCTCCCTCTCTCCTTCACACACACACACACACACACATACAAATACCCACTCACACATACACATACACTCAGCCACATGTAAATATTAATTTTGCAAGCGGGCTAACGGTGCGCTCCATTGTCATGGCGGGGGTGTGCTCGTGAGTGGGGGAGAGCTTGTTCCTGTTACCTCAAACCATCCAAGGGCTTTTCATTTTTTAAAAGGAAAAAAAACAGAGCATACAAGGGCTTCTTACGGCTCCGTCACCGCAACACCCTTGTGCTATGGGGGGGGGGGGGGGGGGTGGCTGCAGATGGGGTGCGGGGGAGGAGGAGGCGAGGGAGGGGGAGGCGGGATGAAATGTTAAAGGGAAGTGGGAGAGTGCACTTGCAACAGGAACACGGTTGTTGTTTTTTTTCTGAGTGCTAGCCCTGGACTCTTTACACGTTGTATGCAGACATGCGATTCTGCGCGACTGTGTTATGGCTGATGCTGCGCCCAGGTACGCTAAGCCGGCCGAGTTGTAAGACTAGGTGCCGGAACACTGTGGCTTTAGAGGCGCGTAGGTGTAACAGTGTACGGCGTACGTGTATGCCGGCGCCAGGGTGACTGTATGGCGTCCAACACGTTGGTTTTGTGGAGGCCGTTTAAAAGGCATCGGTGTGAGGTACGATGCTAAGCAAAAAGCGCCGTTCAGTTGGGCGCGTCAACAATATACTGTTGGTTCTTTTCAACTTTCAGGTTTCTGAATCTTCCCACCAAGCCTACGAAAAGTTCAGTGTTGATTCAAAAGTAACGACTAATACAAAAAACGTACAAAAAAAAACTTAGTATATGTATATTTATCATAAAATACAGTGAACGACTAAGAGCGACATGTAATTATAAGAAGGGAGCAAAAATGCTAAGGGCTAAAAACATCAAATGTTTCAGCTCAGATGCACAGCAAACCCGGGCCTCCGCTCCCACCTTAATGCTGCCTTCACGTGCTATGGAAAAGATGATCCTTTCCATTTGTGAACTGGAAATTACGAGTGCGTTGTGTTCAAGTGCTTTTGTTGTCGAAGTGAAATGAAACATGGCGGACCCACAGATCCTGACCTGTTATTGTTGAAAAGGTCCAAGGTTATCTCATCGCGGCAGCTCGCGTGTCAAAATATTCTACGAGCTCTCCGGTGGAAATTACGACTTGAGGGGGCATTCATGTGCAATTTTCACGTCGGCTTTTGGTTATTTACCATCATTTCCATAGTACATGAAGGCACCATAAAACCTGTGGCTCGGTCTTAACGCAGGACCCCAACGCAACCGTTTTCCGTCAAACTTCTTTCAGGCTGGATTGAAACTGTGTACAAAATATGCCTTTTGACTTCCTTCTTTACTTCTGAGATCTACTTTTCATCCACCCGCAACCCAAGTCGGCTTTTAGTTCCTCAGCCTATAATCTCTTACGTATGTGACTGAATTCACCTGGGTCAGCTTTAGCATAGCTGCCAACAAGGATGCTCTTTGGAACACAGACTTGCCGCTGTTAAGTCGCTAATAGCCAATTTATCCAAAAAGCATCACCTCTCTCTTGTAGCGCTCTCTCTCTCGCTCTTAAGGAGCCTCAAGGGGTCATCCTGTGGGGTCAGAGTTCAAACTGCCATCCATGAGCCATGTGTCCAAACATTGACCTCCCATCGCCTTGCATGCCATGCCATGTCCATCTGCTTCCAGCATATTCTACCCCTGTTCTCTATACCTGGCGGGCGGTGGTCTCAAAACGCACCCTGAGCCATGTAGTACGCTCGTCTGCAGAAGGGCAACCCCCTCGACAGACACTTATCATTAATGAAGTTTACGGTGTGTGTGTGCGCGTGTGTGAGTGAGTGTGTGTGTGTGTGTGTGTGTGTTACTGTGTGAGTGTGGGCAGAGGGTGGGTGGTGAGGCGGGGCGAATAGGGTGCCTTTTGAGACAATGCGTCAGTATCCATCTATCTAGTAGCTTGTCCTTCCTCGTGACGCCCATCCAGCCGCCACGCGCATACCAAGGCATAATTAGCATACTATAATAACAAAAATATACGAGTATAAAATATATCTATTCTATTCTAAAGGTGCCAGCGTGCAGGGAGAACGACAGACTCTCTGACACGTACTCTAGTTCTGTAGTTCAGTCTTTTTTTACCAGTGACGGGCGTGTAGGTTTGGGGGGGGTACTAGGGGAAATATTGTGATATTTAAAAAATATGATTCTAGTTTTGATTTTTCTACCTTGATGTGGTTTGTGAACTTGTGTTGTTTTTGAACCCTCCCCCCCCCCCCCCCCCCCCCTCTCCTCCCACCCTCCCTCCCCCCCCAAAAAAAATGTTGTGTTGGAGCCAGAATGGGGGAAGGGAATGGGTGGGCGGAGACAGGCGTCCCGTGAAGGCTGTGATTCGCCACGGCGTGAGCGTCTGTTCAGAGGGATTATGGATGAGCGTCGCAGCCAAAAACACCTGTGTGCAACACACACACACACACACATCCAACATACAGAGCCACCAACACACACACACACACACACACACACACACACAAGCTACAGGTACATCGTCACAGAGACGATGACACACACACAAATAGAAAACATTACACACACACAAACACACACACACACACACACACACACACACACACACAAAGCGCTGAAACCTTCCCTTGGACTCGGGGCATCAGCCTGAGACACCTGGACAGGGGCCCGGGAGCAAGGACACACACCTGCTCTGCAAGAAGAAGAAGAAGTAGAAGAAAAAATAATAATCACTGTGTTCGGATTCTGAAAAATCGTTGTTGGAGATTTTCCCTGATAGTAACGAAAACAAACAAAAAAAAATCTTTAACTAATGCTGTGTTTGCAACTAAGACTCGTCGACTGAAACTTCGGAACATTCAGCCGGCCAATCAGACGCAAAGGACTGTAAAATCACTACGACAACGGAAACCTCTGGTTTTTCGAGAAATGTGAATTGATGGAACATGTTTCGGGACAAACCCATACACACACACACACACACACACACACAACACAGCACTGTACACTTTGCACTCCTCCACCCCATCCAACGCAAACACACACACACACACACACACACACACACACACACACACAAATCACAAATACAAACACATAATTGTATAAATGCTTGCTGTGTGAATAGGGCTGAGGAGAGGGCATACGTTTGTGCGTGTGTGTGTGGTGTGTGTTTGTGCGTGCCAGCGTACGTGTGTGAACGTGTGCGAACGTGTGCATGTGTGTGTGTACATGCCTCTCCCTGCCTGTGCACCCAGTGCCTGCCTTGTCCTGCCTTCACAAAGCTCCCAGATTAGCCACGGGGTCGAACCTCTGTCGACGCCGACAGCACCTTAATCGGCTCGCCGGAGACTCCCTCCCTCGAGCTAACCCCCACCCCAGAGCTAACTCCTAGCCTCAAAGCTAACTCCCGCCCTAGAGCTAACTCCCACCCAGAGCTAACTCCTAGCCTCGAAGCTAACTCCCGCCCAGAGCTAACCCCCACCCAGAGCTAACTCCCGTCCCAGAGCTAACTCCTAGCCTCAAGCTAACTCCTAGCCTCGAAGCTATGTCCCACCCTAGAGCTAACTCCCACCCCAGAGCTAAATCCTAGCCTCGAAGCTAAGTCCCACCCTATAGCTAACTCCCACCCCAGAGCTAACTCCTAGCCTTGAAGCTAACTTGAGCTAACTCCCGCCCTAAAGCTAACTCCCGCCTAGAGCTAACTCCCTCCCTAAAGCTAACTCCCACCCCAGAGCTAACTCCTAGCCTTGAAGCTAACTTGAGCTAACTCCCGCCCTAAAGCTAACTCCCACCCCAGAGCTTACTCCTAGCCTCAATCAAACTCCTAGCCTAGAGCTTACTCCCACCCTCGAGCTAACTCCTAGCCTCAAGCTAACTCCTAGCCTCGAGCTAACTCCTAGCCTCGAGCTAACTCCCCCTCTCGAGCTTGCTCCTAGCCTCAAGCTAACTCCCACCCAAGAGCTAACTCCCGCCCTAGAGCTAACCCCCACCCCAGAGCTTAGCCCCACCCCAGAGCTAACTCCCAACGGTTCTCCTGAACACAGCCCAGCCATACGAGCTACCGCCACGGTTCAGGAGTCAGTGGTCCGATTGGAAATACTGTGGTGTTTTTCCACGATACAGGAAAAACGTTTATTACTTCATTCTTTTTAAAGGAGATACTCTTATTTTGAAGGGCAGACTAAATCAGTATTTTTTAATCAGAATTCAGAAAACTCACAGTCTTGAGTCGGCCACGTGGGTTTCATAAACTAAAGCATAGTTGTAACCTCCCTAACCCCGGTTGGGAGGTGGCTGTGTCGGTTGGGAGGTGGCTGAGGCTGATGTGGGGGGCCGGCAGAGGGGGGCTACGGAGCGCAGTGTGACAGCAGCCCCTTATGACCCCCGGTCCCCACTCGAAGAGCACAAGCAGGCCTACACAGAGGGGAGACCCTCCAGGGTGGGGTGGTGGGACTCCTGTGTTAGAATCTCAAACAGATCTCATCAATTACTTTCA
>NC_140271.1:10317451-10427451 GCF_964030765.1 Micromesistius poutassou | reverse complement strand
GGCTCTTGTCAAGCTGAAAGAGAGAGAGGGAGACTTGGAGAGGGGGAGGGGGGAGGGGGGAGGGAGGGTGGGGGGGCGGTGGAAGGGAAAGAGGGGGAGGGTGTGTCAAGATGATGATGGTAGACAAGATGCAGAGTGAGTGCATGAATGACATTAGACACCAAAAATCACATTAAATGCTATGTATAGATGTGTATCCTTTTTCCTGTGGGAAACTGGCATCCACACGGTCTTGGAACCTATTGTGGAGAAAGCAGTCCCATATACCATGTTTAAACTGGGACGTCGGGCCACTCATCAGAGGAAATATATGCACCTGTACTCATTAATCATTATTGCATTATCACCATTATTTCAATCTTTTTTATATTCCGTTTTCAGCAATGTATTTTGAAATACTACTCTAATAGTAATAGAAATACTAATAGTAATACTAATTCTGCGTTAGGATCAGAATACCAGAATACCAGAATACCTACCTGGTATCAGAGGGTCTGCAAAAACTCAGTGGAGACATCAAGAACAGATCACCGTGTTCTCTACATTGTGTCAGAGTTGTGTGTCCTCGGCATTGTTTCAGAGTTGTGTGTTCTCTGCATTGTGTCAGAGTTGTGTGTTCTCTGCATTGTGTCAGAGTTGTGTGTTCTCTACATTGTGTCAGAGTTGTGTGTTCTCTACATTGTGCTAGAGTTGTGTGTTCTCTACATTGTGTCAGAGTTGTGTGTTCTCTACATTGTGCCAGAGTTGTGTGTTCTCTACATTGTGCCAGAGTTGACACGACACCATTGAAGGTGCCACGTCTCCTTCAGCGAAAATTACACAAGGTTACTTCTAAAATAACATTGTAATGGACTCTTTATACGGAAGATAAGATAAGATAAGATAATCCTTTATTAGTCCCACAGTGGGGAAATTTGTAGGGTTACAGCAGCAAAGTGGATAGCGCAAATAACAGATAAAGGTAGTGCAAAATACAATAAGAAAATACTAAAAATACAAATACAAATACAAATAATGGACTATGTACAACATTGTGTGTGTGTGTGTGTGTGTGTGTGTGTGTGTGTGTGTGTGTGTGTGTGTGTGTGTGTGTGTGTGTGCTTGTGCGTGTCAGCGAGAGCAGTGCTGATTGTAGAAAAAGGACTGGTCAACATATGGATCAGTCACCGATCCTGTGGGCCAATAGGTCAGCGTGGAAATTTAACAAATGGGCAGCAAGCATGAAACAACAGCAGCCTGCCTGTGCCAGGGGAGGCCCTTGACTTGTGATTGGTTCGGGTCCGACGGACCAATGGCTGGCTGCGACCGCACATCGTATGGAAAGCATACGGAAGTGAGTACGCTGACCCCGGTCAAAGCTTTGGGACAGACTAATGCTGCCTGAGACAGACAGACAGACAGACAGACGGTCTGATTAATGCTGAGACAGACAGACAGATGCTGCCTGAGACAGACAGACAGACAGACGTTTGTCTGTTAGCTGGCTCCAGACCGCCTGGCCTGATCATGCCAGTCGCTGTGTATGTACTGAATTTACAGTAAGACATCAAACATGTATCCAGTTGAAACAGCCCCATATACAAAAAAACGTGCTCCATTCATCACACAAACAGAATCAATAGACGAGACATTTAATGGTGTCCAAACGGCGCACATTTGTGATACTCAAGCCCACCCCCACGGCTTATGATGATGGGACTGTCTGCCGTCCTTTTAGTACAAATCATTTTCTGAATTGTTTTGATGGTCCACACTGTGACTGCAGCTCTCAGTCATGAATATCACCCAGTTAGGCGCTGGGTTTGATCGGTTTAAGCGGCCCGTCTGACAAACAGTCAGTTTACCTAGCCTGGCTTCTTGTCCGTTAAAACGGCTAGTCCATTTATTTTATGCCAGAAATCAATACAGAATGGCAAATGTGGGTCACTTGCACATGCATTACGTCATACACCTCACTTCACTCTAGCCTTTCTCTCGATTTCTCTCTCTCTCCCCCCCCCTCTCTCTCTCTCTCTCTCTCTCTCTCTCTCTCTCTCTCCCACTCTCTCCCCTCACTCTCTCCTGCACACATGCATGAATGCATTCTAAACACACATACTCATAAATATACATGTGAATGTGTGCTTCAAAGTAATTATCAATACATGCTGTCTCTTGAAGACTTAAATGATACTATATAGATGTGTGTGTGTGTGTGTGTGTGTGTGTGTGTGTGTGTGTGTGTGTGTGTGTGTGTGTGTGTGTGTGTGTGTGTGTGTGTGTACACACCAGGCATTGGCAGTAGATGTTTCCAAGCCAAGTCTTTGATGGGTGACTCACACTAAATGTGTGAGTCACTATCAGATCATGATAAGAACATCGGTTTCAAGAAAGAAGCATCCATCCATTTCGCTTTCATCCTCCCCCCTTTTCCTCTCTCTCTTTTATCCTCATTCTATCCCCTCCTTCCTCCCCCGCCTCTCTCCCTATCTCTCTCCCTCGCTCTCTCTGTCTCTCTGTCTGTCTCTCCCTCTCTCTCTCTCTCTCTCTCTGTCTCTCTCTCTCCCCCCTATCTCTCTCCCTCTTCCTCTTTCTCTCTCCCTATCCCTCTCTCTCTCTCTCTCCCCCCCTCTCTCTTCCCGTCCATGTCTCCCTCTCTCTCTCTCTCCATCCACCCACTGCTTTCCAATGGTGTGCTAAGCCATGGGAAGATAGGGCAAATCCCTCTTCTGAGCAGGGCAGGCATGAGCAGGCGAGTGAGCAAAAGAGAGAAAGAGAAAGATTGGGAAGTAAAGGTTGAGGGCACAAAATACTTCAAATAGTCCTCTCTCTCTCTCTTTCTCATCCACTGTACTCTCTCATGCTGTCTCTGTCACTCCCTCTCTCCCTCTTTCTGCTCGTTTAAATAGGCTGACCAATCAGCTTACAGTAAGTAAGTAGTGTGTTACAGCTTTCCTGTGACATCACTTGACAGAACTATTTTGAAAAAAAAAAGCAGCCTGTGTGTGTGTTTTCTGTGTGTGTGTGTGTGTGTGTGTGTGTGTGTGTGTGTGTGTGTGTGTGTGTGTGTGCAGGTGTGTGTGGTTGCGCATACTGGTGCACCCCATAGGACCGCAATATATGTCGCATTATCAACTGCAGTTTTAATGCTAATTCATGTTAATTAATGTAAACGTCTGCATCGCTGCTTGCCCTTGATTCGGTGCCTTGACACCCCTTCCCATTTATGATGCGTCATATCGTATCCCTTTGCCCTCCTTTTAAACATTCTAATTACATCCGTATGGCGCACACACACACACACACACACACACACACACACACACACACACACACACACACACACACACACGCAATCACACACTCACACCAATAACCAGTAGACTGCTGCCCTCTGTTGGTAAAAAAATGCGATGCAACATTATCCAGGGGCCTACAATATAAATGTGTTGTTAGGGGGAAACTAAGGCCAGCAGGTAGTTGCTAGGGAACACAATTTGAAGCAGAGGATGATGATCAACGATGCTTCTCTTTACCTATACTGGATGGATACCAGTTGGTTACTTATGCTTTTTAAATTAATATTATAATCAAGCAATAGGCTACAATACACTGGTAATTAAAAATGGGTCCTAGGTTCGGGTAGCTGGCCTTCAAGCCGTATCCCAGCTCCCTTACAAGAACACAGGTCATCATGCATCTCATAACATTTAGTCAGGTCACAACTGTTGTTTGATATGTAAATGGGACTAGATTATACCTATGCGGAGTGATACGTCACTACATGAGCAGAGTAGGAATACCGGTGTTGTAGTGTTCCTGAACCTAACCAAAGTAAAGTTACGTTGGATCTTATCATCAAGTCATCTTCCTTGTCTCCAAATAATACTTCATGGTGGCAGTGGTAATGGTTACCTATGAAAAACAGCGATAAGACCGCTCTACGCCGACGTGAGTCTCCAACGAATTGTCCGAGGATAATTTGTATATCGCCAGACGTGGTGAGTGAGAGATACAGGAAAGCTAAGCAGCTAGCGGGAGCAAGCTAAGCAAGTGCAGATGTGCCAGTTTGTGGACTTTTTTCGAGGACCAGCTTAAGCTTAACGTGAACTTTAGGATACACAGACTCCACCTAATGCAATACAGACAAAAACCGGACGAAAATATTGATGATTTTGTGACTAGAGCCAGAACTTTAGCACTGAAATGCCAATTCACAGAAGGGGAGTTGCATGAACGTATCATCAAGCTCATCATTGCTAGCACGCCACATGATGCACTGAGGAACGACCTGTATGGGAAACCCCAGGGCTACTCCCTGGCTGATCTGTTAAAAGAAGGACGGAAATATGAAGCTTTATCAGCAGGGAACCAACAGCTAAACCAGCTTGGATTATCCAACTCTGAAAAAGTGCATGCAATACAAAGCCATGAACCGCGTCAGTGTCCTGCATACAATGATGAATGCTCTGCATGTGGTGCAAAAGGGCACTGGGCAAGGTGCTGTAGGAAGAACAAAAGACAACCAAAGCAAGACTTCAGCACAAGAAGAAGTAAGTCTCCTCCACCACAAAACAAGCACTACAAACAACAGTCACTGAGAAAAGGACACAGACCAAAGCATGAATCCAAAATTGATGTGGTTGACTGTTATGATTCAGACGAAGAACATGTACCAACAACAATTCCACAGCATCACAATCAGTGAAAAGTGTATGCATAGCATCAACAGCAAAACCACCCAGAGAGGAGGCTTACACAATACTGAACGTGAGACCACCTGATGGACTAGGCCATGGACATACACACCTGAAAATCGACACTGGGGCATCTGGGAACACTCTTCCACTGCGCACATTCAGACAAATGTATGGAAACAAGGAACATGCAAACAAAAGACTGAAGAACAACCTAAACAACCTAAAACTGTCTGCTTAAGCCCAGTTCAGACCAAAGATTTGCGACGCAACGACTTGCAAAGAGACTGTTTTGGAACGCCACAGGGGAAAAGTTGCAGCAGTGTGAACTGGTTGTCGCAAGGCGGCTGATGCCGTTGCAAGGAGTCGCCAAAGATTGAACATGTCAAATCGCCAGGTCCAGTTTTAGAACGATGTGGCTATTTCTCTTCAGCCAATCAGGACACAGCACAGAACAATTTAGGCTTATTAAATAGGCCTACAAGTTGTAGATGCTAACGGTATTATCTTTGGTTCCAGAACAACGATTGTAGATAATGTTAGGCTTGAGCTGATTAACATTATTTTAACAGGACCACCGTTACCGTTACACGTTAGCCGTTGTTATGGTTACATGCTGCCAGTCCGACATGCCCCCATTCCGACACCGCACTTATTTTACATGCCCAAATGTATAAATCAGTGTTCGAATTACGTGGGAGCCAGAGGGAACCGAGCTCCCAAAAAGGCAATAATGTCAAAAAACTATGGGGGTCTCTCATATCTGAAGGTGTCATTGTGGCATCATAATTTTATCTTAAACAACGCTCATTATCCATCCCCGTGCGGTCTCTTACCATTAAAGACGTTGAATTAAAAATTTTAGGCTACTATACGGGACATAGACCGACTCATTTCACGGATTCCTGTGAGACTAGGTTGCCTTAATTACATCGGTCACCTTCGTCAGGTGAAAACTAAATGTCAAGGGAAAGAGGCGGTGGTTGAAAAAAGTATTTAGATCGAAGTTCACTCGTTGCTTGTAATGGTTTATTAGTTTCCCAGTATAATTTCCTTAATTTAGAAGTCAGTTTTGTTCAGTTTTGAATTGTAAAATAAATTAAATATTTTTTTGAAGTTGCAAGTTTTTTAAATTACTGGAAGTGAGTCGAGCTGACCTTGCCTGCTGTACCCACGTCCCAAAATAAAGAACAGCCGAGACAATATCCTTAAGTCAAACATGCTGTTTCATTTGGCCTCAGTTGGCTAAGGATGCGAACTTGGAATGAACATGTGCAACAGGGATTTCTAAGGGGGTTACAGTGGCGGAGACTGCAGGAGCTGTAACATCACTACGGCAGAGCTAAGATGGTTCTACGAGTGCTTCAGCCCTACCAACGAACGACGTGCCTACTGAGGCGGCTGCTGGTCTCTCAACGAGGGGAAGCCCAGCATTCAGGCCAGCCCGCTAGCCCATTCACCACGAGAGACGCTGAGCGTCCGTGGGAGAGAAATAATCGCAGGATTATTCAATGACCGTCGACTTTCGATGCACTAAAAAAAGCTGTTCTAAACAGCCCCATTGAAGTGGATGGACGCTGAGCTTCAACAGGCAAATGCACTGTGACGCTACGGGAATGTATGAGAAGGAAATCAAGTCAGTCGACCTGCGATAAGCAGCTGATTCTGAACGAACTCGTCTTCGAGATTGGACGTGTTCTAATGCATTTTTAATCAATGAAATGTTAACACAACAGTATATATCTGACCATTTCATTTTTGAAATTTTAGGTGAAGCCGAGCTTCCCTTGCAGTAGAGAAGTCGCCACTACAAAAGAATGCAATGTATCCATCCATTGGGATCTAAACAAACTAAGCTCCAGCGAATTACTACAATGCAGAAGTAGTGGAGAATGACGAAACACAGCAACTCTAGCCTACTCTCAACCAAAATAAAAATAAAACTAATCGCAAACCTAAGTTAGGCTACTTTTTAGCAGGATGCAAGTGATGCTGATGCGGCTCTCAGCTGTGCCAGAGCGTTCACAGTTGTTAGGGAGACCACCTACCGTTGCCGCCCGGTGCAGCAGTGTGAACTGCCCAGTTTTTAGAACGTCTCAACCCATCTCCTCGCAAGGAGTTGCAAGGAGTTGCGAGTTGCAAGGAGTTGCGAGTTGCAAGCAGTTGTGTCGCGAATCTTTGGTCTGAACTGGGCTTTATAGTGGTCATGAGATTCCGTGCCTCGGAACCATCAACATTCCATGCCAGTACAAAGAGTCCAGTTGGGTCAACGCAAAGTTCTACGTAGTGGATGTACCAGGGCCAGCTGTAGTTGGATTACCCACAAGTGAACTGCTGAAACTTGTGACTGTGCACGTGGACACAATCAAAGGAAAACCAGATGACAACAAGACAATCACACAACCAGTGAAACGACTGAAAATACTTACCTGTGATGACCTCAAGAGAGCATATCCGAATCAGTTTGATAAAATAGGGAACTTCGAGGGAACTGCCAAACTTTTCCTGAAGGACGACGCTGAACCATTCATTGATCCACCACGGAAATGCAGCATCCACATCAAAGACAAGCTTCAAGATGAGCTCAACAAACTCGTGGGACAAGGTGTACTACGAAAAGTAGAACAACACACTGATTGGTGCTCTAGCCTTGCGTTCAGCACAAAGGAAGATGGATCATTACGGATTTGCCTAGATCCACAAAAGTTAAACGCCAGCCTGAAAAGATGCCCACACAAGATACCCACCGTTGAGGAATTTAATCCAAAGTTTGCTAATGCAAAGGTTTTCAGTAAGCTCGACTCGAAAGCAGGATACTGGTCGATACATCTTGACGAGGATTCTCAGCTCCTAACAACGTTTCGCACTCCATTTGGCAGATACTGCTGGAGACGTCTTCCATTTGGACTGAGTGTATCCCAAGATTGGTTCCAGGCCAAGATGGACCAGATCCTCGAGGGGCTCCATGGTGTGGTCAGCATAGCCGACGACATAGCTGTATGCGGAAAAAACGAAGAGGAGCATGACAAACACCTGATCAACCTGATGGAACGGGCTGCAGAAGCAGGTATGGTGTTCAACAGTGAAAAGTGTGCAATAAAGCAAAAAAGCATATCATTCTTTGGCAACATGTACACAGATAGTGGCATAAAACCAGACCCTGCCAAACTAAGAGACATACAGAAAATGCCAACACCTCAAAACAAGGACGAACTTCACAGATTCTTAGGAATGTTGACTTACCTCTCACCCTGCATACCGAAGTTTGCAGAGAAAGCGCACATCTTGAGGGGACTGCTGAAAAATTAAGCTCTGTGGATATGGGAGGCAGATCACCAGAAATGCTTTGAGGAGTTAAAATCAGCCATCACAGAGGATGCATGTCTAAAATACTATGATGCAAGCACACCACTGATGCTCAAAGTGGAGGCATGGTGCTAGTGCAGAATAACAGACCCATTGCATTCGGTCAAAGACTCTGACAGACTGCCAATCAAGATACAGCAACATAGAACGTGAAATGCTCACAATAGTTTGTGGGATGCAACGATATCACACTGTACGGAAAGTCATTCCTTGTGATAACAGACCACAAACTACTTGTAACCATATGTGCAAAACCACTACATGCAGCACCACCTCGACTTCAGCGGATGCTTATCAATACCCAAGGATACAACTACGAAGTCAGGTACCGACCTGGAAAAGAAATGATACTGGCAGACACTCTCAGTCGTTTACCAAACCCTGAAAACAACAGTGACATTGAGCTGGATGAGCGCATAGATGGTATTGATGTAGAGATTGAGGATCCAGAGTGGCACACCATCGCCATAATAAACTTCTCACATGAAAAGCAAGATGCTCTGCGGATCCAAATTACTGCCGATCCAAAGCACAGTGCACTAAAGGAACTCATTCATCAAGGATGGCCGGAAACCATAAAGGATCTACCCAAAGACCTGCGTCCATATTGGTCATTCAGAGATGAACTCGCTGTGGAGTCAGGAGTCATATTCAAGGGCAGACAGGTACTTATCCCAGACTCTATGACTGATGACATCCTAAAACAGCTACACGTAGCACATCAGGGCATAGAAAAAACACGCCGGCTGGCAAGAGAAAGTGTCTACTGGACGAAGATGAATGACGACGTTGAAAGAGTCTGCAAATCATGCAGTGTTTGTGCATAACATCAAGATGCAAATCCAAAAGAACCTCTCAAACTGCATGAAATACAGAGCAGGTGTGATGAAGAAACACCACGACCGCAACTGTCGCAGAGAACTTCCTCTACTCCACCCTGGACAACATGTGACTGTGTGGAACAAAGACAGAAGAACATGGCAACCAGCAGTTGTCTTCCAAAAGTGCAATGAGCCACGGAGCTACATTGTGCAAACACCAAATGGAAACAAGATAAGGCGTTGCAGAAGTTACTTGCATGGACCATACAACACACAAATACAACAAGCTACAAAAAGACTCCGCTTTGCTGAGCCACACACACTGGATGAAGGACAGGAGGGCCATAGCAATCAATCACAGACCGCACCACCCTGTGGAACTGAGACTGAGCCACCAGACCAAAGAAGCCCTCAGCCAGTGCGTACAAGGGTAGGAAGGGCTGTAGTCAAACCATCTCACTACAAGGACTATGTCTAACAGCGAGATTGATTGTGGTTTAAAAAAAAATTAAAAAAAAGAGAGTGAAACATTACTGTCATGTGAGGAATATGTTTAAATGTGTTGGATGGCAGAGAGAGAAAAAAATAATAATAGTTTGACAATGTCAATGGATTGAAACATTATCATGATATGTTAATGCTTACGGTTTTAATAAGCACTGAATTTAGTTACTTTTTAATAGTGTTGTTAATACACAGTGTTATGTATTTTCCTGGTTCTCTAGCTAAACAGGGGGGATGTTGTGATATGTAAATAGAACTAGATTATACCTATGCAGAGTGATACGTCACTACATGAGCAGCGTAGGAATACCGGTGTTGTAGTGTTCCTGAACCTAACCGAAGTAAAGTTACATTGGATCTTATCATCAAGTCATCTTCCTTGTCTCCAAATAATACTTCAACAAAGGTCCAAAATCAAGTTAGGTTGGTACTAACAAACGCCAACTAACTCCGGCCCGCAGGAGCCAAATGTCGGCCCGCGCTGACCCAGTGGCATTCACATGTAAAAAAAAATGTTTTTTTTTTTTTTTTTGTTTACAGACTGATGTTATTTGCTACACATATTTAAAAAGTTTAAAACTAATGTCACATATTGTGGTATCACATTTTAAAGCTAACTAACTAAAATCTTCCTGTGTCTCTTAGAGAGGGAGGGAGAGACATATAGAGAGGGGAAGAGAGTGGATGTGAACACACACTGATCTGGATGGATGGCATCAGGCCCAATGCCCTGTTGAAGACACACTGTGCTGATGCTATTTAAGTTTTTATGTTTGGGGCTGCTGCACTGCGTGTTTGTTTGCTGGACTTTTTGTTTGCTGATGTTCCAGCGGCATTTTAATAAATTAATGGTAGGTTTTGGACAAATTTTGTTTCAAGAGAGAATTATTGTGTGACTCCTAACACAGGGTATTTTCAACTACTACTAATAATTATAGTAATGATAATTAAAGCAAAATGTGCACATAAAAATGGCAAATTAAAAAAATGTAACGATATCTCGGCCCTTGGCGTGGCATGCTTGACCAAATTTGGCCCTCTGGCAAAACTAATTGGGGAACCCTGGTGTAGAGCCTGACCTTAGAGCTACCATCATTGGTCGATAGCATTCTCTGTAAACATTTAATTGGTCAGTCACCTCAATAGCGCAAACTTCCTTGTTTACCACTGGCAAAGCGCATGGCTACCCGGCATCTTCAGCCATGCCGAAACGCAAGTGTAAGTTCACGGACAAATTAAAACATAAATTCCCATGTTTTCGTCTCAGTCGAGATCAACATGACCTGCAAAGCAAGCACTAACGTGTCGGTCTCGAATAAAGGTGCCAACGACCTACAAGCACACATAAGTTCAGCAAAGCATCGAACGGCAGCGAGGGGCGAGAGCTCATCTGCTAAAGTGACAGAGTTTTTCGTAAGTAAAACAGAGAGTGCAGCTGTCACTGCTGCTGAGGCTGCCTATGCTTTCCACACGGTAAAGCACCACAAAAGCTACAGGTCAATGACTGTACATCTGGCTTGTTAAAAAAGCTGTTCACAGATTCTCCAACTGCTCAAAAATTTGCAAGCGCTCGAACAAAGACAGAAGCAATTGTAAATGCCCTGATAGCCCCTCATTCTGTTGAAGTTGCTCTAGAAGCACTTAAAGATATTTCCTACTGTGGTGTGTCTACTGATGGAAGCAATCATGGAGTAGTGAAAATATTCCCTCTGCTCAATCAGTATTTTGATTGGAAGAACGGTGGTGTGCAAAATAAATTACTTGAAATTAAAAACACCCCAAATGAATCAGCTGAAACTATTGCACAGTACATAAAAGACACACTGGAAAAGAAAGGGATATTTTCAAAATGCATTGCATTTACTGGTGACAACTGCAACACAAATTTTGGAGGAATCCGGCGTAATAAGGATGGGAAGAATGTTTTTTCAAATTTAAAAAAGTCCTTGCAGAACACAGCTCTTATTGGTGTAGGCTGCCCAGCATATATTCTGAACAATTGTGTTCACCACAGAGCAGACACACTGGATGTTGACATTGAGCACATCATTTTCAAAATTTATCAGCACTTCCACATCTACACTGTGTGCACAGAGAGAGAGTCTGAAGGGGTACTGTGAGTTTGCTGATGTTGAATTTAGAGCTCTCCTCTCTCACAGCAAGACACGATGGCTGTCATTATTCCCAGGAATTGAGAGATTGCTACAGATGTATCCAGCTGTGAAAGCGTTCTTTTTGTCACAGGAAAAACCACCAATGCAGATCAAGAAGTTTTTTGAAGATGAGTTCAGTGAGATTTACCTCTGGCAAATGCATTCACTCCTGTGTATTTCAGTCGAAAATTCAAGAGAACAATTCAGTTGTGGAAGTAAAGAGGATTCTGAACAGGGTCCATAGCATGCTTCATGAACGCAAGATGAACAACTTCATGCCTCTTAAAGAGTATTCTGGCACAAAATCAAAAGGATGGGTATGGTCAAAGGTGTGAGCATTTCAGTGCTCAAGTACAGGGCCTGTACAGTACATGTTTTGACAATCTAGAGAGATGGATGGCACCCATGGAGGAGTTTTCCACTTTTATGTGGATGGATCTGAGTGAGATTCCCGACTGGAATGACGTAGAGGGCTGTATCAGGCACCTAGCTGGGAAAGGGGTGGACATTGATGATTCAAAGTGCTTTGATCAGGTCACCAATCTAAAGAATTTCATTGAGAGAAGTAACAGTGATGCAGACTTCAGTGATCTACAAGCACACCAGAGGTGGACCAAATTCTTTCCGACGATCCAAAAGTGTTGATTTTCATTCAGAGCTGCTTAAGATGGCACAGGTTTTTTTTGCCATACCTGCTCACAATGCAAATGTTGAGCGTATCTTTTCACTGATGCAAGCCCAATGGACCAAGGAGAGGAATCGCTTGTCTGTTGATTCACTGAATGGGATTCTGTGCATCCAGTACAATTTCATTGACTTTGTACGTGTTCGTGCCGCGCCTTCACTTTTGGTGTGAACAGGCGGTTACCGTGTGCCTTAACTATGCGAATGAGCAGCGGAAAATTTAAATAGATGTACATTTTCCGCCGGGCAAGCAGATGGATTGCTTGAATGGTGCAGCGCGAACGACCTTGTTCAAGTGTATTTCGGTGATTCTACTCGCGTGAGTTGAACTATTTCAACTTTCCTGCAATTCGCTTCAGGCTCAATCACGTTTGCGGTTCGCACGAGCAACTTTTTTAGTGAACGCACCTTTATTGGAAAACGCTTAAGGAAACACCTCCTGCTACAAATTCTCCTTCAGAAAATGTATTCAGTTCAGGGGGGACCATTATTATATGTTTCCATTCCTCACTGAAGCCTCAAAATGTTGACAAACTGGTTATAATTGACTGTGGTTTATATTTTAATAAGCATACCTACCTCTCTCATCTGACACACAGAAAAATACTTCAAAGGTTCAAAGGTTATACATGTAAGAGAAGAGAAGAGACTGAATAGTCCAGTCATTTTAAGCCAAAAAGGGGGTCAACCTAGAACAAATGCAGCAGAAGAAAACTCAAATGATTTTGTATCCTCAATATGTCCTGGGTAAAGCAACTTTTTATTTTACCTACCTTTTGTCTTCTGCATTCTCCTTACCATTGTTTCCTGTTCTTTCGTCAGACTCATTCCCCAAAAACAGTCCCACGTACCCAGCCCCAAACCCCATCTCTGCATAAGAATTAGTAAAGGCTGGTTTAAAGTACTTCTTCCTGCCTCTATGTATAAATGCTCATGGATAGCCTAAATGGGTTCCATTCAGACCTTAACATTAAGTATTTTACTGTTATATGTCAACAAGATTCAACAAGACATTTTCACCTGGCTATACCCAATGTTTAGATTTGTTGTGGTATTTATGCAAATTTGCATATACATAATTAGATTATGCACCATTTGCCCATGGTACCAAACAATTTAAAAAAAACTTACATATAATAATAATAATAATACATTTTTTTGTTTGTCTTGATGTAAGTAATCAACTCAGTAATTTCCATGGGGATATCTAAAGGTTAACATTTTTACCCTATTCACCTGAAAAATAGAATGAATAGGTGAAACTTTCCCCTAATGGGATTCTTATGGGCTTTTCTTTCCCATACTCAGGACATACTGAGGATACAAAATCAGTTGAGTCTGCTTCTGTTGCAATTTGTTTGACCTTTTTTCATAAAATGACTGGACTATGAAGTTGTTTTTGTGTTTAGTGCATTCATGAGGCTGTTGCATTTAAGCTAAAAATAGGAGTGTTCTCTTACTGTTGTCCAAAGTTGACTTTTGAGTTGTTTTTTTTAAAGCGAAAGAGAACAAACGCACTGTGATTGCCCTTGAATGACAAGCTCAGGAACCAGGAACCACCTGAAGAATATTCCACTCACTCAAAAACAAACAAACAATCATGACATCGATTTCCATTAGGGTTGTTTTTTCTTTCTTCAGATCAACAGATTATCAGATGCCTCTGAAATATGGGAAGATGATTATTGGACTTTGTAGGCTACTGTTTAGTCTCTTTTGTCTAATGCCGGTATCGATTCGTGATCAGATCATCCCTGTGGTGAACAGAGTCTTCGCTGTCATATTTCCAGCATCAAGCGATGAAACCACTGTGGAATGTTTTGATGTGAGGCACTCTCCTAACTTTTAGCATTCATTTTTTATCCCCCTACCCCCTTTACTCAAGAGGCTTTGCCTTTTGCCAGCCCGCCATGGGAAATAAGAATTGGTTCTTGATGACTTGCCTGGTTAAATCAAGGTTAAATAAAATACTTAAATATCTGGTTTCGGTTGCTTCTGTGTCAAAGGTCGGCGTAGGACATGTTTAGTTATTTGGGAATTACATGGGAATTATTTAAAACTCTGACTGTAAGTGACCCTTGATCATTTCAAGAAGCGAAACCCAAGTACTGAGAATAATACATCCAAATGCCATCAGCTCAGACACAGGCCACTGGATCCTCTAAACAAGAACCGTTTGCTTTTCCAGAGAAACACCACAGAATGAACTCTGATGAGGGCTAGACTCAGCATCATGCGCCCCCTTCTGGTGGACTGCAGGCCTACAGGCCATATTTGACAGCCATGTCTTCACTGATACAATATTCTATATAACTGGGTTCTGACAACCTAGCCTATAAAGACATGGGAAAGTAACATTGTGAATCATTTACATTTTATGGAGGAGGTTATCATTTTTTCATATTTTGAAGACTGTGTGTGTGTGTGTGTGTGTGTGTGTGTGTGTGTGTGTGTGTGTGTGTGTGTTAATTGTGATAATCGAAAACATAGCAATTGCAATGATATCGTTAGAAACCGTCTACAACTAGGCTATAGTTGTACTGTATAACATGAATTTACTTTTGACCGCTAGAGGGCAGCAATCGCCGGTTCTCATTAGAAACGATGACACGACGTGCACCTCCTTTCTGACAAAAACTACTCACACCCCTCAAATGTGTGTCACTCACACAGCTGAAGACATGGTCACAATCGTGTGCCTTTGTCCTTGTGGACAGGGTAGGCCCGCACAGATCCAGAGATTAAATGTTTTGTTGCAGCAGTTTTGTTAAATTTGATCTTCTTTCCTTTGTTTGTTTTTCAGGGGATTTCAGGCAAATGATCAGGACACCTTATCGTCCTGTTGTTTACGGTCCTGTTGCCAGGAATTTGTCACTGGGCATTTCTTGTAAACATTCTTGATTTTTAAACCCTTCCTTATTCCGCCAGAAACATAAAGGGTGACATAAAACCAAGTATGGACTAGGGAGCCCTATGTGCAAACTGCAGATGTTGCTATTTTTACATGCCTAAAACAGGCATAGGTATAGCTACAAATAAAACTAAATGAAGCCAGACTGCCAGACACACACGTGTGTGTGTGTGTGTGTGTGTGTGTGTGTGTGTGTGTGTGTGTGTGTGTGTGTGTGTGTGTGTGTGTGTGCGTGCGTGCGTGCGTGCACCTCCTTGCTTAAAAGAACACGATGTTCTTTTCCTTGTTCAATCTTCAACCCTTGTTGTTGTTCGTGGAGATCAGCTGATTAAAACGAAAGTGAAAGTGTTCCCAATACATCCAGGGTTCATGTAGGACTTACCGATGGATAATGCTGCGGTAGAATCTCTGCCTAGAGACCTTGGCAAACACACGTCAAGGTTGACGCTAAATTTATTTAGTAAAGCACTATAAAAAGCGGGTCTTGTTTGAGGTTTTTGTGTGTGTGTGAGTGTGTGTGTGTGTGTGTGTGTGTGTGTGTGTGTGCGTGTGTGCGTGCGTGCGTGCGTGCGTGCGTGCGTGCGTGCGTGCGTGCGTGTGTGTGTGTGTGTGTGTGTGTGCGTGCGTGCGTGCGTGCATGCGAGCATTAGAGTCCAATTTCCTTAAAAAACTATGATCAACATAAAATCACTGACTTCCTTTAAATATATAGCCCAACCTCTCTCAGTTTAAAAAAATAAAGGCATAACCATTAGCATAAACACTGAGATTTACAGGAAAGTGACACCATTGCTTTGTCAGGTGGGAACTGAGGTGTAGACACAGCTAAATACTTTTAGCATAAACAAACAGTATCAAATAAGTATGCAATATAAATCGAAAAAAAATCGGTTATTTTCACACCACATTTTAATCCATCCAGACTATCTTTTAAATTTAGGTAATCGTAAATGTGGGATCACTCACTCACACACACACACACACACACACACACACACACACACACACACACACACACACACACACACACACACACACACACACACACACACACACAATGTGGTTTACATGCTTGTTACTACGAGGCTGTGGCCAAATGTGGGGAGGTCATGTGACTTCTTGCAACAGATGGTTTTGTCACAGCGAAACAAAGAGAACTGCAGTGTGTAGGTGTGTGTGTGTGTGTGTTTGTGTGTTTATGTGTTTGTTTGGGGGGGGGGGGGAGTGAGAAGGATGCCACAAATTAGTAGAGTCTGGGTCTGTGTGTGTGGGTGTGGGTGTGGGTGTATGTGTGTGTTCTATATCAGTCACATTTCTGAGTATGTGAATGTATTTTTAGTGGGAAACTGCAAGAGCTAATATTTATATTTAAAAAATTCAAGTGCTTGACTCTCAGAAGAGATATGTTTTGTCTATAGATAGCCATGCACCCTCATCAGTCTGTTTGGGATAAACAGGATTGTTTATCATTCCATGGAATTACGATGCCAGATGCAAATGTTTCACTTTCGCTCAGTGAAAATGAACCTCTGATGATTGGTGCTCTTCGTGAAATCTTCTTGTGGTTATTTGCAAGAATTTGTGAAAAGTGGGAAATTCTCATACAGTGCTCACTACCTAATTCTTCGGTAACTGTGGAATCAGTTCGCTCGAAATTGGACCAATTCCAAAAGTTTTTGTCTGTGCTCTTGGACCCAACCTGACCTCAATATAAGGTCCAGATTAGAATAATCCCGAGGGTTTCCTTCAAGGAAAAGGTTTCATTTTCATTATTAGAACGGAGTAACCGTAAAAAAGTCACTCTTTTATGGTCTCTCTTTCTCTTTCCTTCGTTAGAGAATTAACAGAATTGATCCTTGAATTCAGATTATATGATTAATGACATAGGTCATAATATATCCTATTCAATAATTATATTATAATTTATATATAATATCAGTCTGTTAGAAACCCATAGCCATAGTTACAATCGTAATAATGACTTTAAAGGATTAAGAATCACTGAACTCACAGCTTTTCTAATCAAAGGTTTTAAATGGCATTCCAACATTGTTGTATGATTCAATGAATTGAATATGGATCGTAATAAGTGTTTACATTTTTTAAGTAAATTTATAGAATGTCTGTATGAATACTTAGTTAGTAATATACTTAGTAGGATACGTAGTAAGCACACGGTAAGTTCCAAGTAATAAAATCGCGTTACACATTTACAAGGAACTCCACTGGTACTTGTCTTTCATATGAAAGCATTAGTCATTTTATCTTATCAGAGGGCAGTTTGATTAGGGAACAAGGCGAGACTTATGAGGCTGAATTTCCTTTGTTTCCCTTTTCGGCTGAAGTATAACTGTCTCATGGGCCTTCATATTGTTCATCCAGGAATATATATACATATTGGTCAATCCAGGAAAGGCAATACTCTCAATATCACCACTTGCACAATCACCCAACAGTTGTTTTGTGTTGTAAGAGATACAAGCAAGACAATTTTTGTGTAAACTCACATACACTCAGAGCATATGTGGAGGGCTTGGCGATGGGCCTTACCAACATTCAGCATGTCACACTTCAGTATCAGGCTATGACACTATCCAAGTTCACAAGAACAGGGGAGTCATGCTCACACACACACACACACACACACAGACGAAACACACACACACACACACACACACACACACACATGGATGTAACCTCGTCAGCAATATATACACACAGATAATATATACAAACATATACCAACAATTTAAGTAAGAAAAGGTTGTCAAGCCTGTAGTACAATTGGTTGGCAGGACCAGTAAAGGAAGCCAATACATATACAAAACATTAGGCCTTGATACAATAATAGTATTAATAATATGTGGATATATATAATAAATAAATAATGTATACCGGCTAGGTGCCTTGTGATGGTGCAGAACTGTTGGCCTGGAGTGTGGAGAGTGCCACTGGTTGGAATGTTGGTGGGCTGTCTGTCAGCACAAGCTCAGACATTGTTGTGACAAAACTATCACAACCCATACCCCACCCTGGCTGCAGCACGAGCTACACTTCTTCCCCCTCGCATCTGCAAAGGTCTCTATCCCAAGGCTCTGGTTAATTTAAAACAGGTCAGACTGAATCTGGAGGTTTGACTTTTGAATGTGGATGCGCGCACGCACACACACACACACACACACACACACACACACACACAATCACAATCACAACCCCAACCCCCCCACCCAGTGAAACCCAACCCCCCGTTTTTTTCCTATTCCACAGAAATGAAACAGAGTGAAGCAGTTGAAATGTATATGTGAATGTAAATCACCTGTGAAGTCTTTGCCAACATCCTCACTCCGGTTGCAAAAGTAAACAGTGTGCGACTTGTTTATTACTGCAACTCGAGGCTTAAGTTTTACTTTTAGAGAAACCTCCCCCCCCCACACACACACACACACACACACACACACCCACACACACACCCACACACACACCCACACACACACACACACACACACCCACACACGCACATTTATGGCACCCTCCCCTCTCTCTTCCACAGAAATGAAACACAAATGTGCAGAGCTGTTGCTTTCAGCGATGGGTGCTGCAGAGAGTCACGGACCGGCCGTTTACAAGGAGCCGGGAAGCACTCCTTAGCTTTCATTTATCCCGTTTGGCTTTGCATCATTCATCATCATCGTCGTCATCATCATCATCATCATCATCATCATCATCATCATCATCATCATCATCATCATCATCATCATCATCATCATCATCATCATCATCATCATCATCATTATCTCCGGGCAAACAACGCCTGACTCACTCAGTTGGATCAATGGATATATAGATGGATGGATGCATTTGATGAATGGATGGATGTATTGAATCAAATGTATAAAAGAGTCTCTGTGTGGATATAATGGATATGGTATAAAGAAGATACAGAACATAGATACACCAGACAATTGATGCACGCAACCCACTAACAGTGGTAAAACAGTGAATTATGCAGCAGATCTTAGATTACATTAGATTAGTCGTTGGACAGATAGATGTGTCCTGGATGTGTCAAGTTGTAGGGTTATTGCAGGTCCTATGTTCTTCTGCAGAAAACCTTATCTGCCAATACAGAGGATTTGCATATAGAGAAACCGCTTCATGCACCATTTAGACATTGGATGCTAGTAGGCCTAGTGCAGAGAGTGAGTCAACTAATGAATGCCTACTCATTATTTTGTAATGCCATTATATTCCACTGTTTGTCCATTGACAATAAATGACACAGCGAGATGCAAATGTCTGAGCAGATTAGACATTGATTCAGTCCAATTCCCAATGATATGTTGCAATATAGCAATATGCGTCCATGAATTGACCTTTGCTATATAGTGATACCGTTTTAATTTAGTCTGTGGAGCTGATGCTGTAGCCTAAACATTTTTTGGGGGGGGGGGGGATCTCGGGTTACAAATTATGAGAAACACAGACTTCCCTCACTATGTGTGTTATTCTTTAGGACACACATTCAAGCGTGTGTAAAAAAAAAAGAAATGAAACGATACGCGGCCATATAGCTTCAACATTTTCGATTTCTGCAAACGCGGTTTACGTGAAGAGTCCCCGCTGACTCTAAATCTTCATAACGCTTCGGTTTCGGTTTCCTAGAAAAGGCGGGGCTAACAGATGACGTATATAAAGAGCCTCAGCGCGCACTAGGCTGTCCACACAGACACAGACTAGAGTCATCACTTCGGGGCAAACATAAAGAGCCCTGAATACGACCTGTAGTCCTGTTGTATCCCCCCCACCCCTAACGAAGGATTACCTTGAGCTGAGTGGACATGTGTGGACGACCACTGTGAACACAACAGCAAACGACAGGAGATCGCTGAGTAGAGTGGAGCATTTTCCGTTCTCAAGTGGGAGCCGAGTGATTTTTAAACGGTAAGCCTGGGGAAAACTGTCGCCCCGTCAATCAAATCTTGTCGCGGGTCCCGGCGACAAAAAGTTTCGCCCGATACGCGTCTCTACGTTCACTTAACATTGAAACGTGTCGCGGGGCGAAGTGCGGTGTGAACACACAGTTATCGTATGGTGTGATATGAGGGGAAAATAGACCGTTTTGAATGAGCGTTGGACCGATTCCTGCAGCTCTGAATTGTATTTTATTTGAATATCCAATAAATAGGCTACTGACGTTGCAGTACAGATCATAGCGTTATGAGAAGTGTGTGGACCGGGCGGTACTTCAGGTTAAGAACTTATCCTTGCTCTTCGGGTCGTGTTGTATAGATGTTGAGGGTCGGTTATGTGCGGGGTCTCGTCCATCTGTTCTCCTGAACAAACATCTCACCTGAATGATGCTTTACAGTGCAGGTGAGCTGTAATCCCTCGACCCATGCAAATTGGATTATACTGTACGTGGACATTGTAGACATACAGACACGGCCACAAAGCTGTGAAATGACAAACTCTCATGTTTCAACCTCGTATTGTGCTGAAGTGGCAATAATATTATTTATATTATATATTATTTTATCACGAATATTATTCGTGTTGATTGACCGGTCTGGACTGGTTATTCCTTCCATTCATTTAGGAACTGCTCAAATAACGATCAGAATCATCATAACAAGCCTAGTCTCATGAATCAGACATTAGATTAATATCTAAAGTCTTTTGATTAATATCTAAAGTCTGATGGCAAACTAGCTCAAATCTAGGTGAAAGGAGCTTTTAACTTCTTGGGGGTGTCATACTTTTTTCGACCAATCATGGTGCTGGAGGCGGGGTTCTGGAAGCTTGTAATTGGCGAGTAAAAACTCGGCTCGGTAAAGTTAAAAAAAAGTGTCTTTTAAAGTTTCTAACCAACACCGTGTAGCCTGGCCACTGTAGAAATACACGTGTTCAAATCCCTGTTCTTAAAGATTGATCCAGCAGTGCTGAGGAGACACTAACCCTTCACTTCCATGTTGTTCTCACTCAGGATGTCAGTGAGGTGGTCAGAGATGGGAGAGGGTTTTGAACACCTCTCCACCATAGGATGGTAGCTTACAGCACGGTGGAAGGCCATGGCAGCACCTGCACCTCTGCATCCTCCTCCTCCTCCTCCTCCCACTCGCTATCTCGTCCTGCGGGCAGACCCCACCTCTGCCCCCGAGCGGAGCCCCTCCAGCCCTGGGACGATGGGGTTCCCCCCGGGGCTCCCCAGGACCCGGGACCCCAGCCCGGGCCGGCCACGCCGCGCTCCGCCCTTGCCACCCACTTCCCGCCCTTCTCCTCCCAGAAGGACTTCTGCATCATCACAGACACGGCCGCGCAGCTGGAGCGCAGCGGCTTCTACTGGGGCCCGCTGGGCGTGGAGGAGGCCCACGGCATGCTGCGGGATGCCCCGCTGGGCAGCTACCTGGTGCGGGACAGCCGGCAGAAGGACGTGTTCTTCACGCTGTCGTACCGTTCGGAGGCCGGCGCGGTCAGCGTGCGCATCGTGTACCGCCTCCAGCGCTTCGGCCTGGCAGGCAGCGAGCGCACCTTTGCGGGGCTCTTCGAGCTGCTGCAGCACTACGTCGCCTCGCCCAAGAGGAGCCTCGGCACCCCCTACCGGAAACGCACGGCCACGCTGCAGGAGCTGTGCAGGAAGCGCATCGCAGAGGAGTGCGGCGGCCGCATCGGCGTCCTGCAGCTGCCCGTGTCCGGGATCCTGCAGGACTTCCTGCAGGAGTTCCCTTATAGCCTGTGAGAGGCGAGGTGGAGAGGGAGGAGATGGAGGTGGAGGAGGAGGAGGAGAGGGAGGAGGAGGAGGAGGTGGCAAGGGGGTCATCTTCTTTGGATCCCCACAGGACCCGGACTCTGTGTGTCCGGGGAGCAGAAGACTTTGTGTGGGCTGTCAGATCGGTCCGAGGACTCGTGAGAGGATGCGTGAGTTCGTCGTGCTTTGGACTTATGTGCTTTCCCTCGGGAGACCCTGGACTTGACGGATGCAACCGGCGACACGTCGGGAGAACGCTGCATTCGGAGACCACTACAACCGCACGGGGGAACCAAGACGAGGACAGTCGGACCAGCGACAGCCCCCCTGGTTCACTCCCCCCCCCCCCCCCGAGTGTCGGGGGCCCTTTGTGGTCGTCGGTGACCGTGGAGATGGCCCTGTTTGAGGGGATTTGATTTGAGGGGCCCTCAAAGGGCCGCATGGAGTTGCGCACACATGACACACGGTGGCGTGGAAGTGAATGTGTTTTTTGTTTCTATGTTTGCGACATACTTGAACACTCAACAGAATTGTTTACCTACAGTATAACAACCTCAAACCGCCCCGGGCAGCTTCAACCAACACTTTGAAGCGGTTTCAAAGAAAAATAATTAGTTAGTTACTATAACGAAGAAATCAGCTTGTTGATTGTAGTATGGACGTTTGGTGTAACGTACCAGGGTTTAGCAAGTTGTTCTTTACGCACATAGCCCCACGAGATGGGACATTTTTTGTTTTGTCATAAAGTTGAAATGAAACTTGATATTTATGGTTAATTAAGACTACATAATGTCTGTGAGGTCAATGGTCAGAACAGTAGCTTGGCCTGTAGCACACTGCAAACCAAAGGTTTAAGTAGTGCCTTTTTCTTTTTTCTTATAGCAAATATGAATAACTGTTATTTCATGGTTCAGTTAAAATCGTCAGTAATATGTATGTTACTGTGTTCCGTCCGTTGACTAACCAAGTTTGGAAAAGATACTAGAATTTTGATTTTTTTTGCATCAATAATATATTTCAAACAAAATAAAATGGTATCTATTTTGAAGAATAACCATCTTGTTTGTGTTTAAATGCCAGCGCAAACATCCACACCTAAAAATGTTTTATTGAATTAAGGTAAGAGACTTTATATCCGGAAGGAAATTTATCTTGGATACTTGCATCTATATGCATACTGTTTATAAAGGATATAACAATGAACATTTAAATAGATAGATAGTCCTTTATTAATCCCCCTTAGGAGAAATTCACAAGTGACCAGCAGTACAGTGGGAAAAGAGTGTGAAAACAAGAGTATATATACAAATACAATTTAACAATTTGAAATAAAATATAATAAAAAAACTATTAGAACGATAAACATACTATATACATGTCCGTTTGTAGGTGACTTGTGCATTTAAAATAAATATGACTATAAGTATAAATGTGCCAATGTGCAGGGTTCCTGAGGTAATGAGAAATACAATAAAATACAAATCAATTCAATACAAGAAATCTAAAAAACATACATGTAGATGTAACACACAGTCCACACCTACAGCCTTTCAAAGAAGGCATGGCCCTGGGCTGCGGCGGCGGTCAGGGCTTTAATGAACAGGGGGACAAAGGAGTGCTTGTCACCGGTCGAAGCCTACACTACATCAGGGGAACCTGACATGTCTGAGGGCAGAGCTGGCATTCAGACGGGAGCACATGGGCAGGCTCAGACATTATTTAGTGTGCCTGTCTGGTGATGGTTTTGTCAAAAGATGCTGTCTGTCTGGTTGGAACGGTTGCGTGAGGGAGGTGTTTTGGGCCAATAGCTGCATGGACAGGTGGCCAAACCATGTGCTCATTCTAGACAAACCAAGCACTCTGAGCCTGGGCAGAAAGCGAAGTCTCTGCTGGATCCTGGAGCAGATGTTTAGTACCTGGACATGCCGTGTCTGTTTGGAATCAATGTGATCAAACACACACACACACACACACACACACACACACACACACACACACACACACACACACACACACACACACACACACACACACACACACACACACACACACACACACACACACACACACACACACTTCTCTGGAAAGGAGAACTAGAAGTGTTTTAGTGGCCATAAGAAAGAAGAAGAACCGCCAGTTCGGTGTATGTTATCTTTGTTCTTGATTGATGACACACAGTTCAAAATGTGACTGTTGACAGAGGCATGAGTTACTTTTCTCTGGAATCCCAAACCAGAAGGTTTTTTGTTTGTGATAAATAGACCTGATGATGCAACATGGTGATACCAGCTGTTGTAAATGCCGTTCGTCAACATTTCCTGTCACAAAAGTGATGAAAGATCAACAAACTTTTTCATTCTTTCTCATTTTCTTTAATGTTGGACATTACAGAATTAAAAAAACAATATTAATCAGATATACTTCACGCAGTCCAGGAATCAGCCACAGATTTGACCCATAGATTTTGTTTTAACCGTGGTGTTTTCTTGCTTAATTCATCATTATTCGTTATCATTTACTAATCACACTTTTGGTTTATTCTCCTCATTCACGATGTACCGAGGACACAGGATAATCAGCATTGGCCTTGTCAGTTGTGTGGTGTGGTGACACAAGCACAACGCTTTCGTCTTTTACAGTCAGTCTCACCTCAACCGCGACGCCTATCACCTCACGTTGTTGTAACTGCGGTTTCCATGAAGAGAAAAGTCACTTGAAAGTAGTTCAGGTGTCGCTAGTACCGGGAACCAGCTACGTGCACGTGCACACGCACACACACACGCACACACACACAAAAAGATCACACGTGTGCACAAGCATTTCCCTGAAGAGAGGAACCGAGATGGAGATGGCAGACAAGGGGACAGTGCTTGTTTTTTAAGCCACAAGAACACGGAATGAAACTACTAACCCAGTCGCCAGAAGCAAACTGAGCTTTTTCTGTGTTTCTGCACAAACCACAGAGATACGTTCAATCCCAACGTTTCTCTGCCACCTTTTATTTTCGATATGTGACACGATCAACACCACTGCCTTTTTTTTTCAGTGGGGCCTCCTCCTCCCCCATGGCACCGCCACGATGATATGCCCTTGCTAACGGCCTATGGCTACACTATAATTTTCTATGCCATGCAAACTTATTTCCTGTACGTTAGACATTTTAACACAACCCAGCAAACATTTCGACGTCGATCAGAGGTCTAATCGACGTTGGTCATGGAGGTCAATACGATGTCTAGTTGAGGGGCTGATATGAAAGTTTTTCTGACGTCGGTCTTTCGACCTACGTCGTTTCGACGGCTCATAGACGACATCAATCCACGTCGTTTCAACGTTGTATAGACATTACAACTTCAAACTACATGAAATTTACTTTTAAGCCAAGTCACTAAACCTACCCACTTAATTATGAACACAAATACAATAGACAATTAATTAAATACAATTAATCTACATTCCAGTTACCCCAATTTTGAAAAAAATAGTTTGCCCCAATTTGATTTTTTCAGAATCAGAATAGGTTTATTGCCAAATACATTTTCACATATGAGGAATTTGTCTTGGTCTTCAGTGAGCACGATATTTACAAGCAATAAACAGTAAACAATAAACAATAAAGCAAGTACTTCCGTCAAGAACACAAGTCCAAGTAAAAAAATATAATAAGATAATTTCCAAAAATAAAAAATAAAATAAAAAGACACTATATACATATGAACCGTAATAAGAAGAATAATATATACAATTGTGCAGAATGATGCAAGTAGTGCAAAACTTGTCATCATAGGCAGATGACTGTGGAAGTGTGTGGTGGTGGGTGAAGGGGGGGTAGTGTGTGTGTCAGTGGGGGTCCGGGGCCGTTGTTGATGAGGCCAGTTGCAGACGGGAAGAAACAGTTTTTGTGGCGTGAGGTTTTGGTCTTGACAGACCTCAACCTCTTGCCGGAGGGGAGTGTTTCAAACTGTTTATGTCCAACATGATCTTCCCTGCACGCCTCAGTGTCCTGGAGGCGTGCAGGTCCTGGAGGGACGGCAGGTTGCAGGCAGGTTGCAGCCGATCACCTTTCCAGCACAGCGGATGATACGCTGCAGTCTGCTCCTGTCTTTGACTGTAGCAGCAGCGTACCAGATGGTGATGGAGGAGGTGAGGATGGACTCTATGATGGAGGTGTAGAAGTGCACCATCATAGCCTTTGGCAGGTTGAACTTCTTCGGCTGCCGCAGGAAGTATATCCTCTGCTGTGCCTTTTTGGTGATGCAGCTGACGTTCTGCTCCCACTTGAGGTCCTGGCTGATGACTGTGCCCAGGAAGTGGAAGGACCCCACAGTGGCGACTGGGGAGTCACACAGAGTGATGGGGGAGGGTGGGGCTGTGTTCCTCATGAAGTCCACAACCATCTCCACTGTCTTTAGAGCATTGAGCTCTAAGTTGTTTTGGCCACACCAAGTCACCAGGTGGTCAATCTCCCACCAGTAGACAGTCTCATCTCCGCCAGAGATGAGCCCAATGAGGGTGGTGTCATCCGCAAACTTCAGGAGCTTGACGGTTTGCGGATGACACCACCCTCATTGGGCTCATCTCTGGCGAAGATGAGACTGCCTACAGGTGCCTGCCTTCAGTAGCCTATAGCTTCCACTGCCACCATAGAGTTGACCATTGACACACCCACCAAACCTATAACAAGCAAACTCGTGTGTAGATAATATTTCTCAATGTTATAAACATATTTACCATCAGTGATGGGCAAATTACTTTGAAAAAGTAACTAATTACAATTACAAATTACTTCTTAAAAAAGTAATTGAGTTAGTAACTCAATTACTCTATTATAAAAGTAACTAATTACTAGGAAAAGTAATTTTTGCGTTACTAAAACAAAGTAATATGTCAAAGAATTCGGCTTTTTAGAAGCATGTTTCACACGCCAGTTTCATAGAGTAGAACAGCATAGAGAGATAATTAACCTTAAACAAATATCCTTTGCCATGGGGGGGGGATATGAACTTCAATAATTCAATTTATTTCTCATCAACATAATATTTATTGAAACTGACACATCACTTGTGGTCAGATGCTTCATTAGATTTGAGTTGCTCGCGGCCGATGTGGACAAACGCTTTCCTCCCGAGCATAACGTGCACTTCAAATACAAGTTCTTCCCCTTTCTCTCAACGATGGTGAAGTAGTGTTTATATTTCCACTTGCTAAACGCCGACTTTCCCACTTTATCCTCCTCTTCTGTACTCGCCATTTCTTCTCTGTCTATCACTTTGGTTTTACCGGTCGAAAGTTGTGTGTGTGCGCCGCACAGAAGCTACGTCGGTTTGTGTGTAAAATAAACTCCTACAATGATTCGTCAATGATGTCACGCAGCTATACATCGTCAAGTCAGTTACTTCCTTGTTCCATATCCGCAAAACATGACCTGTCTTATCCTTGGTATTTATCGAAACCGTGTTGTACTAGTGTGCTCTCTACTCTGCAGCCCGCTTATGAAGTGAGGAGGAGGAAAGGAAGAAAAGAAAAAACAATAGCCTAGAACTCATGCTGGCTGCAGGCTTTTTTTTTTTTTTTCCATGATCGCGCTGGGGCCCCGATTTTAGTAACGGACTAACGGCAACACAAGTCATGTTAGTAACGGAAACGGCGTTAGTAACGCTGGATAAAGTAATTAATTAGATTACAAATTACAGAGGAATGTAACGGCGTTACGTAATCGCGTTTATTCTAACGGCGTTAGTCTCAACACTGTTTACCATTAGACTGTACTTCTTAATTCCAGCAAATATTTCCTCAAACTGCGTCCCCAACAAGTCCAATAGACGTCGAGTCACAACGTGACTTTATTTTTACCCTTTGCCGACATGAGAACATAATCTTAAGGGAATGGTGATTTTGAGGTAGGGGGACCAGACGTCCCTGGTTTCCGGGGACAGTCCCGGTTTTCAGTGACCTGTCCCCGGCTACTGCTGTCCCCGGAAATGTCCCCGGATTTGACTGTGACTGAAATATCCGAACCAGCCCCCCCCCCCACCCCCCAACAATCCTGTCCACCCGCAAACCAGAACCCCCCCCCCCCCAAACACCTAGATCATTTGGTTCATATCAAAAGGATAGCAATATTGCTAGACAGATACATCTATAATATTTAATATTTAGTTATGCATACTCTATCAATCAAGCATTAATGCATGTCCTATTAATCTTCAACAAACGACAGATTTCAGGGTATAAAGTGCACTATCCAAAACATTTAATTTATACCCAAGTAGGCCTACATCTTCTGTCATCTGGGTCACGGCACCAAATGTTAGATTTCAGCTTATTTCTAAACTGTTCTTATAGTCTCTGCCAAATTCGCCTTCTCTTTGTACAGCTCTGCTTCTTCCTTTAACAAACGAATTTCGTCAGCCAGCAGTTTGGTTTGCTCTCCTGTCTTTTTTAGAGCATCCTCATATTCGCCTCTCCTTTTGTTGCTGACATGCTGAATGAAATAGCGTTTACACTGAGACAACAGTAACAACCCGATTGGTTCACTTTGTCTAGACCTCTTGACCCAGTCTTTGAAAACCATCCAGATCGATTCCTTTGGCCAGCATTTAGTTTTGGGTTTGATCTTAATGTCATATGTTATCTGCAGTTTTTCTTTGGTTCCTTGCAAATCGTGTCTGTTGTTGAAGAATCTAGACAGAGTCTTACTTCCAATTCAAACCAATCTTGTTCAATTGGTTCAGACACATTGTGATTTCCCTCGTTTGTCTCCTCATCTGCCTTCTTGTTTCCTTTCGGCATTGTTTCTCTCTCTCTGTCTAGGCAACGCTAACCCTAGCCACCAATCACTGCTTAAAAAAATATAAATAAACCGTCTCCCACAGAGCTCGGTATGCCAAAACCAGGTTATGGCTCACTTTTTTTTCCTCTCTCTCAGGTTGTCCAACACAACCCGTATCTGTGATTCCACGGCGGGAATCAAAACAACAAAACACAACAAAAGGAAAACCCTCTAGCGACCACAAAAACACAAAAACTACCAAGCGGAGACAAAAACACAAAAGACAAACCTCTAGCGAAAACAAAAACACAAAAACTACCCTCTAGCGATTCATGTAATCTCACCAGTGAATTCAACACAAATACGTTCTATCCAGGACACGTATCAACATTGACCAACTAGAAAGGTGAACAAATCACTTGAGTAACCCTGCATGCAATTTACCAACTAGAAAAGTGAACAAATCACTTGAGTAATCCTGCATGCAATTTCGGGACTTGGCCCGACCAAAAGGAACTTGGTCCTTATTCTGGGAGTCTGACCCAGACACACGTCGGGAATCTCTCCATGACCTAAAGGAACTTGGTCCTTATTCTTTCACATTCGTATATTCAGTGATTATTGAGCACTCTTAATCACTAATATAGCTACACAATTCGTCAAGCTCATAATGACACAACTTCATTACTCAGCATATGTAGTGCATCCTAATAGTAAAGCCTAATAGTAAAACTATAATGGTTATGTGTGTGTATATTACTTTAAGATTACTTTCTTGTTCTTTTCTCTTGGTCGAGAGTGTGGAATGAGATTCAGTCACCGTTGATTCCCATGTGGTGCATGGAAATGCGCTGCTTCAGCCGGGTTGAAGATGCGGGTTCCTCAGCAGGGCAGGCGTTGATCAGACGTCTTTGCAAGGCAGGGCACGCAGTCTTCTCGACGACAGGGCAGTCTCTCGACGACAGGGCAGTCTCACTCTTCTTCTCACTCCTCTCTCTTCAAGACGGTGTCACGGCACCAAATGTTATCGATTGATATATTGATATGATTTCAGCTTATTTCTAAACTGTTTGTATAGTCTCTGCGTTGTGTATATTCCCAATTGTAGTAGTAATTCTTGAAGTGTGAAGCTTGACAGGTTGGATCAGAGGGTCGAATGGATGGTTTATTCCAGGATGTAATACAGCAAGATACAGACTTAGGTTGAATAATCTATAGTGTAGGTGGTGAGGAGCAGTCTCCTGACGTGCTCCTTGGCTGTTGATCCCTCTTCTCCCCGAACCGAAGGTTTGGGGCGAGTATTATAATAAGAAACTCACCATCCAGCGCCCCAGCCTCAAGGACTAACTGGTGGCTACATCAAGTCCATTTAGCTAGCAACATCGGAAGCTATCACCCCTCTCGCTATGAATAATGAGAAGAATGGGTCCTAAAATTGACCAACAGTTCACAGGACGGGGAAAGGGCTTTGCCACCCGACTATGCCCGTGTTTTATTTTCAAGAACACACAGCTAACGTTAGCCCTGAAACGGGACGCTGCTACTCCCCAGCTGGGAAGTAGCAGCGTCCCGTTTCAGGGCTAAGCTAACGTTAGCCTGCTAGCTTCCCGCTCCCAGTTCGTATGTAACGTTACAAATACGAAAACCCGCTATCCATGAGAATACGCCATGTAGCCTCAAATTCAACAGTTTAGCATGCAAATAATAAAAGGGTAATGTCTTTAAAAATACAGTTGCATTTTAAATTGCAGTGTCTTTTCGAAACTCACCTGCAACTCTTGCATGCTGCCGAACTTGATGGCGAAATTATATCACCTGTGCATGCGATGGAGGGATTACGTGTTGGTGCGCAAGGAAAAATAGTTCCTTAATGGAACTCGAGTAATTGCTGGAATAAAACATTTTAGTATTGGCCATATACATGATAGCATATTGCGTTTGGAATAATAATATAATATAATAATAACACTTTTCAATAACACAATTCATGTGTAAACATTACCGTTCACATTAATGTTACAGAGTGACATCGTTGTTAATTTAAACAGCGATACAAAGTGTTTATTCAGTTACACCACTGTCAAACAAGCTTTCCTCGAAAACACCATTTCCCTAGGCCTATATGTTTTCATGTCGGCAAATGGTCGAAATAAAGTCAGGTTGTGACCCGGCGTATTTTAGACTTATTGAATGCAGAAATTATTGCTGGGAGTGGTTATTCAGTTACACCACTCTAAAGTAAGTTTTCCTTGAAATCACCATTCCTCTAAAATTATGTTTTCATGTCGAAATGAAGTCACATTGTGACTCGACGTCTACTGGACTTGTTTGCGTCGACGCAGGTCGAGGAAATGTTTCTTGGGTATATTCTCAACGACCCCTGAAATCGCTTGGAGAAGATCTTGAGTCTCTCTGCAATAAGGCGGGCGGGAGTAGCAGCGTATCACTAACCCGAACCCTTGTCCTCTCTAGCCATCTCAAAAGGGGAGGATAAGTGGTGGGACCTCCAACTGTAGAGTAAATGGGTATGAAAAGTGTGTGGTTCCCAGTTCCTAATTTCCAGTGGGATGGATATGGAAAGTCAGAACTATAGGCGTGTAAACAAAGCTGGCAAGTGGACACGTTTTTAAAGTTTGGGGTCAACAGGTCAAAAGGGACCAACGCCCCTTATGAGAGTTTAAAAAGTGAAAGGGCATTTTGCTCATAACTGTCGATCATTTAGATTGACAATTGAAATCGATTCCACATTCCATTTTTAGAAGTTAAATAACTATTCATTTGGCTTTCTATTCCTTATATACAGCTTGCCATGATAATTGAGCTCAACAGAAATAGTCAATGGCACTCTGGCATAACTATACAAATAAGTTAGAAATTAAGGAATTGTGTCAAATAAACCTTGATGAAATAAAGGTGCTTGGTGTTTGCATCCACAAATAAGACGTATTTTGATTCAGAAACATTGAGATTCATCGTATGTGTGGTTTGCAGAAACATGCCAGTAGCTGCCTTTTCTGGCAACTGGGTTGAAAGCGCAACAAGTTCATTGCTCATTGTATACACCCATGGTGGCGGAACGTGGGTGGCCCCCCACTTCCTGAACGCATATTTCCTGAATACCTTTCCAGGCAGAGATCTTTCAGAGCCATGGGTGTTGCAGTGGAGCTGTTTGATAGAATATTAGCTGTGGGTGAAGCATCAATCTGCTCCAATATGCATGTTTTGGGCATATAAGGCTTGATTGCTTGAGCTTCGAGTAGGCTACTAGTAGCAGGGAACAAGGAAAGGAGCAGCTGCAGTTTGGACGGTTGAGCCTCATGAGCTAAGCTGCTTGATCGTCATAAAAGGCGACTTCGACTTTTGATAGACTGGACCAACCCTCAGACATCTTAGCCAATAACGTTTGTTATAAGTGGCCATATCGTGGTGTGAATATTTAACAGTGAAGCGGCATAATTTTTCACTTACCTGTGGGGGTGACGGCTGAGTGACGGCTGGACAGAAGGATAGATATCTCCTTTCGGCAGCTCCGTTTCTCCTTAGGTTAAAGTTGTACATCAAGTGATCATATTTTTGTTCTATTAGTTTTGATTGGCACAATTATTATTTTGTAATCTTTATTAATTATTCTTTATTATTATTATCATAAATCCTGGTTAAACTATACCCACCATGTGTCATTTTCTTGTTCTAACCTGAACTCTCCGTCATAACAGTTTGTCTGCGAGAGACAGAGTGAGAGTGAGTTTCTTTTAAACGTTTTAAAAAAACTAATCAAAGACTCTTCTGCAGCACTGTTAAGTAGAATAATTTATTGCAATACATTGATTATTTCTCTGTCAGGTCATTAATAATAATAATAATTACAGGTTTTAAAAGCCTTAAGCCTTTTTACATAGCATACAAACATATGACTTGCAGAAATTATATATATTTATATATATATATATATATATATATAGCATGAATAACTGATGTGAGGAATGGGCTTTCCATGAGACATGTACACATGTTAGAAATCTAATTAAAGGTATTTTTCCACTTCTTCTCAGGCCAGCAGCTAACTAACCAATTCAATACTGGCATGTATTTTGTGCTTTTCTCCAAAATGTATTCTTTTATATATCGTATAGATTAAATGAAAGAACCATCGCAGAACACCACAAAAAAGAAGTAAAAAACCCCTCCCAAAAACCTGATATCAGGTAGACTGACCAAATGAAACCATCGTTTCATAATAGATTGGGGCTGTTTTGTTGTCCTGTTGCTTCTCTGATGAGTGTAGGGGTAAAGCGTTTCTCTTGGGCACGAGAAGAACAATTACTGATGGTGATTTACAGTGGACTCTGCGTTTACACACAAATACATTTTCTTTGTCTTAACCACCAATGCTCTAATATTTATTTTTTGCAGGTAGTTCTTCCCTATACATTCTATACATAGACAGCAAAGGATACAACAGAGCTTGTTATGTTCTGTTGTCTGTTTGAGAAATTCTATGAAAAACAAAAACCTAACCCCAGTAAATATATCATCATCATCCGAGTTGGATTCTCGCCCTGGTGCATGATCTCGAACCAAAGTGGAGTGTGTTAAGCTAAGGACCCACTATATTCCAAGTTGGGTATCAACCGGTCACAACGAATAAGACACTTTGTGCAGGAGAGACACCACTTTCAACATGCTCAGGGCATGCTTGCTGCACAGAGTAACACAAAGCAGGCTCCAAATAGCCCTATGGGTTAATCATTCAACGCAGGCTTAAAGATTCACCGGAGGAAAAAAAAAAACAACGTACATTGACGAGATTATTTCTTATGACAATTTTAGGAAATGGTCAATTTGCCGGGATATGTGGTATTATGCGCTAGTGCTGGTTTGGTTTCTTAGGGGAGTTTGAAAGCTAGGGCCCGGTGAAAGAGCAACGTGATTATACATTCAGCGCCTGGTCCTGATCCCGGTAGTAGACATCTGTGTGGCGGTCCTACACAAAGGTCAGAGGCTTTAGGCTTCACCCAAAAACAGCTCAGAACACAGCATCTTCCGTCTCTTTCCCCTGCTAGCGCTGAGCGGTGGGACAGGTTGAGGGAAGTTGCGACCGTCAGACAGTCAGTGAAAACAGGTCGGCAGCGTCCCAGGTGGCAGTAAGTGGCTTGTGTATCCGAGCAGTCAGAAAGTGGATGACGTGCACGTGTAAGACTTCAAAGCATTATTAGGAGGTCTTCTCCCCCCCCCCAGTTTCCTCTTCTTCTTACAGTGCATCTTGTCAATGAATTAATAAGCCTGTCCAACGTGGGAGTGGTTCTTTAAGCTGGCAGGTTCGCCAAAAACATTGCTGGTTTTCACGTGCGCGCCCACGATCAAATCAAAAGAAGGAGAAAAAGAAGTGTGAACCGACACTCGAGCGGCCCCAGGGTGCTGCTTTTTGTCAAGTAAAAATCCAACCAAGTTCCACACACACCTTGTTCCTGCAAATCAGTCTCACACGCACCGAAATAACTATTAACGCAACAATTGAAATGCATCCGAAAAGTCTCTTTTGAAATTCTCGCTCAAACGATCTACGAGGATATCTGTTCAAAAATATAGAGCAGCCTTTCTCCCAGCCACTAAGCTTCTTCAAACGCGACCCAGCGGGGTGTCATGTTGCTGTTGGAGTGAAAGGGAAGGGGCGTTGGTAGGTGGTGTGGGTGTCCTGTCGAGAGGGGGAGCCGTATTGTTTGTTTGTTTCTGTCTGTCTGTCTGTCTGTCTGTCTGTCTGTCTGTCTGTCTGTCTGTCTGTCTGTCTGTCTGTCTGTCTGTCTGTCTGTCTGTCTGTCTGTCTGTCTGTGTCTGTGTGTGTTTTTCAGTCGAGCTCTGGTGAGTCGAGTGTGTCCGTCGGCTGGCTGTGTGTCTCCTCCTCTTCCTCTTCTTCTGTTGTCTCCTGGGGGCCCTGGGCTGCAGTCGACTGTGCTTCCTGGAAATCCGCCAATGGAATCGTGGCAACGTCACCGGATCCCTCCTGCTGCTCCTCCTCCTCCTCGGCGATGGAGGAGGGGGGGCCGAGGGGGAGGGGGGCGGGGTGCAGCAGTGCCGAGGCGGCGGGGGGGAGCAGGGTGAGCGACTCCACACCCAGCGTGTCGGAGGCACTGCCATCCGTGAGCAGGGAGATGGTGGGCTGGGAGGCCGGGGTGAGGCTGGGGGCCAGGGCCCACTGGTGGAGGTGGTGGTGGTGGTGGGGGGAGGGGGAGGAGGAGGAGGAGGAGGAGGAAGCCACCGTCGCCGCTGCTCCGCCCTCGGCCTCCCCCTCGCCTCCCGACGAGGACGGAGGGGTGTGCTCCAGGAAGGTGCTCTCGTCTGGAAAACAAGGATCAAATTTGACACTACCCGTCCCGCCGGACGCACAACTGAGCAGAATAGCATCACAAAAGAGCCTGATCGTAGAGTGTGGTGTCGCTCGCGAGTCACAAGTTCTCTGATGTGTATTTCTTTATTCTTTATTTCAAGGACAGCCATTTGAGATGTACCATCTCATTTCCAAGGGGGTCCTTACAAATAACGACAAACAATACAAACATAATAAAAAGTAAACGCTAAACGTGATACCAAACATATAAGCACAAGGACACACACACACCCACACACCCATGCACACTCCAACAATGCTCCCAAAATTTGCGCAGGGAAGGAAGGATATAGCTAATAATAACTATTGTAAATCACTATCAAAAGCGGCTGTAGGCAAGGCAACTTTATTTATATAGCACTTTTCCTACACAAGGCAGACTCAAAGTGCTTCACGTAGAAACATCGTCAGACAATAAAATGAAATAATAAAATGAAATAGATAAGTAAAGAAAACAAAGGCAAAGTTTAAAAAGTGCATTGTAGAAAGTGCAATGTGTTTAACATTTAGAAGAAAGCTAAAGCAAACATAAATAGATAAGTAGATAAGATAAGATGAACCAGCTATTTTGAGTGTTATCTGGTAGAAAGGCCACAGCCATCCACCGGTTACCAGTGATGCTGCTTGATAACATCCGTTACGAGTTCACTGTGCCTGCATCTGTATGAGAACATTGCGATTCTTAGACCGCTCCTAGGTTCATTTCTGCCCAATCACTGCATCAGTTCCCTGGATTGTTTAACGGTAAACCATGTTGCGTGACGCACGGAGGGATTAGAGAGCGAGCCGAGTTTTCTTTTGAAAGCACACTACGGAGAACCAGCTCTGCCCTATTGGAAACCACCCTCCACAAACACTCATCACCGACCTCGCACAGTGGGTGAGCATAGTCGTCAGGGCGACAACAGCACTCGAGCATCAGCAGGTATGTGCAAGAGGCTGCAGTCACTAGGCAGCGAGGCGCCCACACTCCTCAAGGCTTTGTGCCAATGTTTGCTCATGTGCAGGGGTGTGTGTGTGTGTGTGTGTGTGTGTGTGTGATTGTAGGGGTGTGTGTGTGTGTGTGTGTGTGTGGTTGTAGGGGTGTGTGTGTGGGGTTTTAGGGGTGTGTGGTTGTAGGTGTGTGTGAGTGAGTGTGCATGTGTGTGTGTGTATAAGAGCGTGCGTGTGCATGTGCGTTACCTGCAGGGCTGTGGGCAGAAATGGTGCTGGCTGTGACCGAGTCGCACCTCCCAGTGCTCCCAGTGCTCCCACTGCCGCTGGAGGAGGGGGGCGAGGGGGAGGACAGGGGCGAGGGGCTGTGCTGGGACACGCAGTGGGCCACGGCGAAGCCTTCGCGTGCACACACACACACACACACACACACACACACACACACACACACACACACACACACACACACACACACACACACACACACACACACACACACACACACACACACACACACAAATGATGTAATTTCACTGGGCGTGTAAAGGTTTACCACCAGGTGTGGCTGTGATTAGCCATTACAAGCCGTTTTGAAAATCTGACATTACAAGTGGGCATACATCACCTAGATGTATGACGGAGAGATGAGTAACGTTTGCTGCATTCCACTGGGTAGGCTGGTAGACTGATCTATCCAGCACACACCTAGGTGGACACGCCCAGTTGTGATGGCAGAAGAGGCAGATTTTCAAAACGGCGTGTAACGGCTAATCACACTCACACCCTGGTGGTACAATATGTCACCTTTAAAAAAAACTTTTATGACGTCCCCATCAGCCATCTCTGGTGGCTTGGGTTGTAGCGGTGGTCTGATTGTCTTTATTTACTAGGGAAACCGTGGTTCTGTAAGCGTGTCTTCCACCCAGGTGACATCAGGATGGATCTAACATGACCTCATTTAACCCCAAAATACTGCTACTGGACTGAAGGCAATCCAAATAAACACAAATGAAGAAAAGGTCCTTGGAGGGATTGACTCGTGGATGGGTGGGTTTTATTCTCTATAATAATGGGGGCGGGGCAGCTGTTATTCTATCTTCTGGGTAAATATTGTCATATATATGTAGATATATTTTCTGGGTACACAGGTATATACCCAGGATGTATCGACCTGGGTACATGGATAAGACACGTGTGTCTGGAAGAAGTGTTGTGTCTTGTGTGGACGTGGTCTCCCATTAGCGGGAGCGGGGGGGGGTGAAAGAGGAGCCACCTGGGATCCTCTTTCCCCGTGTGTCCGGACACCTGACCCTGTGTTACCTGGCACTTTGTCCACTGAGGCGAAGAGCGAGCGGCTGGCGGTGGGGTCGTTGGGCGCCCGCCGAGACTGCTCGTAGAAGCGGAAGGGCAGGCCACCGGGCGAGGCGTGGCCGGGCTGGGAGAAGCCCAGGACGTCTGTGCTGCCGGGCTGCATGGGGAGCTCCAGCAGAGCTGCACGGGGGGAGGGGGTGAGAGAGAGCAGTGGTAAGGTAGCTGTGTGTGTGTGTAGGTGTGTGTGTGTGTGTGTGTAGTTGTGTGTGTGTGGGCAGGTGTGTGTGTGTGTAGTTGTGTGTGTGTGTGTGTGTGTGTGTGTGTGTGTGTGTGTGTGTGTGTGTGTGTGTGTGGGGCAGGTGTGGGGCAGGTGTGTGTGTATGTAATCGTAGGTGTGTGTGTGTAGTTGTAGGTGTATGTGTGTGTGTAGTTGTATGTGTCTGTAGTTGTTAGGTGGTTGTGTGTGTGTGTGTGTATGAGTAGTTGTTAGGTGGTTGTGTGAGTAGTTGTAGGTGTGTTTGTGCGTGTGCAGTGGTTATGTGGGTGGACGTTAACAGATAAAGAGTCAAAAGAAAAACACGGGCATCCCTGCCTGCGCCTTTAAACCTGGCTGAAGGTCACCTGTGTTGCGTCACTGTGTGTGCCGCTGTGTGTCGAGGCATGACTTAATGGCCGAGGGACATTTTTGCAAAGCCCATGTAGCGAGGATAGAGTCACACACACACACACACACACAGAACGGAACAGGTTCACAGATTTCCCAGCGTCAAACAAATCCACGCGGCGGTGAACCATGCGGACGGCGGAGGCGTTCCTCACCGGCAATCCTCTGCATCTTCATGCGGCGGGCCTGGATGCGGCCCTTGGCCAGCCGCTGCTTGGCGATGATGCAGCGGATGTGGTCGGCGAAGATGAAGTTGGCCTGCAGGATGGGCATGGGCTTGGCGTGCGGGTTGGAGCCCGGCTTGTGGATGACCACGCTGAGCGCCCGGCTGTCGTCCTCCACGCCGGACACCTGCATGTCCTGTGAGGGTGGGGGGGGGGGGGGGGAGGAGGGGGAGGGGATTGATGTTGTTATTCCTGTTCCATCTCCTTTCTGAGCTCTCCTGTCATCCCATTTCTAAGACCAGTTAATGTATTTATAAAGCTTTTTTGTTTTTGTTTTTTACGGCCAGTGTCGACAAGCTTGGGTAAATAAATAAAACAATGATTCACAGCAGTGTGCGTGTGTGTGTGTGTGTGTTTGGATTCCTTAGAAAAACTCTAAAAATAGAGTGCCATGGAAAGGGGAAGTGCCTGTGGGAGTGTAAGGTTAGACGGCCATAAGAGAGTCATCCGTCAAAACAAACTCCAAGCGAAACAGGACGCAACGTCCGACCCTGGGCGAGACGCATCGCCGTGACCACGGATGGCACACCAAAACGCTCCAAGGGAAGGCCATACCATCAACACACGGGTGGAGAGAGAGAGTACTACTACAAACGAATATACTCAAGACTGCAGCACCAGTGACAGCTCTCGTGCATTGTGGGGATCTGAGTCATTTAGGTTATTTATATCAGGAGACAATTCTTGAGCGGAATTGGACACACTTACATGCATTCCATTGACGTTACGGACATTGGGGCTGGATGCCAGGACTTTTTTTTGTCTGGCCTCCAAACCATACTTGGTGCTAGTGGGGCGGCATGTGGCTCAGGAGCAGTTTGGCTGGTAACCGGAAGGTTGCTAGTTCAATCCCCGCCTCCTTCTAGCTCCTAGAGTGTCGAGGTGTCCCTGAGAAAGACAACCTCAGCCTAACTGCTCCCGGCGAGCTGGCAGTTCCCTTGCATGGCTGACACTGCCGTCTGTGTGTGAATGTGTGCATGAACGGGTGCATGAGTGGCCACTGGTTAGAAAAGCACTATATAAACATTTACCATTTAGGGACTGGCTGATACGTGAGGGAGGGTTTTGGTTCGGAACTCCTTTGTCGAGAGACACTTGGGGATTATAAAGGCGATACACTGACGACCAACTTCGCCCAAGTCCCATATTTGGGGTAAACATACCTGCAGCAGGCCGGCGAACTTGACCACGCCCCAGCCCAGACGCTTGGTCTCGGGCTCCACCAGACTCATCTGGTAGACGTCCACGGCCAGGAACCTCTGGGCCTGCCCCCCGTCCTTACTCACCACCATGCACGCGATCAGGTCGCTGTTATCTGGGTGGGAACACAGAAAATTGTGCTTTTTATTATTATTATTATTATTTCACAAATACTTTTTGGGATGAAATATATATATAAATGAAATACAGTGGTGAGAATGTGGTGCACCTCGAGATGTTTGGCACTCTCCCTGGCAGAGGGAGAGGGCAGGCTTTTAGAAACGATGGGTTAGTTTACTGACGTACGTTCTGAAACTGATACTATGTTTGACAAGAAGCCCGTTCCATTTACTGGCTCCGAGAGTTGCCATGGGCATTTTAGACAACTGTCTATCTGATTTAGATTCTCATACATTGTGTCTCGCTTGTTCAGTCAGCAGAGCACAAACACATCAAACACCAACTAAAATAACATTCACGAATGGTAGTATTGTTTAATAATATCTAAGTGTAAATCATAGACACACGCACACACACACACACCCTCCAATGTAAAACAACATTCCCAGAAGCAGACACAAATGACGTCATTTCACTGGGCGTGTAAAGGTTTACCACCAGGTGTGGCTGTGATTAGCCATTACAAGCCGTTTTGAAAATCTGACATTACAAGTGGGCGTGTCCACCTAGATGTATGACGGAGAGATGAGTAACGTTTTCTGCAGTCCACTGGGTAGGCTGGTAGACTGATCTATCCAGCACACACCTAGGTGGACACGCCCAGTTGTGATGGCAGAAGAGGCAGATTTTCAAAACGGCGTGTAACGGCTAATCACACTCACACCCTGGTGGTACAATATGTCACCTTTAAAAAAAACTTTTATGACGTCCCCATCAGCCATCTCTGGTGGCTTGGGTTGTAGCGGTGGTCTGATTGTCTTTATTTACTAGGGAAACCTCCAATGTAAAACAACATTCCCAGAAGCAGACACATCAGGGTCTCAGATAGTGATGGGCAAGGGTGTTTTCCAACTCATCAACCCATAGTTCACTAAATGTTGGAACAGTATGTAAGATGCTAAAAAGCCTAGCTCTCTCTCTTTCAAACTCTCAAATCTGATCTACAGCACCTTTAGTATAGACCAGTGCAAAAATAAATATTCTTACTTTTTCTTGGTAAAATGTGTACTTCTTTACAAATATAAATAAATTCTGAATTTGAGGACTGCAACACGTTCCAAAAATGTTACTCTGTGGCATTATTGCCCAGAGAACATTCATAAAAACACCCGTTTGGAACATTGCACAGGTAATGGATAAACAGGTAACAGGCCCTGACCTGACCTAACTTGCATGGAAATTGCTTAGATGGGGCGGGCACTAAAGAGAAATACTAGGCAGGTGAATGGATGAACCATCTGACTATTCCTGTCAAGTATCACGTAGTTCACGTAGTTCCTCACAGGACGCTGATTGGTTGGAACCACTGGTGGTTAGGAGTCAGGACACAAACGCATCACTTGAAGCCTGTGGCAAGATGGATTACCGCTTAACGTGATCTCACGATTCCTGTTGCCTCGCAAGGTTAAACGGATGCTGCCTTCCTCAAATGATCAATCCGTTAATGAACATTTAGCAATGCAGGACTGCATGACTTCCCTGATTTTTCTGTGTAACGAACATGCCCAGTGCATCTTATTGTCAAAAGACTGAGAAATGTCTGGCCGAGCTTGGCTGGACATTGAGCTGAGCTGGAAAGGATTGATGAGGACACCCTATGAAGTAAAAAAAAAAATAGCACTAGTCTTGCTGTGCAATTTCAGCAAAACTTTGCTCAATGTTCAAACCACCTTGAACCAGGAAAAAATGATCAGTTGGTAAAAAGAACATCCAGTGTGGAAATGTCCACACCCTGTCACCACTACTGCATATCCACTTATCAAAGCTGACTTCAGTGGCCTCCATGTTCATTTCCCTGTGAGCTGCTTCTGACTTCTTTGTTGTTGTTGTTTTTTTTTTGTCGGTTCAGACTGTGAAATACACAAAAAGAAATCGGATCGGAGCAATAAATCCGAATCGAGCATTAAGGCTCTGCAGTGTGAGCGAAACCACAAGCACAACAAACCCAAAAGTGGATCGCAATCAAATTGACAATGAAAAAAGCCTAAAGGCTAAGAGGCCACATCTGTCTCCCACACGTCTGGGCCGGATGATGAAGAGGTTGCATGCAGAGGCCTGTTTACCGCCTGCTTCAGTTCAGCTTCACCACAACACCCACAGCCGTCTAGTAAGAGTTGGACGTAGCGCATGCCGTGTAGGGTTTGCAGGGTTAGTAGGTGTGGCCATGCTATGTGTTTCAGGGTCTTCACTGCCAGAAGTTCGCACAATGGTTTATTTTCTTTTAGAGTGAACGGGTTTTAATGAGGTAAAGTCGGTTCTGGCCATTGAGACCTTGAAATGAAACACTGATGGATAGCGTATGTTTTGTTTTATTTAAAAAAAAAATGAAATGAAGACAAAGTTGTGTGAAGCAGATGTGTGTGAAATTACAAAAACGCTTTACGCCATCCTCACCTGTGTCTAACACGGTAATGAATAGTGAAACAGAAAGAGTATGGTAGTGGATTGCAGCTTGCAGATTTCTAGTTACAGTGTGTGTGTGTGTCCATGTCTATGTGCGTGTGTGTGTGTGTGTTTGTAGCACAACCTTTTTATTTCAGTTGTGGTGGAACCACCCTCTCACATGCACGTGCGTATACACGTAAAGCACGTTATTTATAGCCCAGCCACTTAAGACATTCAGATATAAGAATGTTGATTCATGTTAAAAAAAAGTATGTCGCTCCAGTTGTTGTGATCCTGGAAACACAAATAGGAGAGAAATATATAGATCTAATGCCTGGAACGCAATCAGTTAACATAAGAATCCTATGGAAGACAGACCATACTTTATCACTTGAATAAGTGCCATCAGAGTCTCATCAGCCAGGCTTCCTAAACATTGCCGAATTCAATCTTTTTGCAAGTAAGATATTTGCTGATACATCTCTTTCTATCGGTCATATTTTGCAATGGTGCCCTGGAAATCATTTCTAAGCGAGAATCACTGCGTCAGGAGACCAGCAGATGGGACGACTCACTTCATGACTTTTGAATTTTATTGTATAGAATTTGAAGGGATTTCTTTATTCTTTGCGGTCTCGTTAACTGCTAGAATGTTATGAGCTATATGAGCTTGTTTTTGCAGCGATGATACCCTAGCCGTGCTATGATTTTATGACCCATCATAGCTGTGCGGTTATCAAAAGTTAAAGAACCCACCTGCCGAGAACAGTTTTCACCCAGGCATCATGGGATTAAAAGTAATAAAAGCGGTTTATTTTATACTATAATAGTGAAACTGACCAACGGGATTTACAAGCTATCTTATCTTATTTTAGTAATCTTAGTCATCTCAGTAATATACTGAGTGGTGTGAAGGGGAGCACAGCTTTGAGTTTTCAGAAAGAAAGAAAGAGAAACAGAAAGAGAGAGAGAGAAAGACACACACAGACAGACAGAGAGAGACACACACACACAGAGACAGAGACACACAGAGAGAGAGAGAGAGAGAGAGAGAGAGAGAGAGAGAGAGAGAGAGAGAGAGAGAGAGAGAGAGAGAGAGAGAGAGAGAGAGAGAGAGAGAGAGAGAGAGAGAGAGAGAGAGAGAGAGAGAGAGAGAGAGAGATACAAACAGACAGACAGACTTACTGAGGTCCAGCACATCATCAGTCTTGATGAGGTCCTCCGGCCGCGTCAGGGGCAGCTGGGTCTCGGGCTCCCCCTGGAGCTGCAGGGACAACGCCCGCAGCATGAAGAACACACGGATGGCCTACACACACACACACACACACACACACACACACACACACACACACACACACACACACACACACACACACATCAAATTAAGTCTTCACAGGGGTCATCTCAAGAGGCGTTTGAAGCATGATTGTGCATTACCACACATTTCAAAGTAAAACAAGGGCCTGAAGGAGTAACTGAGTCACTTGACCACGTTGCGCCTCAGATCACGTCATAGCGAGACTCAAGTTATTTTAAATGTTTTGCCCCCCCCCCCCAAAAAAATGCATCATATTTCTTGAGTTTCTTTTCAGCGTATGTAGGAACCACCACATCCATATCTCAATATTATTATAGGAAGTGCGACCCACGAGAGGAATTAAGAGCGGACATTTATTTATGTCCCCATTTCGTAAACCTAAAATGAAAAAAAAAATAAAAATAAGATATGCTCCGCTGTGGCATACCGATATTGCGCTTACACTTAGCAGAAATAAACCTAATTGATTCGATGAAGAACTTTAACTGGATCCAAGTCCAGGGTCTTGAACCTTTTCAATCCGTTGTCCGAAGCCCTCTGTGGCTTTCATTGCTTTTCTTCCTGAAATAACATTGCCGCTGCATGAATGTGGTACATTTATTTTGCTCAAGGGAAACGTTAAAATGATAAAATGCCACAAAATCGGGGTCTAAGCGAGCGCTGCGTTATAGGGGAGGTAATGGGGTAAGGTGTGTAATGCATCGTGTGTAATGTCATCCATAGGGAGGAATGAGACCATCACAAGACTGATGTGATGTCCCTATTCAGTCATCCTCACTGTGTCTGTCTGTCTGTCTGTGTTTCTGTGTCAATGTGTGTCTGTGTCAGTGTGCGTCTGTGTCTGCGTCTGTGTCTGTGTCTGCGTCTGCGTCTGCATCTGCGTGTCTGTCTGTCTGTCTGTGTGTCTGTGTGTTTGTGTGTGTGTTGCACCCACTCTGCGCGTCTTCTCCACGTCACCGCAGGGCAGTCGCTTCACAAAGTCTATGCCCGTCAATGGAGTGCCGGTGGGGGGCAGGAGGATTGAGGCATCCATCATCAGGTACTCCACGTTCAGAGGTTTACACTACACACACAGTCACACACGCACACACACGCACACACAGACCCACACAGACACACAAACACACAAACACACATTGAACTAGTTGGACCCACCCATGCAACTTGAGTCACTTTTTTAAATCATTGCATGTGACTGACAGCTCAGAACCGGGGCGATCAAGGGTTGTGAAACGTGGTGGTCACAGTGTTAAGTGTCAGGCTGCATACCGTCATGCTCCGATATTCATCCTCAAACATGTCCAGGAAGATCTCTTCACCCTGTCAGGACAAAAAAAAACACAAACCATGTCTGTGAATATTCTCCCTTGATATCTTCCCCAAAAGTATTATATTATTCTTCTTGCCACGAGATTCGACCGTTGTGCCAAACGCCTTCCATTGAATGGGCGAGTTATTATTTATCTTTCGGTTTGTGGTCCGGTCGTAACCCTTAATACGCCAATCTATCATAAAGTTAAAAAAAATTGTTTTACAACCTACCATAACAGAACTCTGATAGTGTGTAACAAGTGACAAGTGTCTTTCAGTTTCATTATGATTCTTGTTTTTCTGTGAAATAATTATACTAATTATACACCAAGAATGACTTTGATTGATGGTTGGGAAGCGGTAAAGCCTGCAGCCAACTGGGCCGTTTCCAACTGGGGATCAGGCAGATGCAGTATATATACACGTGTATATATATATATATATATATATACTGCATCTGCAACACACACACAGACACACAGACAGACAGACAGACAGACAGACAGACAGACAGACAGACGCAGACACAGACGCACACTGACACAGACACACATTGACACAGAAACATATATATATATATATATATATATATATATCACAATAAACAACGGTCAAGGGCATTGTATAAACAATGCCCTTGACCGGACTTAGTGTGTTTGTGCGTGCGTATCAGTCAGCAGTTGTAGGCCATTGTCCCTACACACCAAATTACTCATCTAAATTAAGTCTTGCAGATTGAGGGTTGGACTGTTAATATAATTGCCTTTTTTTGTGACCTTCCCGTCAAAGCCTAAGTTAAGTCCCTGTTTGACTAGAGTTGCTGGTATTATGGGAACACCCTTTATCAGAAATTAGGAAGGGCTCAGTTAGTGGGAATCCGGAAACTGATGGTGAATGGAGTTGCTGGTATTTGTGTGTGTGTGTGTTTTCTCCGAAACAGGGTTGTGTGCGTTTGACGGTCAAACAGACTTGCCTTGTAGAACCTTCGGAGCAAATGCAGACTCTCTTCACGTGCGCCCTGCAAACAGCAAAGGTCACACATGTTAGAGCTGTGGTCGGGGGAGGTTTTAGAAAGGTAAAAGGGAGACAGCAATATTTATTGAAACAAACAACCCGTTACACAAACGCCCTGATTCTGTGATGCCGTATCAACAAACCAAGTTGGGGTCATCCGTAACAAAGTCTCCCAGGAAGGGCAGAGCAAAACAAAGCTCTATTAAATATAGAAGGGAAAAAAACTATTTTATTTTATTAGATTCAAAACTATTGTTTATTTGTTTGCTTATGGAACTTCCATGACTTCCATCGATTGATTTTTGTATTTTATTTCTTGTTCTAATTTAACTCTCAATTTTTTTTATTCGAAACAGTTTCAGGGTCCTTAATCTGTATTTATTGTGTATTATTCTTTTAAAGTCTGGATCTCCACAGCATCTCGGTACAAACCCATTTTAATTTGAGAGGCGATATACAACTGGAACTCCCCGAAAAACAAAGCAGAAGAAAACAACTCAAGTGGGCCTTTTTATACCCCCCTAGGAGCGGGAAGAGGAGAGGCACCATGTGACTACGGGAGAAAAAACAAACCTTTAGCCCCCGATTGTTTGTTTAAAGTGATGAGAGACAATTGGCTGAAGGGAAGTAAACGCAATCTGCTGAGAAGAGGGCAGCAGGAGAAGGATAAGGCCAGAGGGTTAAAATCCACTTAACTGAAAACAGCTGTCGAGAAGTGGTTTCTTGGAAACAGAAGGACCAGCGAAAAGAAAAGTAAAGTATGTGTACATTCGATAATGACAGCGAGATTATGAAAATGATCTTATCTCGGTTCATTCTTTCGTTATCTATTGCGAGTGAGTTTGGCATCGCACGGATAAATAGACAATCAAAGACGTAAAAGGATTGCTAAATTAATTGTGTTTGTCCATTGTTTATGGGCAAACAAAGTTAATCAATACATAACCATAATTCTGATGTGTTCATTTGTTATTACTCATCTATGAATTTATGATGAATGAATATGCAATAAACACGACACAAGAAAGGCTGGCGCGCCGACGTCCGGAACGCACAGCGCGTGGGTCCGAATGACCTCACATTCATTCAGAGGTTGACTCACACCACAGCTGTTCAGCTGTTCATGGCAGGGCACCGCTTCCCATTCGCGTCTTGTTCCCATTCCCGTTTCCTAATTTCCAAAGAATGTCGTTTCCCCGCGTACGTCGCGATTGAGACAAAGGGCATTGTGTCGTTTGGGTCACTCTCTACCGATACAGAGGGAATTTTTGATGGTTGTGTAAAGCAACGACGACGACAAAGGGAATCGTAGTTCCCCTTTGTGAGTCGAGCGTATTCTTATTCTAAGCGCCGACCTCGGTTTTAATGTGCATACGACAAATTCATCGAATATTGAAATTCAATGAATTTGAAGCCACTGAAACTGAGCATACACAGGGCAGGAGGTTCTTATCACGTTTCCCTTTCCTGACATTTCAGTACCTTAAAAATTGAAAGTAATTGTTTTAGGCCACTGTGGACTACGGTCTCCACAAATACCCTGGACAAGCTCACACTGAGCTCATGGCTCAGTAGATGCTTTTTTATAGGACGCTGGGAGGTGTTTGTGTATGTGTGTTGTGAAATGCAAGTGAGCAGGATTGTGTGTCCCTATGTGTGTGTGTGTGTGTGCGTCTGTGAGTGGTACCTCCATGCAGGCCAGGTGCACATCCTTGATGATACAGTTGTTTCCTGGAAGAACCGACTGCTTCAGTAGAACACAGCTGAGCTCCAGTGTAGCGAGACGCACCTTGCCATCTGTGCCCGCACACGCACACACACGCACACACATGCACACACACATTTCCCTCAGTTCCACAAAACATGACTAACAGTGTTCTATTGAAGAGATATAATTGGAGTGCCATTAGTTAGAAATGCTAAAGCCATCCCTCAGCTATTAGTGAGTGAAATGCTCAGAGAGAATATCTGTCATTGCGTCGCCATCTCTGTTTCAGCCCATTCACATTTAGGACCGCTCCCGGCTAAAATGGAATGAAGGGCCTCTCTCCCCGGATTGGTTCGAGGAATCATAGGCGGTTCCTCTAACCAATTGTCATAGGAGGGAGGTGGGTTGTTCTTTGTTGTGGGGGTTGTGTATCGGGCTGCTCTTCTCGGATTCTCTCTCCACAACCCTCAATTGTCACCCACTACAGCCGCTTCCATCTGCTAGTGCTTTTCCCATAGCCCTCCCGGTGCATGTGTTGTTGTGTATCCACCGCAGGGCCCCCTATCTCTGCATGTACTCCCCCTCACTCCATTCCCAGGAATCCCCCTCCAGCGCCATGGGGAGCCTAACACTAACCCTTCTAAACCTTCTAAACCACCCTGATAGCCCTGCTCATTATCCTCTTCTGTTTGAGTTTCCTTATTGTTGTATATACAAATGGTTGTGCTGTGAAGTCTTGCTCATGTGTGCGTGGGTGTGTATTCTGGTTACCGAGCTGGGAGGCCTGGGTCATGTATATTCCTGTGTATATGTGTTGTTACTGTTCTGGTTTCTGTGCGTGTGTGTGTGTTATTACCATGCTGGTTTCTGTGTGTGTGTGTGTGTGTGTGTGTGTGTGTGTGTGTGTGTGTGTGTGTTGTTACAGTGCTGGTTTCTTTGTGGCTGTGTCTCAGTTCAGGGCCTGCGTTCTTCGAAGGACGCGGTCTATGAAGGTGTGGCCTTCGTAGACCGTGAAGGCCACACCGAAGGCCAAACAAGCGTTGTTAAATGAGACGGTCTAGCCTACGGAGCATTTCCGGATTGCGGAACAAGCCGTTAACGCCCTTTACCTTGCGTGACCACGCACCGCTCCTATCTCCTAGCAACCCTGACAGCTGTGGTTCAAACCGGACAGCGGAGGAGAAATATGGAGCCAGAGATCATCATTTTATTTGTTATGTTTTATCTTTTATTGGAGGAGTGGGAGAAGATTCACCGCCGGAGCCGGCGGGTGAAGAGGAAGAGAGGACGTTGGCTTAACGTTAATTAGTTTAACGTTATATGGCTAGCCTTAATGTCATTGAACTTTGCCAATAAAGTTAGATATTTAAAATAGCCCCAGTGTGTGTGTGTGGTGTGTAAAAGCATGTTGCTGGGTTTCTGTGTGTGTGTGTGTGTGTGTGTGTGTGTGTGTGTGTGTGTGTGTGTGTGTGTGTGTGTGTGTGTGTGTGTGTGTGTGTGTGTGTGTGTTACCAGGCTGGGAGGCCTGGCTGGTGACCCTGATGAGCCGCTCCACCAGCCCCTGGCTGTAGGAGCTCCTCTCCTGCTGTGGCACGGGCAGCTGCAGGCGCTCCAGGAGGGCAGTGTTTATACCTGCACACACACACACACACACACACACACACACACACACACACACACACACACACACACACACACACACACACACACACACACACACACACACGAAAGAGAAAGCGTGTGTTCAAAGGTTGGACTTTTGAAACAGTGAATCAACATTGAATGAAATGCGACAACTAACCATTTCACGAGTAGCTTGGATCAGTGGATGCTGTGGTTTCATAGGACATCAGTGTGAAAATATCAATATCAGGGTTTCCCACAGCACTTTACAGCTTAGGCGGTCGCCTAAGCAACACACGGCTGCCGCCTTAACCACTACGTCAAAAAATAAATTAAAAAAATCTAAATGAAAAAAAAAAAGTTTCTTTTTTAATTGTAAATATTATATTAAAAGGTACACTGTGTAATTTTTTCTCCCATCTAGTGGTTACATTTTATAATATGCTCTCTAGCGCCTTGCGTCTTCAAATGTGCGTTGCAACAATGTATGAGTAATTACTCCTCGAGCAAGATAGTGAATTATGTTCTCATGTTTATATCGTTTTTTTATTGCTAACATTACTGTCGCAGTATAGCGACACTTGACACACGACGAATACAATTTTTTTTTAGTAGGCTAGAGTTTATTGCTCTACTACAACGCATGAACTATGTGCTAATTAGTAATGAAACATTCTTTATCTGTTTATTTTTCGATGTCTGTGCATTGTCAGAGATCATCATCAGCCCCCCCCCCCACTCAAATTTTCTGCGGGAAACACTGAACATAAACATATGATGGAACTCTTGGAAAGTGGATCTTTCTGATATAGAGAAAATATCTTTATCCCTTGCTTCCACAATGTGGGTGTCATGTTGAAAATGAGCCCATACTTTGATCAAAATCTAATTTCTGCATGACTTTATAGAAAAGGACAACAAGCCCGGGCTTGTAAACTCATTGCCAAGGCACCAGAAAATCCCCTCACAAAGTGGCCTTAAACAAATTCAGAAGGTGAAACAGGGCTCTTTGTTTATAGAACCCTCTATTGCTCTTCCACAGAAATTCAAGCAAATCCAAGCACCACCAAACATACACACGCACGCGCAACCGCACGCACACACTCTCTAAATCAAGTCCATGAAGGGAGAACTGGCCCTTTGTTCTAAAAACCCCTGCCTCTCGTATCTCTTCCCCAGAAATCCACACAGGTTTAGACTCACCTTGGCTGTGGGACACAGCGTAGAGCAGGCAGAGCACAAACAAGGCATGGTAGTCATCGTGGCTGCAGTCCAGTGCACTGAACACCATGTCCAGGAAGGGCCTGCCAAAGGGAACAGGAAGCCAAGGATTAACAAAAAATGATGGACCGAGGGTTTGATGTTACTCTCAAAGCCGGTGTGAATGAGCGTGTCCTTATGGACTTGGAATGTCAAAACTGACAAATGGGTTCATCATCCTCATCATCATTCATCAATGATGATCATAATGAATGGTCATAATGGTAATAATGAGAATAAGAAAAAGAATAACCACAATAATAATACAATTTAAAAAATCATCATCATAATACTTTTCTAAATATTTTAGTATGTAAAAAGACTTAAATAAGACTTACATAAAAGGAGACATCAAATGAAAAAAGTCAAATCAATCAACTCAATGTGCATGTCATAAACACACAGAGATCCAGAGAGACAGACCTGCTTGTGTATATGCATGTAATAAACACAGCTAGTGATGCAGAGAGACAGACCTGCTCGTGTATATGCATATAATAAACACAGCTAGTGATGCAGAGAGACAGACCTGCTCGTGTATATGCATATAATAAACACAGCTAGTGATGCAGAGAGAAAGACCTGCTTGTGTATATGCATGTAATAAACACAGCTAGTGATGCAGAGAGACAGACCTGCTCGTGTATATGCATGTAATAAACACAGCTAGTGATGCAGAGACAGACCTGCTCTTGTGTTTATGCATGTAATAAACACAGAGATCCAGAGAGACAGACCTGCTCTTGTGTATGTGCATGTAATAAACACAGAGATCCAGAGAGACAGACCTGCTCTTGTGTATGTGCATGTAATAAACACAGAGATCCAGAGAGACAGACCTGCTCTTGTGTATTTGCATGCGTGTGGCCGCTGCGGTCTTCTCCTCGTCTGTGATGTTCTGCTCCGTCATCTCGGAGACCTTGCACTTCTCCATAACCACCATCTCTATCTCTGTAGACAGGACGCACGCACACGCACGCACGCACGCACACGCACACACACACACACACACACTGGAGTTTCTTTGGAAGACACACACACACACACACACACACTGGCGTTTCTTTGGAAGAGAAATCCAGATGGACCAGCTTCTGGGTAATGATAATACAACTCTTGATGGGGAAATAGGGCTGAGCCCATTATGCTAACTAAAGCGAGGAGGGAGACTCCCAGGTAATTGCTGGTATATTATCGTCCTGCAAATTGAAGACGATAACATTTAGCATTAGGAGTTTTTTTCTTTATTAAGCAGTGGTTTTGGTCATGGCTACTTCAGTTACTCTTACTTGAGAACGCAAGTAAAGTAGATTGATGGTTAATAAAATGGAGGTGAGGCCAAAGGGCTTATGAAACGGATGTGACCAGTGAACTCCCCACATTGAAACACACGCACACACACACACGAGCCAGAGTGGGAGTGAAGGACGGGCAGAGGGGTGAGGAGCACAGGATGGGAATGGTGCATTATTGAGGTGGTGGTGGTGGTGGTGGAAGACAGAGACAGGGACAGTTGCTATTGGGAACCATTGTCTGTAGTGATTAATGATCAAATTGGTGTCAAAATAAAATTGTACAAATACATCTTTCATCATTTAAAGAAAACTGACACACATTAAACTTATGGAGCATCAGGAACTCCAAACAATACCATGGACAAAAGGCCAATTTGATGTGCAAAATATGCAGTATGTCAATCATCTTGACCAAAAATTGGACCCGATAGTGTAACCCTTGATAATTAACTGATACAGTGTCCAAAACACTTTTTTGACAAATCCCTGAAACATGAATAGATGTATTTTCATTGCAAAGCTATGATATGGGTAAAAAAACAAAATACTACATTTTTGACAAATTACTTAATTCAGAGGGACTTTTCCATCCAGAGGGAAACATTCCCCTCATTCCCAGAAACGTGATATTCCACGACACAAAGCAAACGAGAAAACAATTGGAGTAACAACTCCACCACCACGATGGACCACAATAAACAAAGCAGCATGGCTCCAAACCACCATGACCTGATTCTAGGAATCCTAATCAAGGATCCACTGGGACCCCCCCCCCCCCACACACACACACACACACACACACACACACACACACACACACACACACACACACACACACACACACACACACACACACACACACACACACACACACACACACACACACACACACACACACACACACCAGAGTTCCTGTGCTCCCCTGTGCACACTCACCTTCTGCCCGCTCCCCACTCGCTCTGCCCGGCTTAGAACTCCCTCCTCCTCCTCCTCCTCCTCCTCCTCCTCCTCCATCTGTACCTTTCCCCCTCTCTCGCTCTCCTCCTCGGAGGTCATCCTCCCATCCACCCTCCTCTCCGCCTCCCCCCGTCCCGGTCCGTTCCTCCGCCATGGAGGCGGCGGCGGTGGTGGTGGTGGTGGTGCCGGCGGTCTCGGTCTCCTCCTCCTCCCCGCCCTCCCCCAGGTTCTTGTAGTTGGGGCGTTTCTGTGCGCGCTTGCGCCCCCTCTGGCGGTGGATCTCCAGGGAGCGCTCCAGCGTCTCCGAGGGCTTGGCGAAGCGCCGCACGCCCCCAGCACTGCCGGCCTTGAGGGGGGGAAGGCAGAGGAGCGAGAGAGAGAGACACAGAGACAGAGAGGGACAGAGAGACAGAGAGAGAGAGTGAGAGAGAGGGATGGATGGGGAGACAGAGAGGGACAGAGAGAGGGAGGGATGGAGAGACAGAGAAGGACAGAGAGAGAGACAGAGAAGGACAGAGAGAGAGACACAGAGGGATGGATAGAGAGGGACAGAGACAGAGATGGACAGAGAGACAGAGACAGAGATGGACAGAGAGAGAGAGGGACGGAGAGACAGAGAGGGACAGAGAGAGGGACAGAGAGACAGAGAGGAACGGACAGAGAGGGTGTTATTCTAATGATTGGCCAACGCTCCTATCAAACTTGACTAAAGGTGTGTTCACACCAAAAATGAAGGCGTGGCACGAATCCATACAAAGTCAACGCAAACTTTTCTGGTGGAAAGTTTTGCGTTGACTTTGTATGGATTCGCCATTTGATGAATGGCACGGCGCGAAAACATGGATCACACGGAATGGAAATATTTGAACTTTATTTGAAAGAAAGTTCAAATATTGAAAAGAAAAGTTGTTAACAAGAGAGATCCTCCTCCTCAAATATGCTTCAAAACACTCACACGAGTGTTTTTGAAGTTTACACGGTCAAATTTAAGAACTTGCGCAAAGACGAGTGGCGAATTTTCGCTTCTGGTGTGAACGCACAGTAAGGCAGACCCAGGGTCATGGATTGTAGCGTTATCCCGGACAACCTCACGCAATTTGCGGTCTCTTACTTCCTTGTGCATCATGTGCAAGGAAGTAAGTATGTACGGCAGAAAACGGTTCCCAGAGCCAGTAGAGTAAGACGACGACAAGAAGAACAATAACAAAGAAAAGGAGGAAAAGGATATCCCTCCATTATCAGTACCTCGTTATCTCTCGCCTTTAAACCAGGGTAACTCAGTCACCTCCCCCGAAGCATGCCAGGACATCCCCCCCCTTCTCTTTGCCAAGAACTCACTTTTTAAGAACCCATTCCAGGCCTTCTTTTTTGAGATAAGAAGGCCAAGGAACGAGTTCACACCTGACTAGTCTTACCTGTGAGTATCTATGACACCGTGCAAAGGCAAAAGGCATAATCTCACCTACGGTTCTCCAGCTTTTTCGCTGCCCTTTGGAGAGCGAATGAAACTAATATTTTCCCGTCCAAGATTTTAGATAATATTTGTTAGGTAAGTAATTTGTAAGTAATTAAATTACTTTATTTAAACTAGCTGTACATAAATAGTTATACATTTCTCACAAAAACAAAACAACGAGAAGCGATTATCCGATTATGAAATTGAGATTGCAACATCAAGATCTTGATATTTGGAAAAAAGTGGATGTCAGCAACTAACAATTGGAAATATTGAACGAACTACTTCAGAAATACTGAACTTCCCCGGCCACTCCGTTTTCTCCAACACTGCCCAAAACAAACAAATCCAGTTTTGATTTTGTCCAGTTTTGACACCACTAGTCGCACACAGTAGACCATGGCAAAAATTTACCTGGTTTGCCCAAAAAGCTTTGGGCAAACCAGCCCAATCCTTTACAACCTTTGCAACCGTAAAGTGTCAGTGAACCGCAAATCATGTTTTCTTTGAATGTGTACCATGACCTCAACATGGTAATCAATGCTATTTACTATGGCTAAAATAATACAAAAATGAAAGAAAGCAGAATAAAAGTTTTTTTTCTCCTCTGCAAAATGAATGAATAGTTAATTTCAAGGAGGGTAGAAGAAAGCAGATAACCCCATCATTTACATGTGGGAAACTGATTTGATCTAGGCTTTGTACTTTTACTGTAAAGACCGACAGCTTCTTAACAGCGTTATCTCGCTAATCTACCAGCTACCAGTACCTGTGTGTGTGTGTGTGTGTGTGTGTGTGTGTGTGTGTGTGTGCAGACTGCTATGCGTTTAATGGGTAACCACATTCCCCCACCCCCCACCCCCTAACTGGTCGGATTGCTTTTGGTGTTCATCTTGTTTCCTCTTTGCAGTAACGGCTCTTCTTTTTTCTCGGAATCTATCTATAATTATATTGAAACTAATTTCCTTGTGACAGTTCATCTTTCCTTTTCCTTTCATCTCGCAAATCAGACTTTAGATCACCATCTACAGTAATGTCTGACCTCAGACGGGCTCACTTCACTTTTTTTTTTAACGTTAAATTTTTCTTTTTTGAACAATCGTGATCATGTGGTCATAAAGGTTTCTGCGTTTGTTGATTATGCCGTCATGGCTACGATAAAAAATGAGAAGAACCAAATTACTACGAGGCAAAACACAAGGATGCGAAAGTAGTGACATGATTGGCTGGTGGAAAGACGAGACCAAAAGCGAAACGGGGGGTGTGGGGGAAGAGTTTCTGATTTCTTGTAAGTCTGTATCAGGCTTCAGTGAACACGCAGGTTCATCGGGCTGCGATGTATACTTTGATAAGATATAACCGTATTAATCCCAGACGGGAAATCCTGGTGCCACAGCAGCAAGGGACAGGACAGTGGTAGAAACATTAAACATTGGAGGCACTCACTTCCAAGGGGCTCAATGGGGGTGGGGTTCAAAATGGATACAAGGTTGAGAGGGACAGAGCGAGAGACCACAAGTGAGAGCATGAGTGGGAGAGAACGAGAGCGAGCGCGAGCGAGAGAGCTCTGCCTCCCACTAGGGTTTGTGGTGGAAAGGACAGTGGAAAGAGAAAGAGAGAGTGTAATGTCTGATTTTCTTAACCTGGAGGTGAACAATGGAGAAGACCATGACCAATAGTTTCAGAACCACCTACACAACCACCTCCACACTGTGTGTGTGCGTTTCCACTTCTTTCACGGTCATTCCTTATCAGCCTGCACTCTGTTTGTGTATGTGCAGAGGTGCCATGTTCCTGAGTGCGTGCGTGTGTGTTTTATTTAGTCTTTGTCCATACCAAACAGTTGTGTTTAGAAAAGCTACTCTTGTATGCTTTTCATGAAGCAAAATACGACGCAGACCCTGAATGGTCAGTCATTTACGTCATCAACTAAGATGCAGTCCCTGATTGGCCGGTCATTTGGTCATCAACTACGACGCAGACGCTGATTGGCCTGTCATTTACGTCATCAACTACGACGCAGACCCTGATTGTCCAATTACATTGTCATTTCAATTTGATGTGGGCGTCTAGGGGTCCAGACTGATCCGTATAGCTGAACAGAATGTGAGGTCACGTGATCATGCTAGTCTTTGTGGGCCATCAAAATCAACCGCTGCCCGGACACGCGATGCCCCTTCGTCGCAACGTCGTAGTTGCTTGAAAAAAAAGGCACTTTGACGTCACTAGAAGAACACAACTTGAGTTCGGAACAGAGTAGTTCGATCACTAACCCTAATGACGTCATTGCCCCCCCACCAGCTGGGCGACGTTAGAGTTGCGTTGAATTATTATCATTTTTTATTTGATTTGTATTATTTTTGTAGCTTTAAATACAGCCCCTTGGTAAATGTAATTACTATCTGTACATTAAAAACTATTTCTGCTCAATCTAAAAGGTTTAACAACTGCTTTCTCCTCCTCGACTGTGTATACAACGTACAGGTTTGATGCGCTACACTTTTTTTAGAGAACCAGCGCCACACAGTGGCCTTGAATGTGCATAGATATATATACTGACTAGATATCTCATTCGGCTTCTAAGCATGCGTCAACAATTTCGCCATCTTGCCGCGGGGTAACCACCCACCTGAATGCATGAACGTCGATGGGGCAGAGGTCCTTTCCCAGGCTAAATCACTCTAAAACGCCTTATTTTAAGGCAATATTCAAGCGGGTTGGTTTCTGACATAGGTCAGACATGTAATGATAGTAATAAAAATAAAAAAAAGTTTTTTTTTATTTTTTTTATACTAGCATTACCACAAACACACGTTTGACCCGACCCAATTGAAGATTTCATTAAAATAGAGGCGTTTTAGAGTGATTTTGACTGGGAAAGGACTTCTGTCCCATCGACATTGATTCATTCAGGTGGGTGGTTATCCCACGGCAAGATGGCAGCGGCATTGACGCATATGTTCCACTGAACAGCACAGCTCAGGCGATATCTAGTCAGTATATATATCTATGTTGAATGTGTACTACAGTGTTTCTACAGCTCCAATGCGTTTTCGCAATGAGTGCGTCTTTATGGAGATATTCCTGAAACGCATCAAAGGAAAACGGAGGGGAAAAGATTGTTTTTCACCCGTGTGGCCTTAGTGCGAGTTCTCCTGCATAGCAACACAGAGCACCATCAGCATGTATAGTTTTCAACAAACCTTTACATTAAACCCAATAGTAGGAGCCCAATAGGAGCAGTCCTTTGGAAGTGCTACATTGGTGTTGAGAGAGAAGAGTGCAAGATTTTTAAAGTAAACAACCCCAAAACACCCCTCCTTTCCATAGCATTGAGAAATGTTGCCTCCTCAATGCTGCATGTTGCAAACACACCTTTGATTGACAGGCAAGATGGATTCCCCGGAAACTATCAGGGAAGAGGTTACATAAGAGCGACGGTAACATATTCTCACAGCGTGTTTTCAAGGATGACGAGATAATAAATAATGGCTCTTAAATCTATCCCTGAGCACCTTTGAGTTTGTCCAGTAAAACCTAGCTGAGCACGTGGAACCAGACATAGCGGGCAGTGCGTGCAGAGGTCATTCGTATAGGTCCAGTTCTACACTGTGGGCACATGTGCCTAAGCTCTTCGTGTGTGTCTTACTGTCGTCTTGTGCGCGTTGTGTGCGTCCATGTGGGGGGTGAAGACGGAAAGGTCCCCGTTGAGGACCACCTCGGCCAGGGAGTTGACCAGCGGCCGGTAGTGGATGATCAGAAACACCTGCGTCGCACACACACACACACACACACACGCATAAGCACACACAAAGACACGCACACGCACACACACAGAGACGCACACACACACAAACAGTGAAGATGACAGAATAGTGATCAGTCTTGTGATGGTCTCATTCCTATATTCCCTATTAATTACCTTACACACGATGCATTTTAATATCAATGGAAACGCACACAAACACAGCCTTGCATCTATACACACGTGACGCAATACTTTTGTAATTCTGAGTGAGTGCATGGGAGTGTGTGAGCGAGCGAGTGGCTTACTTGAGAGAGTAGATAGAGGGACACCTGAGGGTTGATCTTCCTTTCTTCAGACTACAAAATAAAAAAAGACAAAGTTCAGAGAGTTTATACATACATGCATACCACCTATTACAATAACCACAGACACACACACACCCACACACACCCCCATCCCCTCACACACACACACCCCCCCCCACCCCCCCCCCCCCACACACACACACACACACACACCGTGTCGGGGTTGACCAGGGAGTAGACGTAGAGTGGCAGGAAGAGGCGGTTGAGCAGGTGGTCCGTCAGCACGTCGTTGAGGAACTCACAGTTGATGATGAGGATGTCGTTCAGGTAGTGCAGGTGGTCCAGGTGCTCCGCCACCAGGTCACTGAGCTTACCCCGGTTCCTGTGTCTGTAGAGGTGGGGGTGGAGGTGGGTTAGAAGGGGGCGAGGAACCAGGGGAGAAGACTTGAGAACAAAAGGCAAGGCAGCTTTATTTGCAAAGTCAAGGCAACTCTATTTGCAGAGCACTTTTCATACACGAGGCAGACTCAAAGTGCTTCACATAGAAACATCGCCATAAAATAATTAAATTAAATAGATAAGTAAAAGAAAACAAAGGCAAAGTTAAACAATGCATTGTATAAAGTGCACAATAAAATGAAGTAATAAAATAAAATACATAAGTAAGAGAAATTATAGGCAAGGTTAAAAAATTAAAATGCAATGAGCTTAAGATTTTGCAGAAAGCTAATGCATACAAACCAAAAGTATCAAGGCCGGTGTACCTGTGGTCTAGCTGCTGTACCTGTGGTCATGGAATAGTGGCAACAGTCAGTCGGAGACTCACTGCTGTCGCTATTCCATGACCACAGGTACAGCAGCCAGAACACCAAAACGTACAGGAGTTCAGAGCCCGGTGCTGGTTGAGCCAATCTGGTGCAGTGCTGCCAGTACAGCCCAGATAAGGCTGTAAGGGTTCGTCGTTCGGCCCTGCTAGTGCACAGGACTCTTGTCGACCCTGGATGCTGCTTTGAAATTAGTAATGCCCTACCCTAATTAAGAAATGACTTGTTTGTCAAGCCCTGGTGGAAGCAATTATCTTGTAGTACCTATAACGGCCTATAGGTGGCATATGGAGGTTGGATCCAGAAACACCAGACACTGGTCCATATCGTCATCATCATCATCATCATCTTCAAAACCGCTTATCTGGGGTTGGGTCACGGGGGCAGCAGCTCTACCAAGGGTGTGTGTCCCAGACTTCCCTTTCCCGGGCCACATTCACATCCCGAGGCGTTCCCAGGCCAGTGTTGAAATATAATCTCTCCACCTAGTCCTGGGTAATCCCCGAGTTTCCTCCCCACTGGACGTCCCTGGAACTACTGGACGTAGTAAATGAAATGGGAAATTTAGATTTTTGTTTCATTTGAATCCGAGTTCTGTTTCTCAGTTGCCAGTTCATTGCTATACTTTGTACTTTGGGAGGTCCGCTTTTAAGTGGATTAAAGGTCCCATGGCATGCTAGGGCTGGGCGATTAATCGAATTTTGATCGCGATTTCGATTTCAGAGTGAAACGATCACTAAACTAATATAATCGAGTTGAAACTATTATTTTTTTTATTTTTTTTTAATAGAAATTGCAAAACAGCTGGATTCATATCTGGACTTTATTTTCTATTTGACCATTCTGGGTATATTTTTAAGGGGAAATTTCGAAGTTCTCATTTACAAAGTGTTTTTTTTGGAGAGAAATTCTGAATAAATGCATCATGTTTTCAAACTCAAAAATAATCGTTTGAATAATCGAGATTTCAATATTGACCAAAATCGTGATTATGATTTTTTCCATAATCGAGCAGCCCTATGGCATGCTATTTTATGGATGCTTTAATATAGGTATTAGTGTGCCCCTAATACAGTACTTGAAGACGTTCAAGAAATTCAGCCTTGGCGCAGAGTTACAGCCACTACGAGCCAGTCCCACAATGTCTCCACAAACGTGCCGTTTTTAGAGGAGGGTCAAGGTGGAGGGTGGGGGTGTGGCCCTGAGCAGCTTGCGGCCATGGTACCATGCGCTAGTGTTTACAGTGGAACACTGAACACTGAACACTCCAGGTGCTCCAGCAGGAGTCCTGGAGCTCTATATCTAAATAATATCATATTACATTTAGATATCTATATAATATAATATATATTATCATGGTCAAAAGCTGTTTGCGCCTCCGGATGATATTATGAAGCTCAAACGACTGCGGCGGGTTCTCAGACGCCTCTGGTTCTTCCACTTCCACGTCAATATTAAGTACAGACTGAACCACGAAATGGAGGAGAAGGGGATTGTTGCCCGCGATTGTTGCCCGGGGTTGTCTGCGTCGGGTTGGTTGAGAAAGAATTGGGAACCGCGACATGGAGGAGAAAAGGATTGTTGCCCAGGATTGTCCATCGGAGACCCGCTGGCCGCCCCCGGGGCTGCCCGCTGCCCGCTGAACGCTGGCCGCCCCCAGGGCTGCCCGGCTCCGACGGACAATCCTGGGCAACAATCCTTTTCTCCTCCATGTCGCTAGGGGAACTCAACTTAATGTTAGAAAATCTCATAAAGTGAAATTTTCTTGGCCAGTAGTCTTGGCCAGACTAGTGTGAGGTGGCTGTTCAATTCCCGCCCTCATTGGGTACAATTTGGGTTGTTTTAGCTGTTGTTTGCTGTCGAGGTGCACTGATTCATGATCTTGCAGAAGAGACACAATGCTCCAGACTGGATATGTTCTATCTTGATCTCGACCGCTCGTTGTTCCTAAAAATAAAGACAGGTGCCTGTACAGGCGTGTGTTTGGAAGAAGCATTCATTTTTGTGACATTTACCATAATTGGCCTATTGCCAAGTTCTGCCGTTTTGCTCAAATCCAATCTTATACCACCTATCCTGGTTTCTGCCAATGCCCTTGATCCCGTTTTACTTGGAATTCATGAATCACTGGAGAATCAACAGGAGAACATGAAACAATATGTTCTACAACAACAATAACATCATTTGTTCTTATAACTCAATGGGATCCTCTCAGATCCGTTAACCAACCGAAAGCATCGCTAACCAACTCTATGAGACATGTATATATAAAAGGTATGACTAATTTGAACTACAGAACCATTGTCGGCAAAACGTATGAGTTATATGTTTGTTTTATCAGGAAATTACAAGGTTTTAGACTTCCCCGTCTGGTGACGCACCTTCGCAGAGCCATAATTGGTCTCATAAGGGATCTGTTTTTGTCCTTTAATGAAATCCTGTTTGAGGAAGTATTTACTCTAACTACAATGAGAGAGATTGCAACATTAGTCAACACTAATGCAGTGCCAAGTTCAAAGGACTTCAACCTCAGACCAAAAGCCAGAGCTGGAAATGTTGCTTGAGCATGACCCCTACTGGCCAGTGTGTGTGTGTGTCTGTCTGTCTGTCTGTCTGTCTGTCTGTCTGTCTGTCTGTCTGTCTGTCTGTGCATGTGTGTGCGTGTATGTGTGTAGAGTAGTGTGGAGTCAAGCTCAAACATTTCAAAGGATGAGCAGCAGCAGCAGCAGCAGACGAGGAGGGCCCGGGAGTAGTACTCACTCTTCGTCCGTCTGCACACACTTGTCCAGCTCGATGACATGGCTGCCAATGAACCACACCAGGTTGCTGAAGTAGGGCACGGCCGTCTTGTCGCGGATGTAGTGCAGCATGTGCTGGTTGTCCACTGTGGAAGAACCCGGCCCGTCAGAGAGACAGCGCTCGTTAAGGGAGGCACACACACACACACACACACACACACACACACACACACACACACCAAGGAATAACAAGTCCACACACACCGTTCACAACCCTAACCAGAAATGTAGGTGATTAATGAAAATGTTATTAATTTCCCCCACTAACCCAATAATAAATAAATAAATTACTTTTTCACCATTTTAAGTAGGCCTGTAACCAGTTGTACATATATATATATACTATATATATATATATATATATATATATATATATATATATATAAATATATATTTAAAAAGATAGAAACTATATATATCATCCAGGATGTGTAATCCTGGAGTTTACTCAAATATTTGTCCTTCTTTTTAAACACCTATTCCGCTGAGCTGTGTTAACACATTCCTGTATAGCGATAGTGCAGTTTAATTTATGAAAGAGGATGTCAATATTGAACAGGTGAGGTGTAAACGGCACCATGGTCAATAAGATCCCCCAAAACAGCCGTGGGCTGAAATTGTCTTTTGATTCATTTTGTCTTATGGTTCACATGCATTTGGCTCTGAAGCAAAGGCCAATGGTCAAACAAATACATGAGAACCGTGAAACTCAATGAAAGCACAATGTAATCAACACAAATTGGGTAGAGCTGATTGCAACTTTAAATAAAGACTTTGGCCACAGGTTTCCAATAAGGCTATCATCTACAAGCTGGTGTGGTGGATAGAGAGGCTAGAGAAGGGGATGAATTAGAAAACGAATCAGAAGATGAGACTACAGTTGCCAATTAACTCCCTGGCCAAAACAAAAAAGTCTAGATAAACAAAAGCAAAACATATTTTCAGATTCCATTATTCATTATTGAAAGCGCCATAATGAATTTGCCATAGATACAAAATTATAATACCTAAATGTCAATGACATTGTAAGCAGGTTTAGGCCATAAATAATGGTTTATAACCAACAGTTTTTTACATTGTTTATAACCAATAGGAATAATTAGAAATATAGGGCTGGGTATTGGAGAAATGTAGGGAATCTTTAAGGTATTAAAACTGGAGACCAAAACAGACCTAATTGTATATTGAGCCCAGGTAGACTATAATAGAAAAAACAATCCTTTCAAAGTTTTGGAGGACAGTTTATCAACAAAATTGTGTTTAATTTGAATAAGTGGTATATTCAATTATTGGAAAGATATGCACTCAAAACAATACCCAGCCCCTTAAGAGAACTAGTGAATTAAAACAACTTACATGAGACTGGAGTTAGGCAAATCGGGCACGCAGAGAGAGAGAGAGAGAGAGAGAGAGAGAGAGAGAGAGAGAGAGAGAGAGAGAGAGAGAGAGAGAGAGAGAGAGAGAGAGAGAGAGAGAGAGAGAGAGAGAGAGAGAGAGAGAGAGGGGTAATAACAGGGTTAATGTAAGTAGAGGGCGGCTGTGTGTGTGTGTGTGTGTTAGGGCAGATCCACTGTACTACAGCATAGCATAATAACACTTGACCTTAATGGAGCAGCAAGGAGGAAGCTTAATAGTGTCATTGAAACATCGTACATCCTATGTATCAGTAAGGTGTATCCCTGATAGACTACACCCGTGAATAATTGTATAATTCAAGCTGTATTTATAATTAATTGGATTTATATGGCACTTTCAAAGACACCTAAAGTGCTCTACTGTGTGTGTGTGTGTGTGTGTGTGTGTGTGTGTGTGTGTGTGTGTGTGTGTGTGTGTGTGTGTGTGTGTGTGTGTGGCCAATGGGCTTGTGCTTTATACGGTCAGTAATGATTGTTAAGGTATTAATCTCAAGTATTTTCATGTTAATTAATGTCTGTTTAGACTATCTATCGCAAATGAGGGAACAGATTGGTGAATGAGCCTATGGCCCATTGATGACAGCCCTTGCATTTCAAGTACCGGTATTATGAATGTCCAATTAATAATTTCAATTAATTTGGCTTGAATAAAATTATAGGATGACGGTTCCAAGGCACTCATTGCGCATGACCGGAGTCTTCCACTAGGCTAGGTAGATATATTAACCACGTTCCTAAGTATGCAAGCCAGTGAGATTTTGGATGAATGTGAGAGGATAGCGGCAACACCACCATGTGGACAAAATATGTACTGCAGATAAGAAAAAGAAAATCGATGATTTAACCAATATATTTGGCAACCAAATTAAAATCCAATGGGTCGCGACCCAGTCTTTGGCAATGCATGTGTGGTGGTTTTGGTTTGAATTAGGGGTTTGACCATTCCCTCTTCATGTAAGGCGCAGTAAGTGAGACACATAAGCCTGTGTAGGGTTTGGCAAGAGTTAAGTGCTGTGGGACGCCAACACATGCGGGAGGAGGTGAAAAGAGAGAGACAGCGGTGGTGCAGAGAGAAAACATGCAGAGTCAGTCTCTGCTGACATAACATGACCCAGCGGTCCCCACACAACCGATGGTGAAAGCACTCCTGGTTACGACCACGGAAACCATTAAAGTGGTTTATTTCAGCGATAGTTTGGAAAATGATTATGATTAGAGTGTTCCGAACAATGATGCAAGGTGTGTATATGCATGTTGATGGCTTAACATTACTTAAATAATTTAAAAAGACTATGTGTGTGGCTGTGTGTGTGTGGCTGTGTGTATGTGTGTGTGTTTTTTGAGAAACGCATGCGTGAGCACATGGGAAGTGTGTGCGGGTTTAACCCAGTTGCAACCATGCATCAAAAGCAGCAGCAAGAAGAGAAGAATACCAAACACAGAAGGGAAACTATCTGTTTTTCACGGTCTCCCTGGCATCCTGTGTGTGTGTGTGTGTGTGTGTGTGTGTGTGTGTGTGTGTGTGTGTTCAGCAGTGCGTTCACCTTTGTAGACGTTCAGTGTGATTGTGCGGACTGCGATGCGCACCATGCTCTCGGGGTGGTTGAAGAACTTGATGGCCTCCGTGTACAGGGCAAAGTCATTAGTGTGCTGTGTGTGGGAGACACAGAGGGGGGGGGGGGGGGATGGGGGGGAAGGCGCCGATGAGCAAGGCACTGGGCTGCGACAAACACACCAAGGAAGGACACAAGGGAGCGTAGGCTAAGCCTGATCATCATCATCATCCTCCTGGTTTCTAGTTTGTTTCACTTCTCAGTTCAGTCTGAGATATCTTCAGTCTGAGCTGTTTTCAGGGACTGGGCGGAGACTTCTTCTGTCTCAACCAATCACTAAGAGAACAATTCCACAAGGGTTGTTGCTCTCTGTGGAGGATTTTTTCGAGCCTATAGTTCAAGATGTGTTTATGAGGACGGCTTCAATTAGCAGGGCATATAGAATGCAGAACCTATTTTTTCTATCATAAATCATAACTCAGAATCTTTTCATGGAGTAACAATTCAACCCAATGCCATCTGGATCATGAAAAGCTGTGTATAGGTTGTCTTAAATATTGGTGATATGTTGTTTTTCTTTACGTTATTATTCTGCCTAATGTAAAATGAATGCCTCCATCTGCCTTGCCAGCAATTAGCATACTAATAATAATAATAGCTTAGTTATTAACTACTAATATTAGTTATACTACATATCACACATTACTTGCAGTGGTCTTGTGCTAAAGCCAAAATATAATTCTTTATCTGGCAAAGTTGTGTAAAAGTGTGACACATAGGAATTATGTGGAATGAACGGTAATAAAGAGGAATGAGCTCTGCAAGCTGTTCGTTTTTCTTTGCTGTATAATTTTCTTCACTCACTGAGACCTCGGACCAATGACAAGCATGCGTCTCAAAAAGTCATCCAGAGGTCTAGGTGATTGAAGGAAACTGCTGTCATACTGAACAGCCTAAACCAGACCAAGGGAGTTTATTCTGCATTATAAATGCAACCTAATGCAAGTGATATCATACTCCTATTATAAGAAAGATTTCTGGGCGTTTAGCATGGAGCTGTCATTTACTCTATCCCACATCACCATCACGGCATTCAGTAAAGAATGCAGTAACATGAACCGTGCTCCCTAAATCATTCAAGCAAACACACCCAAACTGAAAGGCAATAGTAAAAGCGTCTCGGCACAGACAGTGTAAGACAGAAACATGAGGGCTGATGGGTAAACATGGGGTTAACTGGTAAAACAGGGCTGCTGTGTGGAGATGGCCTCACACACACTGGTCAGGTGGAGGCTGTGAGGGGTGGCCTTCTACCACCAACAGTGCACCAATAACTTTGCCCCAGACACACGGCCAAACGGAAGAGCCAACGTAATACTTACGGAACTCTGTGGGAACGAGAGGTTAACAACAAAATGGAGGCATTTAAAAATAAATATAATCAAATAATATAATAACAATAAATGCAAAAGAAGAACATGAAAATTGCACTACTGGGACGGCAAACTAATACACAATACACTTTCACCGAGATAAAAAAGGAACTTAGCCAATAGGCTAGTGTCAAAATAACAAATGTACGCAACAGAGGTTCCCAAGCTTTGCCTCAAATAATGCTGTTAGTAAGCGATAGCAGAAGCTGCCAAAGGCTGCTCCTTCACCTGCTTAATGCAACAACAGGGCACTAATTATCTGGATAATATTGCAGGATCCCACACTGATATCCTAAGGAAAATCCTAAGGGCCCTGTTATGGAGTCAACAGTACACGCTGTACTACTTTTTTATTGCATCATAACTCAAACATGGCTTGTAATGGGTAATCCTACTCACACCTGGTGGAGTAATATCACCCCTTTAGTAGACAAGAGAACAAGGATCTGAGATTGCTGTATATATGGGAGGGTGTCCTTTTGGGTGAGTAGTTGTCAACCGCCTCACCTCGTTGTAGAAGAAGTGTACGGTGTGGTTGTTCAGCTTGAGGGACAGCGTTTTCAGGAAGGAGATGTAGTAAGCCATGATCTCCTCATCAGAGAAGTCAAACTTGTGGACGATAATGGAGTTCACATGGTTGTTCGACAGCAGGTAATCTGTGCGAAGGGAAGGGGGTCGAGAAAGGAAAGATTGCATTTAATTTACACGTAATGTTAGCTCAAGATGACAACATTCTGCACTCAAACAGCAGAAAATGTACTTGTGTTTAACGTGTTTAAACAAACTCATACATATACAAATATATATTGTGATCAACTGTAAAAGTAAACATTGGCTATTTCCCCCATCCTCTTTGGGAGACAATTTAATTAATCTCTTCATACAGAAGGACAATTGGGTACATTTCAAGAATTACAACACATGACCGAAAAACGACACCGGTTGTGCCAAATGTCAAGGGACATCGTGAGGGAACACACACACACACACACACACACACACACACACACACACACACACACACACACACACACACACACACACACTTACAGAGAGAGGTCTCATGGCTGATGTTCTCAAACAGTATGTTTAAGGTCTGCAGGAGCTGGACACAGACGTAGCGGCCGGACTTCTGGCGTAGGATGTTCAAGAAGAAGGCAAACATGTTCTTCTCAAGGAAGAAGCTGCAACGAAACACATTAACATACACTGAAGCATATTAAACAGACAGAGCTCAATTGATAAAGATTGCAATTTTCTCATTGAGATCAGAGCTTAGTTTGTGTTCAAAAAAGGCATCATATATTTAGATAATATCAGTTATAGTATTATAGTGTATTGATGTGTTCTGAATGCTTCTTGGGTGTATTTCAATGGTTAGCTGTCCCATTATGATCAGATCACCAGGCTCAGTGATCTGATCACAAACAGGTTTCTGAACGGTTCCAACAAGATAAAATGTAATTGACAATATTGTGTACCCTAGATTTGCAATAAAAGACCGCCACACTTTGCACGATTTGTCACTAGACTCGACCTTACTCAAACACCGAGCTGTCATTCTGGTCTCCCCAGATGAGAATCTCCGTAATGGAGCGAATGGACTCCACCAGCAGGTTCCTGTTGTGTTCCGTCACCGTGGTATTCTTCGTCAGCACATGGTACATATACCTGAAGCGACAGCAGAAGGAACGATGTCATGTCATGCAGCAGAATGATGGGAGCACCCGACAGCAGAGTGAGTCGTGTGTTGACATGATTAGACAGGGACCTAAATCTGCAACAGCACGGCACGTTACGCGGCTCACGTTACATGGCAGGTTCAGATTTCATTATTTTGCCACTTCATTGGACCGGTCAAGATAGTCCAGAATTATAGACATGTGTGCAGCAGTGTTTAAGCGTGAAGCTAACGATCAGTGTTTTGCCTATGAATCGTATCCATTCACATGATCTCCGAACCTTACTGCAAAGACAACGTATATTGCCCTCACGTCGTTCGGTTTGATATTAGACACCGCAGTTTGTGTTACCTTAATTGTAAGGCAGATGTTCTAGACGAGCGTTTAAAGCCAGTGACCAACGATGCTACTGCTAACTCAGCTAACCCATATCTAAGCCCAAGGTAGCTAACTACTTACTTTAAATGTTCCAGGGAATGAATATTTTTCGCCTTCCCTTGACCTCCAACCCAGCTTCGCGAGCGCCCGAACATGGTTTAGTTTAACAGCAGCCGAGGCTTTATCAGGCGCTTTATTTTGATATTGTTGGTATAAGGATCAGTCCATTCCACCCACTTCCCTGTCACTTGCACAGATAGCTGAGCAGCAGCAACCAGAAGGTGATCGCAATTTCGCGTAAAAGATTTTGTATAGAAGTACACTGGGTAATGTAGTTCGTTTCGGACGACAATGGCATGGTTTCGGATCCTAACAGCAACGTGATAAAACTACAATCCTCAACACCCGTACGTAAACTGACGACAAAAATGAGCGACGTTTTCACGTGGGCTGAAGTTATTTGAGTGACGTCTTGATCGACCAATCTCAAAGGAGGCTGATGAGTGAAGGGAAGTGAGGAGGGTTTACCGTTTGCTTGGTCGGGGGGGGGGCAATGTTTTGATGCACTTCGCAAAAATACAGGCCGTCCTAAACGGTGTTCCGTTGTTCATACATCGTCTAAAATAATCGCACAGTTGCGAGTTTATGTGTGGTCGCACTCAGACTACTTTGACGAATTATTCGTACTTCTTTCTAACGTTTCTCGGCACTGTGTGCCTCAGCAAACTGGAAAGCTGCGAATTCTGCAACCACAAGACACGAAAGTCACACCAAGACCGCAGCGAACTGGTACCATACACGTTGTATATTAATAGCGATGATAGTCGGGTATTTCATGCTACAACCATTCTTAACGTGTTCGCGTGGACGTGGTACGTAACGTTAGAGATACAACCACTGCATTTCGAATCAGGCCCAATAGGCAAAACTTCTTAGGAGACAGGAGACCCCGGAGACTGGGTTTATTCTAGACTGAAATGGATACCTAAACCCTGACGAATCTGCACGAAAACGCATGCATCCAGATCGTGGATTTCTGTATTTTCTATGACCCAACAAATTTACGCTCGTCTGGATGCGGTGGAATCGCTGTTCGAGGAACTTCCATATATGTTTTATCTGGGCCTGTTTTTTGTGAACGTCCTGATCCTCTACTATGCCTTCCTGATGGAGTACATCGTGCTGAACGTTGGCATCGTTTTTCTGCCCGAGGACATGGACCAGGCGCTGGTGGATCTAGGGGTGCTATCCGATCCCGCCTCGGTGCCCTACGACACGGACACAGAGCTGGACGTGTTCGATCATGGCTACCTGGAGTGAAGTGGGGAGGAGTGATTATGGGACGGATGATCACGCTCAGAGACGGGAACAATCTGTTTGAAAAAGTAAACTTCACTAGTGTTTTTCATGCATGACACATTTAAATGTATAAGTGCAGTCTATTAGGTTGGGAAATGGCTTGGAATTAAGAAATATACACAAAATATGTTTTTTCCTCTCTGGTCTGCAACAAATTTTGTTTAGGTAATTGTGCATTATGCTAAGGTAATTGTTGTTAATGATATCGTACCTAACAATTGTTTGCTTTGGTCCATGCAGGTTGTCTCCCCTGAAAGCATGGTTTGGGTGAAGAATCACCCACCAGAAGCACCAGCTGTATCAACCAGGACGGACAGAGTGAAGACTTGAGGACTGCAGGCAGGCAGCAGTGACCAACCGAAACCACTGCATATGACCCAACTGCTTACCACCAGGGAGATTATATAGGCTCAACATGGAGAACCCCCTAGTTTTGTTGTGGTGATGATGAAAACTAAAGCAAATGCTGGAGATTGGCAAAGTTCTATATTCAATATGTTACAGCAAGGCCAAACACGACAACCAGCACCTCTGACCTGTGAACTGCAGTGGCCAGTTTGGAACTCATTTGTTAGCAAGGTACATGCATCTGATGTTACGGGATATGTGAAAGGGAATGGTTTGAAACGTGCCAATGGATACCCAAAACATATGTTTTCCTTCATTTTGTATCGTATTGTGTTATTTATCGATTCTGAAGGGGTTTCTGGAAAATAGAAGTCACAGCAACTAATTTGACTTAAGTTCCATAATGTTTGTAAAGTACCAGCCAGATTTCAGTGGGGATTTAAGTGGGAAATATGTTCCTTGAATGTTCAATTCATTGTTGGTTTCATTTAAACAATGATGTTTTGACATATTATTGTCCACTAAATCGATTCAATGTGGGTTGTGCCTTCCCGCATTGTCCTGTGGTTTTGTGTGGATAAGCAGTCATTGAATCACATTATTTTGCATGATTTTTGTTAATATATTACAATGCCGTTTGTTTAATCCTAAAGTATCATATGCACTTTCTTCCCGTCCCTTTTATCAAGTCAAGCCAAATCTCTTTATTATTGGGCAATTTGACAGCAATAAAATCTGCATCCAGGCAGTTGGGGAAATAGAAAATGTAACAATTCAGGTTAAACTTGGCTTTGAACCGAAAGCCTTAGGCAAAAGACGAGTTTATGTAAAAGTCTCAGTCAGTGAATGCTCAGCAGAAGTTATTTTTCAAAATAGTCCTCCGTTCTTGCCATTTTGCACATGCATGTAACATGTTCATCCAGAATTTCAATGTTGTTGGGAATGAAAGTGGAACCAAGAAAGACCCTGTTGTGCAAGCACTAGCCGGTGGTAAGGATTACTCAAACAAAAACTAGACTGTAATCAAGTTTAGCTGCTCAACAGGGAACGTATAAAGATTAGGCTGCTACACGGGCACCAATGGGGTAGGGCAGTGGTAAGGCACATGCAATTCAATAGGCCGCCGGTCAAAATGACCAGCCCACTTTTAGGAAGGACCTTATCTTAGAGGATCTAAATATACTAATGGTATGATGTGCTTTCACAGAAACCTGCCTTATCATTCAAACTTAAGTCACACCCACATGACTTTATACTTGCTGCCAAATCCTGCCTTACCCTTTTGATGACACTTCCCCGTTCGCTATTGTGAATCATATCAATGCGGCACAGCCATGTTTGTTTCAGGGTATTGACTGGTGGGCCTCTGTGGATATTGAGAACTACAGCTGCGGAATGGACTGGCTTCATGTCATCCACAGCTCCCTTTACACACTTAATGATATCTCTCCAGCATAACCACTTACTCACGCCCCATGTCAACAATGATGTATCTGAATATCAATAAAGTTTTATTTTCAAAACGTGTACTTCGTGTACTACATACTCAACGGAATGCAAAGACTGCAAACTCTGTCTGGCTTCATTGTTGGTATCAATGCATCCCCAGTGGCCGTGCTGAATTTGAAGACTGATGGTTATAACACATTCATTACATCGTAGATCATTGGGGATGTTGTCAAAACACATTTGAAATCAATTATATTGGCAACCTCATGGGTAAAAAAATAAGAATTGCATTTATTCATGTGACTGATCAAAATACAACAAGGTACAACAAATTTCCCAAAAGTACTACATTTTATACCAAACAACACCTCGTACCACAGTCTTGCCCGCAAATATAGCTGTTACTGTAACAGACAAAATGAATTTAAAAGATTCAACACATACATTGAAACTACCAATGTGCATAGAACTTCATAGCCAGTGCTTCATCAACATTGGTGATCCATCAAATGTGGTCACCTATAGTTCCACTTCAAGAATGGTCAACTGTATGTTGTAGTCTTTGTATTCAGCCAACTACTTTTGTGTTTTCATAGTTCAATTATGGTAAATACAAGTCCTTTAATTGGTATTTGAGGTAGTTAAAAACATAAAATGAGGTTACATATTTTCACAGGCTCTTCATCCAAAATATGAAGCGATCTTCGAGGTCTGTGCACCAATCTATTTACTTCTAATTATGTTTTGAACCTGATCTTGACAGGTCACCAATGTCAAACTGAGGCAGGTAACAATGCATGCTTCTCATCTGGAGCTAAGAAATACTTGTGTACATAATTATTTTTCCACATTCAGATGATGATGATGATCTTCTCGACATGAATGCCACTGCACACTGTTGACAAGCTAATGATACCTCATATCAATCTATACAGTGTTTCTGCTGCTATTCTAACTTTTTTTATTCTAAGATTTATATTTGTTTAAATTATATTGTCTATCATATATTATAACTTGTTTGCTGCTGCTAGGCCAAGGAGCCAGAACCAAATAGTTTTACTGCAGTATACTTGTATACTTATATGACGTGACAATAAAAAATCTTTAATCTTGAATCTTCACTGTGACTCACTTCCCTGTGTCAGGATAGATGGGTAAGAAATGTTTTCTAACAAAGCCACATTGTCCTTGAATCAGCTGCAAAAATAATTTTAACTGACTTATCAAGTCTCACTTCCTGAATTGAAGAATCCTTAAAGTCACATGATTGGATGCTGTCTATACACTTGCATTTTCTTTTTGCACTTTACTGTTACCTGGATAAATTAAATAAATAAAAATAAATAAATAGCGAAAGACTTAAAGAAAGCAATAACGTCTCACTTTCTGGAGCCAAGAAATACCTGGTTACCTTCTTACCACATTACTATGTTAAACTATGTTTACACGCTCTTCGTAGCGTATATTACTGTGCCTTAAGAACTTTAACTGGCTGTATTTCTTACCATTGCATTTTTGTATTTATATTATCTTAATTCAGTGTTGAGACGATGCAGCCATGTTTGAAAGTACCCAAACGCTAAACTCAAACCTAGGTAGGTTTATAGCAACCGACCTAACGCACTCACACATACATACAGTTCATGTACGTATTCACATACAGACAGTGCATTGACCTATTCACAGTCATACAGTTAATGTACATACGTATTCACATACAAACAGTACCTGTTCCTATTCACATACAGCCAGTGCATGGACATACTCAGTGCAAAACATGCAAATTCTTGAAATGTTCCCTCTTGTGGTGTTACCCCCAGGCTAACAGCCAACATTAGAGCGGAGGTTTGGTAAATCCAAGCAGTTCTATGTCTTGTGTGTTCTAATGACACATAATCCTGCTGTCCTCTTTCTGAAGTCGTTCAAATACCGCAAATGAGATAGACGTGTTCCACATCCTGGCAAAACAACAACAGAGGGAGAGAGAAAGTGCTTGTTAAGCACCTTTCAATGTTGTGATATTCAATCCTTCAGGATTCGATAAGGGCATCCAAATGGGACGGACCAGGGGGGTATTCCATCAACCAAGCTAAACGCAGAGCCGGGCTTATTTTTCTTAGCATGGCTTCTTTCAGCCAGAGTTGTGTTCCATTAATGTGGCTTAAGGGAATCTCCGCTAAGTAACCATGGCAACTTATCCGACCAAAATAACCAACAAGCTAAACGCAAAGCCAGGCTTCTTTCAGCTAGAGTTGTGTTCCATGAACGTCACTTAAGGGAATTTCCGCTAAGTAACCATGGCAATTTATCTGTCAAAACTAACCTGGTTGGTAGCAGGTTAACTGTCAGGCTAACTTGAGCGGTGTTTCAGAGAAATCCATCTGTCAGCAACAATTGTACCATCAGAAGGTTCCGCCAAACCTAGTCCTCACAATTTTGTCATAAATGTACATATATGAAGTACAAACAGCGTATATTTTCACTAAGGGTCTAAGATTAAATGATGCAAATGAAATAATTAAATGAATTGCTATCTATTATTACTGTGGCTATTTTTTCAACACATTTTCACACAAATCTATGTATTATCGCGTAATCAGGAATCAGCGACTGGGTGAATGGTCTAGCACTTGCCCTGTAAAACGCGTGACCCGAGTTCGCGTCCGGAGTATTTCATAGTATTCTTGGCGTTGGCTTCATTTTGTAATTCCCTTTATTAATTAGATTAATTTCCTAATTAAGAATATTCAAAGAAATGGAAAATAAATGGCATGAAAAGTTATTTGATTTCTCTAGTAATCCTTCCTATATTACTATTACTTGCGTGGGGTTAGAACCCCGGACGACGGTGCAAGTCCGACACGTTAACTCGAGACTGTCTCCCTGCCTTTAAAGCCATGGTCAATATTAAATTAAAATATGTTACGCTTAATACTACTTATGCATTCAACAGATCACCGATTTTTGTGCCAGGCAGCCTCCCTGTTTCTATTAATGGTTACGGTGTACCCTTTTTGAGTTATTATATGCGTGCACTCCTCATAGACCTCCACAAGCAGCTTCTGTTCACCGCTGGAAAAGATCCCGCTCGGTCATTTTCGGACATTTGATCCATGATTCGACATTCACGGTTATGGGCTGGTTACATATCTCGTGAACGCACGTAATCCAGGATAACGTTAGCCTGGCTTGAACTAACCTGAGCCAGGCGCGGCTGAACTGCGTTGATGGAACGGCTTTAGCCTCAAGTGGAAGTTGGCGCTAGTTCTAACCAGGCTTAATCAACTAATCGCCGCTTTCGTTAGCGACTTTGATGGAATACCCCTCAGACCAGATGATCAAAAGCTAGGGTAGGCCATTTTTGAGAAGCCAGCCACAGCAAGCGAAGCCAGCCACAGCAAGCGAGATTATTAAAAGTATCCAACATACAGAGGCAGACGCAGTAAACTGGAAACAGATATTCTCACAGCGCATTTCACTCAATAATAGCTGACTCTTAACAAATTACACTCAAACAATAGCTCTTAAATCATTGTTGTTATGTCTTCTTCAAAGACAAAATACTTAACTGGTGGTGAGAGAAACAACTAGGATTGTACGTCATTGTTCTACACACTCGTTGTCGATGCTGGAAAAATGATGCATTGTGTATTCTCACCTCAGGCTTTTCACAGAGGGACATTTCTTCAGGATGGCTCCAAGGTTCTGGGCCCCCAAATCCGTCAGGTTGTTGTACTTCACACTATGGACATTTTATTAGAATCAATGGTTTTGTTTTACACAACAGAAAGAACAGAGCTGCCGACTTGTATTTAAACATTTATGTTTTCATTTTAGTTCTTTTAAATACTGGAGAGGGGCTTTTAACGCATATACACAGAGATCAAGTTTACACCTGAGCCTCATCACAACACTTGCTTGCCTATTACTTCTACCTTAAGTGATTTAAAGTCCTGTTCTGGGTGTGGTTGAAATCCTTAAAAAATATACTTTAAGGAACAATCTCTACAGGACATAAAATGGCTTATGTAAATCCACATCCTGGCTCTCATCTAGTATACCAGGATCTTTGACTATGCTAATGTGGCACACCTCTAGAAGCTCCTAAATCCATCCCCAAAACCCATAGACCCATAAACCCATAGACTTCTGATTACAAAACAGTAAATAAGTACACGATATCCATCTTCGTGTATTCTGGCTGCTGTGTTGTGCACTGACTAGTTCACAGGCACGGCTGTAGTGCCCAAAGAAGGCTTTCTACATTTGCATTTGTCCATGTGACATCAGGTTGGGCACTGGCACCACCAGAGTGTGACGCAGCATCGAATCGTGGCACTGCAAAGGAGGATTCGTGCTGCCAAACCACTAAATCAAGGCTTTGGAGGAGTGTGGCATAAATAAAAACACTTACGTGGTCCCTGGTGAGCTTCCAAAATAAATGAGCCACAGGAAAAACACTATTTTAAGGGCAGGGTTTGTCTGACAGCGTACACATACATATATACCTTGCGTACCATAAAGGATAACATTGTCAATGCAGCAAAAATAATTCACATGACGTCAAATGTAAGCTGATCCTTACTCTAGGTCAGTCAGAGACACCATCAGAGGAAGGACTCTGGCCAGCCAGTATGCACCAATGTCGGAAATGATGTTACTGTACAGACTGAGAGAAAAACACAGAACATCTCTAGACATCAGAGATCAGATGACAGATCAGAGGGGTATTCCATCAAAGTCGCTAACAAAAGCGGCGCTTAGTTAATTAAGCCCAGTTAGAACTAGCGCCAACTTCCACTTGAGGCTTAAGCCATTCCATCAACGCAGTTCAGCCGCGCCTTGCTCAGGTTAGTTCAAGCCAGGCTAACGTTATCCTGGATTACGCACGAGATATGTAACCAGCCCAGAACCGTTAATGTCGAATCATGGATCAAATGTCCGAAAAGGACCGAGCGGGATCTTTTCCAGCGGCGAACAGAAGCTGCTTGTGGAGGTCTATGAGGAATACAAGCATATAATAACTAAAAAAGGGAACACCGTAACCATTAATAAAAACAGGGAGGCCGTCTGGCAAAAAAATCACCGTTCTCTTTGATGCATAAGTAGTATAAAAAAAAGTATAAAATATAAAGTATATAATAAGTAGTATTAAGCGTACATATTTTAATTGAATATTGACCATGGATTTTTAAACAGGGAGATAGTCTCGAGTTAACATGTCGGACTTGCACCCGGTCGTCCGGGGTTCAATCCCCACGCAATTAGTAATATAGGAAGCATTACTGGAGAAATCATAAAACTTTTCATGCCATTTATTTTCCATTTCTTTGAATATTCTAAATTAGGGAATTAATACAATTAATAAAGGGAATTACAAAGTTAAGCCAACGCCAAGAATACTATGAAATACTCTGGACGCAAACTCGGGTCGCGCGTAACACAGGGTAAGTGCAGGGTAAGTAGACCATTCATCCAACTACTGATTCCTGATTTTGTTATAATACATAGATTTGTATAAAAATGTGTTGAGAAAATAGCCACGGTGACAATAGATAGCAATTCATTGAATTATTTTATTTGCATCATTTAATCTTAGACCCTTAGTGAAAATATACGCTGTTTGTACTTCATATATGTACATTTATGACAAAATCGTGAGGACTAGGCTTGGCAGAACCTTCTGATGGTACAATTGTTGCTGACAGATGAATTTCTCTGAAACACCGCTCAAGTTAGCCTGACAGTTAACCTGCTACCAACCAGGTTAGTTTTGACAGATAAGTTGCCATGGTTACTTAGCGGAGATTCCCTTAAGTCACGTTAATGGAACGTTACTCTAGCTGAAAGAAGCCAGGCTAAGCGAAATAAGCCCGGCTTTACGCTTAGCTTGGTTGATGGAATACACCCCAGGTGTGTGTGTGTGTGTGTGTGTGTGTGTGTGTGTGTGTGTGTGTGTGTGTGTGTGTGTGTGTGTGTGTGTGTGTGTGTGTGTGTGTGTGTGTGTGTTGTGGAAACCTGGCCCTTGACAATCAACGTGATGCAGAGCACCTGAGGGCCAGGGGAGAGCAGACCTTAAAAAGCCTGCTCGAAGGTGCATTCAGGGCTCTCTTGGCTTGGGTGCAAGAAGAGTCCAGCCATTGTGGCTGTGCCACCCTGTGGAACCAGGCTATGGAGCCCGCCCATTATCTTTTTGTTCTTTTAAGAAAGATACTTTATGTTTGATTAAAAGAGCCTTTGTGGCTCAACACCTAAGACAATTGTGTGCTGATTGGAGTAAGACGGTTCACTCCCTGAGCAGGGTTGCCACAGTGTGTGTGTGTGTGTGTGTGTGTGTGTGTGTGTGTGTGTACCTGAGACAACGCAGTGAGGCTGGGTTCATCAGGACCAAAGACAGCTCATACACCCCGCTGTCTCCAATACCGTTCTGGGACAGACTAGAACAACAAACACATGGTCTCAGTTCTGTCAACGTCACAGGTCATTTCACATTTACCGATCCCCTCTCACAGTCGCCTCACAGTACTTTAAGACTGGGCTGCAAGATACGGACACAACAACGTGGTGGCGAGAACGCCTGCTGCTTGTCAATGTGCTTATAAATATCAAAGAACATCAACAGGCCGCCATTTTTGTTTGTGCCAACGTCAAAACACAACAACCCCTGCCACAAAGCAGTGGTGACACAAATGCACACCGAAGCCGACCTCATCGACGGGTGAGACGAATCAAACTTGGATGTGAAATTGTGTGGTGTACGCCTAGCATCACGAAAACCGAGCTTCCACAGAGTTATCCTCGAAGAACAAGTGCACTTTAGAATTACAAGTGCACATCACTGACAGTTGACCTCCGGGGACGTGTGGCCTGGTTAAGGGACGTACTTTAGGATTTCCAGCTGGGAGAGCGACACCAGAACCTCAGCCAGTGCCTCTGCTCCTTCATCCCCCAGCTCACTTTTGTCCAAACTGCCGGTGAGAGGCCGCAACAAAAAAGATAAAAGCACACGAAGAAACGCAAACTTCACAAAACGTCCTGGTAAGCAAACGCAAATGAACACACATAAATGCATTGCCATGCCGCAAGTAGCAAGAGGGAAATGTATGGGTTGATGCTTATACTGACTCAAGATGGCGTAGGTTGTGCAAGTCTGGCAGGAGTGACCACAGCTTAGGCAGAGCCAGGGTGCAATCCTCTGGACCTAGCCTTCAGGGAGGAGGGGTACCTTCATCGTCAGCGTCATTAACAGCACCCTCATTTAATTAATTTTATTGACATCCTCCGTATCCCAAGCACGGCTTAATTGATTGATTGCATAGCCTTCTTACTCCAACTCCAGCTTGTGTAGTTCCTTCACTGCGGGAACCCCCGACGCCAGGACCGAATCCGATTGGCTGGAGCTAAAGGAGAACACAGCCTTCACTTCATAAACACAGGAATGACATATTATACCTTTAATGTTGTAGTTTAATGTATTGATTCATGTATTGATTGTGTGATCATTGTATCATTATATCATTGTATCGGAGATCAGTAGAACTCACAAGCCCTTCCACCACATCAAAGCTTTGTCTGGCTTGATTCATTAACTAAGATTGAGATCAGTGAAGACCATTTGAAATAATTTTGTATCGAACTTCAAGTAGACAGGGTGAGAGTAGGTGAGAGTGTTTGAGCCCTGCTCCAATACTGGGAAAAGACCCTTGATTGATTAAGGGCCTCTGAGAACAAAAAATAAAAAGACAAGTGTGTTATTAAGAAGTTTAGGATCATTGTGCCGTATTACCAGTCAGTCAGTCTCCTGTGCATGCTGACCAGACGTGCTAGGTCATCGACATGACACACCTGGGTAGCCTTTGGGTTCAGCTTGAATTTGGACATGGCTTCTTTAAGTTTAAGCTCCTCCTTTTCTTCCAGCTCCTCCCACATGGCGATGACATCTGCAGTGCATGCCCTGAACGTTGTACAAAAAGGGTAGTTGCTGTTTTTTTCCAGCGCTGGTTAACGTCAATTATGATTCCTTAACTCTGAGGGTGTATGGGCTTAATGGAAAAAGGGCAAGGCCTGTTAACAAAAATAGACCCAGAATGGATAACTAGACAGTGATAAACCCAAACTAGTTTTAAATTAAATCAACAAGCTGATATCTGATGATAAGGACATGCTCAATGGCTCAGTGAAGGGTAAGATGTCTCATTCAGGACACAATGACACTATTTTCCAGATGGAGCAGTACAAGCGAGCCAGTAATCCTATGGTTTTCTGGCAATTAGTTACACCTCCTCAGCAACCACCATTGCCCTTACCGCCAGGTTGAACAGGTTGAGTTTACCTACCTGTATGTCGCAATGTTGCTAAGCCCCAGTAGCGACAGAATTCCAGACGTCCGTATCCCAGTATCCTCCAGTCCCAGGCAGAACCCAGAACCTCCCGTTCCCACAAGTTCCAGAACTTTCCCCACCACATACACATCCGACGGCCACATCCTCACTCGCTGGAAGCTCATTTCCCTGGGGACGATCTTGGCCAGGACACCGGTGAGCATTTTGCCCCATGAGGTGTCTGCGCTGCCGATGCCGGCCTCGTAGATGTAGTGGCACGCCTCCAACAGGTGGGCACCGCTATGTTCCGCCTGGCCCAGGTGCTCCTCGAGGTATTTGATGAGAACCGACTGCTTGGAGACGTTGTCCCGGGAGACACTGGGGCACAGAAAGAGGGTCCCGATGGCGAACCTCTGCACAAGGTCCAGTTCCTCCTTCTGGGCCCGTCGCCGACCCCTCCCAAGGCTCAACTGCATGGGAAAGGTCTTCAGGATTCCAGATGTTTTCCTAAGGATACAGAAAACAGAGAGAGAGAGAGAGAGAGATCTTACCTATATCCAAATTATGCAAATGTGCCACAAACTACTTTAATAAAGTGACAAACAACAGACATCCATAATTACTTCTAGTTATGTTATTAAGGGTTATCAAGGTGTATATTAAGCATCAGAAAAATATTTTTCATGAAATTCTTAGCAGTCTCATGTTATCGATTTCCTCCTGTTACTCCAATCCCATTGGATGGGTGAAGGCTTACCCTGCCAAATGAAAAATAATCGAATTGGCTTATGCGTTGATTTGCGTTCTGTGCATGCTCGAGACCTTTTCCCGGGGCCGTGAGCCGGAAGTAGAAGGAGACGATAGTCTTGTTGTTGTTGTTGTCGCCGCCGTCGGATAAGGGATAATCTCGATGATAAACGAGAAACGGCGATTTATTTAAAAAGGTGGCGCAGAAGATGGAGGAAGCCGGTGAATGTAGTTACCCCCTATAAGAATTGTGTCCCGGCCACGGGAGCGCGCATGGCATGCATTCATTACTGTGCGTTCACACCAAAAGACACAATTTTCGCCTGTTCGCGCGAAGCTGCGTATGTTGACGCGCGACATCGTGCTTAATGTGTGCTTAATGCAGCGCTTCTCAAAGTGTGGGGCGCGCCCCACTGGTGGGGAATAGAGACGTGACAGGTGGGGCGCAAACGGGAGGAAATTTCACTGAAAACTCCATATTTCTTATGGTAGGAGCAAAAGCTTGACAGTAGGGCTGGGCGATATGGACCAAAAGTCATATCTCGTATTTTCAAGCAGAATGTCGATATAAGATATATATCAATATTTGTTCATGCAATAAAATAGGTGCCGTCGCCGCGCTCCAACTCGTCATTCTATATCGGGGGCGCCGCGTCGCTGTGCTCGTTAACCTGCCTTGCTGATTGCAAACTCAATCCTAAATTTGGGTGTAGGCCAGGGTAGCTAAACATTTTCAAATTAGTCAAAAACAGTCGGAGCAAGATGTGGCAAATACATGTTTCGCGCTGAAGGGGATTTTAAAAAGTGTCCTGCACGGGTCTTATTTTGCAAACCCGTCCGCACCCGTCCTTACCCACAAAACTTAAAACCACATCCGACCCGTGTTCCGACAGTAGCGTGATTTACATTCCACACCCGACCAGACCCGCTATAAATTGATACTGACGCCCGACCCGCACCCGAAGGAAAATTAGACACATAAGATGGAACGCCGGGGAATTACACTAGCGGCGTTTGGCGTGGTGCTTTAGATTGCCGTGCAAAAAAGCACATCATCCACTGTTGACGGTTTTAGTTTTCTGTTTGACTCCTCCGCTCCTGAATGTCAGATCCAGCACCGGAGGAGTCTCGCTCGCTTGCTTGCTGCGCTGGATGCGCTGAGCGGGGATGGCGAGGATAAATCTGTCAATCTGAGCGATATTGGGAAATGAACGACCGTGCTCTCCCCACCACGATCACACACCAAGAGAGTCGTCTTTAGGTGTTTTGTAATCAAGCAGCAGCTTCATCCCGATGCTGCGGAGCCTCATCGCTGGAGTCCTCTACGTCCGATAGTGTGTCCGCTGACACTCGAGCTCGCTTCTCGGCCGGGGGCACTGATCGCATATTTTGTAGATGTGTCACTAATAATGCTTTTTTTTTTAAATTTGAAATAGGCCTCCATTTTAACATTTTAAGCTTGCAGCTTTGCAGCCACTCAAGCAGGGATAGGTCTCAAAAGTTATTTTTGTCATGACACAGCTGCACTTTTATTTTCTCTATTTTTGAACTTGATGCAAGTTATGACACAGCTGCACTTTTATTTTCTCTATTGTTGAACTTGTTGTTATTTGATGTTATTGAGTTAGAATTTAGATACAACATGATGTAACTTGATGTTACTTCAATAAATTTGGAAATGTTAAGCTTGGCTATTTCATTAGCGTTGTGTTGGGGCGATGGGGGCAGGTGGGGCTTGAAAATTCCCCCTTGTCCAAAGTGGGGGACGACCGAAAAGGTTTGAGAAACACTGGCTTAATGTGTGCACTGAAACGTGTCGCAGGGCGAATTTTGTCACAGAGCGTTTTTCCCGCCAACGGTCATTCATGCCAATTCATTCTCATCAACCATGGCCGAGATCACCACTATTGTGTGTCTGTACCTGTTGTGGAAGAGGGAGAGACACCGGAATGCCCATCGTTTATGGGTTAATAATATAATCCGGAGGCGCACACCGCTTTGTGCCGTGATATTATATATATCGTATATATTATATTATATAGATATTTATATATTATATATATAATATCATATAATATTATATATAGAGCTCCGGGAGTCGCAAACGGCAACAATCACTTTCTCCTCCTCAAGCTGCGGTTCACTGCGGAGTGCAGGGAATGGTTGGTCCATGGCGATGTATATTAACAGGTTGACACATGCATATTATGAACACAAGTCGACAACGATAATGTAAACAATACTGGTAACAAACAATGTTTGTTAATATCAGCCGCATATCATGAAATATACCCACAGTTGCGGCCGGTGTCGTGCCAGAAGTTGATTTTTGCCAGAAACTGATTTTCACCATCTACCCAACAACAATAGGCCTATTAGGCTACTGGACACACAGGAGGCTATCAAACACATAAACAGAGATAAAAAAAAAATAAAAAATAAAAACAACATTTGATGATCTTTCTCACACTATCGTCATTATCGGATCATTCAATGATCGCTTCATAAACGCTTGATTGGCCTACATTCTGAACAGCCAACGTTCATCACCGCCAAATGTGTTAAAATATGTTTTATTGTCTCACAAATACTTATCATCGATATAAACTGTGGCATACTGGCGCTGTTTGAGCCTGACGAAAGCAGCCATAGCGCCACAGAATCAGCGCTTCACAACTTTAACAGACCGTGCGCGCTCCCGCGGACCGGAAATCAGTTTCTGGCAAAAATCAACTTCTGGCACGACACCGGTTCCGAACGGTTAGCCCAGCCGGCTGAACGGTGATTGGCTGTTTTACGTTACTTCACCCAGGGAGTGAACTGATTGGCTGTTACGTGACGTCACCCAGGGAGTGAACGCTGATTGGCTGTTTTACGTTACTTCACCCATGTTACCCACAGGGAGTGAACGCTGATTGGCTGTCTCACCGCGAGTGCCGCGAAAGAAATTGAAATATTTCAACTTCTGCAAAATCTGTCGCTCATTCGCGCGACAAATCCACGTGAACGCGCCCGTCCGTTTTGGGGAAAATTGTCGCCCCGTCAATCAAATCTTGTCGCGAGTCCCGGCGACAAAAAATTTAGCCCGATACGCGTCTCTACGTTCACTTTGCATTGAAACGTGTCGCGGGGCGAAGTGCGGTGTGAACACAGTTAAAGGTGGAAACACACGGACACTACGCTTCCATTTCACCCAAGGCTGAATTAAAAGTACTTGTTTTCTAAATGTGGGTCATCAACGAGGTTGCAAAGTAGTAAATCCGGGCACATCTGTCAAAATAAATGTTTTTTTCTCCCAACGTGTTTACGATCTTTATTCATTCCTTGCGATGCGGCGGGGAATGCCGTATACTGACGGGCGGCGGAGGGGCTGCTCCGGTGGGAGAAAGATGTTTTCAGTAGAGAGCTGTCAACTAACTTTGGGTCGGCGATTTATTTAAAAAGCTGGCGCAGAAGATGGAGGAAGCCGGTGTCGTGCCAATGTAGTTACCCCCTAAGGAGTGTATCATCCTCAACGTGCATTCAGTACACACTACGCTTCGATTTAACCCAAGGCTGAATTAAAAGTCCATGTTTTTCTAAATGTTGCTCATCAACGAGGTTGTAAAATAACTACGATCTTTATTAATTAATTGCGCCGCGGCCGAACTGACGGGGGTATTCTCTGATATTATGAATCTTACAGACTGCGTCGGGTTCTCCGACTCTTTGGTACTTCCACAACAAGTAAAGACTCCTAGTCGGGTTTATCTCACCCATGGGCAAAAGGAATTGGGGGAAATTAACTTTGGCTTTGACTCTCTGAAGTCCAGATTGAAACGCGACATGGAGGAGAAAGCGATGTTTCAGCAGACAGCTGTCAGTTCACTTCCGGTCCATATCATTTCTCCGACACTCCATTGTTCCGACACTCCATTGTTCCGACCTCTCGGTCGTATGCCGACTCCTCCGGCTGCGCTGCAGTCCGCATACGACCGAGAGGTCGGAACAATCGCTGAACCATCGCTTTCTCGAATGAGTTTGTTGTTGCTGGTGACGTAAAGAGGTCAACCGGTGGCTCTATTACCACTAGTTGAAATGGGCACAGCGCCACCTATCGTACCGGGGCATGACACGCTTCGGCCAATGAATCGATTTACTCACCGCCATGTATACACGGACAATTGTAGTTGTCCAATTGAGGAGCATAATCGAGCTATGGCTTTAATCGAATTAAGCTGTGCATGTAAACGTACTGAGTGGAGCAGAAAGAAGCTACGGCGTTGAGGAATTGAGTACTATGAGTCCTTCCAAGTCTATTAGCTATGTAAGTAAGTAATAAGTAATTTGATAAGTGTGTAGTGGATACATCCCTGTGTGATAAGTTATAATTATTTCATGATTGTAGATCCTGTTGTCTTTCACTTGACATCTTTGTGAAGCAATATCAATAGATTAACGTCAGTTATCTCCTTTATCGTCGGAGCTCTTGATTTTCAATTTACCTTGTGGACGATATGTGAAGACCCGCCAGGAAGCTCTGGAGGAAAGGGTTCGACCATGACAGAACGTGGCTACCATCACTCATATCCTCAAAATCCTCATCACTCTTCATCTTCCTTCTGGTGTTCTTCCTTTCTTCACTCCCCCTTCTTTCCCCTTCTCCTCCTGCATTGTCCTCTTTATCTGGACTCTTCATCTGCCCTGCCTGCCCTCCTCCCTCCCACTCCCCTAGTGAGACTCCCTTTGGCTTCTCCCCTAGACGGGAGGAGTGGAAGAGTTCAGCCCTCAGGCCGACCTCCCTCACTGTAGCCGTGAAGCCTCGCCCTGGAGGAAGGACAAGGTCATTCTGTTGCACCCCTTCCCACGCCAAACGGCTCAGTTGGGCCAACAGCTCTTCCTTGTCTCTTCCATCATTCCTTTTTTTTTTCTTTCCCTCTGACGTCCCCTTCTCTTTACCTCTGCCTCCTGTAGTAGTAGAGGCCTTTCGGTTGCAAGAGCGGATTAACATCTTTTTGGTAACTTTCTTAGCTTGAACGTGTTTGAGACTCCTGCATACGTCACTTTCGAGCTTGACTTGCGAGGGGGCTGGCGACAGATCGTGACTACTCGTGTCCTCCGACTGATGTGCCAGCTTTAGCCTCAGGGCTCGATGACAAAGTCCGCTGAGGGTGTCAGGAAAGGTCTCTGAATGATCGCAATGTTCCAGCACAAAACATACCAAACAAAAGAGGGCCGGATTCCAGCAAAGGCTGGATATATAGGGACTGCTCTGTAGCCGGGTTAGGGCGGTGTCGTGGCTGGCCGGTTCGGTGAAGTACCGGGACAGAGCGCCATCTACCTCTGCAGGGCTGAAGCCGGAGAGCTCAAAGAGGCTGTCAGCCCAGCGCTTAAGGCTGCCAGTGGCTCCTCTTGGCCGAGCCGTGATCAGCAGGGTGCAACCGGGTAGCAGGACCCTCTGGAGCAGGGCGGAGTATAGCTGCCTCACGGTGAAGGCTGGTTTCCTGGTGTCCTTCTGGAGGTCAGCCACAAGGTTCTTGTCGAGAGCCTGCAGCAGAGATTCCAGGTTCCAAGCCTCTTGGAAACCGTCAAAAACAACGAGGACACGTTCGGGGGCAGCGGCGACATGACTGAAGACCTGAAGGGTGTCCAGGCACACAGGTGTCACTGGGGAGAGGCCACCGAGCAGCAGGGTCGGCAGACTGAAGGTGGGCTTGGTCAGAGCGAGGCCTTTACCTTCCAATAGGAAGAAGAAGTCAAACTGAGGGAAGGAGCCGGCGGACCAGTCCAGGCCCAGGCTCCGGGTCAGGGTGGTCTTCCCCGTCCCGGTGTTGCCAACGACCAATACTGAACGGTTTGGTTGGGATCCAGCTGAGCTTTCAAAGATCTGAGGAATCGACAGAGGAAAAGAGGCACATATTGATTTGTATGATTACGTATATATGTTTCCATCGTTACTGACTGTTGCATATACCCTTCCCCCCCCCGCTGTAACTAACTTTAATATATAACCCCCGACCCAGTCCATCAATCCAGAGCCAAATTACTTTGCTAGTCCACCCCTGAGCTGACCAATAGTAGACATTTCAAACGGTCCATTAAGACTAAAGTAAACCTTTCACAGTTCTGACCAACACTATCAAAGCTTCATTTTTCGATAATGCTGAACTAAATTTCAGATTTCAAAATGTGATCCTCCAGGTCTTCACCTGACTCCGCCCGACAGAGGACTGCTGCCTGGCCGTGTCTCCCATGAGGGCCAGCTCCTCCTCCAAGCACGTGTTGCCCTTCTTATTCAAACGCAGGAGGTCCCTCCCGACCAGTCGTGTGTCCACGTAATGGGAGCGCGGGTTAAGACCCCCCTCCATTTGCAGGCAGGTTTTCTCCATCTGAGCTTTTGCCTTCACAATATAATCCTCAACACGTTCTAGAGGGAAAAGAGATTATAACACTCACTTCACAAGCACACTGTGATTCGATTTGTTGACAAGCCAATTATATTGTATCATCAATCTCTACTACTATTACTAAGTAATCAATCAATAATGGTTGATTATAATAATTGAGACTTTTTAGAACAAGTACAGGTTGGAATGAAACCATTTGAAACATGGCTGTCATCTTTATTCCAAAGAGGAAATTAGGCTGGATGTTTGACCCACCAGTGGCGAGGCACTGGGTGGCCAGGCCTTGCCCAGCGTCGCCTGAGATAGACCGTTGTGGAGCAGATACCATGACGACTGGAGCCACTGCATCGCTCACTACACACAGAGGGACACCTATGTTAGGAACACGCCTTCCAGCCATCATCCACAGAGGCAGAGGAGAGCAGTATGGAGCTGTTTCGTGTTTGTGCCGTAAATCGGTGGTAGAACCAGCCCCGTATGTCATATATTCAATACCAATATGTTTTATTCACCTGGTGAAGGAGGTGAGACTGGGGGTGGTGGCACAGTGGGCACTGTGTGGGGAAAGATGTGTTGAAGAGAGAAAACAATGCAGTTCCATGTACACCGTTACATTTAGGCTCAGTATGAAAATGACAGGTGGGAAAGCAGAAAACATTTAAACAAACAAGGAGAGCATGAAAATATGGAACATACCTGATGCACAAAATCAACTTTCTAATTAAACAAATAATGTTTTATTTACAGTTATAATTAGTTATAAGCAAATAACTGCTAATACATTAAAGTCCAGAAAGGTATATTTGTTCTGCCCCTCAGACTTCAAGACCAGGACAAGACAACATTGCAGTAATTTAGTTCCATCTGAACTTAAATTAACAACTCATATTAGTATTCATATATCCTGCAGAGCTCTCACACACAGTCACATTATATACACCTCTTCACAAAGCCCAAACACACTCACCCAAAATATATGTTGTTGTGCTAGTGGCTGAACCGGACAATGCAAGGGCAATCAGGGAATGCTGAGAAATGGTCAAAGTGGGATGCTGACATCCTTCCGCGTTGCCAAGGGTGATGAACTGAACAGGCATCTGGAGAGATGGGTGGAGCTGCAGGATACTTGAGGGAGATGTGGAGGTAGTCGATAGACTCTCTGGATTGGATGCCGAAAGTGACACCACATCTCCGCCTGCAAGATCTGCTGGGATTGGGAGTTCAGCTCTCTCAACGCCATGCGATTCCTCTGCAGCATAGTGAAAGGGGGACTTCAGTATTGTTTCTGTGGAATGTCACTGTTGAGCAAGTAAACCAGTGAAAGAGAAGCTTACTGGTGACGTCTGGGGTTTCTTGGACTTCTGTGGAAACAGAGTTGCTCTTGGTCAACTCAAAGAGGGTATCTTGGTCTGGTGTGAGGGAAAAGTTTTCTTGTGAGTAATGTGTTTCGATTGTGCGTTTGTGTGCATGTGTGTGTGTGTGTGTGTGTGTGTGTGTGTGTGTGTGTGTGTGTGTGTGTGTGTGTGTGTGTGTGCGTGTGTGCGTGTGGCTTGGACATTTCCACTCACCTGTGAATGTAGCCAGGAATTCTTCCATTTCCTCAACATCTAGATAGGAAGAGAGGAACATCATGAAGAACATGATAAAAATGAACAGTAGAATTAAAGTCAACACCATTAGGCGCAGTGACTTTGGTCGCTGTGACAATAAAAATACATAGCAGAACTTGAGATTATTTGCAAACCATTGTGGATGAAAAGGGATGGTCCCATGTTTGTTGTTGTGTTTACCTGGCAGCTCTTCGATGTCAGAGGGAAGGTCCGGATCTGATCCATGCACCCCATCTCCTAATGGGAGAGAGGGAACATCGTTCATTCATAATGAGAGGCTTCGCTTTCGAACAATAAGCAAAGTTACCTCAGACCCTTTTAGGCTCAGAGTTAAGGACCTTAAGGCTACTATCAGGAGATGTTGGAGAGTCAATACTCTGCTATGCCTAATTGAGCAGTATTTACACTTTAATTCCAAGTCAATTGTATTCGTACACCCCTCACTCTCTCAACGGGCTTCCCCGGCCACATGTTACGACATGTACACTAAGCCCTTAGTATTATATAAGAATTTCTTCATCCAAAAAAGTCTCTCTCATGCCTTATATGCTACATATGTTGCTCAACACTCAAGACACTCAACAAAGCAATGCAATACTAGCTTCAATCAGTTGACAGGAGACAATAAATACAACTTGGTTACAAGGTTACAACTAACCTTGGCACCAGCAGATTTATGATACAATACAACTTCATGAATTGTAAATATTGATTGATCAGACAACAGTCACTGCGACCCCTTATCCTATACAATCAAGAGAAAGGCTATAATAAGTAAGCATATCTTTATTTCTATAGCACCTTTTAATTATATTTATCTATTTATATCTATCTATCTATCTATTTTAAGTGCTTAACAAAGCTCAGAATAACAGCAATAGCAGTATATACACAAAGAACATCATGTAAAAGGTTAAAGAAGGTCAAAAATAAAATGAAACTCAAAATATTCAAAACATGACGATTAAAGGCTTGCTGTACAGTTTCGGTGTCGAACTCGCTCGAAAGCCTTTCCTCCAAACTCAAACTTCCTCCAACAGCAGTCGTTGAGAAGCAGCATTGAGTTGTGAAATTATTTAGCACAGATAAATGCATTAAAACATTATGCATATCTATTCATTTTGGAGGTTTTATATTACTATTTGAGCAATTGTATTCTTAGTTTGTAAGGCTTACTGTGTGTGCTCATCACACTTTCTGTGTTTTGTTATTATTTTTACTGGATAAGACTACATTAAACAGATGCATTTGATACAGGTAAACCTATACAAAAGCATGTGTGTGTGTGTGTGTGTGTGTGTGTGTGTGTGTGTGTGTGTGTGTGTGTGTGTGTGTGTGTGTGTGTGATACTTTCATAATCAACTCACATGTATTATATGACCAATATATATGTATTGATTGACAAAACATTTACAGTGACGCAGACTAGACAGTCACTGGTTCCGCCAAGGGAAGAAACCGAGCGCTACTGACCACTAGCGCTAGTGGTCAGTAGCGCTCGGTTTCTTCCCTTGGCGGGACCAGTGTATGTAATGTGTACGTATACATCACCTGCCGGGCCGTCCTGCATGGCTGCTCTATAGGTTCGATCTTGTATGTTGTCATCCGGCCGAGGCGCTCCCCTCTGCTGCTGTCCTCAAACGGCATCTGCAGAGGAGCGAGGCAGCGCACTTATTCAGATTACCTCGGCTGCTTTCGCTTTCGTTTCAGACAAAAGGGCATGTTTATAGATATTTGGAAATAAATGTATGGGCCTAGTTATAAACTGATGAAATATTGCTTGTACAAAAAATGGGTCAATGTAGCAGGTCAATGTGTTCGAACTTCACATTTGCAGCTCACGAAAAAGTCCTATTGATGGTTACTTCATATTCGGTGGAGTAGAGCATGTGGGTGGACGGGAGCATATGGCTGTTTGGCTGGTAAGTACCTAACTACCCCCAACAGCCCTCGCGGGACGCGATTGAGTTTTTCGTCGGCGCAATCCGGGAAAAGTCCCGCCTCAAGCGCTAGGATTGGGCTGGCAGGCACTGACAGGCAGCCTGTCAATCAAACACGCACACTGACTCCTAATCCTAACCCTAACCCCAACCTGACTAAAGTTAGTTTAATATACATTGAAATTGAAGTTACCTTCCCCGCGGTCACGTGATGGATTTTAGCCTTTTTGGATTGGTACAGGGATTTAAACCAACGTGATTGGATAATTTCCGGCTATCCCATCATTAATATTCATGATTTTCCCGGATTCCGCCTAGGAAAAACAAATTCGCTCCCGGCACACCAACCGCCAAACCGCACCACACCATGTTTCAAACATGGCCAGTGTGGTGCGGTTTGTGGTGCGGTGGTATGTGTATATGTCAAACATAATGTTTGACATATACACATTACAACATACCTCTTGACGCTAGTCGTTAACACTTCTAGGCGACATAATTTTAACCATTCTGAAACCATTCTTAAAATAATGAAACAGGTGAATCATGGCCTGGTCCTTCAAAGTGTGTTAAAATAGCTAAATGCACACTGTCATTAAAGGTTGCTGCTGTTATAATTAAGCAATAGATCACGACAGGCTGTGCTATGTTCTCATTATAGCCTACCACAGTTAAGGGGCGTTGTCACATGTCTTTATAATTGTAGGAGATCTGCTGCTTGAATGACACACACAGTACCCCAAATGTACGTTTTTGATCAATATTATTTACAAGGGCTTTGCATGATCAGAATAACAGATTAATAGACCTGGGGCTTTTTCTTTAATCTTTCAAGGCTTTAGTCATAGTAGTTTGCACAAAAAAAATCACAAACATCTTGAGATGATCATGCATTGAATGCGACAACTTTATACAGAATCCTATAAAAGTTCAGTTTTAGCTTAGCAATTGGTAAAATTTGATGAAAATTTTGGAAAATTGGAAAAATTTAATTCTACAGAATCCTGTCCATGTGAATTAGAAGGCAACTTTGTAAAAATCATACTGCCGAAGCTTTATGATCTAATTACTATGGGACTCAAGCTGAGGAAATTCAATGAGTAGGCTTAGTGCTAATTGTCAAGAGTTATAGTTATTGTATTTATCATTCAATTTAATTTATACATTTAACATTTTCAGGTCCACAAATTGATCTTTTATTGATCAGTAATTACAAGTGAATCATACAAACAAAACAGCCTACACACCTATTCATATAAAAATATGAAGAATGACAGACATAATTAAAGTGACATAAACACTGGTGCGTGTGACTTTATGATACATGGATCAAAATGGATTCACAGCCAGCAAGTATCCTTAAAAAAAAATTGACCACCCATTTAATCAAGGAATGTCCATCTATCGGTCTATTGCTGAAGGTTATCGAAGCATCCTGTCTCGTCTCGGCCCACCGCAGGACTGAGCTGCACTATGGTCCCCGTCTACAGAGTCCATCACCCACGTAAACAGGAATCTCTTGGATAGCAGGGTGTCAAACCTCTGGTCCTGGAACAACATATATTCAACCAATTAGTTCACAACGAGGCCAATGCTGCGATGACACCAACTCGGTCCTTCGTTGACGAATGCATCGCCATGACGGAAGCCAATGCATTGCCAGGACGGCAATCCTTCTTTAATGGTGTTTGTCTGAACATGTATAACTTGTGTTGTCATGTCATCATTTGTTCTTTACCAGTGCAATAGGGCCGCTGTGTCAGTCCATGCTCTGCTCCTCTGTGAGGAGGTTGGAACAATAGTCCCGAATGCCTGGAGAGAGAGACAGGCAGAGAGAGTACAGAGAGAGAAAGGGCAGATGACCAAATGGACCGGTTAAACTTCTGATTTTGATGATACTGCCTTTCTACACAACTTTTTCATAATTAGAGTTCCGTTGCTCGTATTTCCTTGAACTCTTGATAGGTAAAAGTAGTGTGCGCCTATTATTCTTACAAAGTAACAACAGATGGTCCGATAAGCAAAACATGCAAATTCTCGTCTAACAAAGCCTCAGGCGGCCATGTGCAGGAACATAGAGCCTTCCTTCTCAATCAGGATATCTGACACCAGCTAGAAGTTCTACATTGAAAACCACAGAGAAACTCTCCTTACGGTTGGACGCTCTAGGTGTGAATTGTTACTTGATGCGATCGATATGCCGTTTCATCCAGCCAGTATTCGTGTGACTCACTCTTCACGATGCTGTTGTAGGCCAGGGCCGCGGGGGAGTCGGGCACGTCGTTGAGGAAGGAGCGGCCCTCATCGCAGCTCCGCCCTATCCTGGGGTCCAGGGGCACCTTGCCCAGCAGGCGCAGGCCCAGTTCCATGCACATACGCTCAGCGCCCCCGCTGGTCGGAGGGAAGATCTGCGATGTGTTCTGTAGCAGAAGAGGGAGACATGGGGGGGTCCGAGGTCATTTAAGCTTTTAAATTATGGGAGGCAATGAAACATGACATCAGTTAATTTTCTCTTTCCAAAAGTCTTTGTCTCCTTCACAAGGGTGAGCAGACCTTCCTCTTTATCTAGAACTTACAGCCTTGTATTATAAAAATCAATTTAGTATATGCGATACGTGAACCTCCTAAGATGGCGCAATTTGATTGGTTCGCTATCTCGGGATATTGGGAAATATCCCGTGATCCTGTGAGATCTCGAACATGGGATATTGTTTCATCGCAAAAATTAAAAAATATATATATATTGCGCGTGACGGTCGTCTCGTCACGCTAATAAAAACAAATAAACTGCTAATAAAAACAAATAAATCCCGGAAAAAATTGTGTTCACATATAGTATATACTAAAACAATTATTCACCTCAGGCTCCGTGAATGGGGAATAGCCCCCCGAGACCGATTCACTTCAGCGGATAATTGTTAAATATTGCATAAAAACAAAACGAAAAAGGCGGATGAATGAAAACGACAGGAAGGGATTCTGGGGGCGGGGCACTACTGTCCACAGGGGACCAATCACCTTGCACTTAGGACAGACGAAGCCACTCATGTTCTCCACCACGCCTATGATTGGAATCTTGACCTTCTGGCAGAAACTGATCTCCTTGCGCACGTCCTGCAGTGACACTTCCTGAAGGACATCAAAGAGAGAAGAATGGAGTGTGAGTGTGTTTGTGTGTGACTGTGTGACTGCGACTGTGACTGTGTGTGTGGGCACATGAGTTACCTGAGGTGTGGTGATGAGAACAGCCCCATCAATGCCAGCAGAGCTCAGGTACTGGACGATGGACAGATGCTCGTCCGACGTGCCAGGGGGCGTGTCCACAATGAGGTAATCCAGGTCCCCCCAATCAACATCCCTCAAGAACTGCTTGATCATGCCTGATTGGGCGAACGAAGGGGTGGGCACAGAGAATGACTGGTAGGTATTGACACGTATACATATAGATTCATCACTCAATGTGTATGAGTCTGAACGTGAGATTACCATTTTTCTTCGGCCCTCTCCAAATGACTGCATCGTCTGGGCTGCTGAGCAGGAAGCCGATGGACATGACTGCAAGGTTCTCCTCCACGTACTGGAAGACCAATCAAACCCCGAGATTTAGCACTGAGAATCCACCGCTAAGAACGCTTTGTTACAATGTCAGGGGGGACGGGAATGACTCACCACAGGAGACCAGCCAGAGCCACTCTGATGGACCTGGAGGTAAAACAAAGAGGTTAAGCTCTGCTCCGTGTACACTAGGGGGGGGGTGTGAGCGGGTTCCAGGGGGTACTTGACAAATTCAAATCAAAAACTATTTGATTTGAATTTTCATACCTATAAAACAAATATTAAGTATATATCAATAATGATAGTAATTAATCAAACCAACATTTAGCTAAATATTATACATGTGGATTGTAGAGCTATATGTGATCTAATTGAGGATTTATTTGTAATTTAGATCATACCATTTTCCGGAAAAATCGAGAAAACCATGTCGTCAAGGAACCAGGTAGTTTCTTAACAGGCTTGGTACACGTATATACTGCCACGTGCACAGTCTTGTGGGTGTCCGAGCACTGACCTGTTCTCCGTCCAGGCCCATTATCCTCGGGATAGACGGCCCACAGATGTCCACGTCGAGCAGGGCCACCTGGCACACAGGGGAGACGGAGTGAGACGGAGTGAGATGCCGTGGGGCACAGAAACATCTCACCACTGCAAACTGTAGCTCAGGCACGAGCATGTGGTCTTTATGCGTTGGATACACTTCTGTCCAAGCCATTCCGTACTCTTCTACTGCTACAGTCTATTGGCCTGCTATCCAGGGTTTAGGAACAAATAGGATTCAGCTTTCCTGTCAATAATTACTTTACATTTGAGTGAAGCACAAAGTAGGCATTTCACATGACACAAAAAAACTCTTTTGTGATTGTTTTCATATTCCTCTACACGTGTTTGTCCCCAGTGATTATCCCAAATTAGGATTCAGTGGCTGCCCTGGTTCTTAATTGAACTGAAGCAGTGCATTAAAGGACAATTATTATATATTTTTTCTTATCCAACATACATGCATGTAGGATTTTAGTTCATTTTGTGCATGTGGATGCGTTTTTCGTGCAACATGGAAGGAGTACCACAAGAGGGAGGCAGAGAGATGCTGTGTGTGTGGCTATGAACAAGTTGGTGGTCGGATTGCACTGACCTGCTGCCAAAAAAAAAGTTATTCAAAGTTATTAAAAAGTTCCACTGTGTGCGTGTGCATGTGTGTGCGTGTGCGTACACAGTGGAACTATTGGGAGAGTAAAGAACTAGGTCACAAGCAGATCCAACTTGTATCCATAGCATTTTGTCTGGACAGGAAATGGGAACTTTCTCTTTTTGAGGGCCAACATGCCACAACAGTAGCAAGCTCAGCGTTATAACGTAATGATATTCATGTTGACCTTTTTAACTTTTGTGGAAAAACAAGTTGTTTGACTGGCTTTTGCAGTAGCAGTCTTTTCATAAATAAGCAACGATTTTGCACAGATTTACAGTGTGCTGCATAAATATTTGACTGCAATAGCTAAAATAACCATGATGATAATGGCCCACACAACTATTTGAAAAAACAGTTCCAGGTGCTGAGCCTTCCTTAGAAAACTAGATCCATACAAGAAAGTCACCACACCAAACACCAGCTTAAAGGCATTAGGAGTCAGTTACCATCCCACTGAAACTGTGTGTGGTGTCGGTGTGTGTGTCCTACCAACTGTCGGCTGCTATCTCACAACAGACGGATGTATTTGACTGTTCATTCGTTTTCCCTTGCCCTCCCAAGCAGAGGAAGGAAGAGGAGGGTTAAGAGCAAGAACCGGGCGTGGGGGGGGCGGGGACAAAAGCCAAGACTCAGTCCAATACGTCAATATCTGTTCTGACCGTTTGCGGTCATTCTCTTTCTTGATAACAACAAACACAAATATAGTTGCGAGCAACAATGAAGGGGTCCTACTGTATGACCCCCCCCAGCCTAGCCCCCAGCCAAGCCACATATACCATGTGCTCTAGTACTGGCCTCTTGTCAAGCCAGCACCTTCCCCCTCGGCCACAAAATGAGACTCCCCTTATATAAGCCAATCAGTCCCAGGTGGACTGATTGGGCCATACCAATAATAAGGAGAACTTCCCTGGCCAAGGCGGGGTTAACCTTCTGCCCCCTAGTGCTCCGGAAGTCCAAATACCACATTAAATATGATGTGAGGGCAGAGACAGTGAGAAGGGATTTTCACATTCTCACATGACTGTATGACCGACAGTATGACAGTATGACCAACAGTATGACCATATGACCAACGGTATGACAGTCAGTATGACTGTATGACCAACAGTATGACTGTATAACCAACAGTATGACAGTGTGACCGTATGACCGACAGTATGACCATATGACTGTATGAACGACAGTATGACCACATGACTGTATTAACGACAGTATGACCGTATGACCGACAGTATGACAGTATGACTGTATGACCAACAGTGTGACCGTATGATTGACAGTATGACAGACAGTATGACAGTATGACTGTATGAACGACAGTATGACCGTATGACAGTATGACCAAGAGTATGACCGTAGACTGCCAAGGGCAGATTGGAGTCTTTCCTATGTGGAGGTATGGTGAGCTTGGTTGGTATGGTAATATGCATTGGTATGCCTTAAAAACTGGTTTTCCGGCAGTTAACATATCAAAACAATCACCAACCATGTTTCTAAAGCCTACTGTGTCAAAATCCACTGTCAAACGGATGTTTGCGAAATAACGTGTGTACCCTTTAAGGCCCAGCCTGCATTGTAGAGAGGCCATGGTTCAGAAGGGAGAACTTCAAACAAATGTTTTTTGGTTGTTTTTTCAGATATAGTCTTCAAATTTGGCATGGGTATACTATGGAATCTCCTCTTAATAGCCACATTCAACAGCTGGGCCTAGGTGTTTTGGATGCAATGTTGGAGCTGTTTAAACGTGTTGTAGAGCTGTATACATATGCATGTATTTCACTTTAAAATACATATCTCTGCCGTCTTTTGCCTTATTGCTATTATTTGATCACCCTATAGTCCCACAGTGACCTGGTACATGTGTGCCAAGTTTGGAGCTTTTCCCACTTTCAGCACCAAAGGAGTTAATGTGTGGGTGTTTGGTCAATTTGTGGTCACTGCACTATATCCCAATGGTCTGACCATATGGGTTGCAATGTGAAAGTTGTTCATCATGACAAATGGTGCATGTATACCAAGTTTCATACAAATTGCACCTTCCTAGTGGTAATGGCAGCCTGTTGAAGTCCTGAACTTCAAGGCCTTGTTATAGCGCCACCTATGTGTTATTCTGGCCCATCTTTTGATTCCTTTACTAACTTTACGAGTTCTACAAGCCTGCCAATTTTTATAATTTTTGGAGCCAAAAGGTCAGGATAAAAATAATAATAATACTTACGAATACAATAGGGTTCCTACGGATTCCGTAGGACCCCTAATAACTGCCTCTCGGTGTCCATGATGAGCGATAATAAACCAGACCCATGCTGTCCTCATTATGGACCATAGAGTCATTTGTTACTTAAAGTGATGGACAACAGAGAATTTACTTCAAATAAAGTTATTACGGGTTATCACGGTGTGCATGATAATCCAATCCTCCATAGCAGTCTCAGACAACTTCAGGTTAGGGCTGTACGGTATGGACTAAAATTTATATCACGGTATGATTTGAGGCATAGATGGTACAGTATGTTCATTTTATATTCTAATTTCGATATAAATGCTTCTGAAAGGGTAAAATACTGGTTAGGCAGCTATTTTTGTATTACTAGGAAAAATTTCACATAGTAGGCCTACAGAAGTATTTTAAGAATATTTATTTAGCAAAACTGCAATAGAAAAAAATGCTAAATCTTTTCTTTTTTTTTAAGTTACTTCCAGTACGGATTTATTTCTCCACTTGGTCGCAGACCTTGCCGTAAGTTTTGGCATCTCAATTTGGCTGAAGTGTGTGCGGGTAGATAAAGCATACCTGGGGATGAGTGTTTTGATCATCTCTTTAAAGCCCTTTCTATCAACATTTTGAAAGGGAACCATGTCCTTACACAGGTAAACAGTGACGGCGTTTGTTATCTCGTTCCACCGCTGGCTTTTTTTGGTCGTAAGGACTGGCTTTGGAAAATGCCTGCAGAAGCGAAGTCTGAGATGCAGAGACAGCTTCACGCTACCAGCGTCTGTCTCGTACGGTGAATGAGAGCTTGTGAAGGGACTATTGCGCAGGCTACACGCCTGCGTGCATACTGCCTGAGAAGGCAGTATCGCTGTGAAATCGGTCCCTTGGAAAAGTTGCGCCGAATTGAAAAAGGAACTACGTTTCATTACCATATTTTCAATAGTTTCGCTTAACTTTACTTTTCACATGAAAAATAAGTTACGTTACTGTATTTACATTACGTACGGTCACACGGTATAGTCAAAATCCATACCGTAGAGCAAATTCACACCGGTGTACTTTCTATACCGTTTATACCGTACACCCCTACTTCAGGTTATCGGAAAGGATATTTGGCAGGTGTGTAGTGGATACAGTCATTACTTAATTATTACTTATCAGTGAAAAGTGAAAAGTAATGATTATTAGAAGACAGACCATGCAGCAACAATTGCCATACAATTATAACCTTAAAAGGACAAGCTATTAACGGATAAGCGGATTAACCATGATTTAGTCTGTAGACAAACTTTACCATTTTGTCAGTAGAAGATTTAACAATGAAACAATAAATCCTGAATTTCCTGTGATGAAAAACAAATGCATCTTATCCATTGCTGGCTAGCATACTCACCATGACTTGCAAAATGCTACTTGCAATAGCAGTAGTACTTTTTGGCAGGAAAGTGCCAGTTCTACCATGTTGAGTTATTAAAATTCCTTCTTTAACCTCCCCTCTGGGCTACTCCACCAAAAGCATAGAGTATCATCTGTTTGAATTAGTGTATGAGGAGGCAAGCAGTAGCATGCTGCTTCCAAAGGGGGACTGCTATCGTTTACATTCATGGCCAGGGCACACGCCCGCTAAAAGAAAGTGTGTTTGCATTCTAAAAATGCACCTTGGCACGCATCGCAGCATCATCCATTGGGATGGATTATATTAAACACAGAACAAAACCTAGACTCTAATCTTCTGACGTGTTGTCGTTCTACTATGTGACGCTCGTCTGGTGTGACCCGCTTTACATTGAAGCTCTGCCGTGACCGAGTCGGACTCGGACCAGACCATGAGTGGATCTGAAACCCATGACTTCAAACAGCACTGACCTGTTATCTAGGCTACCAGGTAGAGTTGAGTGCACTTTGGCCCAAAGTTAATCTAGAGATAATCTGCATGTTTTTTTTTTTACAATTTTATGTATAAAAGACCAGGCAGACCGTGCTCCCCCTCACCTCTTTGCTTTCGTCGCTTGCCAAGGCGTGGGCCAGGTGGGCGCTGAAGGTGCTCTTCCCAACCCCACCCTTCCCAGACAGCACCAGGATCTTGTGCTTCACCGTCAGCATCTTCTCCGCTATCTCCGCAATAGCTGGTGGGACAGAGAGGGAGTGGGTTAGGGACCTTCAGACAAAATCGAAATCCAACTATAGACAATTAATGTGTTACTATGGATGCCATGTGGATATCAGCGCCACGTCACAATGCTGTTATATGTGCAGCTCCATAAGTAAATGTTTATTTGTACATTAAAAACTATCAAATGACAAAGAATTGATGTCATGTTTTTTGACGTTCTGGCATTTGACATCCAAGAATTAAGTTCTGTGGTTTTTGGGGGTTTGGAAGGAGAAATGTGACAAACTGCTTCAGTTAGCACTGAAACACTTTCCACTGCCAGCCATTTAGGAAGTTGAATGAATGCCCTGTGACACTTGCCCTGTTCACACCTGTGGTCCGATGTCAAGTGGACAGCTCGAAGTATGTCCGTACTAACGATATGAACTGGCTCAAAATATTTGGCATAGTCGTCATATATCTCTTTTGGCTTTTGCAAATGTTCAGACGTCATGGACAAACTGAGCTTACGCAATTTGGCGGGCCAATTATGTACTTATATACTCCTGCTTACGCAGAGACGCAGTTTGGGTAGGCAGTCCTTCGATGTGCTCCTAGGACACCTCTGAATTTGTTCTTAGTTATCGGATCTCAATACTTCAATACTTCTTGGGTGCATTCAAACCTCTAGTTAGTGCCGTCTACTTCTGATCGGATCACCCTAGACGCATGTTAATGTGAAACAGGCTACTGATGGCTCTGATTGAGCCCACAGGTTAAGATTACAATGAAATAGTATTTATGATCAATAACGGTACATTGCATATGTAACACTGACAAAAACTGCTGCATTGTTGTTAGAGTGAAGTCCTAATGGCAGAACAAAGAGTCGTTGTCTTACCGGGGTCAGGAGCCTTGGTGGCACCAGAGGCACAGATCGTCTGATTCGGACAGCCCTGGCATGCTGAGACCTTCCCTGCCTTCTCACTGGTAGTCCCAGGACAGTCTGAAAAACATTTGAATGAACATTTTTAGCATTCAACAAATGCTATGTGACTTTCTCATCGTGGAGTGCAAGTGAAGTTATATTTGTTTCCCATTTAGTTACACAAGAGATGGTTGTCCAGTAAATGTTTAGCATCTATATTTAATTTTGTGGGAAGCACGGCTTACAGAAATACCTTAATGTCTACACGAGAAGCCAGATAAAGTAAACTGTAGGGTTAGTTAGACCACAAAATTTCTCTTTAAGACCATGAAATAAAGCAAACATTTAATATATAAATAACTATATTCATACACTACGGTTCACGTGTTGTTGTTTTTTGTTAGTTTCGCTCATTGACAACTGGCCGAAAGTATTTCACATAGTAACGTTATGTTAGGCTATTAGTGAACATAATATATACAGGTTTATTATTCGAAGCAAGCTTTAACAATAACTTTCTCGAAACACTTGGAGATGACGCAAGATAAATGACATCGCTATATTTGTATACATGATGATCTGTGAATCCGACGAAGAGACAACCTAAACTACAAAATGTTAACAATTCATAAAATTTAAAATAAAAATAAGAGACGCTCTCCTTTGGACATTAAATAATACAAACAATTGCATTTAATACTCACGTTCTGGCGCATTGCTCGGGACATCGGACATAATTGAATCGATGTCCTCCTTCGTAATTCTTCCCCTTCAAAAGTTCCTACTACGCACGAGAACATCCGGATAAAACTAAAATCCTAAAATCTGCACAGTCATGGCCAATGACTCAGGGGGAGTATTTGTCGATTTTACCTAAATAGCCTACTACTTTATGTGAATTAATATTTAGAGACACAGAGAATATTATAATCTATATATATATATATATATATATATATTGTAATGTATTGTGTATATATATTTTACAGGCGCTATATGTAACAAATGGAATGTACTCAATCATAAACATTTTATCTCATCAGAGATTAAAGAAACATGGTAAATGGAAATGTTATCCATAGAAAGGTACGTTCAGGGTCGGAACGTTTGTCTTTGTTTTGGCCTGTGTGTTGTGATCACTATTCTCCGAGTACCCCAGGTTGCCAGATATGAAACAATCGGCGCACAGACACAGCGTGCTGCCATGGAAGCAATTAAACTAACTGGATTACCTGAGATAGTAACAATTACTAACAATGTTTTAATGACTTAAGTCAACATTAGCTGATCAACTTACAGTTTAGGACTTTGGGACTTATATCTGGCGACCCGCGTGAGCTTCGATTCTACGTAGGGGACGAGCGGAGACGATTCTCTCCAATATTATGAATCTAAACTGCATTTAAATGAGGCAGTGGCGGTCGACCGCCACCTGGTGGTCAGGACTCCCGCGAAACTGCCCAAGTTTTCTGCGGCGACACCGCTAGAGCCTTACCTGGCGCAGTTCCGGCTCGCTGCCTTGTACAACGGATGGGATGGCGCAGGAGTCGGCCACCCACCTTGCCCTAGCGTTGGAGGGCATGGCAGTGTGTGTACCCCTCGACCTGACTCCAGCAGAGCAGCAGAACCTCAAGGACCTTACCACGGAGCTGAGTAGGGAGCAACTAGCCGGCCGCCGCCGCCGCCAGGAGGGAGAGTGCCTGGGGGGCGTACGCCGCTGACGTCCGGCTCTACTCCCAGCGTGGGTATCCCCAGTTTCCTGTTGCTATAAGTGAGGACCTGGCCTCACGCCGGAGCATCTGTGGCAGCACGTCCAGCTCAACCGGCCCCAGACACTCGGTGCGGTGCTAGACAAGGCGGAACAGGCTGAGGTGGTGCTCAGCCCGCCGCTGACGTCCCCCTCCCCCGCTCCACCCTCTCCGCCCAGTGGGTTGTGCCTGGACTGCAGGCTCGACGGTCGACCCTGCCGGGCCCTGGTGGACACCTGGGGTCCACCGTCTCCTCGGTGTGTCCGGGCGTCCTCCCCGAGGGCATGGACGACAACCAGCGTCCGGCTGGCGGCAGCGATGGGAGAGGAGACCAGCACGAGGGGCAGGAGGCGACTCGGCATCCGGGTGGACGTGGCCGGGGCAGCCGTCACCCTCGGCACAGAGACAGTGAGGCTCCAGTCCGCCCGCTCATCACCGGCGGTCTTGCGACTGCCACCCTTAGCGCCAAGGCCGTCCAATGCGGAGCCCCTGGCGGAGGCCCAGGCCGGCTGGCCATCAGCGCCGGACCCCTGAACGCTCAGGGCTGGGTTTTGGGGTCATCTGGACGATCGACCCATTAGGTGGGGGCTGTGTGGCGACTATGGCTGTGGACGCCGGTCCAGAGTGCCGCAAAGGCACTCTGGAAGGGTTCAGACCGTTATTAGTTGGACCTTCCTGGTGCTCCCTCCTGGGTTGCAGTCACACCTAGGTGAAGGTGGAGTTGGGGGAAATCGGGCACCGCCACGGGATGTTTAGGGTGGTGGGATAAGCCCTGTGTTGGTTGTGTGTTCTGTGGTGTTGTGAATAATAAAGGCAGTTCCCGTTGTCGTGCGTTGTATAGGGCGCAAGAACTGCAGTTCACCTGTGGTTCCTTCACCGACGCTACAATACTTTTAAAACAAGGTCATCTGAATTTATTAATTTGATCAAACAAAACCTAAAGAGATTGGGTCGCAGTGTCTGCGTTCTCGGCAGCAAGTCAGTTCCGTTCCCGGTGGGTGTTGGCCTCCGCCAGGGCTGCGCTTTGTCACCAATCCTGTTTGTGATATTCATGGACAGGATATCGAGGCATAGTCGTGGTGGGGATGAGTTGCAGTTCGGTGGTCTGAGGATCTCATCACTGCTTTTTGCAGATGATGTGGTCCTGATGGCATCATCGGCCTGTGACCTTCAGCACTCACTGGATCGACAATATTCCAATATTTTAGTTTCAATCAGGAGAGACTGGTATTCAAAATGAACCAAAATACTTATTGAACACATTAGACACACTAAAATTATTCTCCATGGGCACGATGGATCAATGAAGAATGCCGGGAGATGAATTCCCCCCTGACAGGGTCTAGACACTGGTGGTGTTGTGACTATGGATGGCATTCCATTCCCCTGGAGGACGGCATCTCTTTCTCCGTAGACAGGTGGAGCCTAATCCCGGAGGTGGACGAGGTCTGCAATGACCTTGAAACAACAGACAAGTGACAAGCATGAATGAGAGATGTCTATATACACTGTAATGTAATCCATGAGATCCTCATTGGTTGAGAGATGGGGAGGGGAGGGGCCTGCGATGACTGCGAGGGGATTTAGAACCTAACAAAGAGCGACGAGGAATAGAAGCTGAATGTCGTCTACCTGATTTAAGTTTTGCTCTACGTTAAAAAAAAAAAATTGTGTTAATATCATGGTGTTCTGTCAGCACCATTTTTTTCTGCTCTTTTGTAATAGCTTGTTTGTTTTAACGTAGAATTTATGTTCTACCAGGGGGCTCAAACTTTGTCTGTGAAAGTCTTGGTTTTCGGTGGGGCAACAGTGTTGATAGTGTGTCAGTCTAGAATGGAGATTCTCAACCAAAGTATCACAGGAAGAGGATGGAGGGGGCGGGAGAGGGCGTACACTCCATGAATTCGGCAACTGAATCATCAGATAATCATAAGATAAGATAACGCTTGGTAACAGTCCTCTTAGCAGTCCTTGTTTTGGTACACACACAAACACACACACACACACACACGCGTCAGAGAATTGTAACAGCACAAAACTTGCATGAGCAGACATCATACTGGTAACAATGCTATACAAACACACACACACACACACACATACAATTCTAATCCTCATAGGAAATAAGTGTTTAAGAATAAAAAAAAAAGTTGTTGTGTGATGTGTTAGCCGTTGCCAAACCCAATCCAGTCCAATCTCTCCATCTCCTGTTTCCAGCCCTCCTTCTTGTTTAACATTCCCAGCTGGTACCGTCAGGTCAGAGGTCATGTAACCCCCTCTTGGCCCCAGAGATGGTTGTAACACTTTTTATTAGTCCAAACACACACGCGTGTCCTGAGAGACTAAGAAACAGGTTGTTGTAATAAGCAGTGTCAGCTGCTGTCGAACAGTTTGTGTGTGAGTGTGTGTGTGTGTGTCTGTGTGTGTGTGTGTGTGTGTGTGTGTGTGTGTACTGCGAGAGGAATGTGTGTGTGAGAAAGAGAGAGGGTGCATCCTAAAAATGTGCCAACAATTTCCCACACTGAAGAAACCCATGTGCCGATATGTCCATCCATCCACTATTGCTTTTTTACTCAATGTCAATCAGCTTCTGTCAAAATGGAAATAACCAAAGCACACAGCTGTGTTGGGACACGAAAAAAATTTGAATTCATTGCATCCAAAAAAGACTTGAGTCCTGTTTGAATTGGGCCACAAAAGAAGTACATACATTAGAGTTGAGAGCATCCACTGAAATCCCAGGCATCAGGGCTGACTGTTATGTCCATTCTGCATGACCAGACAGCACCCCAACAACCTTGACACGCCCACCAACCACCGTGTCCTTTCCATCACCACACCACACTAGCACCACCTCTCCAAAACAAACACTGTGAAAACTCATCAAACCCACCCACAGTTATTCACCAATATATGACGGATGGATGTTAAATATAAATGTAAATATTTTGGTTACAAAACTACTAGCAATAGATTATTGCTTCTACTAAGGATCATTATTTCATTTGTGTAATCCTCTGCGCTAGCTCCCAAGCCTGGTTGAGTTAGGGTTATTCTTAGTTGCCTACATGCCAAAAATGTGAACTTTGTCTTTACCTAGTCTAATGGAGAGTGGGATTGTAATGAAACACAACTACAGAATGCCTTAATTAATTAATTGGGGTTGTATCTTAAATAACTATTATGAAAAATGAAGAGCCTTTTCACATAGACTTGTTGCTGTGTGTGTGTGTGTGTGTGTGTGTGTGTGTGTGTGTGTGTGTGTGTGTGTGTGTGCGTGCGTGCGTGCATGCCTGCGTGCCTGCGTGCGTGCGTGTGTGTGCGTGATGAAGAGAAACTTATTTTTAGGACACGTCGGCCAGCAAAATATTTGATTTTATATTGGAGCATGATCATGGGAAAGTACAGGCAGCAAAGTTACCAAGGATACATTCAGTAAGACAATGGGTGAACAAGATTCTTATAGGGAAATGTTTGTATTGTGGGTAGTGAATAGACAGGTAACAAAGGTGAGTGGGAGTGACCATTGTGGCGAGTTTAGGATTGGCAGGAGAGGGCAAGTTAAACTGCAATACACTATGGGGGAAGTGGACATGTTTGCAAGTCTGCAAGCAAGGCTGCAACACAGTTAAATGAATCTACACTACAAAGAAGTATCAGACTTCATGGCTACAGTTGGAATGCAAATGTAAACTATCTATCTTTAGATAGATACTTAGATAGAGGAAGGGAGGTATCTTTAGGTCCAAGGAGAATGTAAACAGCTAATTTTAGATAGACTAGTAATTATATAAACAAGGTTAATGTAATGTTTATAATTGGATATTATAGTTATGATTAATATTTCCACGACAGTGTGTGTGTGTGTGTGTGTGTGTGTGTGTGGATGTGGATGTGTGTGTGTGTGTGTATGTGTGTGTGTGTGTGTGTGTGCGTGTGCGTGTGCGTGTGTGTGTGTGTGTGTGTGTGTGTGTGCGTGTGTGTGTGCGTGTGTGTGTATGTGTGTGTGTGAGTTTAGTGGAATAAGCAGTGGATGGTGGAAACAAAGCTGCACAGGGCTGATAAATTATTGCTGTACAGTTTGTGTGCAACACACGCAGGCACACACACACATATACAGACATACACACACAAAGACACACACAGATGCACAAACACAAATAGAATATCACAGAAACACAGAAACAAAAATTTTGTTCCCGTAAAAAAAGCCCAGCGGTACCGTCAGTCCGACTATAGGAATAACCAAGAGTCTTTTGTTCACATCTAATCCAATTAGCCCACAAGCAGTTTTACATAGCAGATCTGGTGGACTGGACGAATGCACACAGACTCTAAGAATGGAGAGCTGATAGGCTTGTTGCTGGAAACCCTTGGGCCTCATCTTCCAGGCCCACAACCCACAACACGGTTCTTCAAGCATAACGGCATGTAACGCACAAATACCAGAGCCAACATCGTATCAGAGCGGCTCCATGGTTCATTTGTGTTCATCAAGTCTGCCTCATAGGTACTATTAAGTAAGCACAAAGGCAGAATCAGCTCATGATGAAGTTGATCTCCATCAACTGATTGAAGTTTATACTGTATGTGTGTGTGAGTGAGAGTGAGAGTGAGAGTGAGTGTGAGAGTGTGTGTGTGTGTGTGTGTGTGTGTGTGTGTGTGTGTGTGTGTGTGTGTGTGTGTGTGAGTGTGTGTGTGTGTGTGTGTGTGTGTGTGCCTGGGTCTTTGCCTATCAGATAGCCCTCCATTATGGCAGTACTCATATCCCTGTACCATTTCCTTGTTGAGTCACGCAGGGTAGGACAATATTTGCGTATTTGACAAAGAAACGCAAAGCGATTTTGATACAATCGGGTAGTTGAATGAAGAGCAGAACTAGGACTTACCCACCACTCTTTTTCCTCTTCCTCTTTTCTGCACTATTGCTCTGTTTTCCCCATCTCTTCTGTGAGCCCCCCTCCCCCCATCCCCATTAGTGACTGGTATCTATCTCTAGCTATGTGATTTTTATGTCTTATTTTTACCTCATTGGCTCTCTCTCTCTCTCACTCTCCCTCTTTCTCTCTTTCTCTCTTTCTCTCTTTCTCTCTTTGTCTCTCTCTCTGTCTCTCTGTGTCTCTCTGTGTCTCTCTGTGTGTCTCTCTCTCTCTCTCTCTCTCTCTCTCTCTCTCTCTCTCTCTCTCTCTCTCTCTCTCTCTCTCTCTCTCTCTCGTCCAGGTGTCTACGCAAATTAACTGCACAAAAATCTGGATAGGCAAATGCAATGGAAAACCGCTCTGCTCACAATTTACTGAGACAAGTGGATATCTTTACAGAGCTGGGGTTAGTTTCCCAAAAGCATAGTTGCTAACTTCCTTTGCAACCGTTGCAACCGTTAATAGGAAAGTGTTCCCCAAAACCATTTCACCTACATACGGTTGTAAGTCCATATGTGAAAGCAGTTTGTAGTTTTAGTTTGTCTTGCTCTGCTATCCATCCACCTGTAACCCTCAGGGCAAGCTCGCTAACCACTCAGCCATTTGACCCCTGCACATAATTGGGGAGAAAAGTAATTTATTTACTCATCCAAATCCCAGAGAATAGTGTAGACGAAGCAAATTTCTCACCAAATTCATTGTTTGAATCAACCATTTGCAGCACCTATATTGTATTGCATAGTGCCTATGCTGATGAATTGGCCAGTGTCATTAAAAATTTGTGTGTTCCAAACAAATTTGTATGTTCCAAACAAACAATTATTTCCGAAATTGTTTCTTGTTTTGATACAAAGGATAGGTAGGCTATCCTTTGTTGGCGAATATTAACCAAATCTGTATAACAAGCATGTAGTCTAAATATCAAAGTTATGAGGCTTACCCCTGTGAATGATTCAGAAAACAGAAACCTTAGAAAATATCTGTTCAATATGTATTAGCTGATAAGTACGCAATCAACAAAGAGGTCAGCTACATATTGCTATGTTGGCTGGAGATTTTTGGGAAACACTCGGCTGCTACATAGTACAACTGGGCTTAGCAATAAGTCGGCAAAATGCTAACTTTCTGACTGTTTTGAGTGTGTTTGAACACTTGTACAAACACACACATATACACAAACACTCACACACAACTACACATACACACACACACACACACACACACACACACACACACACACACACATACACATACTTACAGATGCTCTGGGGATAGAAATGAGGGGGAAGGAGAGGAGCTGTGGAAGAAGAACGTTTTCATTCACATGGGCATCTGTGGTGTTCTCTGCTAGGTGTTCTTTCTGTTCATTCATTAAATGTATATCTTAGAATAAAAAAATTATCATAATAATCATAATAATCATACTTGTAATACTACTACAACCATTATTGATATTGCAACAGACCATAATGCATGCATATATTTAAACCTTGTATATTTACTTGTCTTTTCAAATGTATTCAAACCATATGTTTTCTACGCTTTCCATGAAGTTTCATTTGAAAATAACAAATTGATTCTCTGTCTTCTATTATTTAGTATAAGAACTGAAGTGTAAAGTGTGGATGTACACAGTGTTGGATCAAGTCTCTGGTCTCAACAGGTGCAGGATCGGGACCTTTGTGTGCATTGTTCCCCCACAGGGTGACAATATGGCCTCAACTGACACCTGTGTACAAAGTGACAATGTTGCAATGTTTATGGGTATGGATGTGTGCACGTCTGAGTGTGTATGTGTGTGCATGTGCGTGTATGCGCGCGTGTGTGTGGATATCCAACCACAGGAAGAATGTGTGTGCATGTGTGTGTGCATATGTGTGCGTTAAGGGGGCTGGGACTTGATAGGGAGGGGGTGGAGGCCACGAGGATAGTGGGATTGCTTTGTTGTGCAAACAGACATCCGGTTTGTGTGTGTTTGTGTTTGTGTGTATGTTAGTGTGTGTGTGTGTGTGTGTGTGTCCTTCCATACTCCAGAGTCTGAGATGGTCTACTGCAGCAGCAGTGTGTTGTCAGCTGTCAGTCAGCACTATTGTATTGAAAATAACAATGGTTCTGTGTCATTCAAACCGTCATTTATTGATACTCCCATAGTAAAACCCCTGAGGTTAAGAGCAACCACTCAGAGGTGAGCTAACCATCCTCTACTGCCAACACTGGATGAACCTGAGTAGGAAGCTGATGTGGAGTGATTTTCTGTCGAACATCCGTCAAATATACAACTTAAAACCACCTCGGTACCTGAACGGTTTTCAAATTTCCCAGCAGTTGGTCCACTCCAACTTTCGTACTCGGAAGCATAGAGCCTTATTAACTATTTCCTGAGCTGTGGAGGATTGATTGCACCATACACTTATACATACATACAACATACACATATACTTAAACCCTAATCTTGCAAACAGTTTCTCTATCCAAGAAACTTGATGACTTCCTATAGCCTTCCGGGTCTTTGAAGTGTCCCACACAATGCCCGGGGGACGCCCCACCCTACCTTTAACATAACAGATGACTTGGTTTCACCAATCAGCCGCTCAGTAGGGATGGAACTGTAAAAAAACTGTAAAAAAAAACGTTCGGACAAAAATAGGAAGATCTGAGCAAAAAAAGGAAGGGAGACTTCCTTGGTAAATTGCACAATGGCGGTGTGACCCTTGGTTCGTCCCCCTAAACGACCACAACAAAGTCACTCCAAACTACAGCTGGTTTAAGAGAAGGTGATGGGACAGGTGGGGGTGGGGGGTATGTATGGGTGAAGTGAATGGATGAACATGTTTTCCCTTAATTGAGTCACGCATTGTAGCGTGGTCAGCCGACCGGCTGGATTCCACCCATTCCTTCTGTCAGCCACAGAATGTTTATCCTTAAGTGGCAAACAGAGAGTCGGTGTCTGGAAGATTGTACGTGTGCATGTGCGTGTGTGTGTGTGTGTGTGTGTGTGTGTGTGTGTTTGAGCGTGTGCATGTATCAGTGCTTGCTTGCCTGTGCATGCTTCATGGGTATGTGTGTGTGTGTGTGTGTGTGTGTGTGTGTGTGTGTGTGTGTGTGTGTGTATTTGTATGTATGCGTTTGTGTAGTGGGGAGAGAGGGTGGAGGGTATGATGTGTTTGTGAACAAAAGCAATGGGCAACTCAATATC
>NC_140271.1:10207451-10307451 GCF_964030765.1 Micromesistius poutassou | reverse complement strand
AATGAAGAAGAGGAAGAAAAAATTAAGCAAGAAAATGTGTTTTACTTGGTAGAACCCAGCCTCTAAGCTACAAACATACCAATAGCTATACACTTGAAGACTGACCAACTTGTCCCTTTCTTTATGTGTGTGTGTGTTTCTCCAGTCATGGTGGGTGGTCTCTACCTCCACAGAAAACGTGTACTACTCAGACCTGTGGTTCACCTGCAATGAGACATGCTATTCGGTGGCCAAGAGCCACACTGCAGACGCAGGTACAATGTGATGCGGGGGACACACACATAATGTTAATTACTTAATTATTACAGACGTGTGTGTGTGTGTGTGCGTGTGCGTGTGCGTGAGTGTGTGTGTGTGTGTGTGTGTGTGTTTGTGTAGCTGTACTGCCTGTCTTACATCAGGTTCCACAAGGTATGTTGTTAGTTTTCTGATCTGCTTGTGAAGGTTGCACTAAGAAACAAGTCTAAGTACAAAAACAATGTTTTGAGATCGATTTCAAAGGATTATTTAGTGACTAGGGATGCCAACCTGCAAGTTGCTCTTTAAACTGGGTGATATTACGCTACCAGGTGTGAGTGTGATTAGCCATTACAAGCCTAACATCACCCTGTAATATCACCCCTTTAACACTGTGCCATGTACTCTTCCACCCTCTCCCAGCCTACCTGCAGACGGTGCAGGCCACCATGATCCTGTCCACCATCCTGTGCTGCATGGCCTTCTTCGTCTTCATCCTGCAGCTCTTCAGGCTGAAGCAGGGGGAGAGATTTGTCTTCACCGCCATCATCCAGCTGCTGGCCTGTAAGTGGACGCTCTCACACAAACCGCTGGTCAAACACACGAGCACGCGTGTATGCACGCAACACCATCACCTCGAGACCGGTAGATAAACACACAGTCACACCTGCAGACGGGCACACACTCAAATAAAGTCCAATGTAAACATTGGGTTGTATTGTAGTGTGTAGGGTTAACCGTTGGGTCAGGCGCATGAGGATAATACCACACTGTTTTAGTTCAACATGACCGATAAGTAGTGTAAGATAACAACCAATAGTATACATAGCCTATATATATATATTTTGTATCACTACAATATGTTTCAGTAAACAATTGGTATTCCACATATACATAATGCAATTATGCTTAGTACTTTCTATGCTTTCTGTAAAGATATGATAAGGCGGCATTTTATTAATCCCAGATGGGAAATGTGGATGCCACCGAAGAATGTACTGGAAAGGGGCAGAAGCGGCCCTTATTGGTCAGATATTAGCTATTATAGATATTAGGCACGGGGAACAGAACATACATTACCCCAGAGAACGTGAACCATTTCTGACAAATGTACTTATTGTATTGTCGCTTTGGATAAAAGCGTCTGCTAAAAATGTGACATCTTCCCTCCTCCTCCTCCTCCTCCTCCTCCTCCTCCCCCTCCCCTGTGCGGCAGCCGTGTGCGTGATGGTGGCGGCGTCCGTGTACACGGCGCAGAAGGACAGCTTCCATGAGCCCAAGCTGCGGGCGGGGACCTACAGCTCCTCCTTCTACCTGGCCTGGGCCAGCTTCCCCATGACCCTGCTCAGTGGCATCATGTACCTGGTGCTCCGCAAGCGCAAATAATAACGGGCCCGCAGAGGCAGAGCGCCATAGAGTTGTCTTAACATCGGTGAGGTGAGAGGGAGCCCCTGCTGCTGCTGTTTAACCACGCCCCCCTCTCAAAGGGTTGTGTATGGCCCAGTCTTTGGTGTAGTCTGATGTTGTCATGCAGAAAGGGGTCTTAGTATAGTCAATCGAGTGTCTGCTTGTTGGTAAGGCTAGACTTTGGCTGGTCTACTCTACTCTATCTCTCTCTAGATTGAAGGTATGGTATGGTAGGCTCCCTCTAGCTTTTCTATACATATATGTATATATATATATATATATATATATATATATATATATATATATATATATATATATATATATATATATATATATATATATACTCAATGGGCAAAAGTTAGGCTGCTGTTGTTTGTCAAGTTACTCATCAAGATGTTATGCATCGTGGATTAAACATGAAAACACATACACATACAGACACATACAAAGGACACACCAACATAGAGACACACGCATAAGCAAACACACAGTGCAGATATAGAGAAACACTACATGCATACAACTGCACTCAAAATCAAATCAACATCTCACTGAAATATAGCATCAATATAGTATGTACTGCTACAACACTGAGGTCACACTAATAGCATTCCCATTACTAAACCAAACCAAAAAATGCCTATTGATTATTTGGGGATATTTTTTTTGAGATACAGACGTCTCACACAAACAGGCAAGGACTGATTAACATGCTAAAGCTAGTGTTCAAGGAAATCCATGTGTACATATTTGCTTTGTGTGTATAATATAAGTTAGTACAACTGCTTTGCATAATATGAGTAGGAAGAATGTCTATGCACACCTGTGTACATGCACTTATTAGCCGTATAATAGAGGTTTGGTGTGAGGACCGATGTAGGATTATCTTATTATTATATTTCTGTTTTTGTGTTCTAATGGTAGGAAGGAACCAATTATGAGCTGTGACCTTTTATGTTCTTTTTTAGGTGTGCTGAGGTAAAAAAAAAAAACACACTGCACCCTTTAATATTATGAAAATAATTGAAAAGAAAATGGGATAGCTATTTATTTGTTTAAAACCACTAGAGCAAAAAAGCTATTAAATATTCAGATTGCCGGATTGAAGTCCAGTGAAACATGTTTGATCAAATGTTTTTGGCATTTTATTTTGCTTTTGCTATTTTCTTACCTGTCACTCTCCAGTGCTAAAGTGAAGCTCCAACACAGTACCTTCCCACATGTGGCTTTCCTGGACAGACCCATTGGCATGTATTAGAGGCAAGCCTGACACAGGCAAATGTTAATAACAGATGCAGATAACATTCAGCCTGGTATTAACTTGAGATCTGGACTATATAATCTTGTTCTTGGCATTAATCATCAAAATGATTAAATGATTATGATTATGAGTGAGGGAATCCTAATTTATTAAGCTCATTTTTTAATATCTTTAGGATTTTTAGGATTAGCAAGTTAGGACAATTTAACATCAGTACTTGAATGATCCAAGCAACATACAGGAGCTCCTAGGTTTTGTGCTTTCAGCATTTTGGCCCATGGTTATAATATACAGATGCAAGGTTAACATCACAGTGATTCTATTCAACACTTTTTTTTTTTTTTACTATTAACAAAATGTGTTTTGCTCATGGTGAAAGAATTGGAGTAGGCGGGACTCATCGAATACAAGGGGATCATATTTTCCATTGGTAGTGTTGAAAATGTCTTAGGTCAATTTATTTAGTGATTTGATTTGATTTTGTTTTATGTTTATCGTTGTGCCTTTTAAATATTTGTCATGGTCAATGAAGTATTAATTACAACTCGTTCGGTTTGCTTCAACCAAGCAACGTGTTATCATGTTTTCTCTCTTTCTCTTACAATCTGTGACTGTACAATACAAAACTCGACCAGAGAGAAACACTGTTCTGTGAGTTTGGTGGTTTGTATGAGAGTGTTTGGCCTACATATCATATTTGTACCTGCATGTTTTCAATTCTTTCAATAGTTTAGTTCCTTCTGAGGTAGATCAAACATTGGAAATTTACTTAGCAAAAGTGTACACGTCATTCTTGTAATGTTTTCCTTGAACTAAAGTATTGTTTGTCTAAAATCAATATATGTATTTCAAATCGAAAGCTTATCTTCAGAGGCTTAAACAGTGGAATGTTTTCGATAAGATGACAAGACTGTCCATGCTATAGCCTGCAACATTAAACATACCTGTTGTGTTCATGTTTTCAGTTTTCCCTAATTAAGTAGAGAGGCCTGCCAAACGAGGCACCGGGCACAACTCTTGTTGAGCTCAATACATTTATTTTACAAAACAAACTGGAATGTAACCCTGTGTGATTATTTGATCATTTCACTATATTGAATAAACTTGATATCAATGGATAGACAACACAGATTTTCTCTCTGCTATAATAACGCTTGCTGCTGTTGTTGAGCTTGGAGCTAAATCAAGATTGTTCAGCTGACGCCTGTAGGGGGCGACACAACGGTTATTTTTGTGACAAGCATTTTGGTATTTTTTAATAGGCCTGGCTTATTTTCGTCTTCAAGAGTAGATCGAGTGTTATAAAGTTTCACCTTTATTGTATTACATTTGTCCGTGCATTGAATACAATTGCCTCTACACATCTATTCCATTAATAAACGTCTCGTTTCAATGTGAGCAAAATTTGAACAAGCTCGGGATACAACAATTCCAAACAATGATGACTTGAAAACTATCGACAAAAGAAAATTACAATTCATATGGTTTAGTTCAGGCGGGCAAAAAATGACTGTCCAAAGCGGACTCAGATAACCTCGTCTTTTTTCCTGTCCCTCTAGTGGCCGCTTCTCTACATTATACTAAGCTGCTGTCCGTGGTGCTGAAACACTGCTCCAAAGCGAACGTCTCTTCAAGTTTACTATTCAAACCATTCCCACAGTGTTGACAAACCAAATAAAGAATGGTTTATTAACGATGCAATTGTTTGTGATAGTGTCCATTGAGACTGATGCTGAATTTTTAATTGGTGTACTTGTGTCACCTGACTACATAACATTTACTAGTTTACAAGCCAACACTTGCATATATAGCGGTGTAATAGGTAGCCATCAACAAAACAATCCATTCTACTCACTGTTGAACAGAACAGTATATTTATGTTGATCAATGTATTTAAATTATGAATATTTATTTCCCTATAGGTCATTGCACGATTGTTCACAATTATTTAATTCATACTTAAATCTCAATGTAGCTCATTGAATGTACTTTGACTTTAAAAAATGAATAATACAAAGTAAAGGCCTTCACTAAAGTTCAATCTTGATATATTTTATTCCATGAATAAATAACAACAATAAATTAATTAATAAATAAAGACATTTCAAATACCAAATACTTATTACAAATAGCATATATATATATACATACATATATATACATATATATATATACACATACATATATATATATATATATATATATCACTCCATCCAGCTCCTGGTTAGCCCTGTGTGTAGTGGGTTCATCTAAAAAGGTTGTGGCTCTACGAACAAACTAATAATAAGGTCACAACAAGGCTGCTGCTGCTGTCCTTTCACCCAGCACTACACAGCATAATATCATCATGTCACACCAGTACACCAACCCCTATAGGACACAGCCACACGCCTCTGCATGCACACACGCACACACATGTGCATGTGTGCACACACGCACACACATGCTTGTGCACACACGCGCACAGAGACACACGCAAGCACACACACAAACGTGCTTACACACAAATGTGTGCATTTAGCAAAAACACACACACACACACACATACACACACACACACACACACAAACAAACACACATATACACGCACACATATAGGAATAAATCCCTTCCCTCAACTAGGATATAGGCATTCAACTGGAAGGAAGAAAATGTCAGTTGAACAACACATTGAGCTCCATAAAGGATCTAGGTATGAGGTTAGGAGGGAGGGATTAACACACAAAACACCTACACACGTCTTCATCAATGGAAATAGTTAACAGGTCTTGGTTGGCTACTTTGGTTGTTGTTTGTAATTTTTCTATCTCCATTCTTGCTAAGGTCTAGACACCCATGGGAGAGATGAGCGGGTTGGGAGGGGGTCAACAGAGGTGAGGGCGTGGTTAACCCCTAGACTCCAATGATCTGTTTAGAGAAGGAAATAAACAGCAGAAGGGCCCTCAGTTGAAACATCTGTGGTGTTGCCTTCATGTGCCTGCGTGTTTTATCTAATGTAACGCACTATCGCTGTTCACATGCAAACACACAAGATAAAACATTTAAAACATTGAAAATAAATATACATAACATTATATAACAGTCAACGGAATACATAAAAAACCAACATGCAAACAAAAATAGAACGAAACAGACACATTTAAAAACAAAAACACTGATTAAATAAAGAGAATTGCTATATCAATAAATAAATAATAAATCAATAAACAAAAATCTATTAAAATGCTGATGTGTTTAGTAAATATGTGTTATTTGAATCAAGATTTAAAAGAAGATACAGATGTGAAATTACTAAACGTAAACGTAGAGTCATACATGCTATTTACACACACACACACACACACACACACACACACACACACACACACACACACACACACACACACACAGGCCTTCTGAAGGGGCACTGCAACGAAAACCAAAGAACCAATCAAAAGCCTCACGAGTAGCTGGTGTGCTGCTGGCGACGGCGGGCGCTGCGCATCTTCTCGAAGCGCGCCTCCATCTCCTCCAGCACCTTGGGGGTGTAGCGCACCACCAGCTTCACCGAGCCCTGGGCCGCCTTCAGCAGCTCCACCGCCTTCTCGTGGTGCTCCCCCTCCACGCTCTAGGCCGGGGACAACCGCCGCACACCCACACAGACAGAGACTTTGAGCTGGGCTGACCTCCTCCACAGCCCACACACCCACACAGACAGAGACTTTGAGCTGGGCTGACCTCGTCCACAGCCCACACACCCACACAGACAGAGACTTTGAGCTGGGCTGACCTCGTCCACAGCCCACACCCACACAGACAGAGACTTTGAGCTGGGCTGACCTCCTCCACAGCCCACACCCACACAGACAGAGACTTTGAGCTGGGCTGACCTCCTCCAGCCCACACACCCACACAGACAGAGACTTTTGAGCTGGGCTGATCTCCTCCACAGCCTGCAACTCTGGGTAAGCGCTAGAGATGTTCCGATATCGTTTCTTTCCTTCCCGATTCCGATAACTGAACTTGAGTATCGGCCGATAACGTTTATGATTGATTATTTTTGGGAGGTATATTATTTATTTATTTTAACAGCCGTATACTACTAACCCTGTATGGATATTCATAAATGTACAGAGAATGCATTCTATAGAGCTTTCTTTTATTATCTAGTGTGAAAATAAAAAAACTAGACAATTTACATTTTAGGACATATCTGACAAGTTGCCGATACCGGTATCGGTATCGGAACAAATCTTGTTTGCACCATTTAAATGCAAGCCCAGTAGCTTTTGCTTAGTTACAGGTGTGAGTCCTTTCACAAAAAATCCAACGTGTGCCTAACTCTCATACCTCGTTCAAAATAGATTACGTTTAATCCAGAACATGGACCTGAATAGAAGAAAAGAGGATATATATTACCACTCCGTTAACAGAGAGCAGCTGGTCTCCCCTCTTCAAGCCCCCCTGGCGGTCCGCCACTCCCCCGGGGATGACCCTGGAGATGTAGATGGGGGAGTTCTGCTCCTTGCCCCCCATGATGTTGAAGCCCAGGCCCTCCTCTGTCTTGGGGAGCTCCACCACCCGTGGGTGAGCGTGACCCTCGCTGGCTGCGAAGGCCGCAACTGTGGCCTGAAGAGAGAAACAATAAAACACCCTTTAATGACAACAGATTTCCCGCCCAATCTGGCAACACTGGTGACCATGTTCTATGTCAACGGTTTGCCGAGTAGCATTAACTTGCAACCTGGCCCTGTAAAACAAATAAATTAAATATTGTATTGAACCTTTTGTGTGTTATAAATACCTTTGCAGTGGCCTGTGCACGGACCTCTGGCCCCCCTGCTATGTCTAAGGTGTCATAGAGCTGTTCGTAGACCTGTAGTAGAAAATTATAAATAAATCAACTTCATGGGTCAGTGGATTGGGTGAGTCAAAAGGATTTTGAGGTGTTAGGTCCGGAGGAAGAAAGGAGTGTGGTTAGACAGTTTGAATTGGTCTGACTGTGAGTTAACTTGAGGCATGCAAACATGGACAAGCAGGTTAGAAAGGCCTGTTTCTTGTGTTGACATGTTTACAAATTAATCCAATTAGTTATACAGCATGGTTTAAAATGAATTGATACCTAGTGGGTGTATTTTTGTGGTTACATTATTTATGCTTAAATTTGAATAAGCACTGAATCTCATTCCCTAAATCTAAAGCCCTCAATAAAATCAAGATAATGTTATGGTCTGTTCAATGATAATAAGAAAAAAACCTCATAATATAACACTGTATTATACTATTATACTACTAATACATGTATTTTTTTTTACTGGGCATAGACTCCCTCAAACCTCTAAATAAAAACAATACGATAAACAAGGTTTATAGTTTGTATATGAACACAGACATCGTAGCTTAGGTTAGTGAGCAGGTTAGCCAACAGGTTGATGGGTGCAGGTGGTAGTACTATTTGGTTAACAACTCCAATGCAGACACAGACAGTAGTTTTTCTTACGGCTCTGAAATATCAACGACAGTGCACCAGGGGTGGTGGGAGGGTTGTGGGTGAGAGGTGGCGTGTTCAAGAGCAGGGATTAGGTCAAGTGTGTGGGCTTTCAGATTAAGATTAAGAGATTAAGATTTTTTTTTACGATTTTTTAAGATTAAGACGATTTACTGTATGTATCACACGGAAAACACCATTTTAAATTACCGAAAGGAAAATGCTCTTATCGATTTCCTGGGTATCTGCAATCACAAGTGTTCAGGAGTAGGAAGGGGAGGAGACCGTAATAGAGGTGCAGCACCAACAGTGACAGTGTTATGAACTAGTACCTGGCGACATACCTACGCATAGAGAGGCTCAGAGTAGAGTAGCTCCACTGTAAAAGGTTGAAACATTATACTGTATTAATGCCTATTTGTACATTACATCTGTAGTACATTTAGAAGTAAATCCATACATGATATTCCATGTCATTTCCATAAACTCGAGACAAAATTGGTCAGATGACATTTTCTGTCAAGTGGTGGAAAAGGGCAGTTGGTTTAGCTTCATAAAATCTTCATAAAATGAAGAGTGGTACCTTTTAATGGTTCATATTTTTTACTAATTTAAATGGTATATAAATTTACATTTCATACATTTTGTATTGAATCCATCTTCCATGTTGATACGATCTTTAGGACTCAAACCCCTGTTTGTTTTTTTAGGATCCATTTCAGAACTGTTCTGTATGGAAACCATTGGCAGCAAAAAGACCCTGCTTTGTATTTTGTTTACCAGCAATATTTCTATCACAACTGTCATGAGCAATTCCTCCTGCGGCACCCAGCCTTCTAGGGGCCCTCGGGGTAGATATGTTGGGGTCCACCCACAACACGTCTTAGGTGGTGATGAAGATCCTCACCCACTTGAAAACACACATCAGTCTCTGCAGAGAACGAATGCTAGTTATTCATCTCCAACACAAGATGTTTTTCTCACCTCTCTGATAGCGGCACAGAACTTGCTCTGTAGGACTCTCTGCAGGGCCTGCAGCTTGGGAGGGGGTAACTCCCCGCTGCGTTGCAGCCGGTCCAGGAGCTCGATCACCCGGCACACGTCTGGCATGACGAGCAGAGCACACAGAAAGTTGAATTGGGGACTGAGGACGACCACTCAAGCGGTCCTTCAAAAGTCCGATTTGGATGTTGTCAATGTGACAAAATAAAAGTTCAATTTTATGACCTTCTCGAGAGGGAGAGAAGGTCTGCCAACCTAAAGACAATATTCTTTGATTTATTTATGATGTAAATGAGAAACGTTTTAACACATGCCGGACATACGAACAGTGAAAGGTGCAAAAATAAAATCCCACTTCCGTTCCTCACCATTGAATTGATTCAGGAATTATATAAGAAACGATTGATTTTACTGGCATGCGATTTACACTGCAAATGTATACCAGATTCAATCTGACAGTCTGCCGGTCTTCATTTTAAACTTTCTCACGTTAAAGTAAAACGCTACGTCGCAAGTTAAATAAACAATCGTTTTTCCATGAATGAAAATTACTAGTGAACGTGGGTTCATAGCTCAACGCATATTAACACAGTGCAGCGTATGAGAGCTGAATGTATAACAAAGCCAGGAGATCGCTGTCAGATGCTAACTAGTAGCATGTCAAAGGATCGGAAGACGTGGAGCTCACGGTTCACAGCATACACACCAGCCAGCAGCAAGCTGTGCTCACGGTTTGTCTGTTAATACTTATGCAAGGGCAAAACATGGGTTAATAGTAACAAATGTAAATAGTCCGCGCTGGCTTATGGCAGGCTAACCACAGAAGACGGCGCCCTGCGCTGCTGCGTAATGTAGCGCTGCCCCAAGACGCACAGATCGGAGTCTTGCGGTAATATTAACATTTCCACGATACATTCGTATATACAGTTACCTCTTTCTAAGCAAAGCGGCTCTGACATCGTAGCCATTTCAGTTTCCTTTCCAGAGTGATAATAGGATGACATCATGGTGAGCTCCTAGTCGGATACTGCGGTGAGGCAGGAGGAGGGGGGTGGACGATCCAAGACCACTAGATGCGATTAGTAATCCGGGGTAGGATTTAAATGCAGTGGCTACGGTGAAACCGATCTTCGTATGAAACCTCTCAAGAAATCCAATGGGCATAAGGCCAGGTTAGGTCTTTACGGTTGCAGAACGTACACGAACGCTGGTCCAGAATAGCCCAGGCAACGTTTACGCAACCGATTGGTAAAGCGTGATTTTAATTAGCCCGACAGCTCACATTGTGCGTGCCATAGTCTAATGCTTCAGGCTTAACACAATTATGCAATTAACACAAAACAGTCAACGAACATTAGATAAAAAACGTTTATTTTCGAATAAAGAAAATTAACACAATTCCTTTGAGGAGGACGAATTCCTCGATTTAGTCTTATAAAAAGAAACAGTGAAACTCACTCATGACCATGCAGTTCTACATTTGGTGAGGTTATGTACAATTTGCAATTATGAAGCATTGGGGTCAAATCGATTAGGTTCATCCAATGGGAATTATCCAGCATCAGATACAAATTAAATTAAAAAGGCAATACCATACAAGGAAGGAACATGATAGCATCGTCCTTCCATAATTATCAATATATCAATTTGTCAATGGGTCGCAATCTCAACTTTACCTAGACCCAAACAGGAAAAACGCACTTAGAAAATTTGTTTGCAAATATTCATTGGACACTGTATGGACAATGCCGCTATTTGGTCTATGTGCCAATGCTTTTGGGGTTCAAATCCCAATCTATAGAAGAACCAAATGACGAACACAGGCCTGAAGAAGGGCAGAAAGTACTCATGGTAACGAATTACACTTCCCACTGGCTAGGCTGGGTTGGTTTTTTTTTTGTTTAGTACAGCATCAATCACACACAACTGAGAATTGCATATGACAGTAATCAAAGACAACGGTGACCTTCTCAGTACTCCTCCCCTTGTGGCTCCATCTTGTAGCCATTCTCATTGGAGCCGTAGCCTTCGCCAGATTGCATCGACTCACGGTCCATCCCATCCTGACTGTACTCCTCCATGGGAGGCGGGGCCTCACCCTCCTCCGCGCCGTTGCCCACCTCGTCCTGGGGGCCCATTTCATCTCGGGACAGCATGGAGGTGTGCCGGTCTTCCCGGCGCTCCGCCCCACCCCTCTCCCTGTCGCCCCGGTCCCTCTTGTGCTCCCTGTCTCTATCCCTGTCGCCCCTGCGCCTCTCGCGGTCCCTGTCTCGGTCTCCCTTGTCCCTGTGGCTGCGCCTACGGTCTCTATCGCGGTCCCCCCGGTCCCGCTCCCTGCTGCGCTCGTCGGGCCCCTCACCGCCTTCCTCGCCCTCCTCTGGCACCCTATCGGCCCCGTCCTCTGCCGCCCCATCCCCTAGGCCCATGCCCGCCTCCTCACCGTCCGCCCCCTTGCCCCTGTCCCCTCTTTCCCGTTTGCGGTCACGGCTGCGGCTACGCCTTTTCCTCTCCCTGTCGCGGCTCCTTTCCCTGCTGTTGCTCTCCCCGCCCCCGCCGCCGGCCGCTCGCTCTCTCTCCCGCTCCCTGTCCCTGCGCCGGTTGCCCCCACCGCCGACCTCCTCCCCGGACGCCGCGGCCCCGGGCACCACCATGCCTGGAGCTCTGTCTCGGGAGCGGGAGCGCCGGCGCCTCTCCCTGGAGCGGGACCTGCGGCGCTCGCCGCGCTCCTTGTCCCGCTCTCCGCCGCCGCGCTCTCCGCCGCCGCGCTCTCCGCCACCGCGCTCTCCGCCGCCGCCCCGCTCAGCGCGCTCCCCCCCTCTCTCACCACGCTCCCGACTCCGCTCCGGCCGCTCGCTGCGGTCCCGTTCTCCTCGCTCTGGGCGGTCCCTGAAGGATGGAGAGGGGGCGTTAGGAAAGGCAACCAGACTCCGACTCACTGAAAAACGTAGACGTGCGTTCTTATTAGCTACCGGGTAGCAAGTGTGGGAGGTTTTCAAACGGCGTGCTCACTCACCCTCCTCCGATGGGGCGCTCGTCGTAGCGCGACGCGTCGTCTCTGCCAGAGTGTTTGATGTTGACGTCAGCGCCACCTCTCCTCGTGCCACCCAGACCACCACCTTTAAATGGGTCAAATATTACAATTCTCAATGCACTAGTACCGTGTTGTTTTCAATTTGTACTGAAATGTAGTTCTGGTATGCAAATGTTCCAGCATTCCTGTTACTTGATCTGCATATTTTCCCCAGTGGATTTAATCCACTTCCAATTTTGTATAACAATGATCTCTCAATATAAACGACTACTGCTATATTTCCAATCCCCAGGTGCACCAAACCTCAGGTTCAAAGCCTCCATGGTTACTGTGGCTCCGTCAAAGGGCCAACAGAAGAACATCTAGTGGGAGAGGCAGCAACTCACCAAGTCTGCGTGGCTGCCATCCTTTCACCGTTCGTCCCCGCTCGACGTCCACAAGCACTCTGCGTCCGTCAATCTTCTTCCCATCGGCGTGCTTGTAGGCGGCTGGAGGGAAGGGGAGGGAGGGGGGATAGGGGATGAAGGGGGAAGAGCAGGAGTGAGTCGGGAGTGACACTGATGCAACCATGGGTTAAGGAAACAAGGAGTGCAGGTTATACTGACCAGGAGCAGGACAGGCCGAGAAGGCTGCTCTCTGGGTTAAAGCCGAGGGAAGTGGGAGCAGAACTCCGTCCGTCACACCACAGCAGTGTCCACAACATTGTTTTAACCAGCGTTTTGTCAATGCCGCGCTCCTACCCTAAGTAGTTTTACCTTTGGAGGTTATATATCCTGTATATATATATATTCTGTTCACACCTGGCATTATTGTTGTATAAGAGACGATCAGATGGTAGAAAAACACTTGAACCAAACTCAAATTTAGGGCTGGAAACTCATTTATTGCAAGGTGTGAATGATCCTCTGCAGAAAATACCGTATAAGAAAGCCTGTCCACGGACTAATTTGCCTAAAATCTGAGGGTTAACATTGGCATGCCCGTCATGACAAATCAGATCCGTAACAGTGTTTAAAGTTAAGATTGAAGTTTTAGGGGAACTTTATGCAAAACTAAAATAAAAGTACTACTGACACAATTTAGTCAACAGTTTTTATTCCAAACTTCTTCTGGTTTCACATGAATGATGAACTAACCTCAGTCTAATGTACTAACCTGCCGATGGTTGATATACGAGGTCCCAGATGTGGAAAATGTGTACTCGTGTCAGATACATTTCAAATGATTGCCACATCGGCAGTTGTTTTACTAAAGGATTTTATTTTAAAATTTCAAAATTGTCAATTTATGCCACAAAAAACGTTAAAACGTTATTTTGACCTACAGCAATGCATTTCAGTATGAAAATATATTGTCACAAATCACTTACCACCATCAGGCAGTTATCTACATTCTGCAGTTCACTTTGTATTTTGCAGATTCACACAACTACAGGGTCAAGCAGCACTCAAACCCTCAACCCAAACGATACTCTTACCACTCTGCAAACCCAACCCTCTGCAACAGGTATTGGAGGAGAGAGAAAGTCAGCTGCCTTACCAAACCATCGATTCAAGTGCAATGTAGAAGAAGGAAGAAAAAAAACCTCCAAAAATAAAAAACTCGACATGTGCTGCTGCAACCGTTTGTGCTCCTTACTCCCAGCCATCCCAAACCACACCACCGTATCTTACAGTCTTGGGATGAAGACCTGATATCCAGACGGCTCCTACACTGGTCTGTTGTGTCGGACGATCCCCTGGGGCAGGGCTTTTTGAGAGCCAAATATCCAAGTCGAGTAAGAAACCGAAACCATCTTCCTCACGGGCCTTACCAGAGCCCCATACTCAATCTGAGGGCCTTACCACCACCCCTCGGAACTTACAACTAGAGGGCCTTACCGGTACCCCCCACAAAGTGACTCTGCATACACAGATACAGTCCAACAGCTAGCCAAATGACATGGGGGCCTTACCACAACCCCTCCATTTATACTGAATTTAACTGTCAGCAGTCCAATCTATCCAAGAAAGGGTCTTACCAAAACCCTGTCAACTACACAGAAGCTGGCCATGTTGGGGAGAAAACTAAGCAACCAAACTAGGAGGTGCCTTTTTTTGGGTGGGCCAGGAAATATTGGTGTAACATGCTCAGGGCCTTACTTTGGACAAAGGAACTTTTCTATAAAGTTTGTTTGCACATATATACTTAAATTCATGACTCATTAACCTCATCCATGATATTTAATAAGCTTATATAGATAGGAGTGTGAATCTGCCTAGTCTAATCTGATGCAGATAAAGTGAGACTAAAGCTGTACTGTTCTTCTGTCCTAGGCCTGTGTGTTGTGTTGGATGCAACACTATACGAGGAGACAATGTGGTTTTTTACCAAGAAGGTCCCCTCATTAGCCTATTCTATTAAAGCCAGCTCACAATCAGATGCAACTAACGGTTGGCAGTGCTTGATGTCTCCAAGTCTTGCATAAAACATTGGATTACAATCTTTATGCTATATCTCACGTCCACATATATCTAACACGTTTCCCACAGTTGGATCAATAGAAGTCCATAATCTATCCTAGGTGAAAACACTACCAATAAAAAAGGTATCATACCCAAAGCGCCATAGACTCAAAAGAAAGCCTCCCTATACCTATCAAGACAGCATATGCTCAGAAACTAGGGGCTGTCAAATAAATATGTAATTTCATCTAATCGCACAAGCAGACTTAAGAGTCAGTGATGGGCTCCAGTTAAATTATTATCGGGCATTGGGTTTAGGATTCTGGACTAGCATGAAGTATATGTGCCCTTCTGTACGACGCGCCTGTGTTTCAAAAGGGTATCTAAAACGGTGTGATCTCTAACAAGTCAAACTAAATTACGCCATTGGTTTTGGCAAACATTAACTTGAGGTGGCTTTAACACAAAAGGTCAAAATCATCGGGCACCCGTCCGCACAATAATGGCCAGGGGTGTGTTGAATGGTGAAAGCCGTTGTAGGCATCGCCTGAAAACAAGGACCCGCTGCCGAGTGTTAAAGAAAAGGTGCCTTCACCATGGAACACACCTCCTTTATGCCAAGTAAGATGGAGGGTGGAAAGAAATCTTACCCATCATACAAACCCATTATACCAACCATATACTGAGCTGTGGTAGTAGGGTGTAGATGTATCATAACCATCATCATCTGCAAGCCAGCTCTGGCCAATAGCCATCACAGATTGGCGGCTGCAGTGGCAATGAGAACAACACACAGTTAATACACTGCACGAGTCCCACACTCCCCTTCCAAGTCAACCCCTTACCGAGATAGTAACCAAAAGGGTATGACAACGCTGGTCCTGAAGAGCCTAGTAGCCCACAACTATTAAATATCCAACAAGAGAATCAGTATTTTGTTGGGGATGGCTGGCGCATTGTGTCAATTTACATACACTTTGGCCCACTGTTGCCTCAGGAGACAAGACTGGGTAGCGATGGATTGATAGAAAAGAGAACTAAGCTCAACGTGACCAGGGTTGAAACCACTGCTAAGTATTATAAAAACACGGAATGGATAAGTTATAACAGACAACTTGTGCCAACGGCATTCTTAAAAACATAATTTTTATGCTTGCCGACCAATTTGACCTTTGGCTTACCATTGGGAATCCCACCAGGAGACCTGCTCTTCCAGAGCTACCACGCATAGCAATTCAAAAGAACCCTTTGACAGGCAAGGATGTTCAGGTTTACAGAAACTCAGGTCGGAAACATTCCAAAGTCATTAAGCGCTGACTGAAATGACCACAAAAGGTGGGACTATTTCAGCGCAATGCCCCCTCCAAAATCACACGGCTATTAGTCAGCTCAAAAAGCACACCAGACACGTCACACGGCCAACAAATTTGAGAAACGCTAAATGTACTTCAACTAATTGTATTCGTTGCTTGCAAGAACATCATGTTTACATTGGATCTAATAGTTTACACTTGCAAAGGGCAAGCAATCCAAAACTCGTATATCATGCTTCAAAGTGTGAAGCTGATGAAATGACAAAAGGTCTATAAGCAAAAATTCTGTGCATGTGTGTATATAAACAGCTTGAATGCTGTGATTGCATGTCTTGCTCGTGTGTTGTGGTTTGAGTATTAGTGATGGCAGAGAGTACTCACAGTGCATGTCCCGCTCGTGTTCGTATTCAATGAAAGCATAACCTCGCGGCTTCCCCGTCCTCTTGTTATAGACTATGTAGATCTGAGAGAGAAAAACACAAAGAACCACAGATTACAGCACATGTCAAAGTGAATACACAAGAATCTCTGGCATGGTCAAGAATCTCGAGGAAGCAATGAACAATAGTCGCAACTTACCCGTTTGATAGGCCCATAAACTTCAAATTCACGTCGTAGCTTAGACTCTGTGGTATCGTAGTTCTGGAAGGGGAAAATAAAGATTACATCTATGGCATGGACACTTTGCATGGACATTTCTAAGTGTGGTACAAACACACTTACCACTCGCGCAACAAACAATGTCTTGAACGCATCCCCCTGTGCATTTGGATCATTGTGTGGATCCCCTAAAGAGATGGGTGAATAAGAACAAATGTTACAAATGTTGAACTGAATGAGTGTCTCCAGCAAGGTCATGAATCCGTCACCATGCAAACTTACAAAGCTTGAGTTCAGTCTCCACAACTGTTTGTCTTCGTTCAATCTTCTCTCGTCTCTTCCGCTCCAGTCGCTCATCACGAGTTTCTGCCCGTGTTGGCGGAGGTGCATCTCTGGGATCCTATTCACAAATCAATAACATAACATTAACATCAGGGTGAATATTTACATGAGTATAATGATAACTATCCAACCATAATCGTATCCTTACCTCGAAGTGCCTTATAAATGGTGCTATGCCGCTGTAGGGTTGGTTGTGGTGTTTCTCATGGGGGAGCTTCTCAAGCTGGGCTAGAAAAGGAATGGGATCCCGCGGGGCGAAGAGTGCCAGCAGGTTCGGGGGTAAAAACTGCGTCATCTTTTACCTAAAGAACATCCGGAGACATGTGCGACGTTAGATTAAGGACTGGTACACCTTTTTGTTTTACAGTGGAAGTCTTTCTAAACGAGAAATCGTAGTACTCTCCAATGATGAATGTAAAACCAAGGGCCCGACCCAAAATCTTTATACTTCCCACTTCCTAACGTAAATCACTCACTGGACGCACACTCACAATACTAGCTCATTAGCGTAAGGCTATGATAATGCTCGCCAGAGAGTAAACATGTTTTCGTTATGAAATTCTATTTCCTAAACATGATCTATTTAAAAAAGTTTATTATGCATTTCCCAAAACAACGAATATAATAGGTTATGACATTAAGAGCTACATTGTGTCCTCGACGATACGCTAGCCGGCTAACACTAAATTAGCGTAGCTGGTTAGCTAAAAGGGCCTCACATGACGAGAATATGCAAGTCTCACCTCAAACCATTCAGTTTTCTCCGCCAGAATCGGGTATGGATCCTAATAAAACAGTTCAGAACCTCTTTGTTGCGTAACGTTGTATCAATTCGAAAGAATTTACAGGAGCCGCACAGCCATTTAATCCTAGTGGGGTAGCGTGGTAAATGTGTTCAATTCCGCTTGTTCTTCGATTAAAATGGCGCGATGCCGTAAAGTCAATGTTCCTGACGTAAAAAGATTCGGACATGGCCCCGCCCCTCGGGACGGCAGACCACGCTTCCAAGTGAATGTACGTGGATGTATTTAACACGTGTGTGTGTGTGTGTGTGTGTGTGTGTGTGTGCGTGTGTGTGTGTGTGTGTGTGTGTGTGTGCGTGTGTGTGTGTGTGTGTGTGTGTGTGTGTGTGTGTGTGTGTGTGTGTGGTTATTTATGTTTTTATATATATGCCATGACACAAGTAGTTTAGTATAAGATTTAAAATAAATTATATGTGGTTCACAAAACCAAAATATAATCGTAACAATTCGTAAATAACAAATCCTAATAAAGACACATTCAATGAATGCAATTTAAAAGTAAGTATTGCAATGGAAAACCAAAAATCCACATAAAAACTTAAATTGAAAAAAATTAAAAACGTTTTTTTAAAGCATGGATACAAGATAATATAAGAAAACCTTTTTGTCCATTCAATTTACATAAAATGGAAATTTGTCTTCGGCAACTTGGTAACCCAGTAAACCCAGTAAAAAACAGACAGACAGTCTACAATTGAAAACAGACAGTACACAATATAAGACATAAGACAGTCACCGTATAAAAAAACTGATTTTGAACAGACAGTGAAGAGCAACTATAGTACAGTTTTAGCACCAGCAGCACCAGCAGCAGCAACTGATGGAGTGATGAGTGAAGGGGGTGGGTGGGGTCATTACAGACCTGGACAACCTTTTGGGGAATGGAACGATTGTATAGGTTCTGGAGTTGCAATTGTTTGTCTCCAGTGATCTTGCTTCAACACCAGGAGACAGTGTTAGAGATGAGAACACCCTCAGTGGGACCTGTGTTGACCATGATCATGGCCTGTTTGCTGGCATTAAAGCTCCTCCGTTTCTTGAGGAGACAGAGCTGCTGGCTTGCCCTTTTAAAAATGTAGTCTGCATTCGGCTGATAGGTACGTTAATCATCTATGATTGTTCCCAGTATAAGTGATCTGTTCCACTTCCAGCCACTTCATGACAGCTGGCTTGAAGACAGGCCCTATGCTGTCTGCCCCCGTCCTATCTCCCCAGACACAGCTCCTCCTGACTGACATTGAAGTTAAGGAAGCTGTCATCTAACCAGGTGGCTAGTTGGGTGATATGCTGAGAGTAGGAAGGGCTGGTGATATCCTGCAGGCAGGGAACCATGGCCATGTCATCAGCATAATGAGTGAGATGTATTCACTGTTAACTGTTGACCTCATTTGTGTCTAAAGTAAAAAAAATAAAAGGGGAGATAAATCACAGTGCTGTGGAACTCCAGTGTTGAGGACAAGGCTGTCAGAGAAGTTTTTATTAATACAGACTCGTTGGGGCCGCCTAGAACCTCTCTGATCTACAGAAGGCTGCTACTGATGTTTAGGTCACACAGGCATCTGAGCTGAGGTGGGGCATGCAGGACTAACAAGTAAAGGAGACCACCATATAAAGTACACAGACACACTGTATGTTTTGGCCTTGTCCAGATGACCATATACTTTTTCAAGAAGTGTGAGAGTAAAAGTGGACGTGAACTTAAAATATTCTTTTGGTTTTGTTTTTTATGTAGGAATATGTATTACATGCAAGGCTTGATTAGTTCCCCCAGCGGCCCCTTCCTGAGAAGGAAGCTCATATCCCCTTGCTTATATGATCTTTAACATAGTAGTCTATCCCATTGTGTCACTCTTACTCAAAACAGACTGTCAGATAGAGAAAGAGTCTCTGCCAACCAGTTTGGCAACGTTCCACTCTCATCTGAATGCGGTGTGGTGCCAGGGTTCTTACCCCTGACAGGAGGTGTGTCCCCGGTCGCGGGAGCGTGCAGGCATTCGGCTCAGGTGGAGCTACATTAGTAGGCTTGATTTTACCACAGTAAATAGAAAATAGACACGTGTGTTGTTTAATTCATCATTTTAGTGTTGGAGTTTTATTAACAAGGTTTTGTCAAGTAACACATGGCTCATCAATTAAAATCAAATATATTTTTCCTTCTATATTTTGACAATGTTAAAATGTACCACGTTGGCGTTGTCATCCTATGTCACTCTTTGGAAGCTTGAGCCAAACATTCTGTATTTCATACTTTTGTATTATTTTATTATTATTTATTGAAATTAACATTAGATACAGTAAAATCAAGATCACATTGATCGCCTCAATTATATCTACTTGACTCAAAATATTACATTTCAACTTAATGCGCATTGTCAACATTTTTTCCCCCTGTAATACACTTATCCCTTGCAAATGATAGCCTGCCTTTGGCTCTTGTTCTTGTAAGTTACACAAACCCAAAAAAATACAGTTGCTAACAACAATTCTAACCTATGTTTCTAAACAGAAAACAGTTATACGTGTTGTAAGTCTATAGAGGCCTGTACAGAGGTTTACAGGTCTTACCTGTCCCAAGACCGCAAGGTGGCAACAAAGAAATGACAAATGGACCAGGCTAATAGGAACACACCCCCACTCTGTTCACAATAGACACAAGCAGGGGAAGGCGATATATATATATATTGGTGGGCCGTTATCGGCGTTAACGTGCTGCGTTAACACGAGACTCTTATCGGGCGATAAAAAAAATATCGCCGTTAATCTATTCTCAAAGTTTAACTAACCAGAAGCTGAGTGTTTAATAAAATATAGGCTACTGTAGTCGCGCCATATGCTGAAGACAATATAGCAATAATAATAGAAACAACTTGGGTGAGCGATGACACGTTTTGGGTTGATCGTGACATCAGAGCGTCAAAATAATTAGTGTTGTTGTTGTAATAATCCAAATCTTCCTACGGCGGTAGGCGGACGCGTACCAGCCGTCTGCCGTCAACGCCGCCCCCACCGCCGCCCCGGCTGCCGCGACGCGCACCGGAGACGAGCGTCCCGTGGACCTGTAGCGAGATCGCGTCCCGGCGCCGTTATATTTTGCCGCGTTTGAGTTTGTGATGCATTTTGGAAACAGGAGATGAGCCCCTGGTCTAATGCGCCACCTGGCTTGAGAAACCCGTTCTCAAAGACTTACTTTTAGTCATTATTTAGGTAGCACACACATATTATGAATGCCTTCGGCAGAATTCAAATGAGCCATTTTAATCTAGATTAATCTAGATTTAAAAAAATAATCTATGCCCACCACTAATATATATACATATACACATATACATATACATATACATATACATATATATATATATCAGTGGCGGCTGGTGGTTTTTAAAATGAGGGAGGAAGGACTGCGTGCTTGGTTGCCATTGGCCTGCTTGCACTGTTAGTGGCGTATAGTGGCATAAGTATGTGAGATTCAAGTTGTTTCAGGGTGTTTTGGTGAACTACAAAATAGCAGGGAGGGATAATTATGTGAATAAAATTGATACAAATCCACCAATGGCAGCATTGTACTTTGAAAGCTGGTGGGCAGCATGTCTTAGACTACAAGGGCAGAAGGAAAGGATGCAAAGCCAATTAGTCAAATCAGGCCTACTCTTGATTTGTAAAACAAAATAAAAAAATTCTGGGCCTATCGTTGGGCCTATTTTTGCCCTCAATGACTGAAGCTATTGGTTGTGATTGGCTGTTTATTTTCAGCTACAATTGTTTTAAGAAAAATGAAGACACAAGACCAAAAGTGATGCCATTTAAAATGCATCGAATCATTCACTAACATCCTTTCCACAATATTAAACAGAATGGTCAGAGTAACAAACAATTAAAAGAACAAGAACACAATTTTAACTATTGACATGGGCTGTAAGCCTAACATTGTTTGAGGCAAATGTGGATGTTAATGGATGTTTCAGAATGTTGGTCATGGTGTTAAGCCAATTAAGATTGAGGGACTTCATTTATAGATCAAGTCAATCCTCCTCGCTGTTTGTGTTGCAAAGATATCAGTGACCTGGTCATACCAAACAGGATATTTTCAGAAGATTTCAGAATAACGGCGTGTGTGACTCCACGTTTTCGCCAACCTTTCAGACGGTAACCCAACGGTGGAGTAGGCTACCGAAAAATAGGTAGACTTCTGGCGGTGGAAACGCCAATAAGCGAACCGAACCGCATTGCTTGGTGGAAACGCCAATATAAGCGAACAGAGCCGCACTGTACCGTAACGAACAGTATCGCACCGCTCAGTGGAAACGAGGCATACGAGCGGGTTCGTTGGTTCTCGTAGCCTAGATACTTGAGGGGATAAACCCTCCCTCCGGGCTGCTCCACAGCCAGGGCTCCTGCTTATAGACCTCTGAAGAATAAGTCCCGCCTCCGAGGCTCCCGGTTCCCTCGGTCAAATGACTATGGGAAATAACATGGAGTTTTTGAATGATCGTACATAACAAACTCTGTAGGTGGCGAAGAAGTAAAAGCTGCGTCACGTTTTGAACTACACACATTTTCCATCTAGTTTCGACTGGCTTTTTGGCTTGTCGGTGTCGTTAAAATAGCATTTATAATCTTTTACTACTTTAACAGCACCGACAAACCAAAAAGCCATAGACATTTGACAGAGGGAACCGGAGACTCGGAGGCGGGACTTATTCTTCAGAGGTCTATTGGTTCATAGCGCAGCGAGGGCTCCTGCTTATTGGTTCAAAGCGCAGCGAGGGCTCCTGCTTATTGGTTCATAGCGCAGCCAGGGCTCCAGCCTATTCGTGAATAGACGTTGACGCGATTCAGATCCACTTATCCCCCCTAGTCCCACCCACTCAGAGGAGAACTTTCCTGCTCTCTCCCATTGACCCCCATATTCACCGGCTGCCAGTAGTTCCCGAGAAATGAATGGGAGTCAATGGAGGCTGAGGGAGGAACGTCCTCCCCAAAGTAATATGCACTAGGCGATAGGGGGTGTTAATATCCCTTTGCCCAGGGAAACGAACATTACATATACAAAGGCATTAAAGTAGTCATATTTAAGAGCATTAATTCATTACAGTAGTCTGGGCAATCTAAGGAGGTTAAGGAGGAACTTCTTCCCTCTCCTCAATGGAGAAGCCTCCACTGAATATATATATATATATATATACAGTCGCTGGGTTGCTCCCATTGCTGGAATATAATGAGGTGTATGAGCTGATTGGTGGAACCGGAGGAGCAGATTGGTAGAGGCGGGACAACGATGAGACTGGATAATGGAATAGAACCTGCACATGATGACAACAAGACAGCAACATGCACACAATGGAGGTAACCACTTCCAGGCACTCAATCATTTCTCTGATCCCTCAAAGCTCTCTCTGACAGACGTCTTTACTCATGGTGTGTGAGGGAGAAATACCACAGGGCTTTCCTTCCAGCTGCTGTCAGATTTAACAAACACTGCTGACTAAAATCCTGCTGATAAAAAAAAAAAAAGGTATACGATTAATCTAATACATTCACAGATCTAGCAAGTACCACTACAAGGGAAAGCTAGATGTGGGAAGATGACTTTATGGCTGTGGTAAGCAGTTTTTTCAGCAATGTGGATGGTGCTTTACCCACTAGCATAGAATGCTTAATTTAAACTTGGTCTTTGCCTCGTGAGACCATCCCGATCTCTAGGGAGTATGAGTTCATGAAGACCAAGCCAAACTGCCAAAAAGGAACAATGTCAGCGCCCAAGGAAAATGCAGCATTCCACAGAGCTCTCAAAACTATTTTTGCCGAAATAGACTGAAAAACAATGTTAAATGATCAACAGAAAACTGTGCAGATGCTATTCTCAGAGTAGAATCATGTTTTTGCTTAACTTGCAACAGTATTCGGCAATATCAAAGAGAGCATGAGCATCTCTCTGATTAGCTGGATTTCTTTCAACAACATAAGTGCAGCAAGACCTGTCACTACACACCACCTAGGTGGCTGCCACACTCCACCTAGGTGAGTCATTTTGGGCTCCTCCAGACAAAGGACATGATGATGGTGTTACAAATCTATTTGTGGTTTATTGCAATGGTTCATCCAGGAGATCTCCCAAGAGTGTGTATGGAGACGGCTGGTTTAACCTGTCCACACTGATTATTCAGGTGAGGCTGCCTAAACCAACAATCATACACACACACCCCCACAATAAGGCTGCAGCCATATTTTGAAATCGATTGCTCACCAGCCAGGGACAGACTGATATTCATGGCCAAACTAAAATATCTGGTTGGTCTCGAAAGACTAAATAAGTGCTACACGTCTGCACAACGGTATAATTTCACACAGTGAGCTGGCTGTTTGTGGTTAGAACAGAGCCAGGATGAATATTTCAGCCCACTTCTGAATTGCATATAAATAATTCAATAATTCAGTCTCTTTGAGATACATAAAAAACCATGCCTATTGCAGCAGACTAAATGTGGCCCTCTGAAAGCTGTTATTAAACTGAAATCGTAAATAATAGTGAATATCATGAATGAGAATTCCTTTAAACTCTGTGCTTATTTCATAGTATCCGGTGTGCAGAGAGTCAGGGACGTTATGGACTCCTTCTCCAAAAAGATGTGGAAAATGTTTGCACCCACTCAGGACTGTTATCAGTCTCCTAGGCCTACAGCAGCTTAGCACCAGCCACTCTAACAGTGACACAACGACCCCAAAGAATTCTGCTACAGAACGGAGTGGAGAGCATCTTGAAAATGGCCGTGTTTGCAATAACTGAAAGAAATTTAGAAACCAAGACAACCTTTCAGATAAATGTGAAAACAAATAAGAAAAGTGGTGTAAAATAGCAGCATTCTATATCACCAGTATGAAACGGACATGTCCTGTGTGATGGACAGGCGAGATGGTTTCAGTCCAATCAGGGAAGAGTTACTATGGTGGGTCAGCCTCATCTCGCACAGGCATGCATGTAGACAATCAACAGATCTTCTCAGAGCATTTCAGATTAAAGATCTTACCTCCAGTACCTTACTAACAGCATTGCTGTTAGAGATGGACAAGACCACAGCCACACTTAACACACAGATCCACATCATATCAGTGGGTATACAATCAGACTTTTCTATTGCTTTTTATCATGTTGGTTTCAAACCAGTCCTGAGCTAGTGTTCATTGGGTACACACCATTACACAAATGTAATAGCAATAATTAATAGGTGATATAAACTAATGCTGTTATGCATGTACAATGTGGGATATGATGAAGATAAGAGGTACGTGAAAAAAAAGTTGTATTGGTTTGCTTTGATTTACAGAGACAGTTTTAACATTAGGGTTAAGTAGAATTGAGAATTGTAGTTGAGAAAATTTGAATTGTACGAACGCATTGGCATCAGTACTGGGTCTTTTTATTCCCAAACACTCACACACAACCTCACACTGACAGACAGATAGACACAGATCTAATAGAAGATGCCGTTTATGTGTTTAGGTTTATGGGCCTGTAGTCCTCTAGTGGTGCATTACGCAATAAATGTGATTGACACTGATGTCATGGAATGAGATATCAACACCAAACATTATACACACGTTAAGGGAAGTGTCCCATGTGCATGGGAACTTTTCAGTTACTCCCACCTTCTGAAGCGTAGTTGCGGTTGATAGAATAATGTTAGCTTATTTGCATATTTTGACTTGGCCAAAGCTCATACTTTATGTAATCAAAAATCTGACAATCCAATTCAGACACTATTATAGATCATTAACAAGCCTAGCAGCACCTTGTTTCTTAAAAAATCAATTGATTCTGTTTGACCCAGGTGAACCTTCCAAGTCCTTTGTCCCAAATAGCCAGGAGCCAAGACACAATGCTTTATTGGCGGAATCTGGCAGGTTCCCAAACAACCAGCACCGTCCTGCTAAAAGGTTAAGTCAGTTTTAAATTAACAGTATAAGAAAATACATGACAAGGGGAATCCTTCCAATCATTACCTGTTACAGGTTAATGACATTCTGCATCACTTTCCTACTCTGTCCGCAGGCAGGACGAGAATACTATAACAATAAAAAAAAATAAAAAAAATAAAACCCATTTGCGAAGACAGTCCAAGGGGCATTTTGCAGCCACAGTATTGCTTTTGAAACTTACATAAAGCCAACATGGCGAGTGCACCAGGTACTGAGACTACTCATTTATAAAAATGAAGGTCAAGCTAGTCAAATATTTGTTCAGCTCACCAACAGGTCAAAAGGTGCCCCACAATGTCTCATAACTGGTACATTATCACTAATTAGTTTAAAACTGTACATATTCCAGCAGCACCAGCATCTCTTCAGTCCCTCTGCTCTTTCTAGCTGTTCTTTTTTTTCCCCCCAGGGGGCTCTGGTTAATGAACTTTTGAAGAGAGGTATGGCAAGCCAACATTTTGATTAGCTTGTTTTTCTCCTGTTTGCCTAAATAGGTAGTTAAGACTTAAAGACTGCCAGTCTAGACTGAATTGTTTAACAGGCAAAACCTGCTATTAATTTGGCATTCACTGCCAAATCTATTGATTCATTTCTGTTCCTGTATTCGTTCCCATTTCCACAGTACTTGAAGCCAAAACCAGCATATTGAAAGACATCAATAAAGGTCAAACCCATTTCAGTGAATGTTACAGAAACACTCAATTCCAGTTTCATTTAATAGTTTTATTATAAAAGCAGCCAAAAAAAACAACAACCGTATTACAGTCTGGTCCTACAAACCTTTGTCATGTACAGGTAAACAACATTACCCAAGCCATCGCTTGACACAATCAAAGTGCTCTGCTGTTTGGAAACGGACTCATGTTCAAAGACTCCACAATGGTAAAAAGGTGTTTTAAGGAAATATTTAGATTGAGTCTGAGGAAGCAAGATATGGGATCTAAGGTGGACAGTCATTGACAACCATGAACATTTGCTAGCAACAACAACGTCCTCCAGGATGTGACCTAAAAATTCACGAGGCACCCAACAACTCCAAATTGTTTTTAATCACCAAAAGAATGTCCTTTGTTGTATCTAATTCAGATGAAAAAATAAAAAAAAATAAAAAAAGTAGTATGACGGTCCAGGTGGGGTGCCCCCTTAACTGCACATAAAGAATTCCAAAAATACACCTGCGGCTGATTTCCCACACCCCACAGAAGGCAATCATATTGTCCTTACTTCAGACAGCCACAGGAGGCGCTAGACATACAATAAAAACTGAGGAAGGCAGGGACACTGTTAGATTATAGGTTATGCTTCGGATCAATGACCTGACAAGGAGAGCGAAAGTGACTCAACAGTTATGCTATGTACAGGCAAGTCTGCCAAGGTCAGCGTGTGCTGTTCTGAATGGGGCAAGTGTGCAAGCTAGAAACCAATAGAAAAACTCTACAGACACCAAGTATGGCGGCAAATGCTGGACCGACTTTAAGGACTATTGCACAATGAACCGCTGAGGACGGTCCACCTTGACTCCTTCACAAAAGCAAACTACCTTAAATAGTCACATCACTTTGACGAGAACTGCAACACAAAAGCCTGTCTTTAAAAAATGAAAAAAATAACTTGGGAGACCAACACTTACCCCCGACACTAACACACGGACCTTTCTGCCTATTCCTCATTCTCAAAACACACAAGTAGACAAACAGGGACTGGGGACTGGGGGGGGGGCGCGGTGGGGGTCCTAGCGCATTCTGTACTCTGAGGTCTTGGACACCTCACACAGCTGACCCTTGAAGTCTATCTCTACATTGAAGTCCAGGTCCCTCTGTTGGACAAGGCAAAACATGTGATTAACTTCAGTTGAAATTTATTTATTATTTTATATTTAATTATAAAATTTGTTGCACCAATGCTTAAAATATATATGTAGCAACAAAACAAAAAAGCATTTACACAATTGTATTATATAATAGTATTGACATTGCCCTAAATGACCATGCCCATATTGCAACCAGCTTGAGTGAACAGAGTATATAGCATGTCCACATTACTTCAAATGTAAGGAGTTTGTGTCACTGAGACTAGGGCTAGTTTAGCGTTTCATGAAAGACTCCAAGTAGGCAATCTCCCACTACTAGCCCATTCCAGTTCAATAGCACACTAGGGCAGATATAAGTTTACCTGGAAGAGTCAAATTCAGTGTACTTTTACAGGTAACTGCAAAATGCGGGGCCTTACATTGTTCTTGCTGTTTGGTTTCATGTTGATGGTGCCAAAGATCTCCTCGCCAGTCTTCACAGTCAGGTAGTCATCCAGATAAAAGACTGTCTGCTTCCAGTGAGTGTAGGGAGACTCGGGACCTGAGGACAGAAAAAAAAAATTGAAAAGGAAGTTGGTGAATCAAGTCAAAGAACATGAAAGCGTCCAGGGAACATTGTGAAAACAAATATGGAGTTAAAGAAAAACTCACTAGTGGAGAAGCCGGTCCTCTTGTGGCAGCGAGTGAACTCGATATTGAAGTAGGTGACCAGGGCATGGACATAGTCGTTCCTCTTCACCTGCAGACAGAACGGTGAGGAGAAAGACAGGTCGTCTATCTTCACCGTGTAGATGTCCACCTCCTGTAGGATTCAACATATAGGCAAATTAGACAAACCAGCCCAGAACATATTCATGCAAGCTTGTGTATCACACTGATAATGAGGGAAAAATTGCCTTAATGGTCAACGACAGTTACATGTGTAAACATAGTTGTGGTCCATCTCAGACACACTACCCACCTTGATGAGGCAGGCACTGCTGACCAGCTGTTTTGGGTCCACCACATCCACTAGAGGCTCCTTGATTGCCACCTCTTTGATGCAAGACATATCGAATCCGTACACGTTCTCCCACCCTGTGCATGAAAACATTTGTACAAAAATAAATAAATACAGACTCTCAGCTTTAGTTATGCATAACTGGTGCAAATACAGCAACAGCTCAGCTTGGCTAGACAAACTTTTGTAAGGTATACAACTAAACTAGGAATATCCCCTTTGCAAAAAGCTGTCAAATTATACATGAAGGCTGTGCACTGTTCTACGTTTTTCATAAACCGTTTCCATAGCACGTTGTATCCAAATCACCAAAACAAGCAATGGTTGTGCAGTCTACTCACAGTGAATTTTGTAGTCCTTGTACTGCCTGTCTTCAATGGCGGTGACGTAGAGAGTTGCCCTGTCGGGGAAGATCATGCCGTCTGGTGTCTGCCGGGGACAAAGAGCAATATGAGATAACGATCAGCAGAATTAAGCAGCAGACCTACGTTGTGGGAGAAGATGCTCTGGGCGGGCTTCACCCACGAGTGAAAGGACCAATAAAGCTGACTGGGTTGGTGCAAACATCATTGATCTAACCCTGACAATGGGAACTTCTGTAAACCACCCGGCATGCGAGTTGAATAGCTAAGTACCAATAGTGAAATCAACTAAATTCCATAATTTCTGAATACACAAATGAAGGTTGGAATACACTAGGTTTACATGAGATGGAGCGTGTTATTACAAAAGCATGCTTTGCTACAGGTCAACCAACATGCACATACCAGCCACTTGTCCCTGGCATAGATAACGGTGTTCAGCATAGACTCATAGAAGAGGCAGTAGCCCATCCACTCTGAGATTATGATGTCGACCTTCTCTACTGGGAGATCAACCTCCTCCACCTTCCCTTTGATGATTGTCACGACTGAAAGACATTTGGAAGAATGATTAGGCATTATAACAGGAGCAGTTCATGGGAATCCATATTTGAATATGAGGTTGTATACTCACTGTGATCAAGCTTGTTAGCCTTGACAATCTTCGTGGCATAGTCAGAAATGCTGCTGCACTCAATCTATAAAGGACAAAAGAAGAACTAAGTATAGATAGAACGACTCATTCTTTGAAATTAACTTGGGGCTAGAGCATCACAGGTTAAAGACAGAACAAGAGGACTACTGTAGTTGGGCTTCAGGGCTTATAAATAAAACAAAAATTCTAGGACACATGTTTGATATTCGAATCACCTACCCCAATGACTTTCTTGGCTCCAGCCTTGGCAGCAAACATACAAAGGATGCCAGTACCACTGCCTACATCCAGCACCACCTTATCCTTGAAGAGGTGCTTGTTGTGGAACATTGAGTTGCGGTAGGTGAGAGTGCGCACCTCGTCCTTCAGCATTTCCTACAACAATCGTTTAGAAAAAAGTCGATGAACAAAAGGGAAAAAAACATTACATTACAGTTGAGATGTGAATGAAAGTCTAAAGGTGTTCGCGTCACGTTGACTTACCTCGTGGATACCAAAGTGGGCATAGGAATCGAAGTAGTAATCCTTTGAAGTCATGTCTTCAGCTGCCGGCTTCACTGCCGGCTTCACTGTCGAGCCCTCCGCCTCCCCCTGAGAAACCTCACCAGAAGAGAGACAAAGTCACGACCATGGCAAATTTCATCAAGAATGTAACTATACGCCGTTAAATTAAGGGTGACCGGTAGGCACATGATGGTACCGCCAAACCAGTTAACAGTGCCAGTAGGAGTATAGCAGTTAATGGCCAGGCCTAGTAAAGCCGATTGATTTATCAAATGTATGCCCGTCGCATCCCTAGATAGGCGCACATGGCTGTTAGCGCCATGCCCGCCTTTGCCCGTCTACGGGTTTCATATAACTGAATGGAATTATGTGAATGAAGCTCAGAAATAAGTTATACGGTTATGGCCTACTTCATACCCGGTGGTTAGCCTCCATCATTACAGGTTTGAAATCTTAGCTTGAGCATGAGGCAGCATTCAAAGCCGGAGAGGCTACTAGCTAGCAAATTAGCCCCCATGCGGTCCAAGTAGCACACCAGAGACAATCGGAGCTACATGCCGGTGTCGCAGCAACACATAAAGTAGTTTCTCTTTAAGAAACTACCTAAAAATAATCTTTATACATATCAGGATAAATGTTTATTACTACACACATGATGGCAACTGGATCACGACATTAGAATAGAGCATCGCTCGAGATGGCAAGTAAAATGGATGCTTCATTTGAAAGTGCGTACAAAGAAGTGACGAATGACTAGACTAGATTACATTTTACAACTATATTAGAGGGATTGACCAATATGTGGATGTTAATGTTATTTTTTATAAATTAGCTCATTCGCGCGTTCTCTGCTGCATTTATTCAATGATTCTTTGCTTACCTCCATTCTGTCAGCCGTCTCCGCCATTTCGGTCTGCTGTGCAAGGCTGGGTCCAGCGTGCGGACTGTTGAAAGGCGCCCTACACAAGCCCCGCCCATTAACGCGAATTACGATTTGTGATTGGATTGGATTTCATGACGCCCCACCCATATATTTGACAAAATGTTCCTCATTGGTCATAAACAAATCACTATTATGAGGCACACATTCCAGTGCATTGTGTATTTATTTGTTTACAGTTAATTGTATATAATTATATATGTATATATATATATATATACCAATTCATTTTTAAGAGGTCGTATACCACTCACAGTATATTTAAAAAAGTAATTAAAAATCCCAACTGTAAAATTAAAGTATTGTAAATAGTTGAAGTGCAGTATCTATTGCAATATATTGTTTGGGGTCTATTCATTAAAGGCTATAATCGAAGCAAAGGTAACTCTTCCTGTATCATAATTGGATTTCTATGGTCGTAACGATATTTGTTGAGTGGAGATGTTGGCCTATTTAAGATAACCAAGGTGTTAATGGCTCACACAACTCTATTTGAGTTCCAGTTGCTGGAACTCAGTCCAGTCCAGTTGTTCCAGGTGCTGAGCCTTCCTTGGAAAACTCTAGATACATACATACAAGAAAGTCACCACACCACAAGTAAGTAATTGCTCAGCTCAGACAAACAGAACAGACAGGACAAACAGTATAAACAGTATAAATTATAGAGTGTCCCAGTGGCAGTATAATTCACAGTATATTAAAGTGTGTAAATGAATTGTAAAAAAAAAAGTGGCCAGCTGCTCCTTTAAGATATGCATGCGGGCCTATAGTTATAATACATGTACCTAGTTTTAGGGTAACAGTGTAATGAGCTCAAGTTAGACAGAAGAAAACGCAATAAGCCAACTTTTCCCACTGAAGAAGCTTTTGAAATAGGGGAGCAAGCATGCACACTACCAGTTACATGATTAGGACAGGATTGGTAACATGAACGGGAAGGTCAATCAATAACAATAACTTTATACTGCATGTCAAATTCCAAATTGCAATACCCCGAAAATGAAATAAAATTGATTCAGCAAAATATACAGTGGCAAAAAATAATGATTTTACTTAAAACATCCCACTCATTAAAGGCATTTTAATTGCAAATCTAATAGAGTGTAGACTGGAAACAACGTTTGGAAACGACGTCACTTATACATATGTGTATTATATATACATATTTGATCCATTTGATTATTTTGCAATGTTTACTCTGGTCTCCTCACTGGTTGAGGGTGTTCGGTAAACGTTCGTTTCCAGAGGTATATTGTTTCAACCAATCAGGCTTGTTATTTTCTGGAGCTGTACGGAGGGTCGGAGCCAGCAGGAGGAAACGACGAGCGTGCCCGAGACTAAACTGCGTCGAGTCGACCCGCTGCTGTCACGAGCCCTGTCCAGGCAACCAAGAAGAGGCTGGCGGATAAGACTTGCTCTATATTACTGACGAGCTCCTATTTACCACGCTTTGCAAATTGTTTAATATAACTGGAATCTCAGTCCATATCCTTGGTGGGGAATTCCTACAGTTTGAGGAGTGATTACGTTCGATTGGTCATGTATTCCAGCATTTGAATGATATTGCTAGCCAGCTAGCTAGCTAGCTGTTTAGCTAGCTTGACCGTGAGTGAATCGAAGCTAACATACATTTTCGGAAAACATTTTCAACGACACATTCCTGATCCTATTTTTCTGCGGAATTTTCTGTAATAGGCGGTTCGACCCGGGCTATTTTTTTTTACTGTGGATGTCGTGCGCTGTCATAACCAGTAGCTCGTATTGCTTCCAATCTGTCATCGGAAAGGATTGAATGAAATAGCTACCCATAATCGGCGGAAACGAGCTAGTTAACGGGGATACCCTGCTGCTAGTTGATCCACCGCCATCGGGCTAATCTAGCCAATGCTATCTTCGGTCACCAACGACAAGCATAGAGCAAGTTCAATAGCTAATCATAAAGTTATCGTTCCAGGTTGCGTCTGATCCGTCTGTTTCGCCGTTATAACGGACTTTACTGCTGGGCTTCATTCTCGTTCAGCGAAACATTTGTATTTCAACGCAAGGGCAGTCGGAAAAGCTGACCGACGCCAGTTCATTTGCACCAGAGAGGTCGGAGTGAACAGAGAATCCTGCAAAAATGCCGGCGGTGTCGAAGGGAGACGGGATGCGCGGACTCGCCGTGTTCATATCCGATATCCGTAATTGTGAGTACATGGATCTTTTAATGGATGTTGTTGGTGAATTGTCAAAGTGTTTGTTTAGCCGTATATGTGCTGTGAACGAGGTAACGAGCGGGTTCCACGGTGATCAAAAGCTCGTTTTCTGGCGTAGTGCACACATTTAAATACAGTTTACCGCATACTGTTTGAAAAGGTCCATGTCAAAGTATGGTCGCCGTTGTGAACTAATGATACACTAGGATTTGGGAGAGACAAAACGTCACCTTCCGAAGCAGTGGTGACTAACTGGTGTCAGGACGATTGGAAAGAAGAATGCGATATCTGTTTTTATAGATTACACTCTTTATCAGCCACCCCCTAGAGTCGAACTGTCAGTGGCAATATATATTCCCAGTTATCTGATGCTTGTTTCAACTGAAAGTAGGATGTGTCAAAGACAAACATTTAATTGCTCAATTAAATAACTTTTCTGGGATGCATATTTTCACCTGTATTGCCTATCATCTATTTGTAGGCTTCTCTCTGCTGTAACTATTCCATACCTAGTTACTTCTCTAGTGGCTACATATCTTTCATATTACATCTGCAAAATATCTTTGATATTATCAACAAAATATCTTTGTTGATGAGAGGTAAATCACTGCACTATAAAGCAAAAAGAACAGGACAGAGGATTAGTTATATATTGGCATGTCTTTTGTTTTGGACTGAGTTTATTTTCATGTAGGTGGTGTTTTTTTGATGTAGTAATCAGAAATGTACAGACTTTTTTAGAGGTATGTGGTGTTACTTATTCAACTATGAATTTAATGATAATTAGACCTCTATTTCTACATTAAATGTTTATTCTGACTAATTGTTGTTGACGGTTGATGTTCAAGTTTTAAAACTAAAGGGTGAATTTGAATTGAACTTCTGTGTCAAATAGCAGTTTGGTTATGTGGTGAGTCTGTCACCTGCTTAGCACATGCACTGCTCCAAAAACCTAACTACACGTTTGGTTGACAGAAGGCCATTTCGGCTGGGATGTCCTTCTGCTTCTTCTGGATTTGTCTCCCGACAGTGAAAACAACATAGAGAAAATTGAGGACAGACTAGTTATTAAGATTGCCAGATGCCACCCAGGGAGGACCTCCGGCGGCTTTTCAATGCAGAATATTATTCACACTTAACTGCTTGCCCATTGTGCCAGCCTCTCACAGCCATATTTACCAATGTTGTTCACTACCATAGGTAAACATGCCCTAGTCTTCGTTTTTTTTGCCTTGATACCTAACATTATTACATTCCTTTACGACCATTACTTTTATCCCTGTGGTGGAACCTGGAATTTCCTCCTTTTTTGCGTTTGGAAAAAACATTTGACCAGAATCTTGGTCATGGTTGCGGTCTAACCAGTGTGAAGCTTGTCGATATTTCTTCTGTGTAGGCTGGGGCACTGACTGCAGCTCTCACCGGGCTGTCTGTGCTCCTGTATGTCACAGAGAGAAACGCTATCCTCACTTGTCCTTCCTCTCACCCTAGGTAAAAGCAAGGAAGCCGAGATCAAGCGGATCAATAAAGAGCTGGCTAACATTCGCTCCAAGTTTAAGGGGGACAAGGCCCTGGATGGCTACAGCAAGAAGAAGTATGTCTGCAAGCTGCTCTTCATCTTCCTGCTCGGCCATGACATCGACTTTGGACACATGGAAGCTGTCAACCTTCTCAGTTCCAACAAGTACACAGAGAAACAAATTGTAAGTGTTGCCACGTGTGATTTGGGTTTTCTGGCTATCATGCAAGAATAAGTCTGGCAAATCATTTATTGACTCAGGTCTGTCTGTCGGTCAGTTTTTTGCCTTGCAACCCAGTTTTCGTTTGCAACCCCATTTATTGCGGTCAAAGTGCTCCATCAGATTGAAGCAGTCCCTTTGAACAGTAAACAAAAGCCTTTGCTCTTGCAGCATTTCATCAAGCTGAATCCCAGAATCCCCAACTCTAGTTTGTTGACTGTACTAAAGATCAATGGAAAGTTAATTTGTTGTTCCTAGAAAAGTATGAGCTGGATAACCTTTGTTTTAAAAGGATGGTGTTATTGCACTGATGCCTACAGTTTTTTTTCACATAAAACCAATTGCATGCTAATTCATATTTTATATTAATTTGGCTCGCAATTATGTGATTGTGAAAATGTGTCATATAATGTCAGCAGGACCATTTTACTTACAAACTATTTATATCCTTAAGTAGGGCTGGAAGTTAAACGCTGTGTTTGAATATTATATAATTGCTCAGTAGGGAATGAACTGGTTTGGCCATGACTATGTTGTCATATTTGAACTATAATTACAAGCAATTTGTGAGTAATCATTTTGAATGTCAAAAAACAAAAACACTCAACTCACCAACACCTGCTTTCACACTTAAGGTGTTCGGTCTGTTTTCAATCCAGCCCAGAAGCATTTGAAGTGAGAGTATGATTGTTTGGGATGTTTTTTGAACAACCATTCAAACATTCCAAGTGAAGTCTGAAACGATGCATTGTGAGATGAATATCAACTTTTGTCCCAAACTGGAAATGTTGAACATATTCAGCCAGGAATGCATGAACTTTCCTAGATAAAAAAATTGTCTTGTTCGCACTTGGTGTAATCAGGAGGTTGAAGCACTCACTTCCTAAACCTATACAAAGTATTTGCTTATGGTCACTCACAAAAACAGTAAAATAAATGAAATGAAACTGAAAGATCCCAAGATGACCAAAAAGCGGTTGTTGCCCGTTATTATTGTCCGCAACAAGGAAGCATTGTGAGTTTCCCTCCAGATTTTCTGTCCAATAGACGAGCAACCCGCTCAACAGCGTCACAGCATGTGTTGACATTGTTTGGCTCTTTTCACAGTCCTGTGTGAATGCTAACCGTTATTTCAATGTAAGGAAGTAGCAACTTCACCACTTAACTGGACCAAAATCTTTCTTTCATATTGAACATTTATTTTATTCACTCCCAACTGTAATCCAAAGCAACACATCCTCTATGGCAGCTGAATGTGGAAATAGTTGTACTACTTCCCTTCTTGTCAGCAATATTTATGGGACATGTGTTACTCACCTAGGCCCCCTCATTTCATCAGACAAGTCTTTTGGGAAGACATTTTATCAAGTGTTGGGGTTAGGGCTGGGTTAGTGTTCGGGTTTGTCCTGCAAGTGCCTGCTGTTCCTGCAGTTCTCTTTGGCCAAACTCAAAATAGGAAAGGAATTTACATCAATAAGCCGTTAAATACGTTTAATCTTTCCTCAGAATTGCATTGGAATTCTCCCTAAACAGTGGTACAGATCACATTTATTAGACTTGTTAATAAGTATAGAGATGACTGGGCCAGGCGGTCTTGCTGACTTGATATGTAAAGAATGCATGGTTGCCTTTGACAATTGTATGTGTGGCAAATCACATTTTATAGTGCCAGCAAGACCCACAGACCTTAAGATTTCTTTCAGAGCGGTAGAAGACTTGAGGGTGTTAAAGTAATTGGACGTACAGCAGAAAAATATCCTCTGCTATGGTCTCTTCCATTGTAGATTTCGTCAGGAAAAGGAAATTGTCAAGAGGTTCAATTTTGATGTGTCAGGACTTAAACCAAATGGGGGGAATGTAGAACTGCACCCATTGAGGCGATTCCACAAGATCTTCAAGTTTAACATCAAACAAAGAAGGTCCATGTATATCTAATGATCCCCTGCCCTTTTAGATATATGGACATCCTGCCACATGACTGTTACTATATATAATATCATGGGGTTGTTGTTTGAGACTGAAAATATGCAGTTGAATGAAACGGCAAAGGACTGTACTGGTAGCATGAAGGTGTGTCAACAAATAGCTTTTGAGATGCTAACATTTGCCCCTTGTACTGCTATCACCATCCCAAATGGTAAAAGGAATGCAGAGGATTCTCATGAATGCCCTTCAATCCCTTGCTATTTTTGTTGGAATGATTTTCTTACAAGAAACACATCAAAACAGTCCTGTGTGTGACTGCATTATTGATTTTCATTTCTAATTTAATACCATGCTGTTATGCACAGTCAGGACTTCTTTGCCTCCTCTCTTTTGCCACCATTTCACTTTTCCCATTTCCTTCCTCTATTTGTTATCCCCGCCACAGTCCATCGGTTGTCCTCACTTGGCCTTCCACTGGCTGTTTTTGTTGAAAGGGCTATGTTCACGTACCATTGATGCAACCATTGATGCAACCCTTTGGCCTATTTGTTCCCCCCAGGGCTACCTGTTCATTTCAGTGCTGGTGAACAGCAACAGCGAGCTGATCCGTCTGATCAACAACGCCATCAAGAATGACTTGTCCAGCCGCAACCCCACCTTCATGTGCCTGGCCCTGCACTGCATCGCCAACGTTGGCAGCAGGGAGATGGCCGAGGCCTTCGCCGGGGAGATCCCTCGTATCCTTGTGGCCGGGTGAGTTGTCTGGGGAAAGCCCAGGCCCAGGCTGTGTTTCAAAACTATTTTCTTAATGCCCAAGCTAAGTCTTGGTAAATCTAAGCAATCTTCGAGCATGAGATGAAGGCATTGAGCCAGAGTCAAATATCTGTAGACAGACTATTTGAATCTAGAGCAGTGGCTCAGGAGGTAGAGCAGGTTGACTTGTAACCGAAAGGTTACTAGTTCAATTCCCGGCTCCTCCTAGCTGAGGGTCGAGGTGTCCCTGAGCAAGACACCTAACCCAGTGCTTCCGACGGGCTGGCTGTTGCCTTGCATGGATGACACCAACGTCGGTGTGTGAATGTAAGGTATTAATTGTAGAGCTCTTGAATGGCCACTGCTTAGAAATGCGCTATATGAAGCAGTCCATTTACTATTTAGAGCTCTAGTATGGTTCCAGAAGCCTGATGGTTAAAGTTATTCATTATAGTCATTGTCTAAATACAGCGGAGGACTTGAGTAAGCCACAAGGATCTCCTGTTCAAATGAGCTCTGTGTAAAGAGGGTTTCCATGGTGAGTCAGACAGTACCGCCATGTCGTGTGTGTGGGGCATCTGGTTGTTGACCAAGGGCTGTGCTCACGGTGCCTCTGGATTCTCCCACAGGGACACCATGGACAGTGTGAAGCAGTCGGCTGCGCTGTGTCTACTGCGTCTCTACAAAGCCTCCCCCGATCTGGTGCTGATGGGAGAATGGACCTCCCGCGTAGTGCACCTTCTCAACGACCAGCACATGGTGTGTAGTAGAGGACTCAGGCATGCACAAATGATATATGAGCCTAGCAGGCATAGACACAAATCTATAGTTAAAGTGAAGGCCAACACAATCAAAAAACACTAGATAATATAACTTATCGCAGAGGTGTGTATCCACTACACACCTGCTTATCTCAGGAAAATATCAAAAAGTGCATTGATATTCATGTCAAAGTCAGCTAATAAACTCAGTATTTTAAATGTTCCTCTTGAATGTGCCTGAGACTAGTGAATGTCACCACATGGAGTTGATTGTGTGGTATGTATGGCTTACTCTGGAGGAAGTAGAACTGTGTCTTTTGCATGGTATTTGACCCCTTGTGTCTCTCCCGGTCCGGTGTCCAGGGTGTGGTGACGGCAGCCATCTCTCTCATCACCTGCCTCAGCCAGAAGAACCCCGACGAGTTCAAGACCTGCGTGTCCCTGGCCGTATCCCGGCTCAGCAGGGTAGGCTTGTGATGTTTTGGCCTCATTTCTATGAACGTCTCAAACCGTTAGACTGCCTGGTGATGTCAAAGAAAGGCAGCTTTGAACGCCTACACCCTCAGGTTGGGTTCAAACTACAAAACGTTCAGCTATGTGTGCTCTGTGTTTGGATTGAGAAAAAAAAAATCGTAATGGGCCACAGTGCACTCTGCTCTACCTGCTGGCATAAATAGCACGGTAGTGTTGTTCGGAGAAAGTCAGTGGGCTTCAGATACTCTTGGTTAAGGCGTCGTGTAGTAGAAAGACAACACACGTCGGAAGATGTGATTTTAGGTTTTGTTCTGTGTTATTGAGGCTCTGCCCTAGAGTGGATCCGAAGGAGACTTAAATCTTCTGCCCAGCTCTTAAGCTTTTTGATTACATTAAATCATGTGTTTTAACCTATTTAACCATTTCAGAAATGAATTGGGGGGGTAAACGTCAACTACTAAACTCTATTACAACAGCCCTGTTATGAAATGTTATATGGTGGGGCTGGATAGCAGTATGGTTACCACAGCGCCACTAAGGGCTTACATTGTTTGAGGAGAAGCCTGAAATATCACAACGTTGATCTAATAGAAAATGTATTTTCCTTAATTTCTCGATGTGAGGGAAAGCAGACCCCCTGACTTAAAAGTGCATCTTGGAAAGTTATATTACTGTAGCAGCGTTTATCTAGCCTAAACCCATGACAATTGTCTATTGGTACTTTTAAAACATATTTACACTCTCAGAATTATCAGAGTAATCATATATCAGAGTAATGTGGATAGCAACAATGACTTAGTGAGTAAAGGAACAAAGTAGCTGGTCATTTCAGGAAATTTCATTGCTTTACTGTAATGCAGCCTTTAAAACCAAGGCAAAACAGCCTTTACAACCTTTCTCCCCCTCCTGCAGATCGTGTCGTCGGCCTCCACGGACCTCCAGGACTACACCTACTACTTTGTCCCGGCGCCCTGGCTCTCCTGCAAGCTGCTGCGCCTGCTGCAGTGCTACCCCCCGCCAGAGGACGGCGCCGTCAAAGGCCGGCTGGTGGAGTGTCTGGAGACCATCCTGAACAAGGCCCAGGAGCCGCCCAAGTCCAAGAAGGTGCAGCACTCCAACGCCAAGAATGCCATCCTCTTCGAAGCCATCTCCCTCATCATCCACTATGACAGGTAGGGGACCTCCTGTTGGACACTCATCTGGGGAACAAGGAGGCAAAACCACACACAACCAGACATTAGAGTGAGCGTTTCTGGTGTTTTAACTTGTGTTTACTAGCACAGGTCTGGCCAGGGCTTCCAGGGGGCTCACCAATATACATTCTGTATGTAAATTATGAATAGGTTATTTGTTTCTGATCATAAAGAATATCAGAATATGTTTCGGATCAATATAGTTAAGACCAGAAATGGCAGTACACCTCTGCTTCTTCAATTTTCAATTTAAGGGGAATGGTTGACCAACAAAGGTTGACTATACAACAAAGATACCTAGGCTAAGATGCTACACGACGTTAGGTACTGTTTTTAAGTGCCAGGACGTACAACATACAATAAGTGTGTAAGAGGGGTGTTTTTAGGAGAGTAAGGGAGGTGATGGGTTGGAGGTTGTGGAGAACACTAGTCTAACATGTGGGTGCACCCTTCAGCGAGCCCAACCTGCTGGTGCGTGCTTGCAACCAGCTGGGTCAGTTCCTGCAGCACCGGGAGACCAACCTGCGCTACCTGGCCCTGGAGAGCATGTGCACCCTGGCCAGCTCCGAGTTCTCCCACGAGGCCGTCAAGACGCACATCGAGACGGTCATCAATGCGCTCAAGGTCGGTCTACATGTCTATATTTGATATATGTTTTATATAGTTATAGTGATGTTTTTAACCCTAACCCTATACATCATGGTATCAGGGTTTGTATTGTATTTTAGTGGTACAGGAAATGTGCCACTCGCTGAACTAGGGGATTTTAGCAGAAGGAGAGACAAATGAGTCACAATGGCAGCGAAAGATAATGGAAATGTGAGCCACCAAAAGATTCCTATGACAACTATTTGATTACATCTTTATAGTGCTGAAACTCTAATTAATATGTTGGTGAGAAAGAGGCTTGAAAAATATGAATTGAAGAATTGACCAAAAACAACAAAACCTAATGTTATAATGTTCTTATTGGTGTTAATTCTTCCATCCCCCCGTCTGTGTGTGCGTCTTCTCCCTCCCCGAGCAGACGGAGAGGGATGTGAGCGTGCGCCAGAGGGCTGCGGACCTGCTCTACGCCATGTGCGACCGCAGCAACGCCAAGCAGATTGTGGCTGAGATGCTTAGCTACCTGGAGACCGCCGACTACTCCATCCGCGAGGAGATGGTAAACACACCCACAATTTGGCAACCTTTCATTGTACTTAAAGGTGCTGTAGGTCAGATGCAAGAGTTGTGAAGAGAAAGAGAGCAGAAGATAGCAAACAAGGACAAGATTTCAAACCCAACCCATAAAAACATCCCCTCCCTCTCTGGTCCCTCCCTATGTTTCTCCGCCATTGAGAAATGTTGCATTCACCTGTGATTGACAGGCAAGATCGATTCCTCGAAAACTAGGCAGACGCAGTCATCCAGAAAAGGATATTCTCACAGAGTATTTCCCTCACTAATAGCTGACGGATGGCTATGGCATTTCTAATGAATGAACCCCTCACCCAACCCAGGTGCTGAAGGTGGCCATCCTGGCGGAGAAGTATGCGGTGGACTACTCATGGTACGTGGACACGATCCTCAACCTTATCCGCATCGCCGGGGACTATGTCAGCGAGGAGGTGTGGTACCGCGTCATCCAGATTGTCATCAACCGCGACGACGTGCAGGGCTACGCCGCCAAGACCGTGTTTGAGGTAGGCTCATACTTAACACCTGATAGTGTTCACACTCCTATCAATCACATGGAAGTTGTCTCAACCAGACTGTGTTCAAAGGAGACTTAATTAATACCTAATACTCCTATCGATCACATGGGAGATGTCTCACCAAGACTGGTTCAAAGGAGCCTTAATTAATACCTAATACTCCTATCGATCATGTTGGAAGTGTCTCATTAAGACTGGGTTCAAAGGAGCCTTACAATTAACTAGAGATGCTCCGATTGATCGGACACCGATCATGATTGGCCGATATTGGCTAAAAATAGCGTGATCGGAGAACCCCAAAAGCGCTGTTCAAAAAAGCCGATCACTTGACGTAAATTACTTGCACAACTTTAGTTTTTTTTCTAATCAGAACTTGCTAGTTCTCCCGTCTAAAACATTGTGCTACACTGCCAGGATTTCACAGAGTCACTGTATTGATGGCAAAGGAGGCAGTTTAACGTTAAGTTTCATTTACGGAGCACTTGCATAGCTCAGTAAGCGCGTAGCACATTTCAGTACCGTAAAAAACAGCAGTATGCGCACAGGCACATTTCAGTACCGTAAAAACAGCAGTATGCGCGCAGGCACATTTCAGTATCGTATATGACATTCACATTCTGCGTAGGCTCCTTGATGAACGCATTGGGCGACATGTTTCAGTCACAGGGGATCCAAAGAGAAAAAATAAAGAGTCTATTGGAACAGAAACTGGTGCTTGCCTGCTATCCAGATTATATATGAAAGATATTGAATCTTATGTATATAATCTTATATATATACTTAATTACGTGAATCAAATTGATACAAATCCACCAGTGGCAGCATTGCACTTGGTGGGCAGCATGTCCTGGACTACAAGGGCAGAAGGAAAGGATGCAAAGCCAATTAGTCAAATCAGGCCTACTCTTGATTTGTAAAACAAAATTAAAAAGTCTGGGCCTATCGTTGGGCTTATTTTTGCCCTCAATGACTGAAGCTATTGGTTGTGATTTGGCTATGTTTATTTTCAGCTACAGTTGTTTTAAGAAAAATGAAGATACCAAAAGTGATTCCATTTAAAATGCATCATGCTCTGAATCATTCACTAACATCCTTTCCACAATATTAAACAGAATGGTCAGAGTAACAAACATTGTTTGAGGCAAATGTAGATGTTAATGGATGTTTCAGAATGTTGGTCATGGTGTTAAGCCAATTAAGATTGAGGGACTTCATTTATAGATCAAGTCAATCCTCCTCGCTGTTTGTGTTGCAAAGATATCAGTGACCTGGTCATAGCAAACAGGATATTTATAAAGTGATTTCAGAATAACGGCGTGTGTAACTCCACGTTTTCGCCACCCTTTCAGACGGCTTGGTAACCCAACGGTGGAGTACCGAAAAATAGGTAGACTCGTTTGCGGGTTTATTTCGGTGGACTTTTGGCGGTGGAAACGCCAATAAGCGAACCGAACCGCACTGCTCGGTGGAAACGCCAATATAAGCGAACAGAGCCGCACTGTACCGCAATGAACAGTATCGCACCGCTCGGTGGAAACGAGGCATATTACGAGGCACACTGATTAATTAACCATTAATACTTTCCAATTGTTCGCACATCAATAGGATTTCCCATCAGTTTGCATTTGGCCATCCTTTTTGACGAGTGGCTTTTTTTGCACATTACTATCATTTGCACATTAGAGATGGTTGGTAGAAGGAAATAATAAACGATGACACCAAGCGAAGAGAGTGGTAAACGTTGCCAGCTAACACTTGTATCCTCCTCTCTCTAGGCTCTGCAGGCCCCTGCCTGCCACGAGAACATGGTCAAGGTGGGAGGCTACATCCTGGGAGAGTTTGGTAACCTCATTGCTGGAGACCCCCGCTCAAGGTAATTTGGTCACCCCCTGTTCACATCAGAACACTGGCCATCGGCTAGTCAGTCGCAGCAGGCATTTCCAAATACATTTTCTACCAATTGTTGATGATGGCAGACTTCATATCCATCATGGTTTTATGGCATGCAAATCGTAATAATCGTAATCGTAATAAAAACGTACAACTTTATGGAACAATGTGACCCTTGTAACTTTTAGGTTTTCCACCTACATGAGCATCACCTCGGTACCTCTGCCTCATTTTTCCCATCCTATCCATCCCCTTTTCCCCACTCCTCCAGCCCTCTGGTCCAGTTCAACCTGCTGCACTCCAAGTTCCACCTGTGCTCGGTGCCCACACGGGCCCTGCTGCTGTCGGCCTACATCAAGTTCATCAACCTGTTCCCCGAGACCAAGGCCACCATCCAGGAGGTGCTGCGCTCCGACAGTCAGATCCGCAACTCGGACGTGGAGCTGCAGCAGCGTGCCGTCGAGTACCTCAAGCTCTCCTCCATCGCCAGCACGGACGTCTTGGTCAGTGCACTCAAATCATGTGACCGGAGTGAAGTCTATTGTCAACTAAGTTGACACTAGACCACCTTTTAGGATAGTAAAGAAGACAATCCATTAAAGGTGACACATTAAACCACCAGGTGTCAGTGTGATTAGCTGTTGCAAGCCGTTACAATGCCTCTTCTGACTTCACAAGTGGGCGTGTCCACCTAGATGTGTGCTGGAGAGATCAGTCTACCAGCCTACCCAGTGGACTGTAGCAAACACTGCTCATCTATTCGTCATACATCTAGGTGGACATGCCCACTTGTGATTTTCAAAACGGCTTGTAATAGCTAATCACACTCATACCTATAATATGTCACCTTTAACCCCTGCTGTATCGGTATCGGTTTCTCTAGAGTAGACTGAAGCCCTGTTCCGATGCTGTTCCCCTACCGCACTGTTTAAAGTGCCTCTAGCTGACCTTCGAAGAAGCTCAGAACGGAGCCAGAGGGATCAGATAAAACGCGACTAAATAGGACTGACTTTGACATAATCCTTTTTTTGTGGAATTAAACCAAGACATTCCAACCGAGTAAACACTTTTTGATCAACGTATTGACAACATATCAGTACATTTCTGCTCTTTATGTTGGTGGCCATCGGTCCAATGGAAAAATGCGTTCTGGGATATCGTACTTCTTAAAGCCATCTGCATTCACTCGGTTTGTACGGCCATCTGGACGGCACTGCCACCGTGCCTACTTTTAACCCTACCTACTTTTGATTTGAGAAGCGCTACACATTACGGCCCAACGGAGCGGTAGTCATGTGGAGTGTTAAGGGGGGAGGGACAGCATTTGGGACTGGCGATCATTGGTTCTGAACGGTCCCCTTGTGTCCCACTGTGTTTCAGGCCACAGTCCTGGAGGAGATGCCCCCCTTCCCAGAGAGGGAGTCCTCCATTCTGGCCAAGCTGAAGAAGAAGAAGGGCCCGGGGGTCGTGCCTGTATCCGAGCTGGAAGACGGGAAGCGGGAGGGAGGGGAGCTGAACGGAGGAGGAGAACGGGGTCCTGATTCTGCCATGTCGGCCTCCAACGCTGTAAGTAGAAGCATTGCTTTGGTTAAGATTACACCAAGAAGTGCCCCCCGCCTTCTAGTTTCAGTCTGAAAAAAGTGCTTGCGACCCCAACATCTGCTTCAACACACATCGTTTTAACCCATGCAACATGAACCCGATGGTTCTTCATATTTCGTTCATGGCTTCACGAGACCTTTCAAACCTTTTTCTTTTAAAGGGGTGATAGTATGCCACCAGGTGCGAGTGTGATTAGCCATGACAAGCTGTTGGAAAATCTGTATTTTAGTGACATCTAGGTGGAAAGTAGTTTCCACCTAGAGATGTGTCAGTCTACCAGCCTCCCCAGTGGCTTGCAATGGCTTATCACACTCATACCTTGTGTTTTGGGTCAAAATAGTCATCAAATATCTCTCACGACCCATGTATCCATTTCAAGGGACCCATGTGTGGTCCCAACCACACTTGGTTCAGGGTAACAAGATCACCATGCACCTTTTTTAACACATTAACATCAATGGCCTCTAAGCTGCTCTCTCACATTGTCCCCTCTCTCCGCTCTGTTCCAGTCCACCCCCTCCCCGTCCGCCGACCTCTTGGGTCTGCGCTCCGCCGCCCCGGTCAGTGCTGCCCCCCCGAGTGCCGGCAGCCTATTGGTCGATGTGTTCTCTGAGTCAGGGGGCGGCGCCCCTTCCGCGGCAGTGAACGACGACGGCTTCCTCAGGTGAGCTCCCTGCGGCTCGGCTGGAGAGGGAGTACTGGAGAACGGGCCACTGTGCTGAAATATTATCCCTTTATGTTTAGGAATTGACCAAAATATGATGCAAACTTAACTTGGTGTGCACAGCAAGGCAAAGCCACACTTTGACTTGTTTTTTTATTGAGCTGCATTTTTCTGTGTACAGTGGTTGACAATTAGTGTGTAGTTTTGGAGTGCAGGGGTGGAGGAGTCCACAATGTACCCGTGAAGTGCCCTTTAAGTCCGCTTTATTAACAAGACATGGTTTGTGGTGACATCAACGTGATCTGAATATGTGACATGGTTCGTCCAATGGGGAGCGGGGGTTTAGCACGTGAGACGGATGTGCTGGGTCTTCTGTGTCTTGTCTGTTTTCGCTCTGCGTGTTTCTCTGTGTGTCTAATCTTGTTCTCTTCGTTTTTATACCTCTGCTATCTATGTGACTGTCTTTTTTTCTCGTTCTTTTTTTCTCCTCCTTCCCTGTGTGTGTGTGTGTGTGTGTGTGTGTGTGTGTGTGTGTGTGTGTGTGTGTGTGTGTGTGTGTGTGTGTGTGTGTGTGTGTGTGTGTGTGTGTGTGTGTGTGTGTGTGTGTGTGTGTGTGTGGCATAAATGTATATATCTTTCTATCTGTGTGTGTGTCTGCTTGTGCATCTGTCCCTTGTCCTTTCATCGTGATTGGACATTGGCAGAGATCTGGAACAGCCCACGGAGACCTCTGACACCCTATTGGTTGAGGCTCCTGGTGACTCTGAGTAAGGGGCCAGTAGTAAAGCACCATGTCACTTAGGCAACCACATATTACCGGACCTAGTTTCAACACAGTAGTTGTTGTTTTTGTCTACTCTGTCTCTTGAGCCTGCAACACACATCTCATTTGCATTCAGATGAAAGCTCTCATTTCAATACAAACTTGACCTTGATGCTTTCACTAACCATTACTGCATTTTGTCCCCCCTCTCTCTTTCTAACTGTCTCTAAAAACTCTCTCCATCATACTTTTTCTCGTCCTGGTCTGGTTTCCATGGCTTGTTCCCCTTTCCACCTTACCTCCACCTTTTTCTCCATCCCTCTGTCCCTCCTCGGGCCATTTTCTCTCTCTCTCCAACCGACCCCCTGGGCTGCACTGTCTCTCGTCCCACTGAAAACCTCAGCTCTGTCCCCCCTTCTGTGGCTTCTGAGGACCTCGCTCCCCCTCTGCCTGAGGCGGACGAGCTTCTGAACAAGTAAGGCTCACTAACTCTTCCCCCTCCGTCCCTACCTCATTCCGCCCTTCCATCCATGCTAATCTACGTCATGGCGGGTGTTTCGGTGGCATCTTAACCGCAGCCTGAGCCTACCTTAATCCCGGTCCACGTTATGTGCCCCCTGCAGCGAGAGGTTGTTTATTTCCTTTACGTAATATCCGGTTCAGTTGGCCCTCTTACTTGTTTTAAGTGAAATGGCAACTTTGTTCTCTAGAACGGCCCGGAGCAGCTGTCCCGACTGTCCCATTCAAATAGACCTCCCCCCCCGCCCTGCTCTCTTTCAGTCTCCCTGACCTCCTCATTGTGTTGCCCTCCCGGCCGCCTCAGGTTCGTGTGCAAGAACAACGGCGTGCTGTTTGAGAACCAGCTGCTGCAGATCGGGATCAAGTCGGAGTACCGTCAGAATCTGGGTGAGTTCCCCGCGTGGAGCGCCGCGTGCCTCCGCGGCTCAAAGCAGCCTGAATAAGCAGCATTGTTTTTACCTCTCCCTTCCCTGCCAACTTGGGAGACGGTGATGTGACCGTCACCCATGGGACCACCTGGAATGAAATCACGATGTAGCATCTTTTCTTTACGCACAACATTGATGCTCTCTAACATTAGTGTGTGTATGTGTGTCCTCCAGGGAGAATGTACTTGTTCTACGGTAACAAGACGTCCGTGCAGTTTGCCAGCTTCAGCACAACCGTCAGCTGCCCGGGGGAGCTGCAGTCTCATATCCTTCCAATACTACCCGCCCTCAGGACTCCTTCCTATCTTATACACGCCCAGAATCATGCCTATACAAGTCGATAAATTCCACTGGCTGCATTAAACACTCGCTATATACACTATAGGGCATTTTCTGTGTAGTTAAATTCAGGGGGCGTTTTCGCTGCACTTGGAATAAAAAAAAGATTATAATGATGAAAATCAAGACCACAGGTCAATTTATTATTTTTAATCAAATGGTTGAAATAGGCTGCAATAGTGTTCCTTGTAATAACCAAACATACTCATTCCTATTATGTTTAAAAGGGTGGGAGCATCCTAGATCCCAAGCCCTCGCTGGTGTTGCGTGTTTATCTGTGTCTTCTGTGGTGCTCCTTGACATGCCGTGGCTCACAGCTCAACGTTCAGACCAAGCCAGTGGAGCCCCTGGTGGAAGGAGGAGCGCAGGTGCAGCAGGTGCTCAACATTGAGTGCATCACCGACTTCTCAGAGGCCCCGCTGCTCAACATCAAGTTCAGGTAACACAACTCTCATCCAAAATTACAATGTAAAATAACCTGGGACATGTAAACATTGACCTGTTCTACTTAATGGAGTGGTTCCTAACGGGAAACACCATGCAATCAACACATGGTATTGGCTGAGGAAAGGTCCCTATTTTTGTTTTATTGATTTCATATTTAGTACTCTTGTTTGTTCCGTCTTAATGGAGGAACATTCAGAGTTCTCTGACCCTCCAGGGCAAATAAGAGTGACAAGTGGAAGGCTTTGAGGCCTAATTTGTGCGGCCCATCTATCCAGGTACGGGGGAGCTCTGCAGAACATCACCCTCAAGCTGCCCGTCACCATCAACAAGTTCTTTCAGCCCACCGAGATGGCCGCGACCGACTTCTTCCAGCGCTGGAAACAGCTCAGCCAGTACGTAGGGTTTCTTGACGGCAAAGTATTTTGATTAGGTAGTATTGGTATGATCAGAGTTTACCTCTCCAGACAAACATTGGGTGTGCTGTTCTTATTGGAAAATGTCCGGAAAAAAAACAAAGAGTCAAGGGGGAGACCACTCCTTACCAAACGTACAGATCGGTCCGCTTTCCTTATCAATACTTTGCATTGATTGCCTCAATCAATTCAATGTATTGATAAGGATAGCGGAAGGTGTCATGTCTGGAGAAGGCAAGGTGTTGAAGGAGTGAGGGGGTTGATTGAGCATCTGGTAACTTAAGTTAAGGAATTAAGTTAACTAAAGGCCACTCTAGTGAAGACACAAGAAGCCAGTCCACTACTGACACGCTGCCTTCATTGAAATTACATTTCTGTCCTCAAACACAGAACTTCACTACTTTGAATTGATTCAAGGTCAGTGTTATTTGAATTGTTTTTTTTGTAACTTATAATAATATAATGACACATTGCATCGTTTTGCATCGATCTTCTCAGGCCGCAGCAGGAAGCACAGAAGATCTTCAAGGCCAACCACGGCATGGACACGGAAGTACTCAAGGCTAAGGTACACACAGGATCACACATGGCCGCACAGAGCACCACTGCACTCAGCCTGTGTGTACTCATGGTGTGTGTGTGTGTGTTGACATTTAGCTGCTGGGTCTGGGTACGGCCCTCCTGGAGAACGTGGACCCCAACCCGGAGAACTACGTGTGTGCCGGGGTCATCCAGACCAAGTCCCAGCAGGTGGGCGTCCTGCTCCGCCTGGAGCCCAACGCGCAGGCCCAGGTATGGACGCACACACCCACGCACACACGCACACATACACACTAACATTACCCTTATGTACACACAGCAGACCCAGTCGATGTGTGCCCTTGTGCGATGTGTGTGTTGCTGCCCACACGACATCACTCACAGCTGTCCGTGTGGTTCTTTTTGTGTGTTTGTGTGCGTGTGTGTGTGTGTATGCGTGCGCGTATGTGTGCTGCTGCAACTCAAGCCTGGCGTCCAGGTAACTCTCTCTCTCTCGCTCTCTTACTCACCCCACCCCTTCTCTTATGCAATCTATGACCTTTTTTTTTTTTACATAAAACTCCAGAGACAATGCTTTTTGCCTCTTGGTTGGTGATCACTTTGTACTATAATTCAGTCTGCTCTTTCAAACTCTTCTCCATAGTCCATCTCCCACTCCTGATGTGTATATCTATATAAATATTTATATGTATGAACATGTAAAAAATTGGATTGGTTTTTTTGTGTGTTTACGTCAGTTAAGTAAAACTCTGATTTGACCCAAACTAGCCTGTGCGAGGTTGCTGCGGTCAATACTGGCTAGTCCTGATCACGCTACTGCTCATGGTGGTAATTCACCTGGAAAGTGGATTCCAACAGAGATCCCGCTTTATTCAAAGGGTTTACTGCCCCCTGAAATGGAAACGGCCCTTTATTTTTAACCAACTGATCATTCACGTGCCAAATTGTTATTCAAGGTTTTTTTTTCTTTCCATATATCCACTCCGTACCCTATATGGCACTCTCACTATTTCACTCAGTATGTTCTCTCAATGGTCAATTTATTGGGCAAGAAAACGGTTAAGGGGCTCCACGGTCCCTCTGTACTATCTCACTTTCATTTCCCTGTCTCTGTAATCGTCTGTTTTCACACCTCCCCCCTCTCTGTGTGCTACTACGCCCTCGTTACATGTCAAGAGAGTGTCCAAGTGTGCTAGTTGCCCTCGCTGTGCCTTTTGTATCCCATTGGCCACCGCAAGTCGGCAAAGACACAGCGACTCCCATTCAGTGACATCCACCCACCCCTCCCCTCCCCTGCCATGACTGCACACCGGCTCCTCCAGCTCCCTTTGTGACTGCTGCTGTGTCTCTCTCGTCTGTCCCCCTCTCACACCAGATGTACCGGCTGACGCTCCGCAGCAGTAAGGACACGGTCTCCAAGCGGCTGTGCGACCTGCTGGCCGAACAGTTCTGAGCGCACACTGAGGGGGGAGGAAGATGAAGTCCCTCCCGTTCCCCGTTTCCCCCACCGCCTCCCTTCTCTCCCCCCCTGTCCGACTCCATCATAGAGTTTCCAAGTAAACAAGGAAGTAAAAAGGTGTAACCGACCAATAAGGGAAGAATAACAAGTACAAAAAAAAAAAGTAAAAAAAAGAAGCAGCTGCCGTGTGCGCGGTCAGCCATGTTATTGTCATTGCTATTGTCACCCGGTGTGTGTGTGTGTGTGTGTGTGTGTGTGTGTGTGTGTGTGTGTGTGTGTGTGTGTGTGTGTGTGTGTGTGTGTGTGTGTGTGTGTGTGTGTGTGTGTGTGTGTGTGTGTGTGTGTGTGTGTGTGTCATGCTGGCGAGCCCCAGTTAAGCTCCGTCACACCTGTCCCTCTCCCAGCCAGCCCGACCCCTTCACATCCCATAGTGGTGATGACAGCTGGCCCCGAGTGGACATTACAAGCTAGGCGTGCTAGCAAAATAATGTGTGTGCGTGTGTGACGGCGGATCTGTGGTAGGCGCACATCCGTGGCTGCTTTCCATGTGGAATTTTGGATCATTTCAAATAGGCAGACACTCACTTTTCATGGGCTTGATGTTTGTTCTTGTTTTGTTCACGGTGCGGGGGGTCGAGGGGCGATTGAGAATCACACTAATAGTCCGACCTCAGGGGTCTGAACTAAGCTCTGCAATCATATCCCCTGCCCACCCTCGTCCTCAACCACCATCACTAACATTTCCAGCAGGGTTATCCCTTCGACGTCCTCGTCATTTCCCTTCATTTTCCCTTCCATTCCCGTCTCCTGAACTCCGCCTACTCAATTCCAGTGGAAATGGCCAGTGCACTTTCTAGGCGTCTTCCGGAGACATCCCTTCCCTCTCTAATCCTTGGCATACACTTTAACTCCACCTTGCCCTGGACAGCCCTCCCCCACCCCACTCCCTCCCCTCCCCTCACTTCCATTCGGGCATATATAGATTATATAGAAAAGTCATGATTCTGCTCGTGTTGTTTATGAAAAATATAAATCATGTAATTAAGTATGCTTTTTTTTTTTTTGGTCGTCTTTTGTAGTTTTGATCAACTTGTGTTTTTTGTTTTTCTGCTTTGTGTTTTTGTTTTTCTTTCTTCCTAGTGGACTTATTGACGTGCTCCTGTGATGCGTTTGTGTCTCGACAGTTTGTGTGCATTGATCTTTTTTGCATTCTAGTACATTCCTTTTTCAGGCTTGTGTTTGTGTCATGGGAAAAAAAACAAAAACAAGGCGAGTAGCGAGCGAGGTCCCGTTCTGGAGCTTAAGACGGCCGATCGAATAGAGAAGATGGGGACGTGCGTTGAGTAGGAGTGAGCGAGCGAGCCTGCGTAGTCATAGCAGGCTACAGCCGGCTTGAGTTTACAGTGTTAAAACAGAAACGCCAGGGTGGTGTCATGTCAGAGCTGGGTTTGGCTTTCTGCTGGGTTTGCTGTTCTTTTTAACCGTCCCCAGGTGTGACATTCGTCCAGGTAAATGCTTCTGGCTGTCCCGTATTTTTATTTTGTTTTTCCGTTGGAGGTTAGCGCTAAGAATTTCAGACTGCCCTTTTGACGTGTGATGGCTTGACCCGTTTTAGACGGAGCGGCGCAGCAGGACTAGCCCGGGAGGGGTGGTAGACGAGCACGTTTTAATTAGGAGAGGACGCATTATCAAACCCCAAACAGGGTCTCTTAACGGGCGGATGCACTGCTGCGTTCACACACTCACACACACACACATAGAGTACTTGGGATGTGATTGTGATTTGCTTCGTAATTAATTACTTTTTTTTACTCCAACAAACTTGGTAGGCTGTATCCAATGGCACTTGATCTTATTTTGTTAGTACACATTTCAGAAAGGCTGATGACAGAATTCAACTCACCCTTCCCTACCCTTCTTGCATAAACACACAGGGTGTGTGTGTGTGTGTGTGTGTGTGTGTGTGTGTGTGTGTGTGTGTGTGTGTGTGTGTGTGTGTGTGTGTGTGTGTGTGTGTGTGTGTGTGTGTGTGTGTGTGTGTGTGTGTGTGTGTGTGTGACCCCTAAAAATGACATTTATGATACAAACTCATTAGTTTAACAGGTATCGTGTCCTGCGTCGCTATACACGCCACTCACAGGAAGTTGAACATCGTAGTGGAAATATATAGTCATTTGTGAGTGTGTTTGCGTGCGTGTGGGTCTATGCAGTATCCGCTAGCTAATGCAGCCCCGTGTATCGGTGTTAAATCCTGTCAAATACCTGTGTTAGATTTAAGATTTACTCTGTACTGAAAAATGTGAAAGTAAAACTATGCCATATACTCAACTCAAGTGGTCCCGTGTTTAATATATATCCGCTCCTTCAATTTAAGTGTCAACTTCTGAACTACACTTTGTGACGATACAGCTCTACTTCTTTAAATCCCCACTATCAGCATAGAGTTATCATATGGAAACATAGTTCACTCCCAGAAAGCTGGACTGGAAAAATGTCTGTGGGTGGTAACATCGATAGGCATATGGTTAAGTCAGTTATTCATTGACTAAGTCCAAAAGTCATTCAATAATTTCAGCTGAAACATGACACTGTAACAGGGCGTTTGAGGGAAGTACTGTAGATACATGACACTGTAACAGCGTTTGAATGAAGTACTGTAGATACATGACACTGTAACAGTGATTGAATAAAGTACTGTAGATATGACACTAACAGTGATTGAGAAAAATAAGGTTGATAGATTGAGAGGTTGAGAGATTGATACTAACAGGGCGTTTTAGAGAAGGACTGTAGATATATGACAATGTTACTGAGTAGCCTATACTGAATAAAACCCATGCAACTGAGTTCTTGACAGAAGTAAGGACTGTAGATAGATGACACTGTTACTGAGTAGCCTATACTGAATAAAACCCATGCAAAAAACGTTATTTGTTTCCACTAAATAAGTGTTGAATACTCCCTATTGAAGGCGTATCCCTCTCACACAACATCTGGGACAAACTGCATGTAAGATGCAGAAAGGAATCTCGGGAGGGAATTGGGAAATGGCGAGAACAGATGTAGGCGAAGATACATATGTCGTCACTTCACGTTTTATTATAATCGTAGCTGCTATTCTAGCGCATTCAATAAACGCATATTGTGAATAAATGTGATGACGCAGCTCAGTTAAAAAAAGGCCTACACTGACTGACTGCAGACGGAAGATGAAATGATTGCCGTCGAATATAGATGATATGAGATCGCTTTTATTCATTCAGAATGTGTAATTTATTTTTGGTCATGCAATACGCGTCATGTAAAACGCGTGCAATAAAGAGAAACAACATACATACATGCACGGTAAATACAGCGATTGTGAAGATACATTAGCTTAGCCTGTTTGACTGAATTCGTGGGTTGAATGCTCTTTTGACTAGCCCGCTACAATGGCGCCTGTGGGGGGGATAGTGCTCAATCAAAAGGTACGATTCATCACAATAAAATGCAGAGGTCTCCTCTGATGAATTGATGATGAGGACGAACCGGGCTGGTGCGCGCCTGCGCAATGTCAGCACTCGCGGTGGCCTGTGATTGGCTGAAAATGACATCACCTACTAAAGCGCTATTCTTAGCGTTGAACGGCATTACCTCATCCTTTTCGCCTCTCGCAGGTATAGCTGGACAACAACAAACGTTGGGAACATTTGCAAGGACGGAGAGGAAGAGGAAGGGAGTGTGCCTCGCCAGATCTGTGTTGATTGTGTTCTTTTTTTCGTCCACCAAAGTGAAATATTCCCTGTCTGAGATTCTGGAAGTGATTGCTCCAACAGCTTCAGCATTCTGTCTGGTCGCAAAGCTATTCGAGGAAGCTTTCAAGTTTGCATATAGGAGTTTTTGGATAACATAAATCGAATCGTAAGTAGTAAACCAAAACAGTTTTCTTCACTTTCGTTTGCATTGTCTGTGGTGTTTGCAAGAATGCAATACCAGGCTGCATTGCAGCCTACTTTGCACAACATTCTCCGTCCATTTAATTTTTTCAGAATTTGCCATTATAGTTACATTTTCAAATAACATTTAACTTTGGGGAAAATGCGTAATGTTTTAAATGCCTCTTCTTTTCCCATATCTTGTTGAACCACGAGTGCATAGTAACGCTAAGTTGTTTTCCACCTGCGCCAGATCCAGCCATGGTGTTCTGCAGAGAGGGAGAGCACGAGCGACCTCCGCTGTCTCTCATTCTGCCGCATCTCTACCTTGGAGCTGAGCGGGACGTTACGCAGGTAAACACATTCCGTATATTGTGTCTGTAGTCATGGACTACATGCCACCACACAGTCTATATTCGACTATGTGCATCTAAATGCATTTAAACTAGTATCGAATCGATGCCTAATACAATTGTCATCCTTGCAGGATTCGCTCAGTGCCAGGGGGATCTCCTACGTGCTGAGCGTGAGTCGATGCAGTCCGCAGCCCTCCTTCCTGCCAGCCTCGCAGTACTTGCGCATCCCCATCGACGACTCTCTGCGGGACGACCTGCTGCCCTGGATCCCGGCGGCGCTGCGCTTCATCGGTACGCGCATGATGATGCAACACAGAACGCCCCATCTATAGAGTGGTCTGCCTGCCCTTTAAATAACCTGTGAATATAGGGGTCTGCCTGCTTTTTATAACTTCTATCGATTTGACTACTTACCCTACAAAACTACCTATACCTGCCCTAAACAACTATAGAATAGTTGTAGGGTTATATAGTAGTAAATAACTTGCTCTTCTACAAGTCTACTGCTACAATAATCATAACCTACTATGGTAGTAGGTTAGGTACAAATCATTAGGTACAAATCAGAATAATACATCCAATAATTTCTGCAATCATATCCTGAAGAATAATATCCACACAACCAAAGGCGATAAAACACTGGTGTTGAAATGCACTACCGCTGGCTGACCATGTTTCCTGGGGTGTCTCTGTACAGATGGGGCCATGTCCTCTGGAGGAGCTGTGCTGGTCCACTGTGCAGCCGGCATCTCCCGGTCCCCAGCCCTGGCTGTGGCTTACATCATGTACAGCATGGGGATGGACCTAGACAATGCTTATCGGTGAGTATGAATGAATGAATGCATTTTTATTGGTCGTAACCAAAGGGTAGGGATAGAAGCTTCAACTTTTATCAAGCCCCCCCTTCTCACATTTTTAAGAGTAACAAACAAATGTCATACATTGCATATACATGCATACACTTATATCCAGTACATTTCCACCATAAGATGATAAATATCCTAAATAATGACAATATCATTATTGATGAGTATGGTCTTCCAGTCGCATCCCGATTGGACACATGACTACATCATGTATAATATGTACATTTCCATATAGAGTCCACCATTGTGTGTATCTTTTTGTTCAGGTGTTGTCCTTCAATCACCGGATTCAGTGAATAGTAGACCAACACTGAAATGACAAACCGCTCTGCAATATACCAACCATGGCACGCTGTGGGCCCAACTAAAGTTGTTTTTATTATTCTGTCCCGTGTTCAGGTTTGTGAAGGAGCGAAGGCCGTCCATATCCCCCAATTTCAACTTCCTGGGCCAGCTGCAGCACTTCCAGGGAAGCCTGCGTCAGAAGTCCGCGGACGGAAGTCTGATCATCCAGCCCCTCAACTCTCCCAACGCCAACCACTCCGGCCCCCCCACCTCCCCCCTGCCCTGCCCCAGCCCCGGCCTGGACTACCAGGGCAATGTCCTGCCTGCTGGTGACTCGGGGGCCTTCCCCAGAGGGGACCACCCCACCCGCACGGAGGAAACCCCGCAGAGATGTTTCCGCTGGGGAGAGGCACAGAAGGATCCGTCGGAGGCGGTGTCGGCACACTCGCTCTCCAGGAAGCTCCAGACTCTGGACCTCACGCTCAATCTGACCCCGAGCGTCCTGACCCTGCGCGAGCCCTCGGGCCCCGGCCCCTGCCGCAAACCGACAGCCCCCGCAGCGAGGGCCCCTGCTCTGCTGCACCTCCCCACAGGCAACGCCTCCTTTCTGGAGAAACGCCGGAGCCTGACCCTCTCCTTGGCCACCACTGTGAACACTCCCCTCCCCGCACCCACACCCACACCCAACCAGCCACACCCAGCCACCCCCCAGACGCAGGTAGGCACCGCCTCTGTTCCACCTAGCCAGACGGCTCGTGTTGGAAATGCTGCGCAGTACCCCGACCCGCCTGCAGAGGTAGCTGTTGAGTCGGCTGCACCCGAGGCCAGAAGCCAGAGGCAGCGGGGTTCAGCTTCCCCTTCCTGCAGGAGGACCACCAAGTCGGCCCAAGGCCCAGCCCCGCTGGGGGAAAGAGCCCAGGGGAAGATCGCAGACGTCTGCTCCCCTAGCCAGGCTCAGAATCCTAGTCAGAAGACAGGCAACCGAAAGGAGATGAGAAGGGGGGAGGCGGCCAGGAGGCAGCTCCACATCCCCATCATCCCCCTACTCACAGCCTCCACCACCGTCATAGTCGACCAGCAGCCGTCGGCAGAGAACAAGAAGGCCTCCTCCACTCTGGGCCCGGAAGAGAATGTTGTGGAGGACCACAGCCCACTGTCCCCACTCAACCTGACCCTCAACAAGCTGCTGGGCTGGGGGGAGAGAATGCTGCTCGGGGTGCTGCTGGGGCCCCAGATTAAAATGGGACAGGCTGCTCTGCCGTACAGGTGCTGATGAAGAAGGGCGCCCTCTACTGGCGGAGAATCGGAGAAAGAGACTCTTTTTAAAAGATAATCCTAAAGCGAATTTTGTCTATGTTTATGAGAAGGCAGCCAAAAGCCGAGCTCGTGTTATGTATGTGGGTGCATGTGCCTGTGCGCGTGTTTGTGTGTATGCACAAACGTACGCATGCGCACCAGTTAAAGTTATGACAGCGTATGTGTCCCATTGAGGTAACCATATCGCATGTGTAGTGTGTACTATACCCCTGCTTATGACATTTTGCTGCGGTAAAGGAGCTGGGAAGGCACCCATTTTTTTCAGTGACGTCTTATTTATTAATGACCTGAGAAGGTACTATCTATGTGCATTTGAGGGAGGTTTACCTTGAATCCAAATGCCAGGACACGCTTGATTATGTTATTTTCCTATTTATTAACTGACAGTTGTCAGGTGTTTTGTGTTTCCTGTTATTTATAAGATGCCGATATTTTGAGAGCTGTATTTTGCCGCTATGGCTTGTTAAGAAAACAGTGTTCATTAAAAACTACAATTTAATCTTGCATTTTGTCGTCTAGCGTTTATGACACTTGCCTCAATTCTAGTTTCATATAGATGTGCTGAATCTTCTGTATCGTTCTTCAAACAAATGATCACACAATATATACTGCATACGTTTAACGTTCTACCCTCTCAGTTTTCAAACGGAAAATATAACAAGTTACTTTTCGGCCTTCAAAAAGTCACCCACTCGTCACTTCTGGGCGGGGTTTAGTGACTCATATCCGGTAAAGAGAATGGACCTCATGAAAAATGGACCAGGTAGCACATTTAACAGGATGAAACCTTAGATTAGAAGAACCAATAACCACTCAGACACATATTAGTCTCATACCATTGAACAACTAGGCTTATAAACGGTTAGGCGACACGGGACAGACCTGACCTACTGCAGTCGAATGCCAAGCAATGACAACTTTTCATTGCCAAATAAGGAAATTGACAGAAAAGTGTTACATAGCATCTCGAATCCACCTAATAGTCTTCAATGCTTTTAACGACCTATCGTATTGTCGGGCATAGCAATTGAAAACGACATTAACAACTAGAAATACATAATCAACCCAATGGATTCAGATCAAAATCGTATGCCTTTTTTTTTTCCTTAGAAGGGGCTGCATGAGAAATGATCAGAGGAGACGGGGGCGGAGCCCTGGAGCCGCCTGCTGCTGGACACGCCCCTCGTAGACACGCCCCTCGCCCATACGCAGCGCACACATACGCACGAAGATTTGGTCAAACCTTTGACTGGGGGAGAAAAAAAAGTTTACTAAAAAGTTGCCTTGGGGCAAAGAAAAAGAAGGAACATCGGTCGAGGAAAATCTTGAGGGAAAATCGGAGTACACGAAAGAGCAGCGCGCACACGCATGCTCAGGAGAGACTGTTCAAACCGAGCCCTTTGAGAAAGAGACCAACCTTGGATCGGGTTCGACTGCATAACTTTAGCGTCGGAGTTATTTTTTGTTAGTAACAGTGTTGAAGTTGGCCCACTCTCGGACAGGTTTATCCAAGGCGAGTGTCGAAGGCGCTTTTTTCCCCTGGACAAAAGATCGATCGTGGAGTCGCAGTTCCTGGACGGAAGACTTCCATCGTTTATATTCGCTGCAGATGTGAATCGATTGAAAGAGAGACTGGTAAAAAGAGGAATATTCACGTTACATTGACGATCTGGAAAGGAACATGTATGCCCCGGACGTGGCAGATTTTTTTATACCAAGATAAAAAACAATAAGTAATTAAAGCCTCCATGACCGTTGGATAGTTTTTCGAAATAAAAAAAGAATAGACGCCCATGTTTCGGCCTTGTGCAGAATTCATACCACTTCGCCTTTGGTCCCACGAAAAGGCGTAAGCCCTTTGTATGTCTGCTATAAACTCTGCATTTAGTTCGTTATAGTTGGGACACCCAGTCCAGTAACTTATAGCCCACCAGTCCTATCACACACGCACACACAACCACTGGATCCATAGCCGCTATGTCTAACGACGAGGAGAGGTTTAAGTTGGTGGTCGTCGGGGGAGGCGGAGTGGGCAAGAGCGCCCTGACCATCCAGTTCATCCAGGTGAGTGTGTGTGTGGTTCGTGTTATAAGGGGATAGGGTACACTGTTCTGCAGTTGTGGTCAACATTTAAGATCCGAACGTCCATTTTCATTGAAGGCCACGACTGATCTTTTTAAAATAACCAGTTTTGCTATGCCTATGTTGTAAGCGGCGAATGTATTGTTTAACCCCACCGTGGTGATTTCACTCCCCAGTCCTACTTCGTGTCCGACTACGACCCCACCATCGAAGACTCCTACACCAAAATATGCACCGTGGATGGAAAGGAGACGAGACTGGACAGTGAGTAGCCACCCTATCGTTCAAATGTTTCCACAGGGTTGGCCTATATGTATCACGTCGTGTTTCGGTGCTTGGTTGCGTTACATATCCAATAGCATACAATGCAAAGACAAATGGCTATAACATGGGCAGATGAGTCGCGATGAGGTGATTTATAACATGGATTGGAACCCAATGGAAATGTCCAACAGATGGTCGCACCCTTCGCTCGCCGTGTAGTCTCTAAAGTGAGTCCGCCCGTTTGCGAAGTCATACCGCAAGGAAGGTGATTCAGCGCCGTGTTACGACTTGCACTCGTCTTCTTCTATGCTGTAAGCAAAAGGTGAAGCCCCTTTTTATAGGGGAATAACTTTTTCCGTCACTGCCGTCATGCCATCAAAGATATGTGTGGCTGGGAGGGGGAAGGCAACTTTAATGGGTTGCGTTGTCTGTGCCTCCAATGGTGCCAGCTGTAATTATGTTAGAGAAAGCATGTCATTCTTCTTGTATACCATACGATCAAGGGTTGCTTCTAGGTTTTCTTTCCCCCCCCCCCCTCCATAAATCAGAATAGGGCCTGACTGATTCATGTATTTGTTTAACAGATCTATGGAAACACACACCTGTCTTAGGTTATTTTTTAGAACGATTTAAAGACATATTTTTTGAGTCACTGGGTTATAATGGAAATGAAACACAACATAATGGAACTGAAACACAGAAACTCTCTATATGTGTTTTACGTTTTTCAAACATTGTATGTTGAAAACGATTTTGGTTTAACATGACAAATAAACTAGTAAAATGAGCTCAGCTGAATATCCACTCTCCCTGAGAATCCAAGATGGATTGGAACAAGCCAAAATACCCCAGGATGTGCCGGCAGAAATGTGATCTGCAAATACAAGTGACCCCTCTGTCCGGAAAACTTGGCCTTATGCGTAAAAATTATATTATAAAGAGTTGAGGGAAGTCTGGCCTTGATACAGATCTTAAAACTACAAAATATCATTCTACCCTGCTTACATTCTGCTCATAAAATGTAAGTGACATTGCTCTGCTCGAACTGAAGAGGTTTAAAAAAGGGTAGTAGAGCAGAATAAGCACCAAGATTGGGAAACAACAATGTTGTCGGTAATTATTGAGTGATATTGTCTAGTGATGAAATAAAGTGATCGATTTATTGGTGATATCCAGCTTTATAGTCTAGATAAATGATCCCTACACGGTTAAACACACATTGTGACAAACTGATGCTAGCCATGTTGACTTGCGGCGATGAAAACTTAAAAGCCCACAACTTATTTTCGGTGGCAAGCCTCGGTGACAGCTACTTTTATTTCAGTTTTTCAAGTATATCGGAACTCACACATCACATATGCCACCTACATGTTCCCCATTCTTTTTAAATGGCTGCCACAGAGACTGAAATATCCCGTCTGTTTGATCCTTCTTTTATAGCCTTCAAGTGTTAAAATGGGTGTGGCTTCACCCGTTTTAACATCTGTTTAATAATAGATTGTCCTGTCCTGCATATGTTTTACATCGGATATCAATTTATAAATACATTAATAATACATACAGGCATTAGCTGCGGTGTGTGCTACCGATTCATGGTTGATTTGTAGAGCTTGCAGGAGACACTGCTTAAGGAACTCTTGTGTCTTTCCCAGTTCTGGACACAGCCGGCCAGGAAGAGTTCGGGGCCATGAGGGAGCAGTACATGCGATCAGGAGAAGGATTTCTTCTGGTGTTCGCCCTCAATGACCGTGGCAGGTAATGTTGCAGAGTGTGTTGTGTGAGATGTCATTTGTTCTTCACTTGTTTGGAGTTCACCTAGACTCTGCATAGCCTCCCCTTACCCCCCAACACCCCTCTTATGCACTTATTGTATTTTGTACGTCCTGGCACTTAATGTACATACTTATTGTATGTTGTAGATCCTTGCACTTAAAAATAGTCCTTAGCATTGTTTAGCATCTTATCCTAGCTATCTTTGTTTTATACAGGGAATGGGTTAAAGAGAAAGAGAAACAACAATATATTGCAGTCGGTACAGTTGTTAGTGCTAAGCACTAACAACTGTACCGACCGCAATATATTGTTGTTTCTCTTTCTTCTAACAAATGTAATTATTGTAAGTCGCTTTGGATAAAAGCATCTGCTAAATGCCCTAAATGTAAATGTTAATCTGTTTGTTTCAAACTTACTTTATAAATCATAAATAGTCATGTTTATCACATCCTGATGAGGGAAATTGGTAACGTTGAACCTGTCAGACCCCAGCTGGTCAATACTAACAGGTCAAACATTTACAATAATCGTGGTTCCTTTTTTAAAAGTCTAATATAAGGTGCTATGAGGAAGGGATCACGTTTCGGTGTAGTGAGTACAAACGGCGATGCAGAAGTCTTGTATCATAGTTTGTCACTAGTAGTCAAATTAGTTTGTTGCACTGATGAATCGCTCCTCCTCCATCTTCCCCAAACGTGTCACTTATTTTCACTGTGTGACGCCAGTGCATATGTCACATTCTTCCCCCATCACAGTGTAAACAGCAGGGTTGTTAGGCCCCCGCCGAAGACCAGCAGCCCGGCACTTGCCGGCAGTTGCTCAGCCTTGTGTTAACAGTCTCTGCGCAACTTCTCTCTCTCTCTATTTCCCTCCCTCTCCCTCCCTCTCTTTCTCACTGTCTCAAACTCCCTCTCTTTCTCTGTAACTATTTTCCTTCTCTTCTCTCCTGTCTCTAGTTACAATGAGATCCAGAAGTTCCACACCCAGATTCTGCGGGTCAAGGACCGTGATGACTTCCCCATGGTGCTGGTTGGAAACAAGGCCGACTTGGACCAGCAGAGAGCGGTGAGGGGGCCCGCTAGCATGTTTTTGGTTGTTTGTTTGTTTGTTTGTTTAAAGGGGTGATATAATGCCACCAGGTGTGAGTGTGGTTAGCCGTTACAAGCCGTTTGAAATTCTGCCTTTTCCTGTGTTTTAGTGACATCACAAGTGGGCGTGTCCACCTAGATGTATGCTGGGTAGATAAGCATTGTTAGCTACAGTCCACTGGGTAGGCTGGTAGACTGACAGACACTCCCAGTTGTGATGTCACTAACGCACAGGGAAAGGCAGATTTTCAAAGGGCTTGTAATGGCTAATCACACTCACACCTGGTGGCATAATATCACATCACTTTAACTGTTTTGTTGAACAAGGTAAGGGTACGAGGTGCGTAGCCTAGGGCTCCCTTCAAAGCCCCCACAGTGCAGGAAACAGTACAGGTGCTAAAGTTGGCCAGGGTGTTTCCACCCCTCTGGTGTTGGAGGAGTGCGCTCAATGTTTCATAGGAATTTCAGACATGAGTAATTTCAAAGGAAGTGTTGTAATCATTAGCTATGGAAACCACAATAGCAAATAAAATGCGGGTTGCACACATTCTTGCACAGAGGCTTCTTGATCATGCCCAAGTAGATTGGGGTGTGCCTATCTATCACATGCGCATCTTTCCCCGTGGGAGGCTGTGTGAAATGAGTGTTATTAAACAGAGCTTGTGTGTTTGTGCACAATGCATACACAAGTGATGACTAATGAGTCGAGTCCGAGTCAAACAAGGAATTGCCGCAATAGCCTGCAGCTGTGAAACCACATTTACTGACTATTTGAGAGAGGTGTGAAAATAATAGAAGTGCTTTTTGAAGCTCTGTTGCAGCACTGTGTTTACGTGCTTCTTCCTATCTGCTAGCAACTGCTGACCTATCTCGGTGTGTGTGTGTGTACTGTGCCATCGCAGGGCAGTAGCGTACTCTGTGGGACCCTTTTGATTACATTTTAATGTAACTTAAATGGTATTTATATAGCGCTTTTCTAACCATTGGCAACTCAAAGTGCTGTACAATATTGCCCAACATTCACCCATTCATACACACATTCACAAACAGATGGGGATGTCAGGGTGAGGTTGTCTTATGTTGCCAACTTACCTGCTCTACCTCCTGAGGAACATGCCGCCACAGCTAATGCCTGGCTGAGTTTGAGGTTTCGGTGTGGAGGTTAGGTGATAGGTCCTCCCCAATAGTGTTGTGGAACTGGTTTTTTGTTGTTGTCGGCAAATAAGATCAACATTACTTTAGTCCCAGCAGTTAACAATATTTTCTGGATAGTTGATGAGGATCCTCTATGTTGTCGGTAGAGGCTGGCTTGTTAGCATTCAATGCACTCAAAGCTTGTTAGCATCGAGTGCTAATAGGAGCCGTGGTTGTATTGAGTCGTGATCTCCCCAAAGTGATGAAGATAATGGAGATGACCAGGGACTGTAATGGCGCATTTCCACCGGCGGGCACGCCTCAGCCCAGTAGTGAGGGTGCGGTATAGCCCAGCTCAGTTACGGCTCGCGTTTCCACCGCCGACAGTACCCTTATGGTAGGGCAGGGTTTAAGCCGGATGGCGATAGCCGCGGCCGCTACGTAAGCATTGTGATCTTATAGCAGGCCGACACAGTGTAGCCTGCACATATATCCAAGGAAAAAGAAGAATGCGCAGGATGAACAAAGAGCAACAATGTAGGACGTCCAAGAAGGACGGCAAACTTTGGCTTGGCATTTTCTTCAATAAACTAATCTTTTGCCGTTGTCCAGAAATATCTTGCGGGTAATGTGTTTGTTTGTTATTATCTATTGTCGCACGGAAGTGACGATTCTGTCGACCAATCAACGGACGGCGTGTGTAGCTCGAACTTGCCGGCACCCTGTCAGGCTCTCAGTACCCCAACGGAGGAGTACTGCGAGACGAGTATGGCTCAGTCCGGATCACGCCCACTTTTGGCGGTGGAAATGCGAACCGTGCCACACCTTTGCATACTGAACCGACCCGCACCCTCCGGTGGAAATGCGCCATAAAGGACCCCTCAGTGTGGGTCTGCATGCTGTCTATAAAGGACCCTCCGAACACTGAGTCATCTAGATTAGCAGGCTCGACTCTGGATCTGGAGTGGGAGTTGGTTCATGGGGAAAATGTGACGTGTGTGTATGTGTGCGCTGTTCTGATTGTGTTGGATTACTCACACAGAATTGCAGACAGCTGACCCACACTTAGTAGCAAACCAAGCTATTTTTGGGTTTCTTTTTACATTTTCGTGTGTGTGTGTGTGTGCAATTCTACAGTACGTGTAGTGGTAGTGCTGTCTTGGCCCTCAATAGCCATAGCAACGGAGTGAATGGGGCAGAAGTATCCCAGAATGCATTCTGATTTTCATTTGAACAATGGTCACTACTAGTGTGAACAGCAAAATTTTAATCCATTTGCAATAAATGGATAGTCATTTTTTCTACTTGATTTCAATGTCTTATTTTCAGTAACAAAAAATAATGGAATTTTTTCGTCATGTCAAACACCACAAACGTTCAACATTTATGATGTCTGTACAGGCTGATTACATTCCGTAGTGTTTATTTTACCTCTCTGGCTCAGTGCTTGTTCGGAGGGCCACTATAACTGAAAGAGGTGCTCCAAGCTGGGCGGTAGGCTGTAGGCCCGGGGCTCAAACATACAATCAGCTGGTATGGGAGGAAAACCCAGTCCTTGGTTCTTTTTTTTTTCTTTCTTTTTTTCCTAATTGTTTTCTTTCTTTCTTGAAGATCTCGAGGGACGAGTCTCAGGGCTTCGCCAGAGAGCACAGGATCCACTACATGGAGGCGTCAGCCAAGAACCGCTACAACGTGGACGAGGCCTTCCTGGAGGTGGTGCGGGCTATAAGGTGACTCACTCACGCATGACGCACTGACTCACTCACGCACGCACAACGCACTCACTCACTCACTCACTCACTCACTCACTCACTCACTCACTCACTCACTCACTCACTCACTCACTCACTCACTCACACTCACTTACTCACTCACTAATGCACTCACTCACACATTCCCTTGTGCCTCTCTTGTCTTTCACAGGAAATTTCAGGAGACGGAGAGCCCCCCCATCCCTGCCAGCCACACAGGCAAGCAGAAGGGTGGAGGCTGCCCCTGCACCCTCCTCTAGCCGGGGCCTGCGCCTGCTTCTCCCGGCTCTTCCATCACGCCGTTGTTGCCATGGAGACCAAAAGCCCCCCTCGCCTCGACACTTTTGTCTGATGGAGCGGGGGAAGAACAGAAAAGCGAGTGTATGGACTGGGAGCTGCAGCATTTTCGTCTGTGCATGAGTGCTAGTGGCCTTGGAGGGAGGAGTGTGTGTGTGTGTATGTGGGAGGGGGGGGGGGCAGCCGCATCTTGGCAAAGAACAAATCAATTTTTTCCCAATTTAAGATGGTTTCATTCGCACTTTGTTGCTAGAAGCATTTTTTATTTTATATATAATTTTTGTTGTATATTAACTGTGGTTCTGTCATTTCATGTGCAAGGGAAATTATTAGTTAAAAGAATTAAGGGGGGGGGCAGAGGTGTAAATCCAACCTCCTCGCTGCCAACCATGGAGGTTTGGTGGCGGGCGTGATTGGATTCAGCCTCTATGAATGCCGGTTGAGGTTGAACAGTGTTTTAAGATAGGCTTAGCAAAGGATAAACAATGGGTCTTGCATTTCCATCCAATGACAGTGGATCAAATTAGTCTTACAGCTTTAAGTGTGATTTTAATCTTTAAGTGTTGTTTTGCTTTAAAAAGAAGCAGACCGGAAGGATGACTGCAGATGTTTTTGTTTTTTTCAAACACTGGTACTATTTTCATTTTGTTTGTTGATTTTTAAAAGGCACAAGGATCATGAACATGTAACTTGTGTTTTTTGACAAGATTTTAGCTACGGTCTAGCAGGCCACCTTATAAAACACTAAAATGCCTTATAATTGTTGTTATATTCGGGCTGAGCTTCAGGCTGTGTGTCCCAGTCTCGTAGTCTGCTTAGGGCGAGCTTACGTCTACCCACCAGTCGCACATCGATCCTAAGAGATATTAGAGAAGGCTTCCCTACCCTTGCTCGAAAATAATTGTTAATGAGGCTCCCACAGGGAAAGGTGCTGGGGGGGGGAGCAAATACAGGTAGAGCATGGACTAGGAGAACAAAGAATTCCTACCTGCCGCCAAAGGTGCAATGTTAGCCATTGTAGTTAGTTCAATGTCATCAGCTTTACATTTCATACTCTACAGCACCAGGGTTTCATAAAAAACGTTATCATTGTTTAATTTAAATGGAATTTAACTTAGTATTTTTTTTTAAGATTATTCCAAACATTTAATGATACAATGATTAGGTGTGTATTCCATTTTGTGCATTTATCTGGTTATGCATTCCTGTTTTTTTTCCTACATGTTTTATTATTCGTTTTTCGACTCGACACTTCATTGTCTATCTAGCTTGCGATCAGCAGTTCACGCAAGCAATTTTGTACCTAATAAAAAAAACACCAAAGAAGTTTTGTATGCAATTAAACGATTTACTCTTACCAGTGCCGTACGTTCTTTGTCACTGTTGCTATCTTAAATTCTTTATATATTGTTTATGTATAATCACATTTAATTAATTTCGATGAATAGTTGAATGAATGAATAGTTTGAAGTCTCCAAATCATCACCCAATCCGCCACTGAAATCCAGTCCTCTTCAATTAAACGACCTCATTAAAATGGCCCTCCAATTTCTATCAGCCCACCCCTTCCCTAATTACCAATAGAGGCTGAGAAACAAACTTTTCTGCTAGCCAATGTGACGAGAGGAAAGCCCCACGATCCGTTCGGTTTGTTTTTCCCTCGCTCTATGATCATTTCGTGTAGAACCATCTGATTAGCTGTGGTTAGGAAGCCAGCAGCATGAGCAGGGAGGTATGTTGCCAAACAGGTATGTGGTGTGACGTTAAGCTGGAGATGGTGTTTATAGGAAAACAGGTGAACAGGAGACACTTTTTGAGATCCGTCTCAAACGCAAGGAAATCTATCATTTTAAATCGATAGCAAACCTTTTGGTTTGCCCTGCATTATGTCGCGCGGGCGAGTCTGAAACCAACGAAGATTTCATACAAATAGTTTTTTTTATTTTTTATTATTCTTTCAACCCTCAAAGCAAACACCAGTCAGGTAAGCTGGAAGCGTCTGTAGCCTACTGCCTTTTTGAAAATATGAAACGGACTGATCCGTGCCCTGAATGTAAACTTGAGTAGTTACGTATCTAGTGCGTATATATGATCTACGCACTAGATTGTACGACATCCCATATTCGTATATTCATATTCTGGTTACATGATGATACATAATCGTTGGGATACCAACCAAACGTAATCTAACACTAGATGGTGACAAATCACAGAATACAGCGATACACCGAAGTCATTGTTTTTGACGAGGGTAACCCATCAGATGTGAAATGGCACGAGTATAGTCTCTCTTGCTAAATGTAATTTCAGTATCAAATAATAAGATGGCTATTTCTTTATTTTTCCTTAGCTATTGAAAATGCCCGCCTTTGCAGAGATCTTTTTCGGTCTAGTATTGGTGCTCCATCTTGTTTCAGCAAGAGTGATCCACAACAATAATGAAGGTAAGAGAAAACTAGAGAAAACTTAATCCCCTTGTTTGCCACTCATCCTTTGCCTTTAGGCACCAAACAGATGTGGTTCTGTTTTGTGCTGGTTTTATCCATCTTTATAACAGGTCTGGGAATAGTTTCTAGGGGTGCAACTAATGATTATTTTCACAGCCCATTAATCTGCCAATCTTTTTATTTTTATTCATCCTTAAGTCGATAAAATGTCATAGAAAATAGAAAATGCCCATCAAAATGGACTGAACTCCAACGTGATGTCTTAAAAGTGCTTCCAAGCAACCAAGAGAAACTAAGGCATTTCATAATGATCCATTAACCAAATATTGAACCAAAATTGCTGATGCATCAAGCTGCATATATGTTGTGTCTGCACAATTAATTGATTGATTACAATTATTAAATTAATACATTTTATTGGCACATGATTCCCACCCTATGATCGTTTGGCTCCTCTGCCCCAATGGTTGATGTGATACACAACCTGCACTGAGCTAGCCCAGCATTCTTCAATCTCTGTGCTGATTCAACCCTGTGGTTGTGACTGCCCCAGTGTTCCTGGGGGAGAGGCCTGCGGCGTCCTTCTTGTCGCGCTCGCTGCTCTACAACAGCTGGGACTTTGAGCTGGTCCGCTCGGACGACCTGGAGCGCGAGTGCCTCGAGGAGACCTGCAGCTTTGAGGAGGCCCGAGAGGTGTTTGAGGACGATGATCAGACGGTAAGCTAACGCGCCACTGAATAGTACCACACACGCACACACACACACGCTGGCTGGCTGGCTGGCTGGCTGGCTGGCTGGTTTCTTTGTTTGTTTGTTTATAGAAAAATCTAACACCAAAAATTCATTGAACATTTCTGAATTTGTTTTCTGATGTGGTAGCTGAAGAATAGACGGAACAGCTGAAGAAATCTGATTCAGGCCCTGATAGAATTCCTCTGGACCAACAGTCTAAGAGTCTTTAAATATACAATGCATATTTTTTGTTTTGTTTGGACATAGGAATCAGTTTGACTTAATCTGTTGTTAACACACTATTGTTATTAACAGTAAAGGGGGGAAAAAGGAAGCTTAGAAAACAAACTGTTTTACCATTTACACTACATAAAAAAAGGCGAGAGCCCTCTCCAATTGATGCCAGATGTGAGTAGCAAATATTTCACCAAGAGAGGGGGGGGGGAGGAGGGGTGGGTGTGTGTGTGTGTGTGTGTGTGTGTGTGTGTGTGTGTGTGTGTGTGTGTGTGTGTGTGTGTGTGTGTGTGTGTGTGTGTGTGTGTGTGTGTGTGTGTGTGTGTGTGTGTGTGTGTGTGTGTGTGTGTGTAAGGTTCACCTAAACGTTTTTTTCCAAACAGAGCTATTTCATTAAATCTTCTTATGCTTCCATTTTCTAGAGCCTCTTCTGGAATACATATGTAAGCGATCAAGGTAACTCTTTACTTCTATTCTGGAAGGCCCTTTGCATAGGATTTAACGGTTAAAATTAAAACATCCGACACACAAATTAGACGTTTATGTATATATTCAATAACTGTATTTTGTTTTTATCTCACATCTACCTCAAAGTTGTTTACCTAATACTGACTCTAAAAATAATAATTATACATTTAAGTTGTCAAGCACCTGTCATCGCTTTGGACAATCTCAAGGTGCTTGACCATGCATTAAGACAATAACACAGACAGCACGAAGATAGTGATGGGTCAATTAAAAGAAAAGAAAATGTCCTGTTTTTAAAGGAGGCCAGAATTGGGAGGCCAGCCCTTATATGGTCCTGTGTCAATTCGGTTTCCCCTTTTAACCTTGCTGAGATACAACGCTGTGGTTCAGAGCCTGATCACCGTGGTGTGAACGGGCCCTGCCGCTTGGCACTGTGCTGCCCCGCGGCGTAATGTGCATGGTTGGCACATGCCAGTGTGGTGGTTCAGCGGGGGGAGAGAGATGGTCCTGGCGCCACCATAAGTGGCTCAAGCTAAGTGTGATGAACGCTGCTTCCAGCCCCCCCGGTGGACGTGGCGGCCCTGGTGGCGGGGATCATAGCCATCCTGGTGTCGGGCGTCATCATCGCCGTGATGGTGCTCTACTGCTACAAGTCCCGCAACAAGGCCGGGAGGAGGTCGGGCAAGTATGTCGTTTCATCCACACGAGGGGCGCTACACCCCGCAGCCTTGTGCAGTCTCAACGTTGGGATGGTGGGGATAGGGGTGGATGGGTTACAGGTTAGCTATGTGTGTCTCTTTAGTGGAGGGTTAAAGTTGGAAAGATTGGGGGCAGAAATGATCGTCTTTTTTGCAAATTTAGTTATCATTGAGCTAAAACATGCACGTTAAAGAAGCAGACATGTCAGCATTACATTGTGTTCTCTAGTCATTTAGAGGTTATCAACATAGTACACAATTTTTTAAGGATATGTTTTAGGCAGATTTTTTTACTTTATAGAACAGTACAGTGAGGATTGACAGCAACGACACGTAGTGAAAGCCTGCAGGCTGGAATTGAACCAGGGTGAGCCACCAAGCCAGCTGTTATTTAGTGAAATGCAATAGGATTACTCTAATGCAGCATCATGTCCTCCTGGTCCAGCTCTCCTGTGAGATTAGCTGTGGATGGGCGTCCAGCCCCAGAGATGACCCCTCTCACTGTGCTCCCAGGCCTGCCGTCCTACAGGGAGGCTCTGAACCGAAGTGGACAGCACGACGCTCCTCCCCCACCCTACTCTGGGTATGTATACGCCACACCCCCCTGGTGCGGGGGCGTCATCTTTTAGAGAAACCGTAGCGGCAGGTATATTTGCAATGCAGGACTCGAGAGAGCTGTTCACTGTATAGAAATACATATTTTTTTATTTTCTTCTTGTTGTCCACAGGGGGGCGCCATCCGAACCTCCCGATCCAGCGGAAAGCTGAATAAATGCACAGCCTGTTTTCGTCTTTATGGTTTGGAAGTACTGTAAGGCGATTTTTACACCGATTTTGTTACATATATTGATCCAAAAATATTGTGATACAGTCTAATTCATTTTCAGATTCCGGTTGTTTGCAAATGGTCTGCATTTTAGATATGATCGTGTCCTTGGCTGCAGATTACGTTTTACTTGGTTTGAGGGTATTTACTTCTTTTTAAGTTTATGCTTTTAGTGAATGTGAAGGTTTCTTTAAAAATAGAAGAATAAAGTGACATTTTTAAGAGGTGAATAAACTATGTTCACAAGCTTTGTTGGGCTACTTTTACACATGTTGAATACCACTTTTTAAATGAAGATCGTTTTGTTTTCACAAAAATAAATGTAAATAGGCATATTGTGGCGAACAACATATTTGTTAGCCTATTAAGCTGCACATCGCCAATGATGCAATGTACACCATAATGTTATAGACAGAGGGTGTTGCCTTTTAGATTTAAAATGGGCAAAATAACATGAATTATTAGCCTGCATCCGTATATAAGTGGTATTGCGTATTTCTAAGAAAGATTATGGAGCCTACAAAAAGCAATATAAGCTATATCATTAAGCTTGGTCTAACTAGTTGTTCAACATTCTGTATTCTTAACAATAAAAAAATCTTAAAACCGTATTTAATATATATATATATATATTAGCCAGTTTCCATCGCCCTACGACGGTTACATTACTACAATGTCTGTACCAGACTCCAAAAGCCGTATCTGCAGTGTGTGTGTGTGTGTGTGTGTGTGTGTGTGTGTGTGTGTGTGTGTGTGTGTGTGTGTGTGTGTGTGTGTGTGTGTGTGTGTGTGTGTGTGTGTGTGTGTGTGTGTGTGTGTGTGTGTGTGTGTGTGTGTACACACACTGGGTGAAGAGAATCGTAGGAAGGGAGGGAGTGTGCAAACGCGCGAGCCAGCCAGCCCAGTCATTCGTTCTTAAAAATGGCGTCTTCTGAACAAAATGACCGAAAATAGCTCTACTACAGGGCCTCCGTGTTGTCCTCACATCAGGCTGCACACCCAACGCGGAACATGGTCGTACCACTGAAACTTGTGTCACACATGACAAATCCAATATGTTCACTGCTGGCCCCTTATTAAACATGCGCCGTTGTCATTAATGAAAAAAACATTTTGCGTTTTTAGTTTTTTTCTTTGTACAGAATATTCCAGGCCAGTCTCGTCGCCCAAGCGCTTCAAGCTCATGCCTTATTTAAAAAAAGGCTCTGAATGCGTAGTTCGCAACGCTACAGAAACCCATTGCGTTCGGTGGAATGTTTCGTCTGAGCATCTGATATTTTAGCTCGCAACCGCCTCCCTCCGCCATCAGCTGAACCAGCGGCTCTGTCGAGGCAGACAATAGACATTGAAATATATAGGGGCGAGAGGAGGGAGGGAAGAAACCGGATTTTTGTGGTGGTGGTGGTTGGTGAGACCCCCCCCCCACCACCACCCCTCCCATGTCCCCACCCACCACCCACCCCCACACTCACTCTCTCTCACTCGGTCTCTCTCTCTCTATCCACCCCCTCCTCCCCTTTCTGTATCCTCCAGCTCCCCCTCCTCCTCCTCCTTCTCCTCCCCTCCATTCCTCTCCCCCTCCTCGCTGGTCCCAGTCTTGAGGACTCGCTCGTGAAACGGGAGAAATAAACAGATACGGAGCAGTGGAAAAAAAGAGGACACAGGGAGTGATAGCGTGCAAGAATTCAAGGCATATCCTCCCATCCCCTTCCCCCCTTGAATAACGCTCCATCTTCATCACCTCAGTATCTCTTTAATGGATAGAAATTATCCTGGTACTGGATTCGGTGATTTGGGCGCTGGTACGGGATGGAGTTACGAGCGATCGGCGAAAGCAAGGTAAGCGTTTGCTGCCCCGTGCATGAGCAGACCAGACTACGCTGGATGCATAAATATGCTTAGCTTGCTCTAACAATGCCCATGCCGATAGAGGCACCGCGATCCACGCTCCCACCGTCGCTCCCACCGCATTCGCACCCAGTCGACACGGCGGCTCTGTTACATTGTTTGCATCTCGCAGGTATACGGGTCCGTATTGTCATTAACGGGGGATGGGGGGGGGGAAGCGGGTGTCTCGAAAACGCAAGGAATGCGATCGAGGGGGTTAACACATGATACGGAAGGTATACCCAGACAGAGGAGAGGAGGGCGAAAAGAGGGGGATGGGTCGGTGGATGCCGCTTGCAAAACGTATTATCAAATATGAAAGAACAATATTAGATATGGCTATTGCGCTGGAATTCACCCCCCCCAACCCCCCCTCATTTAACGCACGGCCACATACGTGTTTGAATACAAGGCTATGGCACAACGACCCTGATTTCATGCCTTCAGATGCGATTGATTGGTGGCTCAGTAATTAGCAGTACAAATCAAATACATTTGGCAGTGCAATGCACAAGAGCTACTGCACTCTCGGCAGCTGGCTGGTAACGTTACTGTAGCTAGTAGCTCACTGTCTCGCATCCTACGTGTTTTATGAGGGAAACATTACGGCGTCGAGTCTGCTTTCTCGTCACATTATGACATTTGTGGTTTTGATATCGATGTGGACGAATCGATCCGCGGCACGCACATGCATTATTGAATGTTTATACGTGAAATGCATCATGCCCTTCCACTCACCCATCATGTAATTACAGAAGGCACATATGCATATATGAGCATGTTACATTAAAACAATCCGTAACAGTCGCTACGCATGTTCATGTTGCATGCTTATTACCCTTCATAAACAGGAAAACGACAAGCTCAGTGAGTTAACGTTACATTATGGCACTTTGTCATGACACGTGTGACTGGGCTTCTGTTAGTTACGGGAACATTAATTGCTATTATTATTATGCAATATGACAGGACCACTCCAGGCGTAACACCATTGCGTTACACGTGTTAACGTTGTGTTTGGTGTGGGGCAGACACACATCATATAATGCTAATTACTTACATTCCACGTTAGCATCCGGCTAGCCCTAGCAGTCTCCCCTGGTTATTCAAAAAGCACCTTTATTAAACCGCTGGTGATTCTGCACATTTCATTGACACACCAAGGCGTCCCTAAGACATGTAAAGAGCATATGCACTCTTTATTTTTTTGATAAAAATTGAGGAATGGATTAATTTGACTTGAAAATATGTCGCTCGTTTTAAGATTAGCACTGGCTAATTACCGATAAAGACAGCCATAGATGGAGTCATAAGCTAGCTCCCGTCTACGGTCACTTCGCTGGCTAGCGGCTAGCTAGAGGCTAGCTATCAGACGGAGACCAATTGGTTTTCCTCACGCTCCCGCAGATTCGATATATTTCTTTATATTACAGTAGGCGTCGATTCGGTCTACTAACGCAAACGTTTACGTTCATGTGCATTGTCAAAACGCAGGACCTGGTCTAGCTATGTTGCATTAGCTACACCTCAGACTCGACCCAGCTACACATTTCTAGTCTCCTTGACAACCGAATCAATCTCGCTACAGTCTGGAGTCCTGTGTGTGGGTCTATGTGGGGACTAGTACATGCCTTGCATCCCTGCCTGCAAAATTCACTTTAATTTCTCATTTCGCAAAAGCATCGTTGCAGTGGATTTCCGCGAACGTGTATGTTCCCTGATAACTGTCCTCTGATGAGGCAGGGGAAAATAAAACAAGAGCGATCCAATGTGTATGCACTTTATTAAGGACCATGTTAATCAATTTGAGCACGTGTCTGTCTTGTCTTAGGTATACCAATTTATATTAGATCTAACTCATTAGACCTATGTCGATTACCCTTAGCTGCTATTACATAGTAACTGACCCCTAAAACACACACACACACACACACACACACACACACACACACACACACACACACACACACACACACACACACACACACACACACACACACACACACACACACACACACACACACAATTGCATCAATACCTTTAGGGGGTCTCTCACCTCGTAACCTTTTGCTTTATACATGCCTCTTTATGATGTGAGATTCAACTGTACCATTTAGTATTAAAAAAAAATCTTAAAGTGTAATTCATCTCTGCAGTATAATTTGCAGAGTCTGGCCAATTCTAATGGCAAATGCCGATGCATGAATAGTTATTCAATCACAGGTTATCTGTATTATAGTTTCTAGTGCTGATTCAAAATGTACGACAGTGGTACCCCTCAGACACGTCTCTGTTGCTGCCAGATTGAGCCTGTGAAAAGCTCAGCATGTCACAATACAAAGTAAACAGAGAGTCAGACAGTGAAATATGATCAAACACACACACACACACACACACACACACACACACACACACACACACACACACACACACACACACACACACACACATTTCAGACATATTGGATTATACATCTTGATTGCCTTTCCGTGCATGTGATCGTCAAACAAACAAAAAACACCAAGAAACATTACAATTGAGTAAAAGGTCCCAATTAATTATTGGAACTGCCGTCTATCAAAAGGGCCTACAGCGTAGAGAACAATAGAGCACACTCGGAAAAACACTGTATTCAGAGTGCATTTGTAAGAGGACTCAGAAATCATGCAAAATTACATAATCAACTTGTGGAAATTAAATTTAAATGTCACGGGTAGTCCAACTCCGGCTGATTCTCAGGTAGAGGCTTGGGATCTCTGTTGATTGGATTGTGCGAGTAGAAAAGGGGGGGGGGGGGGGGGGGGGGTTGGAAAGGGACGTTGCAAGCCATAAAAACGCAGTACCTGAAATGATGGACCACTTCTCACGAGACAGGGGAAGTGCTCAGTACTCAGACAGAGCCCGGGCCATAGGGGCTCATTCAGTCCAAGACAGGCTTGCCTCACACCCAGCAAAAGGCTGAGTCACGAGAGCCATGCGCCCCTTGTTCTGTCACTATCCCTAACTTAACGGCCGAACCACAATCTCAGCCCACCAACATACAGAGGCACCTGTCCTTTGGTACAAATAACAACACACACACACATCAAACATAGGATAACAAGGTGCTTGGTAAAGCTTAATTGAATAGCCAAAGATTTATGCTTGAATAGTCATGAAATTATAAGTCGATTTATCAGTCGGACAAGATTAGTCGATTTAATCATTCCCCAAGTGAAAATATGAAATGCTTGCAGTTTATAGCATCAGAAATGCAAATACTTATTACTTCATATTAATACATGCCAGTCAATTATGGAATACTAGGTTACTTTTGTAGATTTAGTCCATCACTTATAATTGGCATTTTTAAATGATATGATTAATTTAATACATACAAAAAATGATAACAGAAATAATGAATAGGTTATATAGTTGCACCCCTATAATTGCAATGCATTTGATACACTAAACTGTGCGGTTGTCCAACTAATCAATTAATTAAAATAACATCTGCATGATTTTAATTCAGAACCCTAACTCTAACCATGACAAATTGCACCTGTTACAAATTGGAACATAAACCCAATGACTAAAACACCAAATGTGAAACTCTCAAAATCAATATAGATATTTAGCATATTATATTAGCTTTCAATGACATTGGTTGGATTTGATTCCTTCTATATTCTTTCTCCATTAAAGTGCCTGCCAATATAGGCTGTAGAAAAGCGTCAGATTTGTATTAGTTCTATATCTTAGCTTAGATTAGGGTTTTTTTTTGTTTTTGTTTTTTGTTGGAAGTCATAAATACCTAGTATTGAAGCTTGTATGTTGGTTTGAAGGGCAATCCATCACCTATACCTGAGGGAGCTATAGTGTCATGTAAGGTACTTTGCTCAGGAACCATGATTTGTATCTGAAATGTATGTGGGTATAGCATTGTAGCTGTAGATTCGCTGTATTCCATCTTTTCATATGCTCAATACATCCCTCTGCTTTCATCGCTCATGTTCATAATTTATGTTTAATTTTCCACACAATGACTTTGTCGATAGAATTATAGCAATTGCTATTATAAAGGAAAAAACAGCCCTGATGAAGTAGATTTTTGGTTGATCTACAGTATGCTCTTCCCTTTACGACGCAGCACTCGCATACAGATTAGGGATGGGTCAGAATATTAGATTATTAGATTATTCGTTCCCGAGGGTCAAAGCCGATTTTTAACATTTGGACCGTTAACATTTTTGCCCATTCAAATAAACAAGAATTAACGGACGGAACTAATGTTGGTTCTGTAGAACTATTAGTTTTTTTTATTATTAATCATGTACAGAAAAACAATATACACAATACACAGCATAAATATTAATATATATGCATACAACACAAACACTGATCACTGTTAAAGTTTGTTTTTTTGCGTTAAAGATATTGAGTGATTTCTTGCCGATGATCCATGGCTGCCTTTGTGAATGTCGGCACACATCGAATAATCGATTATTCATTCATACCACCCACTGATTATTCGACCATGAAAAATTTTAGTTATTCACATCCCTAATACAGATCAATTGTAGACCATTGTCAGTTCTACAGCTTTGGTATTGTTATAGTCATATGAAAGGGCTCTTTCCCAATACTCCGCCTGCTTGATACGTCAATTTACTGGTCACCTTTTGAAAGCGTTTTCGTAAAGTGGGAACAATTATTTCCACATATATTTATAAAAATACCTTTGTCCCACATTCATTTGTAATCCTCGTCACTGAGACTTAACTTTGAGATTTAATAGCAGCCCCCCCCCCCCCCCCCCCCCCAAAAAAAAACCACCCCTTAAGACACGGGGCTTTCTGGTCAATTATAATTTGATAATTTTTCATTTTTGAATTTGGTACTGATCAGGCTTAAAAATATGAACCCCATTTTTCTCTCTGTTCTCCTCCTCTTCCTTTCTCCCCATCCCCATTCAGCCTGGTGTATGGCAGCTCCAGGTCCTCCCACCCCGACTCAGAGCTGCTCCACCGCCAGGCCTATGGCACCCCCCACCCCCTGCAGGGCTATACAACCAATCACCATCCAGGGAGCGGTGGACAAGGCGGAGCCTGGGGGGCAGCTGGGCGGAGCCTAGGTAAGGCTTGATAAAAGTGTGCGCTTCATCTTTAGAAATAACAGGTCTGATTCTTAAGTGGTTGCCTGGTAACAGTAGGTATGGGTCGGGGCTGGTGAATCCAAAGGGTTAAATTTCATTATATTTTACCAGAGATGTACATTAGACATTAATCACAATGTAGAGTGTGCCAAGGAGAAAACACCTTGTGTTGAACTGGAGCAATTTTTGTATGCGCTTTTTATAGATTATAAAAAATAAAGTGTATAATGACAAGGAATATAAAGACATCGTATGCCAGATTTCATCTTTCTTTTTATATCTAAACACCTACTAAGCACAATACGAAGCTATAACAATATTGAACAATTATGTTTTATAATGCCTATTCCAAATCATATATATCGAGCATTGAAATAATATCTATCTCTGCATATGTATTGTTTGTTCACTTCTGAGCTTGGACCATTTTAATCTTTCTTTCTCCGGATTTCTTCTTGACTTTTGTTGTGGTTTTGATTTGTTCCCTCAGGGTTGTCAGGACTTTTTGATGCCGGCCTTCACCATGGAAGTCCTTCAGGTCACGACCCGTCAGTCATGAACTTGATTTCAGCCCTTGAGTCCCGGGGCCCCCAGCCTCCGCCCTCCGCCTCCTCTCTCCTCTCCCAGTTCCGCACTCCCTCCTGGCAGTCTGGTGAGTGGGTGTTTGTTAGGGAAAGATGTTGGTTGGTGTTTTTTGTTTGTTCAAATAATCCCAAAATGTTATTAAAAATAAACCAGTGCATGTGTGGTAAAATAATAGGCATGTGGGCCTGCAGTTGGAGGTTATTCATGTTGAAATCAGATTGAACAATGGGCTAAAATAGTTTGAAATTGAAAAATTGCTATCATAGGTTTAGTTGTAGAGTTGCTGTGAATCTATGGTGGCTTTACAACAATAAGAAAGGCCAAAAAAAGGCTCTGCTTTAACCAAAAGGCAGTGCAGTTACGTTTTACAGCCTGCAGAAGTTGTTGTGGGATTCGCACTAGAGCCCTGGTAAAATGTAGGTAATGTTTAATGGGCCCCACTCAAGTAGTTGTGTGAGTAAAGTCACATATTGACTGCCTGGGTACTGGGATTTTACCTAGTTTAGGACCGGAAAACAGTATTGACACATCAAAATTGGTATCAACACATACCTGATCCACACCCTTTTCATCCTTTTGTCCCCTAGCCATGCACACGCCAGCCCCCGCTGAGCTCTTTATCTCGGGGGCCCTCCCAGGCTCGGGCTCCTTCCCATCGTCATCCGCCCTCTCCGCTTATCAGCATCCGGCCCCCTTCTCTGGGCGTTCCTTCACCCCCTCGCTTTCCCTCCAAGACACGAGCACCTTCAGCCCCACATCCAATGGCCTGCTCTCCCCCCACGACCCCCTGCTCCACATCAAATCCCCCTCGCAGCCCGGCCTGGGCTTCGACCGCCTGCTGTCCTCACAGAGCGCCTCTGCTTACCGGGGCGGCCAAGACCCCCCGGGCCCTCCCCAGTCCCAAGGCCCCTCCGGTTCCTCCGGTCGCCACCTCTCCAGTGCCCAGTTCAACCTGCTGTCCTCTCAGCTCCAGGACCAGTCATCCCAGCTGTACAACACCTCCATGTTCTCGTCGGCGCCCGCCCCGCCTCAGGCCCAGCCCCCGCAGGAGCGCGCCATCCCCCGGCAGGACAGTGTGATCAAGCACTACCAGCGCTCCTCGTCGGCGCAGTCCCAGCTGCAGACTTCGGCGCCGCACCCCCTGCAGCACTACCTGAGCTGCGGGGGGGCGCCAGGCTACCCCCAGCAGCTCTCCAGCCACCACCGGCACGCCGGGGTGTCCTGCAGCCCCCTCGGGGAGCTCAGTCCCTCCTCGGACCCCAAGCCCTCGTCCCGGGCCGAGGCGCAGGCCTACCGTCCCGCCATCCCGGCCCCCTACGCCTCCTCCTCCGCCTCCTCAGCCCCCCCCTCCGCTGCGGGCCCCAAGGCAACCAAAAGCTCTGGCTCCAGCAGCGGCTACTCCTCCTCGGGTTCGGCGTCATCCCGCACCCCACACACGCCCCCCTCCGCTTCCTCTACCTCGTCATCTTCCTCCTCGGCCTCCGGCGGCGGCGCCGGCAACAGCTCCGCCGCGTCGGCCCCCTCGCGCCAACAGCCCTCATCACAGTCAGCTCCGCCTCCCCCTCCTCCGCCCCCACTTCCCCCTCCAGTGGTTTCTTCGACCCCTGTCCAGCAGGCGGCTCCCAAGCCCTGCCTCTCTGCTTACGGCTCCCCCGTCACTGCGGTGAAGTCCAGCTCTGGTTTGCAGGGCCAGACTCCTCCCCAGCAGCAGCAGCAGCAGCAGCAGCAGCAGCAGCAGCAGCAGCAGCAGCAGGCCCAGTCATACTCGCCTAATCAGCCCCCATCTGCACACATTGCACAGCCTTATGGAGGCTTCAACTCACCACAGGCCCAGGATCTGAGCTCTGGACCGGTTCCCACTGGCGGGAAGGGGTATGGCAGTTTGGGGCCAGGAGGACGCTCTTTTTCTGCAGAAGTGGTCTACGGGGCCGACTCCAGTTATGGCTCTCTGCAGGCCTCTCTCGGTGGAGCAGGCAGTCCGTCGCTGGGATACGGCGGCACTGGTAACTCATCAGGAAGCGGACCAGGTTCCGGATCCGGCGGCACTTCTGCTGGAGGCGTGTCCTCAGGCTCTGGAAGTGGGGGTACGTCGGTGGGCAACGGGGGGAGCAGTAGCTCTTACCATATCCCCGACTCTAGCCCTTCCCCCTCCAGCAACCCTGCCATCATCCGACCTGGCCTGCACTCTCCCATCCCCCCTCGCCCTGCGCAGTCTCCGGGAGGTGCCGGTGGCAACAAATACCTATCTTCTGTCCTTTCCCCAGCGTTCATGTCCTCGCCGCAAGGCTACCCAGACGCCAGAGCGGCTCAGAGTCAGTCGTATCACCCCTCTTCGTCCAAGTCCAAATCAGAGGCTGATATGCTGGGAGTGGAGCGGCCACAGGAAGAGGACGACGACGACGACGACGACTTCCTCATCCAGCACTTACTGCATGCCCAGAGCCCCGTCCCACACCCGTCCCAGCACCACTCCCAGCCATCCAATCAGCCCTCGGCCCAAACCCTCGCCCAGGCCAGAGACGGCGGCTCCAAGGCACTGCCCTACGACATGAACAAGGCGTCGGAGGAGCGCTACCACCTACAGAGTGTCATCCGCACTAACAGTGCCACCAGTGGCGCGGGCAGCAGTCTGGACAGCCAGGTGGAGATGTCGCTGAAGAAGCAGCACCAGCAGGCCAAGTCGGAGCAGAGTAGAGTTGGGCCAGATTCCCACCCGCACTCGAACCCCCATGCCCACAGCACCCACCCGCACCAACAGCAGCAGCACGAAGCCATGGGCTCGGTGGTGCACTACAGCAGGGGGGACCCCTACACTCAGCACTCCCAACACCCGCACCACAGCTCCCACGTGTCGGCACACCCCCAGCAACAGCAGCACCCACAGCATTCCCAGCAACAGCACTCGCAGCATCCGCAGCATTCCCAGCGTTCCCAGCATTCCCAGCACAACCAACACAGCCTGCCCCATTCCCATGGTCACCCTCACAGGGAGCTCAAGAAGGTCCCTGACGCAACGGACATGCCCTACTTGCGCAAGACACCCGACGCACAGCAGCAGGCTCGACAGAGCCAGGCTTCGATGTCCCTGATGGACTCTCCCCCTGACCAGCCACAGCAGTCTCACATGCTGCAGTCTGTGCTTTCCCACACCACGCGCACCAAGATGGATCCCCAACAGGGCCCGCCTCAGCACCAACACCCCATTAGTCAACAGGCCATGATGGGCTCTGCCGGGGGCAATTCAGGGGTGGATCCGCACCCCCAGAGCCAGTCTTCCCAGCTGCAGCTCCAACTCCAGTCCCAGGCCATGGAAGCGCACTACGGCCGCGGGTCCCAGTCGAGAGACCAGAGCCAGGGAGGTCAGAACTCGGTGTCTCCGCTAGACATGCTGGAGCGGTCCCTCTCCCGGACCAACAGCAGGGAAAGCGGAGCCGCTCCGGAGAGAAGCGGTGGGCTCGGGGTGGGCGTGTCTGTCGGAGGAGGGGAAGGCGCCACCCGAGACAGACACAGACAGCAGCAACAGCAGCAGCAGCAGCAGCAGCAGCAGCAGCAACAACAGCACCGACTCCCGCCGCACCACCACCCCCAGCAGACCGCCTCGGATCTCCACGACTTCCTCTCCGAACCCGACATGATGTCGGGGCCTTCGCACCTCCACCACCTCAGCCAACCGCAACAGTCCCACACGCAACACAACGCCCATCACCAAGCCCAGGCCCACCCCCACCACCAGCTCTCGCACCCCCACGTCAGCCACGCGCACCCCCACCAGCTGGCGGCCAACATGGCAACGTCTCAGCAGCAGCAGCAGCAGCAGCAACAGACCCAAGCGAGGGAGCCTGAGCCACAACTGGCGCATTCCCAGTTAGATCAGCTTAAAGAGCACCAGTTTGACACTGTGAGCCCCGTGGGCAAAGCAGGACCCAATCAGACTCAGCAGCAGCAGCAGCAGCAGCAGCAACAGCAGAGGTTCGTACCGCTCACCTCCATCTGCTTCCCAGATTCCCTCTTACAGGATGAAGACAGATCTTTTTTCCCAGGAATGGAGGACATGTTTTGCTCTGAGGATTACAAATCGAGCTGCGCCGGGGACGCTGGAGCCGGACAGGGGGTCCAGGAGAGCATAGCCCAGAGTCGGGGGCAGGGCCAAGAGGCCATGAAGGCCGCAGGTGGTGGCTACGACATGATGGGTCACCACGGCGACCAAGGCTACGGACAGTACTGCCACGGCCTTCCAGAGACGGGGAACGGAAACATGCACTTAGACCTCGACGCGCTGAAGAGCCACGAGCTGCCGTCCACTGTGAACACGGAACAACTCGGCCTGATCCAATCCCAGGCCTCCAACCTGGGAATGGCCGGTTCAGGGGTTCCCGGCGACGGCTCGGTGAACAAAATGATGGGCGCGCCGGGACTAGGCGGCAACACCGGCCCCAGCGGCCTCACGTCCCCTATCTTCTGCTCCTCTCGGCCCAAGAAGCTACTGAAGACCAGCTCCTTCCATCTGCTCAAGCAGCGACGGGAGCCCCAGCCCCTGTCCAAGAAGAACTACGCGCAGGAGTACGAGTTCGAAGACGACGAGGACAAGGCCGACGTCCCGGCCGACATCCGGCTGAACAGCAGCCGCCGGCTCCCCGACCTGCTGCCCGACCTGGTCTCCAGCTGCAGGAAGGCGGGCGGGGCCCCCGGAGGGAGCGGACTCAGCCCCCTGATGGGCGACATGGACTTCTGCCACCCCACCGGCTACCCGCCCATGGGACACCCTCCGCAGCTCCTCCCCCACGAGGGGCCCAAGAAGCGGGGGCGCAAGCCCACCAAACCCAAACGCGAGGGCCCCCCACGGCCCCGAGGCCGGCCCCGCATCCGCCCACTCCCGGAGCCCCCCTACTGCAGGGGGATCATGGGGGCCGCCGGGGGGGAGACCAAGAGGGGGCGGGGCCGGGGCCGCGGGCGAGGGAGGAGGGATGAAGGGATGCTGGAGATGCACCGGGATATGGCCAAGCCGCACTGCCTGCCTTATCACCAACAACAACAAGTACAACAACAAGTACAACAGCCGCCCCAGCAAATGCCCCCGCAGCAGTTCCACCAGCAGCCGCAGATGCAACATCAACACCTTCATCACCAATCCGCCCCGCCGCAGCAGCAACAGCAGCAGCTCCATCATCATCACCACCATCATCATCAGCAGCAGCAGCAGCAGCAGCATGTCCCCTATCCCCACCACCAAGGCCCACCCCAGCCGCCCCGCCAGCCCTCCCAGCATCCCCAGCACCAACAGCACCCCCAGCACCAGGAGCCCATCCGACCCATCAAGGTAAGCAAAGCCCAACACGTTTTCATTTGAATTTTGTAACTTCTCTTTGGTGGATGATATCCCGTCTATTGTGTCAAATTGCAATATAGGTACAAAGAACCACAAGGGGTAGTTTTGTCAGTAGTCGGTAGTTGTGGTATTTGTAGTCTCTGGTCATGTCTGTATAACCTTCTTAGTGGTCTGCCTATGCCCCTATTTCCGTTGTTTTCGACACTCATTTACAAAGACCCCCTGGCTCTTCCTGTGTTTCCAGATCAAGCTGCCAATCCCCTCCATGCCCTCATCAGACTCCCTGCTCAGAACGGACTCGTTGTCCAGCAACGAGCCCGTGCTGTCGGACGGCTCTGTGGGCTCGGCCCCCTCGCTGGGCCTGAGCCCCGGGCCCACCCCCAGCATGGACATGGGCAGGAACGACCTGAACCCTAGCCACGAGAAGATGATGAAACAGCAGCAGCAGAAGCCTCCCGAGGTGAGCCAGCAGGAGGAGAGATATCACCGGGAACAATCCCTGTTTTGTCTCGATACGGGGGGACGTTTAATAGGTTTCCTGGGGTTTTTAAATTAAAATACCTTTACCAATCTCAGAACCTGCTATGGGGAGTGTGTTCGCAGTGGTATTGATGGTGATGCTGGTGATATGCCGATATCTAGTGTGGTGCATGATGAGACATGGGCCAATCATTAGCTGTGCCGCCATATGCTTATAATGTGGCATGGCTTTCATCTGAAACAATTGTTCTCTTCGCGAAAGGCTGCACACTTTGAAGTGTCAATATAGTGGGTAAGTTACACAGCGCCTCGTATTATCTCTTTCTCCTAATTTGAAGAGTCTGGCGAATTGTCCTAGAAAAAATGTTTTATGGGAAATTCGCAAATTCGTTTTTTTGTTTGAGCTGGCGCTCAGTGAAGTGTGACCCAAGCCGCGAGTTTTCACATTTTTGCTGTCAAATTATACACAACAGCAAAACAGCTTGAGGAATGGGGAGCTGAAGAAATAATTATGTACGGGATGGGACAATATCTTTCAGTAATTTCGGCTGGTGATTTCAAACACTACTAGAGAAATAGATTCCTGCCTTCATTTGAACAATTGTAATAATCAAAAGAAGCTTTCTGTAGATTATTATGTTCTCATATATCACATTAAATCTGCAGAGATATACATGTACACATGTATTTATATATATATATATATATATATATATGTATATATAAAACGTATATTTTCAACCTTTTAAACCAATCCTGATTGACAGCTCGACTGATGGTGACAATACAATTTCTTTACAATGGACTCTGAAAAGAGCGCATAGATCATTTGTAACTATTCACTGCAACACATTAGCAAAGCCACCCTGGGTACTCTTCTTATCACTCTGGCTGTGAACCCCCCCATCCCAGACAACGAAACTGTACCAAAAAATATATATACGTCAATTAGAGCTGAACGATTTGGGGAAATAATCAAATTATTATTATTATTATTTCGACCAATATTACTGCGATTACGATTGGGATTTAGAATGCAATTTTTCTTTTTAAAGTTCCTTATGTTCTGTATTATTCACTAAACAAGTATAAATCATTCTGTAGTATGACCAACACAACATTGGAAGCAGTCAACATATAAAACACTCTTTTCTTTAGGCCAGGCCTATGTGTTGAGATTAATTGAAATAACATCTTTATTTAACTATTGAATTGTAAAATAAAAATAAATACAAATCTTACTGATCTCCAGTCAGTACAGTAACAGTAAAAAAATAAAATAAATAAAGACTTTTTATTATTTTTTCATTGCAGCCTTCACGATTTGCATATTGCATTCCATTGCATGGCGATTTCGGTTTGAATTTGATTATTCGTTCGGCCCCTAACGTCAATGTGTGTCTTCATCTTTCCTTTTGATCCTCTGCCACAGATGACATGGGAGAGGGAGATGGATGAGGAGCTGACCCCCGAAGCCTGGGCCACCATGCAGAAGCTCTCCAGCTCGGTGAGCTACCCCCCCCCCCCCCCCCCCCCACACACACACACACACACACACACACACACACACACACACGCCACCCGGTACACAGCCACCACCAGCGCACCATAAACCCATGCCTAACCTGCAGGGTCATCTATAATTCACACACTCACATATTCAAACTTGGCCGGGGGAAGGCAGGGTTCCCTCGAGGGTGGGGGGGGGGGGGCGTACCTTATTTATATCCTGGGTGAACTTTAAGGTGGGAAAAGGGGTTGGAATCGAACGGAAATTCTTCGGGTTGCAGCCATTTCCACGCAGCTCGAATGTGGGTCTAACGGAGCTCGCTGTAACCCAACACACGGATGCTAGGTTTTTTAAAGACGTTTCTGTTGTTATTGTTGTTTTTGCTTTTCATTTTTACGTTCTTTGACATACATGGTGTGTCGGCCGCCAATAGAGGGCGAGAGGGAGACTCTATAGTCCTGAGTGACAGTCCGCTTTCTCTGACTGACAAAAGGGAGAGAAAGGCAGAGAGGAGAGGAAGGCTGTTGCCAGGGTAGCTGTTGCCACGGTTACCCGGTTTTTGATGGTGAGCCCTCAGCTGCCCCCTGCTGTCCGTGGAGGTGTATTACCGATATTGTCAAGGGACAAAAATAACATTAGCACACATAACGCAACTTAACTGGAATTTCCGTGGCAACATCAAATGTGTGGGCGCATCTTATTGGATACATAGTCACATCTATCTTTATTGTTGCCATATAGATGCTGTTTACATTTACATATTTACATTTACATGTACATCTCTGGGAAAAGTTATGGTATATTCTCCACACATACTCCACCATCAAATTATATTTGATATCCACTATCAAATATAATATATTCTCTGTTTTAATTTTACTTCTTAGCTGCCTTGACGTCTTCTTTTCCTGATTTTTCTGTCTTTTTGTCTACATAGTAACCCTCTCCTGAAAACGGACCATTCTTTATCCTTTGACTGTACTGCGTGGTTGGTTTTTAGCTGATAGTGGATAGCTTATAGGTAGCATTTGGGTGTTGCAAGGAGCGAGCAGAAAATGGCAGAAGCAAGCAAGATTTGGAAAGTAAACAACTCCAAAAAGCGCTTCCCCCCTCTCTGGTCCTTGCTCAGTTTTTCCTGTTGCATTCAAACACCTGTGGAGGAACTATTATAACAGCGTGTAAGCGCATGTGATTGACAGGCAAAATTGATTCCCTCCACCAATAAGGGATGAGATTCCCTGATTGGTTAGAAATGTTATTGAACGTTGTTTGAAACAGCGCATTTCACTCAATAATTCCTGGCGGATGGCTATGGCATTAAACACAGGACACTCAAATAATATCTCTTTGACCTTACCTGCAGCACCTTTTACCTGACTGTACTGAGTCTTATGATGCACAAATGTAATTACAATGTAACGTCATTCATCATCATCGGCATCATCATCATCAGTGTAAATGCGTTCCTGGTCTGCCTGGTCTCTTACCCCCTGTGGCGGTTCCCTCCCTTGCAGACGGAGGACAAGGCCCCCGAGCTGAAGCCCGGCTTCGTGGCCTCCTTCCTGGACTTCCTGAAGACGGGCAAGAAGCAGGGCTCGGGCCCCGAGGGCGAGGACGATGACGACGACGACGACGACGACGAGGAAGACGACGAGGATGCGGGAGGAGACCCCTGCTCCTCCCTGAAGGGGGGGATGCGTCCGCTGTCCACGCCGCCGCCGCCTCCCTTACCCCCTCCGCCTCCGCCGTCGCAGCAGGACCAGCAGCAGCAGCAGCAGCAGCAGCAGCAGCAGCAGCAGCAGCTCGCGGCGGTGGCAGCGGCGGCCTCGGAATTCGGCGAGGTGGGCGGAGCCTCCGCTGGGGAGGTGGGCGTCGGCGGCGGCGGCGGCGACGAGGAGGAGGAGGAGGAGGCGGGCTCGCTGGGCCTCAGCGGCTGCCCCAGCCCGGGCAAGCGGCTGGACGAGGAGCTGAAGAGGAACCTGGAGACCCTGCCCTCCTTCTCGTCGGACGAGGAGGACTCGGTCAGCAAGAACCAGGACCTGCAGAAGAGCATCTCCTCGGCCATCTCGGCGCTCTACGACACGCCCCACTCGCTGGCCGCCGCCATGGCCGCCGCCGTGGCCGTGGCCCAAGCCCCGCCCAGCCCGCGGGCCCCGCCCCTCAGCCCTCCCCTGCCCCCGACGCCGCCGCTCCTCACGCCGGCCAGTGCGGAGGAGGTCACCGCGACGGAGGAGGAGGAGGAGGAGGAGCACCAGAGGCGGCGGCATCACCACCACCACCTTGACTCGCTGGAGGAGGAGATGGAGGAGGAGGAGGAGCAGCAGCAGCAGCAGGAGCTGGGCCCGCAGCAGAGGGTGAGGAGCGAGGAGTCGGAGGAGAAGGAGGAGCAGCAGCAGCAGCAGCAGCAGCAGGATGAGGAGCAGCGGCGGGCCGGACAGGGAGAAGGCCCCGACGAGGAGGAGAAGAGGATGAGACGAGGAGAGGAGGCCAGCATGGAAGAGGCCTGGAAGAGAGGCATGGAGGAGGAGGAGGAGGAGGAGAGAAGACTCGCGGACTTCCATATGCTGGAAGTTCCTAAAGTTGAAGGTACTGTCCGTCTATCTATGTGTCTGTCTGTCTGTCTATCAGTTTCTGTCAGTCTGTGTCTAGCCAGCTTAATGACGGCTAGCTGTGGACGTGGAACCATAACTGTGCCTTAAGCTACATCCCTTATAGTCCATACAGTAACAGTAACAGTAGCACTATGTGCGTTGCCATCTCCTGGTTACCAGGCAACTGATCTGCCTTTCAACATCCTTGCCGTTCTCTCTCCGTCTACCCTCTAGACTCGCCGTCCGCCCCCCCAATGCTGGCGCCCGTCCCTCCCTCCCCCTCCCCCTCCCCGCCAGCTGCCTTGCCGGCTCCCCCGGCCCCCCCCAGGCCTGACGAAGAGGAGGAGGAGGAGGAGGAGGAGGAAGAGGAGGAGGAGGAGGAGGAGGAGGAGGAAGAAGAAGAGGTGGACGGAGAGCCCAGTTCCTCCTCCCCCCCCGCTGACGGGTCGTGCGGGCTGGACCGCAGGGTCCCGCCCCCTCCTCCTCCACCCACCACCGCCAACCCCACCCCCGTGGCCGCCGCCACCGCCGCCGCCGCAGCCGCGACCGTGGCAGGCTCCTCGCCTCCCCCCTCCGCCTCCCCCCCGGCCGGGGCCACATCCCCCCTCTCCGTCCCGCCGGCGGCTGCCTCCGTGCCCCCCCCCTCCACCACGCCTCCCCCCTCCTCCTCGGAGCAGGACCACGACCATGACCAAGAGCAGGAGGCGGAGCTGGATCAGGAGGCCGACGCCCCAGAGCCAGAGGAGGAGGAGGAAGAAGAGGACCGCCACGACAACGAGGAGGAGGAGGAGGACGACGAAGCGTCGGCGGCAGACGTCGCCGCCGCCACCGCCGCCGCCCGTCCATCCATCGTCGACCATCAGCCGCCAGCCTCGCCCTCGGCCTCCTCCTCCTCCTCCTCGGCCTCTTCGTCGGCCTCCTCCCCGTCGCCCTCGCCGCCCCCGTCCCCGCCCACGCCGGAGGAGGAGGCCCCGGCCTCCCAGAGGCTGACCTCGCTGCACCTGGCCAAGAAGCAGGCGGACGCCGCCATCGCCGGGGAGAGCGAGGAGGAGGACAGCGAGAGTGGCGGCGAGGGGATCTTCCGGGAGCGCGACGAGTTTGTGGTGCGCACCGAGGACATCGGCACGCTCAAGGTAAGGCGGAGACTCCCACTGGGGGAACGGGAGAACGAATGAGGGATTTCTGCGGCGCTTGCGGCGCTTGCTTTTGTTTTGACACTCGAGGCTTGGAAGAGCCAAAGATTGAAACTTTAGGTTTACAAGTCAACCCGCTCTACCTCCTGAGCTACTGCCGGCCCATGTCGTGTTCATTGTTTTTAGGTCATGCCAACAGGTTCCCCCGACATTTTTGAAAACACATTTGTCACCCTGTCTCACAAAAAGCACTGCACCGTTAAATAGTCGGGGAACACTGTGTCCCCTGACATAGTGTTGACATGTGTTGGTTTCGCTCAGGGGAGGGGATTCGTGCAGGCGATCGAATTCAAACCCCCAAAAAAGTGTTAAATTGGCGTCCGTTTTTTTCCATTGTGTATGACTGGTGTATACCAGTAAAACCTGAGGCCACGCAGCACAGTGGCTAGTGTCTAGACTGTGATGAGACGCTCTGTGTCGTATGTTGTATCTTCAACAACAATGGCCACGGGCCAAGTCTTTTGTTGCACGGCTAAACGTGTGGCCTGACAGGACAACATGGCCAGGTGTGATGCCAGCCCTTCCGTTCATTGAAGGAAGAATAAACCACCTCCTTTGAGCTAGTCTTCGCCCACTATCAAAGTGTATACATATTTTCATTTGGTCACCCTGCTGGTGACACTGGAGACACTTTTCTTAATACTTCTATTGCTGTTCAACTCCCCTCACTCCCATCAGGTTTGGGGGGGGGGGGGGGGGGTGAAGCCAAAACCCTTTGATTGACATTACCTGCAAACCCAATTAGCATAATGTAACATGCAATAGCATGCGTTTAACCCTTAAGGGCTATTTTTGGTTCCACGTTGACGCAACGCAAGGGGGTTACGGACCCCGTTACGTCCTTGCAGACCCTCCTTGCGTCCACTGCAAGGGCCTGACGTGCGCCTCCCAAAGATTGTCGAGCGTCGAGGCGATGCAGCCGCAAGGGCTTTGATTCATCCCCTAACTATATAATTTCCGTCAATACGCTTTGTATGTAAAAAAATCGAAGGCAAAACATGTAACTTTTGCCTTCATAGCCATAACCTTTTTTTTTACTCGCTAGTAATCGGTAAAAAGATACGTTTTGTATTCAGAATGGACGACCAACTAGCAGCCTATCTTCTGTTTTTGTTGCACATTGTTTGAGTCGTATTCAGCTTTGTTGCTAGAAGTTGCTAGAAACCAACTATTTGTTCTCTCTCTACCACGGACATGCATATTGACACGTGAACCCGACGCAGAACCATAAAGGTTCACGACTACGTCGAAGCGACTGCGTGGTCATTGCGTTGCGTGAACGTGGAACCATAATCATCCCTATAGAGGGCGTTTTGACTCCACATTTACACTGTATGCAGCGTTTTTTAAAACATTGTGGATTGAAGTTCAGATTTGGATCAGGATCAAATCCCTCGATATCAGTGCTATGTACTTATGCTGCCAAGTTGACTTACATCTATTGTGTGTGTGTGTGTGTGTGTGTGTGCGTGCGTGCGTGTGTGTGTGTGTGTGTGCGTGTGTGTGTGTGTATGTGTGTTGCTCCTAGCTGGCCTTGCAGACCGGCCGGGAGCCCCCGCCCATCTGGAGGGTGCAGAAGGCCCTGCTGCAGAAATTCAGTCCTGAGATCAAAGACGGACAGCGGCAGTTCTGTGCCACAAGCAATGTGAGTAACACGGTTGTGCTTTGATTGGCAGCCGTCCATTCCCCCACGCTGTAACACACTGTAAGCTGCCACTGCTTTCTTAGAGGGAATGTTCCTTCTTTCATAAATATTTCAATTTCAAATACTGCAAGATAACAGGTGTTTCTTTATTCATATAGAGATAGCATTTGAGATGAACCTGCTATCGGATTGAATATGTACTTTGTGATTTGTATTGAAGGATATAAATACAAAAAAATATAAAATACAATTTCAGAAGAAATTGCTGGCTGCAGCTTGATGAAATGGAGGTTTTCAGTACTTGATATTTTGGAAATGTACTGCAGATTGAAGTCAAGTAGTGCTGTCGTTTTATGGTGGCTGTTATTTATATTTTATGTAGCTTCTTGGGTACTTTGGGTGGTGGCTAGGGTGATCTCGGTTGCTAGGATGTTCTGGGTGGTTTCTATTGTGTTCTCTTCGGGTCTTTATCTTGTTCTAGGTGGTTCCTAGGATGTAATTGGTTGGTTGCTAGGGTGTTTCAGATAGTTGCTAGGGTGTGCTAGTTGGTTGCTATGGTGCTCTGGTGTTCTTGGATATTGCTATGAAGTTCTTTTTTTAGTGGTCTTGGGTTGAAAAGTCTAATAATTTAATCAACACTTAATTATCTCTTGCAAAAAGCATTAATACCATTGCTTAGAAAATAGAGTCACAACAACCTACATATGTAATATGTAGTGACAGTCTATCCATTTTGAGATTTTATATTTTGTAGACTCTCTTAAAATTCCAAAATGCAAATAATAAATATTTTAGATGATTTGAGCTAATGCTGCACACCCGATACAAGCATCTGATGCCAGAGAGGTATAAAATGGTTTTAAAAACAACCAGGAAACACGATCGCCACACTGTTGTTTCAGTACAAACCGTGCAGAATGCAGTGTATCACTACTGTCAATCATCACCATTAGGACTCACTCATGTGTATACCTCAAATACTAATCAGCAGTTAATTCCTACTCTCTATCTCTCCTCCTGTAGTACCTTGGCTACTTTGGTGATGCCAAAATGCGATACCAACGGCTATACGTGAAGTTCTTGGAGAACGTCAACAAGAAGGACTATGTGCGAGTGTGCTCCAGGAAGCCATGGCACAGAGCAGGTCTCACACTGAGGTGAGGCTCACAACAACAACAACAACAACAACCACACTAACGATGGGTCTGCTGCTGTCATGTACCAGGGCCCAGGTAGCAGGCCAAACTTGTGGCGATAAGTCCACTACCTGTGCCCTGGTACACAGAGGTAGCAGACCCCTAATCAGAAGTCAATCAATCAATATATGAGTGACACCTGTAGATGTCGTATGTTAACCTCTCTGTGAAATGGGTCTGTCGGGACACACAATGACCCTTTGGGATTTAATAAAGAAAACAATGAATGAAAACACATTTTATCGAATCCTTGTCGCCTGACCGTGGGTGTACCCTCCTCTCATTGGCAGACGGCAGTCCCTCCCCAAGCCGCCGCCCACTGCGCTGAGCCAGACCCCGCCCCGCGTGGAGCGGGACGAGCGCGAGCGGCTCCGCGACCGGGAGCTGAAGGAGCAGAGGGAGCAGAGGGAGCAGAAGGAGAAGGAGGACAGGGAGAAGGAGAAGCAGGAGCAGAAGGACAAGGAGCGCCGGGAGAAGGAGGAGCATGAGCGCCGCGAGCGGGAGCGCAAGGCCCGGGAGCGGGAGGAGCGGGAGCGCAAGGAGAAGGACGAGCGGGAGCAGAGGGAGCAGCGGGACAAGGAACGCAAGGAGAAGGAGCGGGAGCGCCGGGAGAGGGAGCGGGAGCAGAGGGAGAAGGAGAGGGAGCACAAGGAGCGGGAGCAGAGGGAGAAGGAGCAGAGGGAGAAGGAGAGGGAGCACAAGGAGCGGGAGCAGAGGGAGAAGGAGCAGAGGGAGCGGGAGCGGAAGGAGAAGGAGCAGAAGGAGCGGGAGAAGGAGAAGAAGGAGAAGGAGAAGGAGAGGTCGCAGAAGGAGCGGGAGAAGAAGGAGCGGGAGCAGCAGCGGGAGAAGGAGAGGGAGAAGAAGGAGCGGGAGCAGAAGGAGAAGCTGGAGAAGGAGCGGGAGCGGCGCGAGAGGGAGAAGGAGAAGGAGAGGCAGCGGGAGCGGGAGAAGAAGGAGCGCGAGGAGCGGGAGAGGAAGCGCCAGGCCTCCCAGGAGAGGAAGAGCGGCAGCGGAGGAGGAGGAGGAGGAGGAGGAGGTGCGGAGCGCAGCAAGCCCAAGGGGGAGAAGAGGGAGGCGGAGAAGGTGATGGAGCGGCCCTCCAGGGCCCGGGGGGTGAAGGACAAGGCAGAGCCCCCGCCCAAGAAGAGGAAGAAGTGGCTGAAGGAGGTGCCCTCCTCATCCTCGGACTCCTCCTCCTCGGCCGACGGTGCCAGCGATGACGAAGGTCAGCAGGGCGCGAACACACACACACACACATGCACACACACACACACATGCGCGCGCACACACACACACACACACACACACACACACACACACACACACACACACACACACACACACACACAGACGTGATCCCCTGTGTCACAACAGAACACGCACTGTTCATATCCACATGTATCAATCACACCAGAAACAGGTACTAAAGTATTGATGCTTTTCTTAAAGGTGACGTATTATACCACCAGGTGTGAGTGTGATTAGCCGTTACAAGCCGTTTCTGACATCACAAGTGGGCGTGTCCACCTAGATGAATAGATGAGCAACGTTTGCTAGAGTCCACTGGGTAGACTGATCTCTCCAGTACACATCTAGGTGGACACGCCCACTTGTGATGTCGGAAGAGGCAGATTTAAAAAAACGGCTTGTAACGGCTAATCACACTCACACCTGGTGGTTCAATGTGTCACCTTTAACCAGTCTACACATGTAGAACACACTTGCTATAAGCTTCATGTTGATTTTCTTTGTTTGGTTTTATTAGTTCGGTTTTTCGTGTTTGTTCGGAAATTAGTTTTGCGGATCGATCTACACTATGTCAGCTGACGTCAGCAACAATTATATTAAAAGTCACTTCCTGTCTCACGCCCCCAGGTGCGCTGCGAGGCGGGGTGAACAGCCGAGCCATGAGGGAGATGTTCCGGAGCTACGTGGAGATGCTGGTCAGCACGGCCCTGGACCCGGACATGATCCAAGCACTGGAGGACACGCATGGTGAGGGACACCAGAGGCTGGACGGGAGGGGGGTGGACCATGGGGGTGGACCATGGGGGTGGTGGGCCATGGGGGTGGACCATGGGGGTGGACCATGGGAGTGGTGGGCCATGGGGGTGGACCATGGGGGTGGTGGGCCATGGGGGTGGGCCATGGGGGTGGACCATGGGGGTGGACCATGGGGGTGGACCATGGGGGTGGTGGGCCATGGGGGTGGACCATGGGGGTGGACCATGGGGGTGGTGGGCCATGGGGGTGGACCATGGGAGTGGTGGGCCATGGGGGTGGACCATGGGGGTGGACCATGGGGGTGGACCATGGGGGTGGTGGGCCATGGGGGTGGGCCATGGGGGTGGACCATGGGGGTGGTGGGCCATGGGGGTGGACCATGGGGTCGGGCCATGGGGGTGGACCATGTTTGTAGAAAGCTCCTGTGTCTGTGTGTTCATGGTCATGCTTGTATGGTGTGTTGTGTGTTGTGTGTTGTGAGTTGTGTGTGTGTGTGTGTGTGTGTGTGCGTGTGTCTCTGCACCCCTGGATGGGAAACACTCTGTGTTTTATATTTATTTGTGTTAGGTTAAGTTAGTTTGGTAGTTAGTTAATCAGTTAGTTAGTTACACTTTATTTTGTTTATTTTGCTTAGTTAGTTAGGTTATGTTTCTGTAATGATGTTAAATGTTTATAAATGTTTATAAAAACTGAACTATGTTTATAAAAACTGTTTAGTTTACTTTTGGAGTTAGTTGGTTCATGATTCCTTCTCCCACGTTGTTTCTGAATCGTTGAATTGCCTGCCTGTCTCTTAGACGAGCTGTACCTCCCGCCCATGAGAAAGATTGACAGCTTGCTCAACGAAACAAAGAGGAGGCTGGTGAGAAGAGCAAACATGAACGCCCAACATCAGGTAAACAAACAAGTTGACAAACGTGTCTTTGGTCAGTTTCACGGTCTGCATTTTCTAAGACTTAAATGAAGGGCATCGGAGTCAACTCTTAACAAATACATACGCTTGTGTTGAATACACACCATGAGTACGGACGTGCATTGGACAACTCAAAGAACCTCAGTGTGTTGAACGCTGCTTGAGTGAGCTCCCATTGGCCCGTCCTGACCGTGCCCCTACCCATGCTCTGTGTCCAGGAGACCCTGCACGTCTTCCCCAAGATGACGGCGGACCCCCTGGACTCCGGCTCCATCAAGGTGCACCTGGGAGGGGAGGGCTACAACCGCAAGACCCTGAACCGAGTGAAGCGGAGCGCACCCAAGCCCCAGGTGAGACCCCCACCACAGAGCGGCGCTCTCTCTCCTCAGCAGACAGTGCTCTTTATTTTATTTAGATTGTTGCATTTAAGCTGCTAAGACAATGGGCGCACAGGGTTACAGGCGCGTACCATTTAGGCACAGTCCAATGCAGCGACCCGGGTTCAAATCCTCCCCGGGGTCATTTGCTGCATGTCCTCCCCTCTATCTCCTATACCTTCCTCTCTATCTCTCTCTATAACAAAGCATAAAAAAATGCTAAAATAACCCCCCCCCCTCCAAAAAAAAGCTGTTAAGACGATTTGAGAGTTGTAACGACAGAGAATAGAGGAGAGCAAGAGTTTGAAGGTAAACAACCAATTAAACGTCCCCTCCCTCTCTGGTCCCTGCCTCCCTACGTTTCTCTGCCATTGTTGTGTTCACATACCTGTGATTGACTGGCAACATGGAGTCCTCGCCCAATCAGGGAAGAGATGTCCTGATTGGTCAGCAAAGAGCCTGGAGCAGTTTAAAATCGTAATTGGCTCATTAAGAGGCAGGTGTGCAGTCAACTAGCAGAGATGTTCTCAGAGCGTTTCACTCTCTGATGGCTGACAGATGGTGATGGCACTTAAGCTCTAACACCTTAAAGGTCCCATGTCGTGGCATGTCATGGGACCTTTAACTTCCACTCTTTGATAATTCCTATTTTATTTTGCTGCTTTTCTCGACGAAATGTATGCTGTCTTTCAATGCAACCGATTTGAAATTGACAATTAAATCATGTTCACTGTGCGCCATCATCTTGTAAAGATATGACTTTGTACATCGCAGGCCCACTTCTTTGAATTTGAATGTGCGCATTTGAAATCATATTGCGACTTTCGAGACTGAGGGATTAAAAAATGAAAAAATCGTTTGATATTACTAATACAAATGCTCCCTCTCTCTTTATATCTATTTCTCTCCTTCTCTCTCTCTCTCTCTCTCTCGCCATATATATATATATATATATATATATATATATATATATATATATACATCTTTCCTTCTCTATCTCTCTCTCTATATATATATATATATCTATATCTCTCCTTCTCTGTCTCTCTCTCAGGATCTCAAGCTGTCGACAGAGGCATGTCGGGTGTACAGCCTCTACCACTCGCTCCACCACTACAAGTATCACACCTTCCTGCACTGCAAGAAGGAGGTAGGGAAACATTGGCTTATCCACTAGCTCACATTAGATCTCTATCGTCCATTTCTGGAAATTTGGCTTCGGCTTCACAATACAGAGTAATCACCTTAATTTCACAGTACAAATAAACAAAAAATACAAAAAAACTATATGAACCAAAACATAGCTTGTAAAGTGTAAAAGAAGGAGAGAAGCACAATAATTATTTATAGTCATCAGGGAAATAGCATGTTGATTCTGTCCAGAATAATTAAAAAAATACAAAAATATTTGAATACAAACACTTTAACACTTCCCCTTCACATCACTCAAAGTCACTTTGCTGCGAGCCACATGTGTTTTGAATTTCTCTTCAATTTTCACAAGCATGGTTGTGAAATCGCAATGTGATGGAATGCGAGAGACGGAGATCACCGTTGTCAAAACCACTCGATTTCCAGCCCTTAGCAACTCTTATCATTAAACGTGATTTACAATGTTATCCCTAACAACGTAAACTGCTTCTCTATTGCCGCTTTTCCACCGATAGTACCAGCTCGACTCGCCACGACTTAACTCGGCACGACTTGGTTTGGTTCCAGGCACGTCGCGTTTCCATCTAAAAAAGTACCTCTTCAACGTGGGCGGGTCGTAGAAAAGAACCTCTCCAATGTGGGTGGGTCTTCATTAGGTTTTAATCCCGGGAGATGGGATTCCCGGGAAATCTGAATCTGATCAAGACTATTTCCTGATTCCCGGGAAAGGTTATGATGGGAAATAAAATAAAATAAAAAGCACAATGATAGACGCAATGGCACGTCTATTGTTGTCATACGGTAATGTTGATGGAGGCGAAACTCGAGCCCTGGGAAAGGAACGACACTAAAACGAAACAGCGAAACGCTGATCCGTGTCCCCCTTGCAGATCCGTGGACTCCAGCCACGCCGGACACACACAACCACGCCGGACACACACAACCACGCCGGACACACACAACCACGCACAGCCTAGCCCGGCGAAAGGAGCGACACACACAGCGAAACGCTCATCCGTGTCTCCAGCCACGCCGGACACAACACAAGCCAATCAGTTGCCAGCAGCCTGTTTACGTCACACAAAAGTACCTACTCCGCTCGCTTGGAACCTCGACGGAGGTGGTACTAAAAAAAGTACCCAGTACCAGGTGCCGGGTACTTTTTTGCCAATGGAAACGCAAAAAAAGGCAGGCCAAGTCGAGGCGAGGCGAGGCGAGTCAAGCTGGTACTGTCGGTGGAAAAGCGGCATATGGTTGCTTTGTCGCCGCCCATTCACTGAGATTAGGGAAATCTAAAACCTGTGTGATCGTGTGCATACCAGGCAGAGACCTCTCCTAACCCGCCCCTACATCTAAACAGGCCAGGGCACGTGTTTACTTCCCTCTGTGTAAACCGATGACTTTCTGGAATCTAGTCTTCAAAAGTCTCCAGTCCAAAAAATGGTTGCAGAATATAAACATGGCTCCCGGTGTAAGAACACTAGCAGCAAAACCCCTTGTTGTACGTTTCCCTCCCGCCGTCTAACCCTGTCCCCCCCTCCCCGCCTCCCCCCTCCCCCCCTCCTCCTGCAGACAGACAGCATCGAGCAGGCCGCGGAGGAGGACCCGGGCCAGGAGGAGGTGGTGCAGCAGTGCATGGCCAACCAGGGCTGGCTGGAGACCCTCTTCACCTCCTTCATGGAGCTGCTCACCCTTAGTGCTAAGGCCTGAGGGGAGGAGGAGGAGGTGGAGGTGGAGGCGAAGGAGGTGGAGGTGGAGGAGTTACGACTTGTGCAAAAGACATGAGCTCTCCAGATCCGGCCAGCAGTATTTATTGGATAGTGCGAGGCGTTGGGGTCACCCGCCTGCAGTGTTTTCCTGACAGAAGAGTACGAGTATTAAAGAGGCCATGTACCGCTGACTCAGCATTTTTGCGGACAATAAAAAAATAAATAGTGAATGTGTGATGACGAGTATCGAGTCCAGTATGAGGACAGCGGCAACTTCGGTTGGCACGATAAAAAAAAAATGAAGAGATTTTTTTTTTTTTCATTGTTGTTTGAGATGTGTATCGACAAATACACACATGCGCACGCATTCACACACACACACACACACACAAGCAAATACATACACAAGCAAATACACACTTGCTCACACAGACACCAAGAAACCAACACATTTAAGCGCTATAAATATGTATTAATAACTATGGTTTGTATAATTTATACAAGGACATTTTTAAAAACTAAAAAAAAACTAAAAAGGACCCTCCCGAATGTGGGATTGTTTGCTGTTATTATTTTTGAATAATAATGATAATGTTTTATTGCGGTACGCATTAAATGAGCCGCCAGCCGCCTGCTAGACGTTGTCTAGCGGGTCAAGTTAAAAAAAGAGACTGAAGATGGAAGAAGGGAAGTGAAGGGTCTCAAAGGACTGTGAGGAATTCCCTCATTTCTGTCAGCTTTAATAAGAAAAAAGATTGAGGGGATAATGTATTTAAATCTATGCTATCTGTGTTCTTTATTTGTTTGTTCTC